>NC_137458.1:8804254-9529879 GCF_964235325.1 Thermobia domestica
GGTTATTGAGAAATTCGAAGAAAAATATGAAGCTACTGGGCCTGGGAGGCCCCGGTTGCCCGGATAAGGATTAAAAAGAAACTTTTTGAAACCCTTCCATTTTTGTATCGCTAAACCTTTTGAATGACACAATAAAAAGTGTTGAGTAGGAAAATAGGTGGAACTGGTTCGTCGTGTGAGGTAATAACTTTTTTCTTCGTGCATTTAGCCACGGTAATACATGTGGCGCATAGTGTCAATAAAGTGGTTTCGAAAAGAAGGTCAAAAGTGTGTTGTAACATATATTGAAATTGATTAGTTATAGATGATAATCTCGTACAGACTGTACAGATAGGTGTAATTATGTAATTAGAATAGTATAATATCCTTAGTCAGTCATAGGGATATCGAATAATGGTACAGTCAGCGATAAAAGTTTTTTCCGTTTGGTAAAATTTATTTTAGGGGAAAACGGTGGGACGTACAGTTTCAAGGTTGGGAGTACAGAAAATTACGTTCTTTTCAATTTACTGAAAACAATTGAAATTGTCTTTCCATTCGGAAGTTGTATATGAAACTAATTTCATCAAAGCACTTTTGTCGCTGACTGTACAATGTCCACAATTGATCACACCGCTCAATAATTCAATGGTACAAGTCACATTCGATGGATGTATTTCATTCACTGGAAAAGTAGTGTGAGTAAACTTCTTTCTTCTTTTTAGTACCGCTCAGTGGTAGAGCGTTCATCTCTGGTGCATGGGGTTCTTGGTTCGAACCCAGCTTGCGCCAAGTGACCTTTGTTGTGGATAAACACGTGTGCTGGGTTTCCTCGGGGCTTTCCCGTTTCCTCCTACTTTCTTCATTCCACCCTTTCGTTCATGTCTCATCATCACCGTCTCTAGCCTATCCGGTATAAGAATGTAAAACTTAAAAGATTACTTTTTTTTTTTTTTTTTTTTTTTTTTTTTTACATTTTTAGTTCTTCCGAAAAGTAAGTGTCCTCTCCTTGTTCCCTGCTCCTCCAGTATTCCTGCTACCATCTGCCAGAATATCTAATATGAACTTCAGATATTGCAGAAGGGGTGGTTGATGTTGTGGCTCTTCTTACCACAATGAAGTTTAGATTACTTTAGATTTTGTGTAGTATACTACTGCCGTGTTTGTAGTGCAAAAAGTAGTGCAACGAAGGTTCTAGCACGTGTTACTTTACATTTTATTTTCCCCGTAAAATAATTTCTTTCGTTTTTATTAATAAATAAAATCTTGGGCACTCAAAAATATTCCTACACAATTTTATTAGTGCGATTTTCGACGAACTTAGATTTTTTCGCGTCATTCTTACCGTTCCCGAGACATTGGCCAAAAAAGTTGGGATTTCGGGTGATTTAAGGAGTTGCATCTCGGGAAGCGTAAGTCATAGAGAGAGGGTAGGGTGCGAATGTTTCAATTTTGAACACTACATTTTGAGAATGTGTCTTCGTAACGATGTAACTTACTATTCAGAGAAAATGCAATAGGGTACATTTTTACCTTTTATCAGTCGGCACCCCAACTTTATGGTTAAGAATAATTATGTTTTAGCATCTTAACATTCGTCTGTCAGTATTGTCTCAATCATATCGCAGATTCGATCGATGGTGATATACGTACGTTACGAACAGAAGCTAGTGTAAACTAATGATAGCTTTTAATTTCGATATGTCCTGCAAATATTTTTGAGCGTATAAAAGAAAAGTAGGATGTGGGTCTGGCAATCTTCATTAAATTTAGTTCAAAGGCAATGAAGATTTGTGTAATATACTTTGGTGGCTGGATTTGAGTGTAGCGTGTCTCAATCTGAGGTTATACGAGGGGTGTTCCATATTGATTTTCACTTTTTTTTTAACACCTGTAAGAACCTTTATGCCTCGGCAGATGCATCAACTTTCAAAACGTAGTCTCCATTAAGAACTTCACACTTGCACCACCGATGTGGCAACTTCTCTATGCCTTCTGCGAACCACTTTTTCGAAGTCTGTTGCACCCATGTCCGGACAGCGTCTTGCTGTTCCTGGAAGTCCGCGAAATAATGTCCACGCAGAGGTATCTTCAATGTCCCGAATAGATGGTAATCAGAAGGGACCAAGTCAGGAGAATAAGGTGGATGTGGCAGCACCTAGAACCCAGCTCATGAATGGCAGTTGTGGTTGTTGACTCATGCGGGAACAACGATCGTTGTTGTGTTGCAGGAGCACACCTTTCGCCCATTTCCCTGGTGGTTTCCTCTGGATTGCATGGCGCAAACTCCGTAGCGTTGTCACGCTGTTAATGGTGGTCTCGGGTTCCAGCCAGTCAATGAGAATGATTCCATCCTTGTCCCAGAAGACTGTGACCATGTATTTGCCTATGGAGGGCTGTGTACTGAACTTTTGTTCTTCCACTGCATTGATTGGGGTTTGGTCTCTGGCTGATGGTAGTGCAGTCAAGTCTCGTCGCCAGTAACGAGTTTGGACATGAAGCCTTCTGGACGCTGGCTGTAGCGTTGCAGATCACTGCACACGTCCTTGCGTTGCCGTCTTTGTGCTGCATTCACGAATTTGGAAGCCCACCTGGTAGACACCTTACCCATCTTAAGGTGTTCGTGCGCTATGCGGTGCAGAGTGATTCTGGCAAGTCCTGTAGCCGCCTCAGTTCCGTGAACGTGATGGACCTGCTATCCTGAATAATTCCCACAGTCTGTACACACTCCACAGAAACTACGTTGTCCAGCACTGTCCTTGCTGATCGCTAGGGCAACCAACTTTATGCTTTTTCCTAAATTATGCCTTAATATGCTGTTTCTTGAATTCATTTTTATCCACTTCTACTACACATTTGTTTTATTTTACTCGTTTTTATTACATAAGCATTAAAAACTTATATGAAACTTCATTTTTCTCTCTAAAAGTTACATCAATACAATGTACTATCTCATTTTATGCAGCTTTCCTTAAGCGGTGCTTCGAAAAAAAAAAAAAATTACATGCACTGTAGAATTGTCATTTAATGAATTCAGAACAAAGAGTACAAAATAGATTAAGCGCCTTCTACTTTGAAGTTGTCAGTTGGGAATTCTCCTACTCTGAGATTGCATATACTCTTGATGTTGGCATCTTGGAATGAACATAACCAACCTTGCCTGCCTTTTAACACAAAGTGAAGAAACAAAGAATCCTGAGCGAAAGGTGCAGAGAGAGGAGGAATTCGAACTTTCCATTGTTGCAAGTAAGGGCAATTGGCAGTTGATTTTCATTGTTTGCGACATTGATAACAGCCTTTGATCATTTTTTTTTCTTCGGCGATTGTCGCATATCTATAACTGTCTTCTTGTAAGAATATAATTGGATAATGATGTTGCAGGGCACTTCTGATACTGATACTATATGTATAATCGGGAAATGTATATTTGTGGTAAATTTCATAAGGAAAGAACTATAAATACGAAAATTAGAATGAGTAAAACAAAATTTTGCTAAATGGGGAAGAAAGTTTTATTTTCGTTTTATTGTTCTTATTTACTGCTCTTTTGACATGAAATTTGCAACATACATGTATTTTGCAGATTGTACACATATTAACATATAAGAAATACCGGGCGAATTCGTTATCAAATTATATTCCTAGAACAACATATTTATAGACATGCAACAATAATTTTGGACATGAGTGTACATATATACAAGGTTCTGGAATAAAAAGCATTATGCTTGTAGGATTAACAAATTTGGACACGAAATGTCAAAATCACAGATATGGTACCAACCATATGTGAAAATTCCATTATCCTTTTACTGCGTTTTATGCTTTATGGTTGCCCTACTGATTACGTTTTATATTGTCCACTCACGTACTTAAAGCTGTTGGTAGTATATGCTGTAGTTTCCAGGGGTTAAACTTCTCTGTATTCTACTTGAATGCAGACCTAAGTACTACTTCCAACTGTAATGAGTTCAATGATCTCACACCGGAAATTGTAATGTACTTTTGTGTCTGGCAATTAGTTTTAATGAAACTGACCCAAGTTTCCAACAAAAATTGGAAATGTGAAATCATACAGGACCTATGTTTATTACCTGAAAATTCGTAGTAATTCTTCGTGTTGATTACATGAAATTGACGTGCCTGAATTCCCCCCACCTCCCAAATTACACCAAACATTGCACATCGTTAGTGCACTCAGAACTAACGTTAGTGCTATCAGCGTTTACGAGATATTGAAGATTTTTGGTGGGGGAGCCAACTTCATATCTGCCGTGTCGCGACAAAACGCTGTAACTTGAGTTACATTGTTTTGTCGCTATAAGCATTTTTGACTTTCTCGCCACCAATATTTATGTTCACCAGACCCAGCATTGAGCTGAGTCAAATACTTTTGAAAATATACCAAAGAGAATTTCGATGTAAGTAGGAAATTAGCCGGTCTGTGGTGACTTTACGGCTCTTTTTCTCAAAACTGCTCCGCCAAAGTTACAGCGTTTTGTCGCGACAGGGCAGATATGAAGTTAGCCTCCCCACCCATCTTTATGCAGACAGATTTTCACAAAACTTAGCGCATCGGTAGTGCACTTAAACACACTAAGCACTACCGTTAGTGCTACCATATTTTGGGATTTATTCAAATTTTTTGGTGGGGGGTCAACTTCAAAAATATCAAATTCTATACAAATAGAGGTAGAAACATGGGGTTAACGGCAATCGTTAGTGCACTTAAAAGCACTAACGTTAGTGCTACCACATTTTGTGATTTATTCAAAATTTTTGGTGCGGGCCAACTTCAGAAATATCAAATTCCATACAAAGTGTCAGTATTTTCAGGAAGCACTAATTACTTTGTTAGTGCTTGAAGTGGGCGCAAATTCACGCTGACCACCAAAGATATTTTACTTGTAGCACCTACACTAATTAAGCACTAACGTTAGGGGTTGGTGCACGAAGAAGCACTAACGATGCACTAAGGATTGTACTAGATGTAATCATTAGTGCTTTTTAATTTGGCAGAAATTTGACACAGTGAAAAACTCCCCTTAAATTTCTTATGAGAGTTTCCTGAGATGTAACTGGCCATAACTACACTAATAGTGAAGCACTAACAAAACTGAAAGTATTTTCTAGAAGCACGTACGATGCACTAACGAACGGCTCTAATTTTTTCGTTATTGGTTGAAGTGGGGGCGCCAAGTTCATGAAGGTTTCCAAAGGTTTTTTACTTGTAGGACCTACATTAATGAAGAACTAACGTTAGGTGTTAGTGCACTATGAAGCACTAACTATTTCAGCAGAAGAGGTCATTAGTGCTTTTGATTTTGGCGGAAATTTGACGCAATGAAAAATTCCCCATCAATTTCTTATGAGACTTTGTGGCATATAATTGGCCATATCTACATGAATAGTGAAGCATTAACGGAACTATGGGCAGAAGCGCTAACGATACATTAACGAATGGACTTATTTTTCGTTAGTGCTTGAAGTGGGAACCAAGTTCACGCTGGCCCGCAAAGGTTTTTTTTTTTTTTACTTGTAGCACCTACACTAATGAAGCACTAAACTTACATGTAGGTGCACTAGGAAGCACTAATGTTATAAGAAAACTTTCGAAATTAGCGTGAACTTAGCCCCCCACTACAAGCACTAACGAAAAAATTAGTTTTATTCGTTAGTGCATTGTTAGTACCTCTAGAAGATACAAGTAGTTTAGTTAGTGTTTCACCATTAGTGTGGATATGGCCAATTATAAGTCATAAAACTTCCATAAAAAACACATGGGGAATTATTCATTGTATCAAATTCCCATCGCTTTCAAAAGCACTAATTACCTCTGTTAGTGCATCATAAGTGCTTCATTAGTATAGGTGCTACAATTAAAATACCTTTTGAGGCCAGAGTGAACTTAGCTCCTCCACTTCAGGCACTAACTAAAAACTGAGTGCCATTCGTTAGTGCATTGCTAGAACTTAGGTGCTTCTAGAAAACACTAACAGTTTAGTTAGTACTTCACTATTAGTTTAGTTATGGCCAATTACATGTCACGAAACTCCCATAAGAAATTTATTGGGAATTTTTAATTGCATCAAATTTCCGCCAAATTCAAAAACACTAATGATCTCTTCTAGTGCAATTGTTAGTGATTCTTAATGCACTAAGCCCTAACGTTAGTAGGCTACTTCATTAGTGTAGGTGCTACAAGTACAATATCTTTGGAGGGCGCTGTGAACTTGCCCCAACTTCAAGCAGTAACAAAAAATTAATGCCATTCGTTAGTGGATCGTTAGAGCTTCTAGAAAGCACTAAAAGTTTGTATGGACTTTGACATTTCTGAAGTTGCCCTCCACCAAAAATCTTAAATAAATCCCAAAATATGGTAATGCTAACGTTAGTGCTTAGTGCATTTAAGTGCACTAACGATGCAATAACGATTGTCAACTGTATGTTTCTACGTCAATTTGTATAGAATTTGATATTTCTGAAGTTGCCTACCCCACCGAAAATCTTGAATAAATCCCAAAATATGGTAGCAGTAACATTAGTGCTTAGTGCGTTTAAATGCACTAACGATTGCTGTTAACCCCATGTTTCTAGATCAGTTTGTATAGAATTTGATACTTCTGAAGTTGGCCCCCACCAAAAATCTAGAATAAATTCCAAAATATGATAGCACTAACGTTAATACTTAGTGCTTTAAGTGCACTAAGATTGCCGTTAATCCTATGTTCCTATCTATTTGTATAGAATTTGATATTACTGAAGTTGTCCACCCCACCGAAAATCAAGAATAAATTCCAAAATTTGGTAGCACTATCGATAGTGCTTAGTACGTTTAAGTGCACTAACGGTTGCCGTTAACCCCATGTTTCTACCTCTATTTGTAGAGAATTTAATACTTCTGAAGTTGGCCCCCCACCAAAAATCCTGAATAAATCCCAAAATATGGTAGCACTAACGTTAGTATTCAATGTGTTTAGGTGCACTAATGATGCACTAACGATTGCCGTTAACCCCATGTTTCTACCTCTATTTGTATAGAATTTGATATTTCTGAAGTTGCCCCACCACACCGAAAATCTTGAATAAATCCCAAAATATGGTAGCACTAACGGTAGTGCTTAATGTGTTTAAGTGCACTAACGATGCGCTAAGTTTTGTGAAAATCTGTCTGCATAAAGATGGGTGGGGGGCTAACTTCATATGAAGTTGGCCCCCCACCAAAAATCTTCAATATCTCGTAAACGCTGGTAGCACTAACGTTAGTTCTGAGCACTAACGATGTGCAATGTTTGGTGTAATTTGGGAGAGGTGGGGGGCCAACTTCAGACACGTATGAAATTGACCTTATTTAAGCAGAGATGTTTTAACGTACGATTAACGTCATACTAAACGCCTGATTACTGTAGGAAACGTCAGGGAACTATTCACGCGTAAGAACGACTGCATGAGTTTGACTAACGTTTCCTGCAGTAGTCAGACCTTTAGTATGACGCTTATCATACATCAAAACGCCTCTGCATAAGGCCCTTGCCGCCTTTTGCAGAGTCGTTTTGACGTATAATTAGCATCATACAAAAAGTATGACTATTGCAGGACACATGTTAGTCGAACACTTTAGTATGGTCCTAATCAAGAGTCAGAACGTCTCTGCATACGGGCCTTATGCAGAGTCGTTCTGACGCGTGATTAGTGTCATACTAAAGAGTTCAACTAATATGTTTCCTGCAGTAGTCAGACTTTTAGTATGACGCTGATCACTCGTCAAAACGACTCTGCATAAGGCGGATAGTGTCTAATCAGGAAATTGTATGGCTTTGGACGGAAAAGTTAAAGAAACTCTTCAACACTATGTTACAACTTTGCATATCTTTAGAACAGCGATCTTTCTATAACGATAGTATCTTTTAGGCATCTCCTAAACTTGATGGGCCTTATGGAGACTCGTTTAGACGTATGTTTAGTGTCTTTTACTAAAGGGCTGACTACTCCATGGAGCATATGTTCAACTATTTAGTCGAACCTGTTACTATGGCAGTAATCGCGTCAGAAAGAGTGCATAAGGCCCGATGAGTTTCGTCGATATAAGCATGCTCATTTTTTTTTAACCTGCAATTTCATTCCCAGTCGAAACTGGGCGGGCCACAGAAGGTAACGCCTTCTCTGGGGCCAGTGAAGACGGAGTTGTTGGAATCTTTTGTTTATAGATGGGCTCAGGAGGCTAGTAAATGTATAGTTGTATAGTCATTATTATATCTAGGGATGCGGTAGAAGGAGTGCATGAGCGTGGATGAAAACCCAAATGTGGAGGATAGAGGTTACGGATTATAGATATGCGGATGGCAATGATATATTCGACGACGTGGGTTATAGGTAGCAGTGGCCTCTTCTTGGTCATGTAAAGCGAGTAGATGGTCAACTGGAGGATAGGCATGCCGTGGTTGTGCAGGAGTCTGATCTACTAATTCACCAAGGATATGATGTGCTTCCGCTATACGGCGCTGAATGTAACGAGTGCGCAGGCGATACAGATGCGGTAAGAGCGTGGGAATGGTGGTGCGGCGGTAGACCTCTTGAGTAGGAGTATGTGGCGGTAATGAGTATGCAAGCCGCAGAGCATGACGTTCCAAGACTCGTAATTTGTCGTAGAAGTGCTGTGAAGCTGACAACCAGGCAATATGACCATGTGTAAGGGCAGGGCGGACAAAAACCTTGTATGTATGGAGAATAAGTCTGGTGTTGAGACCCCAGTTGGTGCCGCAGAGACTTCGCAATAAATTTATACGACGTCTAATCTTAGCTTGTAAAAGGGATAGATGGGCGGCCCAGGTAAGATGTTTGTCAAAAATTACACCGATGTATTTGACACTGTTTGACAAGGTCAACGGTGAGTCGAGAAGCGTAAGATGTAGACGCTCGGGATTTCTTGTTAGACAAAATTTGTTGCGGTTGCGGGCGAATAATGCCATTTGGGTCTTGGAGGGGTTTAATTTCATCTTCCACTTCAGACACCAGCTGACGAGCTTATCGAGTGCTGGTTGGAGAGTGATGTTGATACGATCAACAGAAGAACACAAGGCGATATAGGCGGTGTCGTCAGCAAATTGGAGTGCGTGGATGGGCGGCCGAGGTTGGGGCATATCTGCTACATATAAGATGTATAGTAAGGGGGAGAGCACTGAGCCTTGTGGTACACCAGCGCGAAGAACAAAGTGGTGGGATTGAGCCTGGTTAATTTGGATATAAGCTGAACGTTGATGGAGAAAATTTGCTATGAGGCGAACGTACGGTAAAGGAATAAGTCGTAGTAGTTTAAAAATAAGGCCTTGATGCCACACAGTATCGAACGCTCGTTCGACGTCAAATGAGTGAGGACAGAAGGCAGTCGTTTGTTGAAGTGGTTAACCAGGAGGCTGGAGAGTTTGAGCAGTTGATCCGTAGTGCTGAATGATGGTCTGAAGCCAGCTTGCGTTGGGGGTAGAAGATGATGAGTTTGGAGATAAGAATGAAGGCGTGTGACCACAATACGCTCCATAGTTTTGCTGAAGACGTTAGTTAGACTAATTGGGCGGTATGATCCGATGTTGGTTGGATCTTTGTCCGGTTTCAGAAAAACTACTATTTTGGCGAGTTTCCAGAGAGCAGGAAAATGGCCAGTCGTGAGAATAGTAGTATACAACTGAGCGAGGACATTATGGAATTCTGGTGGGGCTTGCCGAACTTGGTTATATGTGATAGTGTCGGACCCAGGTGCTGTATTGCGGCGTCGACGAAGCATAGTGACTATTTCAGGACTAGTAATTGGAGCTGTCAAGGAGTCAGTCGGATCGGGTTGATGGGCCATGTCAGGTGCAAATAATGGTCGCTCAGGATTACCCAAAGTGGTAATATGACGGTGTGATGGATGGGAAAACAGTGGAGCACTGTGAGGTGTGAAGACAGCCTCAAAGTGATTAGCGAAGGCGACTGCTTTGTCAGTATCCGTCGTAGGGACGTTGCCATCAACTAGAATAGGATACTGGGAGCCCCGGCGTTGGTAAGTAAGACGTTTAAATAAGTGCCAGAATTTAGTGGCATTGGTTTCGTTGCGCAACTCGTTGCATGAGGTACGCCAGTCGAGTCTCTTCCGGGCTATGAGGTACTGTTTGACCATGCGTTGGAACTGTCGATGCAGTATGAGAAAGTGTGGATCGTGAGTCCGCCGGTATTCAGTCAAAAAGGCATGTGACCGGTGAAGGAGAGTGACTGCATGAGGTGGTAAACTCGGGCGATGTGAGTGGGTTGAACGTTTCGGTACTGCATGTTCGGTAGCGCCAGCAATGAGTGCATTAAGAGACATGGAAACATGGTCAATGTCGTCTAAAGATGAGACTTCGGTGCGAGTAAAAGCCAGCTGCTCAGAGATATGTGTTCGATATTTCTCCCAGTCGGCTTTGGCGAAATTGTAGGTCGCAGAGGATGCTGGTGGTTCCTTGGGTTTGGCGCCAGAAGGAGTTATTGTAAGCAGAAATGGGAGATGATCGCTGCCAACCGAGCTAAGTACATCCACAGAAGAGTTGGGTAGCAGATTGTTACTGACTATAACCACATCAGGTGTGGTGTCACTCTCAGGCCGAGTGTGGTGCGGCAGAGGAATACAAGAACTATGCGTGGTATGTAGGAAGTCCTGAAAACGCTGTTTTTGCACCGAAGTGCGTGAGTGGTAATTAAGATCTGCAAGAACTACGTATGTTTTGAAGTTGACATCCAGGTAAGTGAGAAAGCGGTATGGCAAAGGTTGAGTAGATCGGACGTATATGGTTGCCAGGGTCAGAGTAAGGGCTGGAAAGTAGACGGTGCTGATGACGTGTTCGGAGTACTGGTCAGGATACGGTGGTATGACCTGACGACGAGGTAAGGATTGTCTGATGGCAAGGGCGGCTCCACCTCGAGCAATGTTATTAGGGAGATCACTACGTAACAGGTGGTAGTGTGGAAAGTAGTACCGGTCAGTTGGCTTCAAAAAAGTTTCATTGAGTGCAAGACAATCAACGTTGAGTGAAGTCGTCATGGTTTCAAGTAATACCCGATTAGTCTTCAGCGAGCGGATATTGGAGAAGAGCAATTTTACTATCTTATTTCTGTTCCCCGCCATCTTGATCAGGAGGTGTAGATTCAGAATGGAAATGAAATTGGGAATATAGGCCGGAATAAGTGGCTGCCATATGGATATGGAATATGTCATAAGCAGCTTTTGTTGCATGTGACAGAATGGTTTCGCGTTGAAACGGGAAAGCATTTTGTAAAACTAGAGTGATGAACTGCAAGACATTTTCGACTGTGGGAGGTGGAAGTAAAGAGGTTTGAGTGCCAGTCGAAACACTTGCATGTAGTCGGAGCGGCACCACTGTCTCTGGTTTATCTGGCAGCGGCTTCGGTTTGTTTTTGCACTGATAAGAGTAAGTGGGATGGTCGCCATTACAGGTGTTGCACACAGGAGGTTGTTAAAGGAGGGTGCAGTTTTTGATTTTGTGTTGGCCTTTGCAGTGTGCACAGATGGATGGAAGAGTGCATTGATTGGTCGGATGTGAGTTGTAGGTTAGGCAGTTTTCGCATCGTCGAGGGAGAGGTTGTGGCGTGCGAGAAGCCTCAACTCGATGGTGACAACGGTAAATAAAAACACCATGTTGGAGAAGATCATCTATGAGTGTTTGGTTGTCAGTAAGTAGTCTAACCATGTAAGTAGGACCCGTTGCATTTTTGATGCGAAGCGCACGACTGGGATGGATATCATCAGCCTTAAGTTCATCTAACAGTTCTTGTTCGGTGATGCTAGGGTCAACGCCACGAATCACTACAGACAGTAAATGGGTTCGTTGAGGCGGAGGTGGTGTTTTCAAACCAGGAGATTGTAGTAACTGAACTTTTGCATTGGTGCCGAACATGGCTGGTCCGACTTTGTAGATGATATGTTGATATAAATTCGGGTTTGTAGTTTTGAGGATAATGCCATTCTGCGTTTTGATAAGTTGTTGTAAATCAAGGCGGGTGCAGTAACGGACCAGTTTCAGATAGAAAGATTTAACATTATGAAGTGCTGGATCCAGCTGCGTGAAGAGAATGGTGAGTAGCGCAGGATTTGGAGTAATACCAGTCATAGGTTGGGCAACAGAAGTGCTTGCGATAGTATGGGAATCAGATTCAACAGAAGGGGTCTTGGAAGGACTCTTGAGAGCCTCAGTGTAGGGTGGTTTAGAGGGAGAGCGAGAGCGTTCGCGGTCCCTAGATGGGGAGCCATCTGAAGACTGTGAGGTGCTAGGTGGTTTGGTGCGCTTTTGTGAACGTGCCGATTCCCGACGTGATTCCCTAGGCGGTCCCATCGAGGGTAATCCTTGATGTTTACCCTGGGAAGAGAAGTCCGGTGTCTTAGGCATGAGTCGTCGTAGATGTCGTCCGAAAAGCCGGAGCTCTTCTTTCGTCTAGTAAGATTGAGATCACTACCAATAAAGGATAAAGCAATATCAATTAACAAAGCTAGTAATAGTATAGTTTGAGATCACTACCAATTAAGGATAAAGCAATACTCAATTAACAAAGCTGGTAATAGTATAGTTTGAGATCACTACCAATTAAGGATAAAGTGATACTCTGTTCAACGAAGCTAGATGTTAGTAATAATTATTTTGGCGTGCTCGCTAACCACAAAGTGATGCTGCTTCGCCAAATTATGAGCGGACTTTCGAACCAGTTAGCAAAAACAAAAGACAAGGAATTCACCACAATGCCAAGCATGAGGTAAATGCAAAAATAAAGATTCCCTCCGAAAGATGAAAATCTTCCGTCTATCCCTTTAATAGAATGACTGCACGAGTCTCAAGAATACGTTTGCAATACTCTATCACCGTTCGTGCAGCGAGAACTATAAGTAGGGTTAGGAATATATCAGTATTGCATGCTCAATTCTAGTAACATTACTATAGTGCGTCCAGTAAGAGAACGTCTCTGACAGCTCGCAGTGGCATTGCCACTACTCGTGTGTCAAAGTTTTTTTTTTTTTTTTGGTGCAACTGTAGTGGCAATTTAATTAATGGTATATGACAGAGTGATCGTCGTTGGTAACACTGGTATCAAAGTAGGGGCTGCAATGTCCCACCGCATGTGGTAAGAAACGTTAGAGCCATCTCTTGTTGGCCGTGAATAATCTTATTATAATAGGGATGCTTTATGGGTAACATTAATTCCAAATAGTTTACAATCGCCGCTCCGCTACGTTTCCTAGGACAGTGTAATATTTAAAGCTTTATCACCAACGCACGTGCGGAGTACTGCAATTAACATTCACTGTTCAAATCTATTTGAGTTCAGCGTCCCTTTCAACAGCGAGGCTATGGGAGACAGGAATTTACACTTGAAGATGAAATTCGAACCAATGTAATGAGTTTTATATTTCAATTCTCTCCTATTGGGAATCGAAGCCAGATCCCGTGCATCAACGATACATGCGCTAGCCATTAGACCAGCAGGAGGAGCTATTCCTATTCATAGCATTGATAACATTGTTTCGTAATTTTATGACAATTTTATTAATTATCAGTTTTGTGTGAAAACCCTAATTATTCATAATCAATTAATTTTCCGATGTTCATAATTGTATCCATTAAATTATACAGGGTTTGTCCGGGAAGTAATTGTACTGATTTTATTCCGCCATGACTGTACTTCGGAGCGTGTGCGCACCGACTGAGTCCGGTAGAGGGCGTTCCTAGCTAACGAACGAGCGGCTGGTCAGTTGTCTGCGAGCACACGGAGAGTCAGGACAGGCTTTTTCGCGCGACGTGAGTCTGTGAGTGGTGCAAGCCGAAAATGCAGCGTTCGTTAGAGCAGAGGTACGCGATTAAATTTTGTGTTAAACTCGGTAAATCTGCGACAGAGACGTTTGATATGATCAAGCAGGCTTACCCAGATGATGCTTTAGCAAGAAGTGGTGTGTTTCGGTGGCACAAGGCCTTTTCGGAGGGCCGGGAAGAGGTCGCCGATGAAGACCGTGCTGGAAGACCTTCGACTTCGACAAACACCGACAATGTGACTCGTGTGCGCGACGTTTTGAACTCAGACCGTCGACTAAGTATTCGTTTAATTGCCCAGATGTTAAATTTACCAAAAACTGTGGTTCATGAAATTGTGACGGAGCATTTGAACATGCGCAAGGTGTACGCGAAGATTGTCCCAAAAGTGATCACTGACGACCAGAAATTGCGGCGAGTGGAATTGTGCCAAGAAAATTTGAACATGGGTGAAAGTGACCCCCAACTTTTGAATAACGTAATCACAGGTGAGGAATCATGGCTCTTTGAGTATGATCCCGAGACAAAGAGACAATCTTCCGAGTGGCACACGTCGGCGTCTCCTCGCCCAAAAAAGGGAAGAATGAGCAAATCCAAAGTGAAAACGATGCTCATTGTCCTTTTTGACATCAAAGGCATCATCCACCATGAATTTGTTCCTCCTGGACAAACTGTCAACGCCACATTTTGCGTGGAAGTGCTCAAGAGACTCAAAAGAAGTGTCAATCGGGTCCGACCAGACATCGGAGCCGACTGGAAGCTGCACCACGACAACGCCCCGGCTCACACCGCCTTTCTTGTGAACAGCTACCTGACCAAGGCCGGCATCCCAACGCTTCCGCAGCCGCCCTACAGCGCAGATGTGCCCCCCCGGACTTCTTTTTGTTTCCTCGCCTGAAACGCCCGATGAAAGGCAAGCATTTTGAGACGTCAGAGGGGATCCAAGCAGCTTGCACCGCGGCTCTCAAGGCTATTCCGGAGAATGACTTCCGTGACGCCTTCAATGCGTGGAAATCGCGCTGGCAGCGCTGCATCGACGCAGAAGGAGCCTATTTTGAAAGTTTTTTAAAGAATTGTAACGATTGGCTCAATATATATATTTTTTTAATCGACTCAGTCCTATTACTTTCCGGACAAACCATGTACATTAACTTACACAATTGAAAACAATGCTTATTTCATAGTATTGCAATTTGCCAAGTCAATTAATTTTAAACGTTACTTCCGCCATTACTTTTTAATTATTTTTTCAGACCTGTATTATTTAATTTCAATCCGTTAAATTGTTCATTAATTTTTCCAACTATGGTCAGGACCTACCGCAAGTTACATTTTTATCACCACATTGATTAAAGGGAGTATGAAGTTTAAAACTTATGCTGAAAATATGTAGGGCTGGCTCTAGGTAATTTGTCGCCCCGTGCAATGGTATCATTTGCCGCCCTTCCTTTCTCCAGAAAGGGCAAATCTTAAAAGACGCTTTAAGTATGCTACCTCATCATGAGCAACGAAGGGAAGAGAAAGTGCACTCGGAAGGGAAGTGGAAAGGCATAAACACTACGAATACAATCTCCTTGTGTCTTTTTCTTTAAATAATAATCTATTATGTTAGTGAAAGATAAAGCAAGTACACCTGCAGAAGAAATATGGCAATCCTTTTTATAGAATTCAATATCGAGTTTCAATCTCAATACATCAATTTATAATTTCAGTGCAACTAGCTCTTCTATCTTTATTTCTTCATTTTCCTTTACATCTATTTTTTTTACAACTTCTTTTCATCTTGTTTGATACAGAACTTGTTTGTTACGACAAGTATAGTTTTCATATTAAAACTGTGGTAATTAACTAATACTGTTCAAGAATTGAGTTCTTGTATTTGATAACAATCAAGCAATTTATGCTGGGATTTGTTTACTTGTTTCCTTCAGTACTGTCTATGTGACCTTAAACTATTGCGACCTAAACATGATTTATTAATGTAATATTCAAATAGAAGGTCAGCTTAATAAATTTAACTACATCATCATAAAGTTTGTTTCCAACAAGATATATTTGTTTTAAATAATATAGTTATGACAGATTTTGCCGTCCCGGAAATGCACGTGTTGTACATATGGTAGAGCCGGCACTGATAGTATGAGCCCCTACCATCCTACTTTTAACAACTAGCTCCTATAGCAGGGCCACCAAGAGATGGTCTTTGATGTTTCTTACCACATGTGGAGGAACAATGCAGCCCCTATTTTGGTACTAGTGTTAACAACCACGGTCACTCTGTTTTACACCATTAATTAAATTGCCAGTATAGATGCACCGAAAAAAGGCTTTGACATGCGAGTATTGGTAATGTCACTGCGAGCTGTCAAAGACCTTCTCTTGCCGGCCCTGCTATAATATTATGAATGTTATAGAGACGGTTGCAGAAGTTTTGCTGGGTTCACGAAGGGGGCTGTCCAGGTCCGTAGCTAGCCCCAAAATGTAGGAGGGGCGGTAGAAGTTACAGGGCCCGATCCAACCATGTTATAATTAATTTGCAAATCTACTGTGAAAATTTCAGGTCAGTAAAGATTTAGAGGGGGCCGTCCCCCCGTGGATACGGGCCTGGGGCCGTCTGATGAACAAGGTTGGGAGCCAGTGCTCTATAGAGTCATAGTCTCATTTTCTATTTACAATATTCATATTTTCTATAAAAAAGAAGAAGAAAATTCTTTTGTATACAGTGTGTTCGAAAATTTTATGACCAACGATTTCACTGAAAAGCAAGTAAGCGAAAAAATGTTTGTAGGAAAAGAAGTTGAAATTGGATTTTTTCTCCCATATTTGGAAAAAATAAGTTTCAAGGTTCTAATTCGGTTTCAAGAAATGCTCGTTAGTTTAGTAGAGATAATCATAGTTGAGTTAGCAAATATTAGTATTCAGTCTTTCTTTGCGAAATAAATCCACAGTGTCCCCAAGATTCTAATTGGGTACAAGTTAGTTGAAGTCTTAAAATAAAGGTACGCCGCCATTCCGGACTGGGAAATATGTTCTACGGGTCATGTAAAGAAATATCCCTTCCTATACTTCGCTGATCTTGGCGTAAGAAAGAAAAGATTTAATCAGTTGCATGCTACAGTTGATTACAGGGTTGATTACAAGGAAAAAGTATAGGTAGGATTACGTCTCTGGAAAAATGTCCTAAAGCGATGTTTCGGATTTTTTTTTTTTTTTTTTTTTTTTTGAGGAACTATGTCTGGTCCAGTCACGTAGCCAGGATTTCGTTAAGGGGGGTCTGAGACATGAAATACTGTGGCTTTCACACCAGGGGCTCGATCTTTCTAACACTATTTTACTGTATATATGGTTCATTTAGCCAGGATTTCGTAATGGAGGGGAAAAGCGTGACATAAAATACTGTGGTAATCACATAAGGGGCTCGATCAGTCTAAACTATTTTCCTGGCAGCATACAGTATATTGGTTTGTTAGGACAGTAAAATGAGGGTATGTTAGTAAGAATTTTACAAATAAACTATGAAAAAATCTATAAAAAAAAGCACTGAAAAAGATTTTGTAATGTCTACGTTCTTTCTGTTCATTCAAATATAACAATTTTCCTTTCATTATGACCTTAACTATTATAAAATGTACATATTTAATAATGTCTTGTAAAATATTTTACAGTATCTGCGTTCCTTTCTCTATTGAATCGCACGTTAAAGAGAACTTTCTTTCAATATAGCTTTTTGTTTTTATTATTCCGTCAACTACTCCCTGTTCCAATTGACAAGTTAAAGGAGCAGTAGAAAACTGTTTCTGAAATAGCACGTTTGATACTGCACAGAAGCGATGACGAAAAATTTATATTAAAAAATATCCACACTGTTACAGAACGGCACTATGTTTTCGAAAGCTTGATATTTCTCCTGAGTAGTAGCGGAAATCCTGAGAATTTCGTAACTTTTCGAGAAATTTTAAATTCCCTGACTTTTCCTGGATATCCCGGTCATTCACTATGTATGCAAGTAACTCGGCTAATGATAGTTCCTGGTAAGGCTGGAGTGAAGAGGAAACAGTGAGAAGGGCACATGCCGACAACGTTGTGTTCAAGTTTGCGTAAAATGGATTCGTGTTGCCGCGAATTTGAAAGTGTAACTGGAATCTATGTTGCCAGGCTCATATTAGTGGTAATTGTGGACATTTCTTAAAGTCTACCTGAGAGTCTATCTGATAGAACTGGTTTATCGATCGTCATTTGTAGTCTATAGGATTAGCATGGAGTTAGATGGAATTCGGAATGCTCCGTTACAATAGTAACCCCGTTCATAATATCCATTTTTAACTTCACCCCTGTTTCCTCCACACAAAGCTCCTCATAAGAAACAGCAACCAAATCGCTTGCTGTATCTTTTTATTTTTAACGCTGATTCTTATTTTTCTCGTTTCGTTTCTTTCATTCTTCCTTATTTTTTTTCATATATGGTTTCGAAGAGGAGTCCGGACCCCCCTTGGCTACCTGCCTGGTCTGGTCTTGTCGCCCCTCTCCCTCCTTCTCGTAGGTCTGGAACTGCATTTGGACGACGGTGAAACGAGAGAATAAACCTTATTACGAGGAATCAAATGCGGGGCATCTGATTAAACGACCCGCTCGGGAATACGAGGGCCACTATTTATATTTTGAGCCTTGACAACACTGATTGTAGTTAGACGCTATTTTTTGTTTGCATAGAAACGTTTGACATTGTTGACCATAACGTATTTCAAATGTTTTGTCAAGAGCTTTATTTGTGTTGTTTACATTGACTTGAAGATTGCGTGACAACAGGAAAATGAATTAACTCGCGAAAATTTTCGTGCGATCATTTATTACGATTTTCGACGTGGATTATCAAGACAAGAGTGCATCGATCAAATTACTTTTACATTTCGCGATGAAGCCTCATCCTTTGCCACTGTTAAACGCTGGTATAACGATTTTACTCGTGGTCGCCATTCACTCACTGACGAAATTCGCGAAGGTTCGCCAAAATCAGTTGTTATTCAAGAAAACATTGATGCTGTGCAAAATCAAATACTGCAAGATCGTCATGTGACAAACTGTGAGATTGAAGTTCCACCAACATATATAAAATATTATATTATCATTTAGCTGTGAGAAAGGTTTGTTCTCGTTGGATCCCACATAATTTGCAAAAACTGAAAAAAAAAAGCTCGCGTCGATTGGTGCACACAAAAGCTCAATACATACAATGGAGGTGCTTCAAAATATGTATATAAGATTATAACAGGTGAAGAATCATGGATATGAGCATATGAGCCGGAACGTAAACAGCAGTCGACTGTATGGGTGTTTCAAGATGAACCGAATCCAACAAA
This sequence comes from Thermobia domestica, assembly GCF_964235325.1. Classification (NCBI taxonomy): domain Eukaryota; kingdom Metazoa; phylum Arthropoda; class Insecta; order Zygentoma; family Lepismatidae; genus Thermobia; species Thermobia domestica. Next base: position 8,823,414 of record NC_137458.1, read on the forward strand.
AGTTGTTCGCGCTCGAAACACATTGAAACAAACGGTCGCATGCCTTTTCGGGAAAACTGGTCATGTGGCAACTATGCCTTTAGAGGAACATAGAACGGTCAACTCTGAATGGTACACAACAATTTGTTTGCCGGAGGTCTTCGGTCAAATACGGAAAACAAACAAGCGCCGTCGGACCATTCTTCATCAAGACAATGCGAGCTCTCACGGAACACTCGAAAAATCGAATGGATGGGTCATCCGCTGTACAGTACTGATTTGGCACCCAATGACTTGTTGTTCCCGAATGTCAAGAATAAATTGTGTGGACAACGATTTTCGTTGGCGGAAGAAGCCGTTGATGCGTTCAAAAACCATATTATGGAGGTGTCTCAAGAAGATTGAAAAAATGCTTTGACAAATGGTTCGAACGAATGCAAAAGTGTATTGATCATAAAGGAGAATATTTCGAGAAACAATACATCAATTTTCAATGAGAAATTACTGTTTTTTCATTGTTAGGCTCAAAATATAAATAGTGGCTCTCTCACATTTTTCGCACGCTACTTTTTTTTCGTCCGGAAATAACTTTTTTCGCACGCTACCGTTGTCAGTTGTACGTTTTGTAAGTTGGTCACAAAATTTATATCATGGGGGTCAAGGGTGAATAGAAAACAAGCCCTGCAGGGCTTCTAACCCGTTCCTACTACTACTCTACTACAACTCCTCCTGCTCCTACTACTACTACTTACCTGCACAAATGTAAGTAAATCACTTTTTGAGTATTATTTTCATTCATTTTATTTTAATGGAAAAAAGTGTTACGAAAATTTTAAAGAATTTTCCTTGGCCAGGGTTTGAACACAGGCTATAAGATATTTCCATTACTTAGCCCGGTACGTTAGCACGCTCGGCCACGAGGGCCAACAACAACAAGTGTTTGGTTTCTGCTGTATGCAAAGTACGTGCCAAGAAACGGATAACGCCAACGAATCAGAAGAATGTATTTAGTTCCTACTTCCGGGAGCATTACTTCCCTGAGTGAGTCCTCTGATTAATAAGTAGGGGCCTTATGCAGAGTCGTCTTGACATGATTAGCGTCATACTACTGCAGGAAACATATGATAGGCAAACTCTCTAGTATGGCACTAATCAAGCGTCTGACCGACTCTGCATAAGGTGCCAAATGTCTTACCGACCACGCTTCGCAGCTATAACTGAAGAAAGCTTTTCTTTAAAACTATTGAACCTGCTTCCTGTAAGCAAATAGCGCTTCAGTTTATATTCTCATGTTGATTGCTAAATATTGTGAGGTACGTAAACGGAAAAAAAGATGATCTCGGCTTTTCTTTTTTCACATAGACTTTTTGACGAATTTTCGTGATTAGAATCAGTCAACAAAGGTTGTAAAGTTATTTTGAAATACATTGATAGCCTACGTATATTGATAGATTCAATTTTAATGCCCTTTTCTAATTTCAAATCTTTACAAATGATATCTGTTACTTAAAGTAAAATCAAAATAACTTTGGTTTTTGTCTTATGCTAGTTTTTCACCAAAGATCGAATTGAAAGCTTCGAGTTTAGAAATTACGTGCATTGACTACTCAGCTACAAAAAGTTGCTAAAGTATAAAAAAAATTGAATACATTAATTTTGGAATTTGCACTTCATTAAACGGGCTTTATAATCACTCTTAGCTTGCTAATTCTTCATAGTCTCTCTCTAACAAACATGACCGTATATCTCACTGCAGTACTATTTTTTCTTCGCTCAACCAGTGGCGGAACCTCCAACTTCAACCAGGAGTGCTTGTCCGGTGAACTGTGCATAAGGAGAGCCATTTTTGAAATTCTTGTACTGTCAACAACAGTAGTGGGTAAATGGTTGTTTGCAGAGAACCCCACTTTTTTTTTTTAGATCACAATATTTATATATAACACCCTTTCCCAAACCCCATACCCAAAAGAACATAATCACACAGAACTTTATGACATTTAATCATAAAGAACTGATATCTAAAATTACACTAAAACTATAACATATCTAAAATTCCACTCAGACAGTAGCGTAGCCAGGATGTGTGCTTGGGGGGGGGGGCAAGTGCTGTAAGAGGTACATATAAAAAATTACAAACAAAAAATATATAAACAAAAATATATAAAACATTACAAACATCAAAGTACCAAAGTACATTATCGGACCTCTTTGGGGGGCGGCCCCTCTGGGCCCCCCTTCCCTACGCCACTGCACACAGAGAGATTATTAACCATATGGTAATGTTTCAATTATTCCATTCGATTCTTTTAACGACTCTCTTATTGTAACTCATTTTAAAGTAAGTTTCATAAAATCAATAGGTTAGTAAAACTTCTAAAACATTCTTATTTTAACTGGTGGCGTGTAGTCTTGCAAAATACATTTATTGTATAAGAACCCTTATTAAAATCATTTTAAATATCATTTGAATCATGAAAATTGATTAAAAAAATAAAAATGTTATATGCGTTTATTTATGTATATGGTCGTCGTCTCTGTTTAATGCGCACACACACACACACTCATGAATGTTCAATGGGTGTACAGAGTATTCCCTGCAGAGTGAAATTCCCAGACATGAAATCAACCGAATTTTGAGATATGCTCTGACATTATGATTGGTCTAAAGAAGGCAAACGATAAGCTCGACAACAGTGAACACGGAATCCTTTGGCGGGATGTCGGAAGTCTTATCGTCAGCAGCACTGTCTCTTGAATTCAGGAAAACGCATGCTGCGATGTTTTCTTTCAAGCTTATAAGTGAAGAAAACGTGAAATATACCGTGACAAAATACATCCCAGCACACGTTTTTCCGAACACAAAAAAACATGGACCTGCCGGTTACTAACACTTCCGACTTCCCTTCGAAGGATTGGCTATCCATTGTTGTCAAGACTTACCTCCTGCCTAATTTGGACCCTCCTTGAAATCAGGGTATATCTGAAAACTCTATTTAAAGGATATTTGAGAATTACACCCTGTAGGAATACCCTGTACACCTATTGAAAATTGATTAAATGTTCATTTTTGGATTGTGTATGCGTGACTTTATTTACACTGATAAGGGCCACCATCCATAGTTTCTTGAACTCGAATTAGGGTCTGTCGAAATTTGGCATTTTCCCGATTTTGGGCAGTCCTAGTTCTGAAACCATGCATTTTTCGCCATAGGTCCATATGAACTTTTTCTCTTATTTTGATGCGAGGAATCATATCTAACAGTTTGTCGATATAGTTCATTAACACCCTATATATATATATATATATATATATATATATATATATATATATATATATATATATATATATATATATATATATATATAGGGTGGCCCATTTTAACCTTTCCACGGAAATATCTCGTAAACGATTGAACATAAATGAACTGAACAAAAACTCAAATAGGAAATACCATGGGGCAAATCGAATGGTATTGTTGCAGTGCTCCCAGGGCCACACTAAAAGGGAACCCGGAGGCCAACTTTAAAATTTTAAATGGAAACATGGGGCGAGTGACACCCCGTTTGATAGATCTTTAAAAACTAAAAAGCGATATGGCAAAAGATTTTTCATATCGGTCACCGTATTCAAAATGGCCGCTAAGATATGTTACCTGTATCACATAAACGTCCAGTAGCACTAATATGAAAACGGTTGAACATAAATGAACCAAACAAAAACTGAAATAGGAAAGCCATGGGCAAATCGAATGATTTTATCGCGGTGCCCCCCAGGGCCACCTTTCATGGGGACCCAGGCCCAACTTAGAAATTTTAAACGAAAATATGGGTCAAGTGATACCTCGTTCGAAGATCTTCATACACTAAACAACATTGTGGCAAAAAATGTTCATATGGGTCACCGTTTTCAAAATGGCCGCCAAGACATGGTGGCTGTATCAGATAAAACGTCTAGTACCACTAATATGAAAATGGTTGAAGATAATAACGGATGAACAGAATAAAATTCCTGTAGGAAATCACAGAGGGTATTTTCATTCCACGGCTCGAAATGTTGCAAGAAAAGATAGTGATTAGAGTAAAATTGCCATAATGTAAAGGAGGAAATCTAATTCCTAGAAAATCATCGTTCCGACATCCTCCGTAACTGGGTGAAGCGGGACGGGAAGGAACAGTGAAATTGCAAATGAGAACCTTAGTTTTTGCAAATTGTATCTACACAACAAAAATATCTGAAATTTGTTTTTATAAGAGAGAGATGTCTGTAATGGAAAAAGTAGGTAAAATTCTTGTTAAATGGTATCTTCCAGTTTGATTACAGGCAATGATTTGTGCAAAAATGAATAAACTGAAATGCGAAACCAATTTGCCGAACAATGCAATTTTAGAACAATGTGTACAAACATTGGTTTTGCTCAAAAGTCCTCTGCACAATATTTGTTCATTACAGTACCAGTCACTTGTACACCCAAGTGTTTCAGACAAACCATACCTATTGCAAGTAAAAGTGGGGTTCTCATTTTGAGATTTTATCATTCATTCCCGCTTCTCCCACTTACGGAGTGAGATCGAAAAGATAATTTTCTAAGAATTAGATTTCCTCTTTAGCATTATGTCACTTATACTTTAATAATATTTTTCTCCGTTGGACTGTAGTAATGATAATACTTTCTGTGATTTCTTATACGAGTTTTATCCTGTTCATTTATCTGCAACCGTTTTCATATTAGTGATACTGGACGTTTTATCTGATACAGGCACCATGTCTTGGCAACCATTTTGAAAACAGTGACCCATATGAACATTTTTTTTTTTTTTTTGCCACAACGCTGTTTAGTGTATGAAGATCTATCGAACGAGGTATCACTTGACCCATATTTTCGTTTAAAATTTCTAAGTTGGGCCTGGGCCCCCATGAAAGGGGCCCTGGGGGGCACCGCGATAAAATCATTCGATTTGCTTCATGGCTTTCCTATTTCAGTTTTTGTTGGTTCATTTATGTTCAATCATTTTCATATTAGTGCTACTGGGCGTTTATCTGATACAGGTAACATGTCTTAGCGGCCATTTTGAGTACGGTGACCGATATGAAAAATCTTTTGCCACATCGTTTTTTTAGCTTTTAAAGATCTATCGAAGAAATGTCACTCGACCCATGTTTCCATTTAAAATTTTAAAAAATTGGGCCCCGGGCCTCCTTGAAGAGTGGCCCTAGGGTGTACCGCGACATCACCATTCGATTTGCCCCATGGTATTTTAGTTTTTGTTCTGTTTTTTTATGTTCAACCTTTTTGGACATATTTCCGTGGAAAGATTAAAATAGGCCAAACTATATATATATATATATATATATATATATATATGGAACCTCTAGTTTCAATGTTATCGTGTAAGATAACACACAATTCGTATTCGAAATTAATGTATGTTTGTTCATATTATAGCTACTACAACCAATGGACTGAGTGAAAATTATTTCCAATTGAAAATGATGTTAATAGAAGATTTCACTATCAATATATTCAGTTATAATTATCATGTGATTATGTAAATTTAGATGCTTTATGCTTTCAAAATCCATAAAAGTGAAGTGATCGATTTTGTAATTTTATCCTTAGACTTATGTAACCATCAAAACATTCACAAAATTGAAATTTTAATACTTTGTTAATTGTCGATTGAACTTTTTGAAATATGTTCATAAATAATGGAGAAATGAAGTTTTTCTTATTTGACATTTACAATTTTATCCTTATAGGCAGGCAATCATCAATAAATTTACAAATAAGATTTTTAATCTCTATTAATTGTTGTTTGAATTTTTGAAATATTTTATTAAATAACGGAAAATGAGAATCTTTTTCTACTTTAATATTCGTTTTACAGATTTCGGGAATTTATACGTAATTATTTTTCAGTTTTGGAATAAGTATTAAAGAATAAAAATATCTTAAAATTTAGTGTAGATCATGATATTTTCAGTTTTTCAAATATCTTGGATTTTCACTTATATATAAATTTGCTTTTTAAACACGCTTGGTAATATTAAAAGTTTTAATAACAATGTGAAATTGTTTTATACTACATAAAATCTAAATTGCTATTTAGAATTGATAATATAATATTTTAGGTGACAATGTATTCTCAGATTTTTTTTTTAAATATAGAAACTACGAAATATGCAAGTTGTTCATTTCTGTAAGAGAGTTGCTAGCTTTTTAATATATTGTATACTGACGACACCAAGCAGCGAAGATTGAAACTAAATCTGTAAAGTTACTGTTATGGAAGTGAATGCGAATGCAATTTCTAGAATGAGAACAATTCTTCATGAAATCATATCAAATGGACTCTGTGAACATTTTAGTTGTGATGGATACCACAGGACACTAGAAATGGTATGATGGAATGAAACCTTCTCCTAGAACGCTATGACGTAATCACATTGTTATAACTATGACATGTAACATAAAGCAATGTAATTTTGCTCTTTCTCTCTCGCTCCATTACTCACTGGAAGGAAAAATAAACATATAACTTTGGTAGAGACAGCAAGTTTGCTTCTTTTTTCATTCACTGAAAGAAGACAACGTTCATTAGTTCATTAGTTCTGTCTGCTTGTGCATAGTACAGCAATATATATATATATATATATATATATATATATATATATATATATATATATATATATATATATATATATATATATATACATATATGTATATAATCAGCGGCGGCTGGTACTATATGTTGCATGGTTGTGCAACCGGATATTTTTTTAATACTAACAATATTTTTAGGTATTAAAGTAGTGTATCAGTAAAAAATAAACCTTTGCTCTTGAGCACAAAACAGTATTGATGCATTTCTTTAAAAAAAATCAATAAAAAAACTCAAAGAAAGAGAGTGAATTACATTTCCAGTTGCAGTGAGCGTTGCCACTGGAAGCAGTAATATTGAGCATATGGCAGCGAGCTCCTATCTCTTAACATGAGGAAGTGCATTTATTCCTGCGTCGCTGCTATCCTCCCGTATTGCTCCCTTCCAGTTGCACCTTTTTCTGCCACTGGTATATAGTCAGTTTCTGTAATAGTTACGAATTCCTCCGCTTGGCAGCGCTTGACTCAATTGATAGAGTGTGAGATATAGACGCTTGAAAGAAAGAAGTTATTCACAAAACAGAAACTTGCAAAGAACAAATACGCGTCTGGTGGTAGCAGGGGCAGATCCAGGCTGAATGTTTGGGGGAGGGCGGTCGTTCGAAGTCTATAGGTTTTATTTTACATTTATAATACAAATGTGAAAATTCTTGTTATAGGTTTCATTTTTAAAATAAAAAAAATACCCTATTCTGAGGGAGGGAGCGATCGAGTCTCGAAGCAGAAAATGTCATACCACTGGTCTAATTCCTAGCTCCGTGTCTTATATATATCAGTAGCTTTTCGTGGTCTGTAGAAGCACTGGTTGCAATGTTGCAATATCAAACATGCGTTGGTACGCGCAAGTATTCCCTTCCCCCAGCATTCTTGAGTCTTATCCAAAACATATTCAGGAAATATGAAGAGGAAAGTCTTTTTAAGCTCTATTTGTATATTTATTGATTAAAATGTATTCTCTAATATTGGTTTAATATAAGTTATTTCCTTTTTTCTTCAAACAACCACTATCAATGTATGTTTATACACTATTCTCATGTCATTGAACAAGAGATAAATCGAATTTATAGCAAGTGCTGTAAGCCATGAATGGTATCGTTAACCCGAAAAGAAGAAAAAAAGCAAGAAAATTGCATATATTCATGCCGCAGTTAAACAAAATTATTTAATTAACCCTTTCGTGTACGAATAAAAAAATGTCTAAATTGGTTCACAAAAATATATGTCTTTTTCGACGAGAAGGCTGAGCGAGTCATTTATTAGTGTTCCCAGAACCAAGAGTAGACCTTCAATAAAATCACTGTACATGAACGGTTACTCGGAAGATTTCATTGAGAGTTTTACAACTAATTTTAGTTACCTATAACTATCGCCTCATATGTGGTTGCAGTGCATGAAAGGGTAGTAAACTATGCATTATTTTAGAATGGAAGATCTTTCTTCGTTCTTTTCAAGCTTCAAATTTTTCTATGACTTCATTGAAATCTGAAACGTTGCACGCCAAGTTTTTCTGAATAGAAAGCATGGCTACCGCAAATATTTTCTGCTTATTTTCTTTAGGGTACAGAAACACCTCTCTCCTCCGACAATATGCATTTTGTTAGTACTTCTTTGTATGAATATAAGGGACAAAGAGTCCATTTTCAGTAATCACGTGTTTTGTCTGCTGTTCTGCTATAAAGAACCATGAAATCAAAGATTTTTTCTTCGAAAATGAAAAAAAAAATAGTTTAACATTCCAGCAATTTAGGCTAAAGAAGACAGATGAGTATTGAAAGTGAATTATTTGAGATTCATTTTTTATGCTCTCCGCCGGAAATCGAACACGGGATCATGTGCACAAAAGACACGGAGCTAGGAATTAGACCAGTGGTATGACATTTTCTGCTTCGAGACTCGATCGCTCCCTCCCTCAGAATAGGGTATTTTTTTTATTTTAAAAATGAAACCTATAACAAGAATTTTCACATTTGTATTATAAATGTAAAATAAAACCTATAGACTTCGAACGACCGCCCTCCCCCAAACATTCAGCCTGGATCTGCCCCTGCTACCACCAGACGCGTATTTGTTCTTTGCAAGTTTCTGTTTTGTGAATAACTTCTTTCTTTCAAGCGTCTATATCTCACACTCTATCAATTGAGTCAAGCGCTGCCAAGCGGAGGAATTCGTAACTATTACAGAAACTGACTATATACCAGTGGCAGAAAAAGGTGCAACTGGAAGGGAGCAATACGGGAGGATAGCAGCGACGCAGGAATAAATGCACTTCCTCATGTTAAGAGATAGGAGCTCGCTGCCATATGCTCAATATTACTGCTTCCAGTGGCAACGCTCACTGCAACTGGAAATGTAATTCACTCTCTTTCTTTGAGTTTTTTTATTGATTTTTTTTAAAGAAATGCATCAATACTGTTTTGTGCTCAAGAGCAAAGGTTTATTTTTTACTGATACACTACTTTAATACCTAAAAATATTGTTAGTATTAAAAAAATATCCGGTTGCACAACCATGCAACATATAGTACCAGCCGCCGCTGATTATATACATATATGTATATATATATATATATATATATATATATATATATATATATATATATATATATATATATATATATATATATATATATATATATATATATATATTGCTGTACTATGCACAAGCAGACAGAACTAATGAACTAATGAACGTTGTCTTCTTTCAGTGAATGAAAAAAGAAGCAAACTTGCTGTCTCTACCAAAGTTATATGTTTATTTTTCCTTCCAGTGAGTAATGGAGCGAGAGAGAAAGAGCAAAATTACATTGCTTTATGTTACATGTCATAGTTATAACAATGTGATTACGTCATAGCGTTCTAGGAGAAGGTTTCATTCCATCATACCATTTCTAGTGTCCTGTGGTATCCATCACAACTAAAATGTTCACAGAGTCCATTTGATATGATTTCATGAAGAATTGTTCTCATTCTAGAAATTGCATTCGCATTCACTTCCATAACAGTAACTTTACAGATTTAGTTTCAATCTTCGCTGCTTGGTGTCGTCAGTATACAATATATTAAAAAGCTAGCAACTCTCTTACAGAAATGAACAACTTGCATATTTCGTAGTTTCTATATTTAAAAAAAAAATCTGAGAATACATTGTCACCTAAAATATTATATTATCAATTCTAAATAGCAATTTAGATTTTATGTAGTATAAAACAATTTCACATTGTTATTAAAACTTTTAATATTACCAAGCGTGTTTAAAAAGCAAATTTATATATAAGTGAAAATCCAAGATATTTGAAAAACTGAAAATATCATGATCTACACTAAATTTTAAGATATTTTTATTCTTTAATACTTATTCCAAAACTGAAAAATAATTACGTATAAATTCCCGAAATCTGTAAAACGAATATTAAAGTAGAAAAAGATTCTCATTTTCCGTTATTTAATAAAATATTTCAAAAATTCAAACAACAATTAATAGAGATTAAAAATCTTATTTGTAAATTTATTGATGATTGCCTGCCTATAAGGATAAAATTGTAAATGTCAAATAAGAAAAACTTCATTTCTCCATTATTTATGAACATATTTCAAAAAGTTCAATCGACAATTAACAAAGTATTAAAATTTCAATTTTGTGAATGTTTTGATGGTTACATAAGTCTAAGGATAAAATTACAAAATCGATCACTTCACTTTTATGGATTTTGAAAGCATAAAGCATCTAAATTTACATAATCACATGATAATTATAACTGAATATATTGATAGTGAAATCTTCTATTAACATCATTTTCAATTGGAAATAATTTTCACTCAGTCCATTGGTTGTAGTAGCTATAATATGAACAAACATACATTAATTTCGAATACGAATTGTGTGTTATCTTACACGATAACATTGAAACTAGAGGTTCCATATATATATATATATATATATATATATATATATATATATATATATATATATATGTATGTATGTATGTGTGTGTGTGTGTGTGTGTGTGTGTGTGTGTGTATGTGTGTGTCTTGGCTTAATACTACATCCACATTAAATAAATTAGCATAACCTCGGCAAATGATTGCATTGTTTGCTTCAGTAAAGAATAGGAGAAAAGAAAAATACACTTCTTTCACTTTTATTTGCTATTGTATGAACACATTTTGTTATTCTCACTCTCACGCACACACAGACATATACTTGCCCTCAAACATATCTTTTGTACTTTATCTATCATTTAATTTAGCTTTTGTTCTTCTTCTTCAGAACCGGAGCGAATATACGGAATATAGGGGCCTTCTATACATATTTTCATAAAATCGTTTACATGTTCACAACTAAGTCGACGTTCTGAACATAACAATCTGTTCGTTGTAGAAAATGAACGCTCTACTTCTGCTGTGCCCAAAGGAAGTAATAGAACACTTGCTACTTCGGACAGAGTTGGGAACATAATTCTCCACAGGAAAGATCCAAGAATTTTTTGGTTAATGCTGATGTTAGGATCCGCAGGGACTCTTTTGTAAATGTTATACTTCAGTTCGAGTTCAGGTTTCCTATAATGCTGCCAAAATGTCTTGATCCATGGTAAAAATGCGAACTAAACTCACACCCACGCATTGAGCCAATAAGGGTTCAGCTGTTGTTAAGCAAGAGAGCCTTGCAGCCGTGGGAGTGGAATTCCTTCAGCCGATGGCAGCGCTTGGAAGGGAAGACTAGGTGTCAAGTCAATGTGGTACATCTATAACACCACAAATGCTGGCCACTTCAGTTAAGTCAACTGAGTCGGGAGTGTTTTTGAGCACATCATAGAAGTGAGACAGCTATTTGAGAGGACCACTAAATTTTTCCTTCATGTTGCTGATAATTTTTGATTTGTAATTGGAGAGAAGAGCCTTGAGTTCTTGGGGTTTCAAAATTTCTTCCATTCTCACACCCTCAGATTTTGTCTTTCCTGAGCGTGCTCTGAAATCTCTTCAAAAATGACATCTTCCAAATGTGCAATGACATTTTCTAGCAACTTCAGCGTTGTAACCACATTATTTCCATTTGACATTTGCAAAAATGTTTTTAAGAGTAGACCTACTAGTGTGAAAGTTATAAACGTCTTTCCTAGTTGCAGCAGTAGTCCACCAGCATTTGATGACATGTCTAATGCATCAACATAGATATGCTTGAACGCAATGCATATTGTAGCATAATGTTTATCATATAAACACTGCCTCCATATGAAAGCCACCTAGTGGAAGCAGGTTGCACCAATTTGTAAGAAGTAGCGTCTATTGAAGATTGCACTTCCTGCAGAACTTTCAGCCGCTTGTAACTCCCATGAAATGCTGTGTACAGTTTATTCACTACATTTACAACTCTTTTGATATCTTTTTTTGAAGTTTCACAGCCCTTATGAAAGCCAGTTGCAAAAGATGGCTTCTGCAATGAACGAAAATCAATCTAGGCGAATCCTCTTTGAGACGTGCCTGAACTCAGGATTGTTCACCGCTGAAATTTAAAGCACCATCAAAAGCCACAGCAGTAAGTTTTGCAGTACTAAGCCCTACTTTATGTATTTCTTGAATAGTTGTATCTTTGATGCATTTTGCCTTAGTAGACTGAACTGGAACAGCACAAACGGAAGTCTCCTTCATTTTGCAAGCCTCTATGTAACGTATACAAATACTCAGAATTTCTCTTCCATTTACATCTGTGCACTCGTCTATCATGAGATAATTTACTAATTCTAGAGAACTTGGCTTTTGTGGATTCAGTGATGGCAACACCAAAAGATTCTAGAATAGAAGTAATAGAATAATACGACAAGTGATGTGCACACTCTGGTGTTTCTTATATGCTGCTTTATTGTTCCTGATGGTCTTGCGATGCCACTGTACTCCATTTGGATGTATGTAGTCTTTCGTCGGAAAATAGGAAATATGCGAGTTTGAACAAGTCTTTACCACCGATATACCTTCGCGCTGAATGTTAAACTGCTGATGAACTTTGAGTTGCAACATTGTCACTTTGCAATGAGGCCTGTACCGCACATATATGGTCTTTACTTTTGTCATGATTTCTTGCCATTTCGGAAAGTTCTCTACATGAATACAGAAGGTCGATCCGCGTATATGTGTCCAATTTTACAGTGTCCTGACCACAGAAGCGACCGAACCAAGTGGTTAAACGCGTGTGCTATACCTGGAGGTCCATTCTATCGTCTGCCAAGCGAAACTGTGTATCGTGTGCAGCATGGCTCCAAAGGTGAACCGTTTTTGGAAGGGCTACGTAATTGGACTTTTCCACGCCACATATTCGATTTCTAAAATTCAAAAGCAGTGCAAAGAAAATGGTTGTGCATTTGGTTTGACGACTATCAAGAACATAATCAAGCAGTACAAAAAAGAAGACATACCAGGTAAGCATTCACCCACTAAGGGGTCGAGGAAGCGAGCGTGCACCACAGTGATTCCACAAGTAGCTCAGAAGTTGCGGCGAATGGCCTTACAAGAAAATCCCTCTCCGCAACGTGTGATGGCAGCTCGACTCCACATACCACAGTCAACTGTTAACCGCGCCCTGAGTGGGAAATTAAACCCCCGGAGGGTCTTTAAAAGTCATTGACATTACCTAAGTGCGGCCCATCGCCATGAGAGAAAGACCAACAGCAGGCGCCTCTATGAACGCCATCTATCTGGGGAAAGGTGGAAGTTTGTGGCCACACTAGATGAAGCATGGGTGTATCTATCAGACTGTGGCAAAATTCGCTCGATAACTTACACTTCGCGAGATGCAAAAAGTCGTCCTGCCTTCAACCGTCATTGCAAAGCAACTTTCTCGAAAGGATTTATGGTTGTCGCCGGTTACTCTTATCAGGGCAAGTTAACAATTCGTCAGGTCCCTAAAAATTGTAAAATCAACTCTGCATTCTTTCAGCAACATATACTGACCCAAATTTATACATAAGATCTGCCTCGTTTGTATGGGCATGCCATAAAGCAAGTGTCTGTGCATATGGATAAGGCCTCCTCACATACATCTCGTTCTACCCAGAACTTTCTGAAGCAGATGGAGACAGACACCGGTATTCGTGCTATTCCATTTCATGATATACCAGTGAAATCACCAGATTCCAGTCCCATGGATTTCTGCGGGTTTGGTCTACTGAAAAGGGCACTTTCTTCTCGTCGTGTTACTACTCTCGGGGGCCTGTAGAAAGCCTGCCGGGAGGAATGGGAGAAGATTCCACCTGTACTTCGTCGTAGTCTTCTACAGTGGAAGTTACGGTGCAGGGCTATTGCCAGAACACATGGCCATCACATTGAAGCCAACCGATGGTGGTTCCATGGATTTTCATATGGTTAGTGCTATTTCAAAACTGGACACATATACGCGGATCGACCTTCTGTATAAAGACACAGGGACTTACAAAAGTGGTGTGCTTTTTACAAATTATTCCGCCCATTCATCTGACAGACTGACGCTCTCACATCAATGTTTCTTGTTTCAATCTTTGTTATCGAGTAAATGAAACAAAAGTAGTTTACAATGCTGCTTTTGACGGAACAGCCTGCGTGCGCCACCACCATAAGGGCACCAGCTTATCACGAACATATTTTCAGTTTCCTACTGCTCTTTTGGAGTTAGCTAATCACCTTTATTTTACTAATTATAGTGAGCCAGCTTTGACATTATTCTGCTATCAAATTTCAATTCTAACATGGATTGTTATATGATTCCCAAGCAGTTACTTGAGCGTAATACTTCACACAATTTCGTGGGTAGAAAAATGAAAATATAAAATCGAAGCTAATATTTAGTCATGCTATTGAAGCTAATATTTAGATTGTTGAGTTTCGTGCCAGCTATTAGAAAAATATCACTAGGATATAATGTATTGTGCTATTTTTTACACTTATGGTTCCGATGATAGTAATAACATAAACAAATTGTACACCCCTCGTTGGGGAGTATCAAACTGTTTTGCCAGGGGGGATATCGCCTATCACAGGGAGGTGTAAGGGGGTCTAAAAATTCCCTGTACCGCATCTGATGGAGCAAAGGAAGCTGAATCGCCTGCTTCAACGGTACGGGCAAAATCGGCCCAGACAGATTCTCTGTACCAATGAGAAGTTCTTCGCTATCGAAGAGTATTTTAATCGCCTATATGCTTACGTACGTAAAAAATATAGTTATTCTCATTTTACAATAATGTTTTATTGGCATATAACTCAGAAACTAACCGAGATATTAAAAAAATGCCTCGAAATAAACTTGATAGAGCATAATCATAACTTTCAAACGATGCAACTTATGTCGATCTATCTTAAAAAAAGTAACGGAGCTAGTCGAATTTTTGTGACACTGAGTGTACAGTTGTCGGCACATTATTAATAGGTACCTGCTATAATGGTTTCATGTGCACTCACATGTCTCATCTATTTGACTTGTGATACTTGCTTAAGGTTCTTAGAGCGTAAAAAAATATGTAGTCAAAGACCTAAATATGATCAGTATATCCGCCATTTTGGATTCAATATGGTGTCCAAATGAAGAGATTAATGTAACACTTAGACAGCAATATCTTATTACAGAAGTAAGCTGGAAACTTCGTTCTTTTCCTCAATTTCTAGATAATAGTTATTTCCTTCTTACCTATCGTTGCCATATTAAAATTAGGGATGGCCACATTTTCCGGAAAAACGGAAAACGGAAAATATTTTTTCCGGAAACCGGAAAATTGAAAACGAAAAACGGAAAATTTTCCGGAAAATCGGAAAACGGAAAATTTTCCGGAAAATCGGAAACGGAAAATTTTCCGGAAAATCGGAAGACGGAAAATTTTCCGGAAAATCGGAAACGGAAAATTTTCCGGAAAATCGCAAGGCGGAAAATTTTCCGGAAAAACGGAAACGGAAAATTTTCCGGAAAATCGGAAACGGAAAATTTTCCGGAAAATCGGAAGGCGGAAAATTTTCCGGAAAAACGGAAACGGAAAATTTTCCGGAAAAACGGAAACGGAAAATTTTCCGGAAAATCGGAAACGGAAAATTTTCCGGAAAAACGGAAACGGAAAATTTTCCGGAAAATCGGAAACGAAAAATTTTCCGGAAAATCGGAAACGGAAAATTTTCCGGAAAATCGGAAGGCGGAAAATTTTCCGGAAAAACGAAAATGGAAATTTTTTCGGAAAAACGGAAACGGAAATTTTCCGGAAAATGAAAATGTTCACTTGGAATAGTGACATTGGTCGTCTTACATTAAGAAATATAACGAAAAATGCTACGCGAAAACATCCTGTAAATGAGGCAATGCTCTTCACCATCTAGTGCTAAAGAAACGCAACTCAAACTTAACATTGGACAGGAGAGAAAAGATCGAGTAAATCAGCGACGAAACATTCCTTCCTCCTACATCTATTTGTACACTTGCTTAATCATGTACTTTTTTTGTTTTTTCGTGAGGGCTTGCAGATCATTCGTTTGCACCGGGAAATTCCCATCATGCGTGTGTTTCGGGGAATCCCCGATTATGCGTGTACCTGAGGGCAGAACTCTGGCAGTAGAGCTGGCAGTGTGTTATTAATACAACTGGTATGTTTATATTCCAACCATTTCTTCATTGCTTATCGTGATCACGGTGATCTGTCAAGGTCACAGATCCTGGGGGACCGGGGGCAGCCCCCTCAAAGTTCATGTGGACCCCGCATTCTATTTATAAATATACAATATTTTGCACAATTTGAATTCAGTTTTGTCTTAAAACCCTCATATATACCTTCTGCATCTGAATGGATCCCCAAAGTTACAGAGAAATTGGCGCCCTAGATTGATTCTATAGAATCCACACGCAGTAGTATTGGCGGGAGTACACTAAGTATTCCAACTGAGCTCAGGCGTTAGAACATCGGATTAACATTCAGAAAGCCGATGTTCGATTCGAGCACCCTATCGTCCCGATGTTTTTTTTTCTGTAAGTTTATTACTCAGTTACATCCGACCTGTGCCATAGACTTTTTAACCCTAAGATAAATTCAATTCTACTGATGTAATTCAATTTTACACTTTACCCTAGTGTTACCATCTTGCAACTATAAGCGTCACAAATTCCAAATACCGGTACTATTGAGATAAATACCATAGTATGTAGCACTACTTGAAACTAGCGCCAGCTATTCATATAATGATCTATTCCACATAATTCTCTTCGTAACTTTTTCCGCTACTTTCTTTTAAACTGAAGGACGATTCCAGCTAGTTATCGATACATCAATTCAATTCTCAATGCTGACTTATTATCTATGATTCTGTATGCATTTGAAAGTTTTACTTATTATTAGAGCAACCCAAAAGCATACAAAAGCATAAAAAGCATAATAGCCATTTACACATATGGTTGGTACCTTGAACATGGTTGTGGCTGTCTAAGGGTCCAGAAGAAACTATTTTTAAAAGCATAATTTTAGAAAATAAAGCATAAAACATAATTTAAAAGATATAGCACAATTCTTTAAAAAATCTCTTTAACTTCAAGTTTAACATATTGTATTAATATTTTTAAGAAACAATATTTACAGTGCAAAATCATTGAGAACATAACAATGCAACAATGAAAAGCTTATTTTTATTTTTGTAAACTTTTTGGTCTAATCTTTTGACGTGGAGAAAAGAATAAAGGACAAAAAGAGAAAACTTCCAACAATGAATAGTACACAAGAACTCCACACTATAATGTTATGTGTACCTCTTGAAGTTGAGCACTTTCTGTACTTATTGGTGGCATATTTTACTTTCCCTTTCTGTATATATGCACCTCTAAGGTGCACACAAGTGATTAAAAAAAAAACTGACTCGAGTAAAGCCTCTCTTTACAGTGCATTAGGTAGAAAGTTCATTAAATATGAAAGAAACTGGTTGCATAAAATATTAATAAATAGATCAAGATATTTAGAATATTTAATGTATAGTAAATATTATACGTTATACACGATTGATGTAAAACAATGATTGAAATTAATAATAAAGCATAATAAAGCATAATTTGGAAAAAAATAAAGCATAATGTGGGTTGCTCTACTTATTATTCTACATTCATGTTTTGTTACTAAATTGTGAACTCCTAATGCAATCAAAGTGTTTTATTATTATTATTATTATTATTATTATTATTATTATTATTATTATTATTATTATTATTATTATTATTATTATTATTATTATTATTATTATTTCATAAACGTAGATGATAATCTAGGTGCTGCTACTTCTATATCTCAGATTATCGCTTCACCTGGCGCACGCTCAAATGCATCTAAAGTAACAGAAAGATCCCAGAAAAAATGTTTTACAAATAAGGGAACATAGTAGTACGTAAGAAACAGAAAAGAATTCTGTCTGATCTCAGAGACCCTAAACCTTGTTCTTCCGCAAGACCAGAGGTACTTGATAGTAAAATAAGTAATACGGTACCAAAGGATTCTTCTTCCTTTGTCTTTCGTTGAAGCAATTCGGTTTCTTGAATTTATGAATGAAGTAGAACCAAGTTACCACTCACCATCCAATACGTAACTCGCCGTATTGAGGCCTTGTTTTCTAAGGAGAAGTGTGGCTGCGGAATCGATTGATTTGACAACAGATAGCTGGGCTTCGCAGGCTACGGAAAGTTATATTACAGTCACAACCCACTATATGCTTTCATCTAAGTTCAATAAGTTCAGTCCTTCAAATAATTGAAATAGAAGTGAGGCACACAAGGGTAAACCTAACTCAGCACTTAGCCCATGTTGCAGAGTAGTGGAATATTTTAGATAAAATACATGCAATTGTCTATGACAATGCTAGTAATATCACAAGTGCGGTACGAGAACTTCCGTATGCAAGCATATGTTGTTTTGCTCAGACCCTAAACTCTCTATAATTATGGGACTTGCAATAGAGAAAATCGAGAAAATGTTAAGTGTTGTTAGTCGGATTGTTTCCCACTTTAAATATAGTACGTTGGCAACGTCAGAACTGGAAAAACAGTAAAGGTTATTAGGATTGGAAGTACATTTCCTTATACAGCAAGTTAAAACTCGGTGGAACAGCATACATGAAATGCTTCAGAGATTGATAGAACAAAGAAGAGCTCTTAACAATGAATTATCAGATAGAAATGTAACAAAGACGTCAGATTGCAAGAAATTTAACCCTTTAAGGATGTCCAAAATTTTAGACTTTCACTCAAACAGCTACTGCTTCCTTACTATTTATCGTAGGATCATGGTTCATACCTCGTTTTTCTCACGATAGAGCACGGTATCATAAACCTTAACCGGAAAATCGAAAAAAAAAACGGAATTTTTCTGAAAAAATCACCCCTTCGTAACACTTGCGCCCCTCGGGCCCGTCCCCGGTTTCACGTAGGGATCTAAAAAAATTGATAAATACCCAAAGGTAGGTCTACACATAATCCTTATGCAAGTTTCAATCTGATATCTTGAAAACTAAAGGCGTGAAAAAGTTTTGAAATTTGCCTTAAGAAAAAAGTCACGTCCCTTCGCAACACTTGGCGCCGCCAAGTTGACTATCCGGTTCCAAAACGCATCTGCGGTGCTCTTTGGTCCATCCTTGACTTGAAAAATAAAAAAAAATCCCGGCTTAAAGTTTTTCCAGGAACACGAACTTTGTGGCGCTCTCTAAAGAGGGCAATGCCATCGCGGACTGACCGCGCACTCTGTGGCGTTTTTGAAAAGTTTTTCAAAATGTCTTAGGAGTAAAAAGCTAAGCGTTGCAATCTTGAAATCTTTCCACCAACACGGTCGAGTGTTGATCAAAAACACATGCGGATTTCTGAAACAACATACATTTCAAAGTAATTTGTTTTCCCACTCCCTCTCCCGTTGTTGGGAAGGAGAACCGGAACCGGTTTCTGGTTTCAAAGCATGTGGTAAAGAATAGGAAGACTGTGTGCGGTAAAAGTATATGAATGGCATGCGAATTGTTACGAACTTATGAGTCTTGTATTGTTCCTGTGCTACCACTAACGAGGAGGAGAGTGAGTGAGTCCAGCATGCTGTGTCTTGTTCAGAAAATGGTGGTGACTTCAGAATTCTTTTCCATTATAAAAGTCTTTCTTCGATGCATAGTGTCTGATAAACATTGTTGCTCTGCGACAGTAGCGTAGCCAGGATGTGTGTTTGGGTGGGGGAAAAGTGCTGTTATAGGTACATATAGAAACATTACAAACAAAAAATATATAAACATAAAAATACATAAAAAATTACAAACATCAAAGTACATTGTCGGACCTCTTTGGGAGGGCCCGGCCCCTCTGGGCCCCCCTTCCCTACGCCACTGCTGTGCGATGATGTACACCACAAAGTAGATGTTATTGGTAGTATTAGTTATAAGAAATACGAAATGAAATGAAATGAAACTTTAACGTCCCACGATTATGCCGGTTAGGCTAAAGGAGACGGTGATAATGAGAAATGAGTGAAATGGTGGAATGAAGAAAGTGGGAGGAAACGGGAGTACTCCGAGAAAACCCACGAGCACGGTGTTTGTCCACCACAAAGTTCACACGGCGCGAGCTGGGATCGAACCAGGGACCCCAAGCATCGGAGGTGAACCCTCTACCACTGAGCCACCGCGCCCCCTTATAAGAAAAACGAGTCAAAAAAAACTTTCGATGCACATAGAATTATTGCATATGAAACTAAAACCAATATTTTCATCTTCCAATGTAAATCACATTACACAGAATATCTACCTATATGTGCAATATACACTGTAGGTATGCGCACGAGACAAGATTTGTGGCTGTCTCGTCTTGAAAATGTGCTGTAAAAGTGATGTCTCGACTCGAAAAATGTATATTTCTCTACTGGAAGAGCCGTGTCTCGACTCGAATTTTGTCAGGAAAATCCTGTCTCGTCTCGTCTCGTCTCGTGCGCATCCCTAGTGCAATACTTACGTCAAGATGACAAGAATAGCACAGGACCGAAATGCCTGAAGGGTCCAGAGGCGTAGCCAGAAACTCGTCAAGGGGGGATTCAGAAAGCATACTCTCTCTCTCTCTCTCTGTCTATATATATATATATATATATATATATATATATATATATATATATATATATATATATATATATATATATATATATATATATATATATATATCCAAACGCTGTGGGGGTAAGACACCCCAGTCATCTCTACGGGAGTTACAGGGGAATAATAAAAGTAAAGTATGTATGTATGTAGGGGAGACCGGGGTATTCACGAACACTTAAGCTTTGAT
Organism: Thermobia domestica; assembly: GCF_964235325.1. NCBI lineage: Eukaryota > Metazoa > Arthropoda > Insecta > Zygentoma > Lepismatidae > Thermobia > Thermobia domestica. Next base: position 8,844,323 of record NC_137458.1, read on the forward strand.
TATAAATAACTCCTTTGTTTTTAGAGATAAAACATTAACATTTCTTGTGTATAGAAAGCTTGGAGCTTTTCCTTTCTACTAAAATGCAGAGGAAAGTCAAAAATAACATTTTTCAATAAATCAGTGAGATGTTTTAAAAATGTTCATATGTTCGGGATTGCCCCAGTGGTCGGAGTAATCCCGAACATACTGTTTACTTTAAACTTTCCTTTGCGAATGAAGGGAAATGCATTAAAATACATTAAAATTATACTGTAATTTAGTATTTTAAAACTTTAATAGGAATTATAATTACAAACATAACTCAAATTAATGAGAAATGTGTCCAGACCTCATTATCTTTGAAATTATTACACATGAAATCAATAAATAATAGGCTAAAGAAATGCAATCTTATGAAATAAATTCAGAAATAACGGTACATTAAGGAAAATATTCATTAAAATGAAAACATTATTTTAAACTGTAGAAATCACATATATACGCATTTATGTTTTCTCTCAAAGACAGTATTCTTTATTAGTCCAGTGTTGAAATGCGGTTAATTGGCTGAACAAAATTGGCTAACTGCTAATGAATGCTACTAGGCTAAATAAATGTGTAAAACACTCTGTGAATCACACACAGAGAAAAAAATGCAGCCTATGATGAAAGATCAGATATGTAAAATAGGATTACTATGAAATAATGAAGTAATAATTCTAAAAATAATAAATATAGTAAACTATTCTAATTAACAAAGCTAATAACGCTCTATACCAAGACATGATGTATTTCCCAAACCAATTTTATTAACTTATTACTTACATTTCAATAAGGAAAAACTAAAAATTTTTCATAATTTATTTCACACCATTGGGCAATCCCGAACACTCCAGGTAATGGTGAACATTCTGTCTGTCGTTTCCCCATGAGGCGTCAATTTATTGTTAAAATTGAAACTAATTATTGACTGCATACTGGCTAGTAAGATTACAAAAAACTAATGCTCAAATATAAGGAAATATATAGCCTTGTCTGTAATAATATAGATAAGAGAAGAGCCAAGTTACGTTGCGCAGATTGTTGAATCACTTTCATAGGTGAATCGACAAACACAACAAAACATCTTCCTGGTAATCCACTCAATTGACTGCCATCAAATGTATGCTACACTTGTCCAGGTCCCTTCGCTAGCATGCAGCAAAATCGTCTGTTTTCTTACAAGTTTCCTTCGGTGTAAACTTGGGTGTTCGGCATTACCTCAGTGTTCGAGAATACCCCGGTTTCTCATATGCAGTCATGATTTCAGGGGGTGGTCCGGGGGAAATTTCCGTTTTATTCAAGTTTCCCTCTCTATATATATACATATACGAGGGCAGTCTTGGGAAGTAACGTAACGCAAGTAACGCGTTACTTTTTAAGTAACGTTTCCAAGTAACGCGTTACATTTTTTCCAAAGTAACTGTAACGGTAATGCGTTACAAATTTTTAAGTAACGTACCTAGTTTGCGTTACTTTTTTCGCGTTACATTTCGGATGAGTAACTACAATATACTGTATGTATATTTTTTTCGGAAACAAATGTTTCTTTCCTGTAAGTGAATTTCTCAGAATGGAACAATGGAGCATGAACGATGGCAGTGAGTAACTACAATATTTACATAACAAAATATAGTGCCACTTGCTGTTTTTGGAAGATGAGGACAGTCTCAGGGAAATCACGTGTACTGATTGCAAGCACCTGGAAGATTTTGTCTTAGATTTTGACAGTTCCAAATCAATACATTCAGTGAGTGAACTACGAGTGCAATGGTACTGGAAGTCTATTTTACTTTGATTGGTGTTGTTTTTATAAAGATGGAGAACGAAAATATTTTATTGTTCGAACATTTGAAAGAATACTTTTTCTTAAAAGCTGAAGATGATAGTGAACAGAATTTAAAAATAGTGCCCCGGCGGGAAATATTTATCAACAACTAGGGTACCATAATTAACGACATTCATTAAGGAATTAATATGAATAAACTGTGTTCTGATGAGCAGGCCTACTTTGTTGATGTAATGTTGATGGTATGTAATATTAGAGTTCTTTTAGATCAGTTTGCATATTCTAAAGTCCCGTTGATTAGAGTTTGGAACAACTAGCTTTAAAAAGCATGTATCGATTTTAGAGTTATTAGCAAATTTTGATTCACTCCCAGTTCATGTGTTCTCATTTTGTCAGTTGTGTAATGTTTCTCTATATTCTGTATTTTTAATTTTACATAGCAACATTGTTTTTATCATATAATTAGTTTAACAGAATAATAATAAGCAACCATTTTTTCTAACGCATAGGGATGGGCACGAGTCAAGCTAAAACTCGACTCGAATCCAAGTCGAGTTTCGAGTCGAGTCAATAGTAATATTCTCGAGTCGAGTTCCGAGCCGATTCACTGTTTTTGGCGTCGAGTTTCGAGTCGAGTCGAGCTTGATAAATGGCTCGCTCGTTTTAACTCGTTTTGAAACCATGGTCTGATTACACTGGAAAGCGAAAGCCATGAGAAATGTAAGCTAAGCAGCAATATGGAATACTTTTACTGTTGCTCACGAGAGGGGACACTGCTCGCATCTCCTCTCATCTCGATAGCGAGACTACAAGAGATTTTTTATAACAAGCTTAGCTCGGCTCGGCTTAACTGAGCCGATGGCTCGAGCCGGCTCGCTTGGTGTGAACCATCGGCTTGAGCTGGCTTGGTTGGGATGAGCCATCTGCTCGGTTCGACTCAACTTAGTGAAGGGCTCTAGCCGACTTGATTGGGTGAGCTGTTGGCTCAGCTCACTTCTCGGTTTGGGTCGATAGTGAATGACCCTGCCTTGTAAGTTAATGGTAGAACAACTTACCACTCCAGACATGGGCGGCGATTAGGGAGGCACGAGGGGGCAGCTGCCCCCCCACTTTTTTGAAGTGACGTCCTAATTTATATAATTTCATTTGGAAATGTAAACAGGATGTCCACACAATTTGGAGAAAAGATCTCTGACTTTTCCCTTACTTTCCATGACGAAAGTTCCAGATTTCCCTGACCCCTGAATAAGTTAAAAATACAGAAAAAAGAAAGAAACCCCAGCCTCCACACTTCCCATAGTTGGCATTGTTCTCTTCCGCTCCTGTTTTTCTTTTTTTTATTTTCTTTCCAAAGGAATGTAAATTTACAAACATATGCATTAGGTCGATATTGATTAGGCCTACATATTACACAAAATGTAAAATTACAAACGAAAGTGTGCAGTATACAGAGTACTTAAGGTATAAAAAATACACATTATAATACCAATTACACAGCATTATAATATTGCCTATAGTAATAAACAGTTCATACATGATTTTACTGATTATTAAAAAAAAACACACACACACACATTATGTAACACATACTTTTGCTGGTGCAGTTTAAATGCAACCCATTTAGAAATTTGTTTTCATACTTTCTCGCATAGTTTTCTTCTCATTGATCTGAATATCCTTGTCTTCGCAGGTTAATTTTCTTTTCTTCCTCCAGCTCCTTTAGTTGTTGCTGAATCTTCCGTTTCTCTCTTCTCTTCTCGTCTCCAGCATTTATTTCTCTTTTCCTTTCCAAATACACCTGATATTGTCTCATTGGACTTCTCACTGAATTTATCATACCTCTTGTAATTGTTAATCCTGATGATCCACCTATTCTCATCACAGAATCATATATGATCCGTTGAGCCACCAGAGATTCTTCTTGTAAGTTCTCAACAATGAGAATTTTATTTATTGTGAAACCACTTTCAAAAAATGCGTTTCCGTGAAAGAAGATAAAACACAATTTCATAACTGACCATAAGTCAACGAAGTTCTTCCCATTTCCTAAGACTAAGTAAAAAACTCATCAAGTCGAATACCATCTCTGTCATTGGCAATGGCGTATTTAGGGGGTTGGCTTCCGGGCTTAAGCCCCCCCCGAAATCTTACTTAGTATAGTAAAGTAAATGAAATATCTTGCAGAATTTTCACATTTCCAGGCAAGCCCCCCCCCGAAAGATAGCAAAGCACCTCCCGAAACAAAATCGTAAATACGCCACTGGTCATTGGCTATGAATTCATTCGAGTGTTCCTTAAATTCTTCAGTCTGAGCTTTCACTGTGAGCCGGAGATACTATTTCTTCGCGTTCTCAGCCACTTATCCAGATATTCTTTTTGCACCATGCAATTCTTCTAGAACAGCGTCTACCCTTTTGAGCAAATATGCCAGGATGCACTTAGATATGTGTTTCTCGCAGAAAATTAGTTTCAACAACTATATCAGAGAATACTACCGCCTTCAATATCATTATTGAGAACACTACATTTTACATCCAGTAACAGGAAAGAAATCAACCCTATTTCATAAATTCAGTAATTGAACAATGGACCTAAATCGATTTTTCCCTGACTTTCCCTGACCAATCTGCCATTTCCCTGACTTAACTTGATACATTCCCTGACCTCTCCCTGACTTTCACTTATTTTCCAGAATGTGGACACCCTAGTAAAGGTTTCGTATGTATTACTGTTCCATAGAAAAATATGGTGCCATATGATATTTGCCGTTGCGTGAATACGTATTGGATATTTGTCTTCCCGTGGAGTTAAGAAAGCTACAGGAATTGCGTTTTAATTGCAATTCAAAGCAACTAATATTGCAATTGCATATTTCTTTAAATGTCATAGCATATGCTTGCAGTACTTATTGTATTTCATTTTTTAAGAGTAAAAACATTGATTTAATGGCATGTGTGAAATTAAAAGTATAAGTTGTTCATTAATTCTCAGTTTCAATATAACTTCTGTAAAACAAAGCGTCATTATTCATTACTATGATTAATATTATCCCTTCTATTTATTTGTTTTGCAAATTTATTAAATAATCTGATCGCACAATTTTCCAGACAGAATTTTAAGATGTTCATGAGCAAGAACTCAAATCTCTTCTTACACTTTCGTTGTTTAAGACTATAAGGAGCTACTACCTACCTGTATTGCTCTCATGAATTTACTTAATAAAATAGAAATACGATATACAGCATTTTAAGTGAAAAAAGATAGTATCCTATTAGTTATACAACCTTTCATCAAACAGTGTTAGAAACAACCAGGAAATCTAACATTGATATACAATTGTTAAGATCATGTCTTGCCCCCCCACTTTTAACGTCCAACCGCCGCCACTGACTCCAGAAACTGCATTATGTCCATGACCATAACTCCTTTCACTCCAGCCACCATCAACGTACACTGTTATGTATGGAACACCATCGGGGTCAACATGTCCCTTCTCGATTGCAATTTGTCTTTCTTTTTCTCCATTTTGTTTCATTTGAGACCATAGACTATCAGCCCAAACCTGCAGACAATTAGAAATAGAAAAATAAGGATGACTTCCTAGCACAAACTTAGTCGAAAGGTTTGTGACATAAATCCAAAATGCGTTGAAGCAATTTTGGTGTCTTTACTGAAAATGTAAAATCAACTACATATAAATAAATACAAATAAATAAATAAATAAATAAATAGAAAAATAATTTAAACTTTGGAACTACAATTCCAGTTTTCCATTATAATTTAAGAAATGTAAGTAATACAGATCTAGAAAGACAATTGCAAACGTAGTAATTATAATAAATTTTGAATGTTCAAATTTACAATGTTGTAGGCCCAAAATAAAGCTTAAGGAAGTATTCTAGTTTTCTCCAGAATGAGTTATTGTTAGAGGGAAATTGTAAGCCTATTCTTATTGCATATCAAACAAATGTATTACTTACCGTTTCTAGGTGCTGTTCAGTTTTACTAAACAGATCATTACTCATGCATGGAATGTTCATTACACTGAGTAGCTCCTGAAGATGGGAATAACCACTTCCAATTGTTAGAGTACCCCAAACTGCACTTTCATTTATTGTCATAACTTTTGACCTGGGAGTTTCTTCAGTTGAATGACTATTTCTCTGTTGCATACCCTGCACTTGAAATTGATATAGATCTAACTACGGAGACCAACACGTCTTTCTTTGTGATACCGCAATTTCCCTAAAGTGCAGACTTCACGGTGTTTATCTTGTAATGTCATCGACCACCGAAGGACGTGTCCCAAATCAACAATTCTGCGGCCACTTAACTCAGATTTCTTGGTGACTTCCGTTTCAGGCTCGATAACATAGAATGGTTCGATTTCGGTACAGTGGAGGAAAAAGAACTCAATATGAGAATAAGAAACTTTCCCAATTTTATCATAAAGACACAAAATGAAATGTCTATAAATTAATAATCACAATCCGAAATTTAAATTTTAAAATGATTTATTTTTATTACTTAATCTGCTCTTATACCTTCCCTCCATGGGCGCCCTAAGGGGGGACGGGGGCACGGTCCTCCCTTGACTCACGAAAATGTATAATGTATAGACCCAGCATTGCGACCCGGGGTTGCATTTTTCCCCATTCCACCAGCTCCAACTATACGCCCCCCCCAGAAAATTTTCTTCGGGAGTCGTTGCCCCCTCCCCTTGTAACAAAAAATAATCATATCGCAGACCCGCCCTCTCTCCTAATCTGATTACGTAATAACTCCTTTGTACGTACAAAAGTATTCTGTGACAGTCTTTGTATGAACATTTAACTTGTTCATATACAAAGTTACTTTCTTGACAGGATATAGTTCTCAAACAGATATCCGAGTCCGGTGTGAACACACCACTGTCTACATACGATATGTAAAACGTAGTGCTGTAATTTTACTACATAGCTGTTCTCAGTGATATAATAAGCATATTATTATTATTATTAATTTTAATTATTATTATTATTATTATTATTATTATTATTATTATTATTATTATTATTATTATTATTATTATTATTATTATTATTATTATTATTATTATTATTAGTTTTGAAAGAAACATAATTCTAATCTTCTTTTTTGTGTAGAAAATATATAAACTATTAAGTAAACATCCTTACCTCATATTAAAACTATCTTCCTGCTGAAAACTTCTAGAAGAGCTCGTAGATTCTTCACCGATGTCTTGGTCTGTCCGAAGGCTATTGTCTCCCTGTAGTGGAGTATCTTCCAAATTCTCTGTAACGGCATTTACCGGTACATTATCACATTCAAGTTTTCGTAGTTTCCACGCTAGACGACGTGCTTTAAATTGCTTATTTCTTTTTCTCGTTTTTGACAGTAGTCGTTTCTTTCTAGCCATTATCACGGATAGAAAATCACGCACCACCTTCACAATAGAAAAGAACAGCAAGTGGTTAGTAACACTGATGCTTTCTACGCTTATGGACGAAGTATGGCTACAGTTCACATGGCGGCGCCACCGTACGACGGGAAATTCAAAATTATCGAATGTTGTAATAAATTCCTACTTTTCTCGAAATACGTACAATTTTAAAAGTAAATAATTATTGCAAAAGAAAGGACAACACTCAGGCTATAGAACTATATATATTAATTCATAAACATATTCACTATCTTAGTGTAACGGAAAGTGAAAAAAGAGTGTTACTTTGCAGCGCGTTGTTTTGCCGAGAATTGTTGTAATTGAATTGCGCACTTCTTCAAAGAAAGTCACATAAAAGTTAAGTAAACAAGAACAAAACTTTGTAAAGTTACTAGATCTCTTAGAGAAAGTGTAGGGAGTAATATGTTTTAGTTTCACTGTTCTTGCTTTATTAATTTAGTGGAAAAGTAGGAATAGCTTATCGTTAATTAATTGTTAATTATTTCATAATTAATTAATTAATCTTCGGAAAAAATATTTAGAAACGATATAAATATCATCATTATCAGTCTTCCAATAAAAATCAGAAATATTTTCCCATTATTTTACGAAAATCTTGAACGTCGTGTATGCCCTAATAGAACCTAAATAAGCGGTCAAAGACGATAGTACGCCATGGTATATAAATATACCAGAACTCTTTAAAAGGTTAAACTTCCTACAGACTAGGGATGACTACATTTTCAGGGAAAACGGAATATAATTCTTCCGGAAACTGGAAAATTAGAAAGACGGAAAATTTTCCGGAAAAACTGAAACGGAAAATTTTCCGGAAAATCGGAAGACGGAAAATTTTCCGGAAAAACGGAAACGGAACATTTTCCGGAAAATCGGAAGAAGGAAAATTTTTCGGAAAATCGGAAACGGAAAATTTTCCGGAAAATCGGAAGACGGAAAATTTTCCGGAAAATCGGAAGATGGAAAATTTTCCGAAAAAACGGAAACGGAAAATTTTCCGGAAAACAGAAGACGAAAAATTTTCCGGAAAACGGAAGACGGAAAATTTTCCGGAAAAACGGAAACGGAAAATTTTCCGGAAAACGGAAGACGGAAAATTTTCCGGAAAAACGGAAGACGGAAAATTTTCCGGAAAATCGGAAAACGAAAAATTTTCCGGAAAAACGGAAACGGAAAATTTTCCGGAAAATCGGAAAACGGAAAATTTTCCGGAAAAACGGAAACGGAAAATTTTCCGGAAAATCGGAAAACGGAAAATTTTCCGGAAAAACGGAAAACGGAAAATGTGATTTCCGGAAACCGGAAAACTCTTTTTCCGGAAATGGCCATCCCTAATTAAAATATGGTCGTTATTGTTCCAAAAGAGCATTTTTTCTTATTTCTAAATTCTATATCAATGGCAATTGTTTCTACTGCAAAAGACATTGTAAAGCTAAATCAAAGAATAGTTTTTGTAATCTTTATCAGCCAATTTGCCATAAAGCCTTTGAAATTCTGTCGTCAGCTACTCCTGGAAGACCCTTGTCTCCAGCTGATGACCGTGTGAGAGGATTTCCTCTTAATGTCTTTTTGTGAGTTAAATCAGTATGGTTTTTAGGAGGAAATGGCTTAGAAGACCTTCGGAATACGGTGTATGCAAGTAACAGTATAGTTCAAATGATGAGCTGTCGCCAGTGAGTCTTACGTGCATATTTTCTTACACAGCAAGCTTCAGCTGAACTAAATTTTGAGCTTTTGACTGAAGATGTTATCAAGCATCAGTTGGATGCTATATTTTTGTTGTTATGGATGTATAATTGCTTCCAACTTCTGTCAGTGAAAACACAAATACTCAAACAGCTCTTACTTTGTTCTGTCAAAAAGTAGATCAACTGACAACTCAGAGTCGAACTTCAAAATCATAGGTCCAATATTACTATCTTCTAGAAATTGTGCGACTTTATATTATTGCAGAACATGTTGGTGATTGGAATCCACTTGCATTGCATTCAAATGATGTTGCACTTTTTTCATGCTGCAGGGCATTTGAACTATCCAAAGACAACACATATTTATTTGCAGCGCACAGTGGCTCTAGAACGCAAAAGGCCTCCTACTGAACACATGAAATTTGTAAGGAGTTCCTATTTTACTATAAAGAAAAACAGATAAATTTTGGACTGAAACTTGATCAGAAGTGATAATTGTGCAGTTTCTTATGAATTCTATGAAATCCATAGGCGGATAGAGTCATGGACGAAAGTTAAGTAAGTCCACAGTTGCTAGATGGATAAACTCTACGTTAGCTATAACTAAGGTTGCTGATAACAGTAAAAGTTGTGAAGTGTTAGATTCTACTTTAGATCAGCACATAGAACTCCAATGATCGAGTGGTTACACGTACACAATCCCTTCCATAAAGATTTGCCTGATTCGTCTGCTAATGGATTGGTTGCAAATTGGTATAAACTGTGATTTGGCTAAATAAGTTGGCCTTCATGAATAACTGAAATCTATGACTGGCAAATAATTTAACAGTATTCATCTTAAGAGAAAAGACACGGTCAAAACTTTTGGAATTATGACAAAAATATAAAAATCAGAGAAGACATCGTAGATGATAATTCTACCCAGCGTTTTCATCATATACTCTGCGTTGTGAACTCTGATGAATAACTTGCACCATATCTTCGATTCGAGCTTGCAGCTTGGTCTCCGGCACATTTTGAAGAATGTACTGTATTCTCAGAAAAAGATACAGAAAGTATGCTTTCATTCCAGTCCTGGAGAGTAATTCAAAGCCAGAGCAAAGCTTTCCTATGTTCAATTTGAGAGTTACATCATCGATGGACGATACTAATTGCTTACAGTAGTTTGGCAACAAAATCAGCGTATAAACAAATACTGAAGAAATATGTTACAAGCTATTACGATATGGACGTGACAGTTGTGTTTGATGATTACAGTAAGTTTTACTAATTGCGCATACTCCTCAGAATAATATTTACATGTTCGTCCCAAGCAAAGAGACATATCCTCAGTGAGTATACAGTAGCAAAGCCCTTCAACAATCTTTGGGTCAGATGAAGGACTTCATGCTTTTTCTTCATGCTGCTACAGGATGTGACACTACTTCGGCTCTGTATGGAAGAGAGGGAAACTCAAAGATTTCAGAAGCTTATGAATGATTGACAACTACGAACGAACGTTACTCTTTTTAACGAAGAACAACCGTTACCGAATGATATTGCAGACTACGGAGAAAAGTTGTTAATATAGTCTAGAAAAGTTATTAATAACCTGAACCAGTGCAAGCTCTAATTGAAAACTGGAGTGAAACAGAGTGTTACAAGTAGAAATTTCAATCTAGGCACTTTTCCACCTACCTCAGGCTCAGCAAGGCAGTATTCATTAAGAATTTTCTTACAAGTTCAACAGCGCAAGGGAGTAAATCTACATTTCATTCAATATTACAATGTAAAGTTAATTCCAATACCAACTGCGAAAGAACCTGCTCCACGAAATGTTATTCGCCTATTATCTTGTAAATGTATAAAAGGATGAAATGGTAATAATTGTGAATACAGAAAAAGTGGATTGTAGTGCTCGTATATGTGTGGAGTGTGTATAGGACATGGTTGCAGTAACAGTTTGACTTCAGTAGATGAAGATGACATAGAAGATCCTTTCAGTATAGGATCTATGTTGATTTTCATAATTCGCAAGATCATACACATATTTCTTCACAAAAAAATACCTACTATATTCCTTATTTAGCATTCTGTTGTATGTTGTATCTAATCAACAAACATCATTTCCACAATATATATATTTGTGTTGGCTAGCGTAGTTACTCTGTTATTGTTATAAAAAAAGTTATATTTTCCGTTAAATTTTAAGTTACCAAGTGTGCAGTTAAAAAAATGGTTTATTTGCAGAAATGTTCCTTAATCATTGTAGTTTCATATTTATTTGCCATTGATACAGCATTTACAAACCAGAAAATTACTCTTTTAGGACAATAACGGTCATATTTTAATATGACAACGATAGGTAAGAAGGAAATAACTATTATCTAGAAATTGACGAAAAGAACGAAGTTTCTAACTTACTTCTGTAATAAGATATTGCTGTCTAAGTGTTACATTGGCCTCTTCATCTGAACGCCATATTGAATCCAAAATGGCGGACTTACTGGCCATATTTAGGTCTCTGACTACATATTTTTTATGCTCTAAGAACCTTAAGCAAGTATCACAAGCCAAATAGATGAGACATGTGAGTGCACACGAAACCATTATACCAGGCACCTAAGAATAATGTGCCCACAACTGCACAAAAATTCAACTAGCTCCGTTACTTTTTAAGATAGACCAACATAAGTTGAATCGTTTGAAAGCTACGATTATGCTATCGCGTTTACTTCGAGACGTGTTTTAATATCTCGGTTAGATTCTGAGTTATATGCCAAGAAAACATTATTGTAAAATAAGAATAACTATATTTTTTACGTAATGTCCGCCATTTTTTAATATTGATGCAATACATAGAATGATGCAAACTTACATTCGTTAATCTATACTATTATCATGAAACTGACACAAGAACGAAGCTTCCAGCTTAAATCTGTGAGTAGATATTGTCATTTAAATGCAATTCGATGTTTCGGTCTGGTCGCCATATTGAATCCAAGATGGCGGATTTTCCCAAGGTGGGAATTTTCAGGATATATTCTGGAAAACATACTGAACCTAACTCAAGTGGTTTCGCTTTGTTCTTATTTTTGTCCAGGTTGAAGCTTAAATGCACTGGACTAATGGTGAAGGACTTGACTACCACCCTCTTCAGAACACCCACATGGATTTTCCAGCAAGATTCGACTCCTACTCACACGGCAAAATCAACCCAGGAGTGGCTGACGCACAATGTGCCTGACTTCATATCCACTGAGGACTGGCCCTCTAGCAGCCCTGATCACTCTGGACAGTGCTTGCGGACATTGCCTGAAACAAGCGTAATCCCACAGTTGTCAGTTTCAAGCGCTCTTTACTGGACTCTGTCATGGCATCAATTTTCCTGAAGAAAGTGCGTCCAACCATAGATGAGTGGCTCGCGAGACTCCTAACCTGTGTGCATGCTAATGGCGGACATTTTGAAATATGGTTTTTGCAAACTGTTGTCAGACCATGTTTGCCTCACATACTATGTGCATATTCCCTTTTCTCTTATTGCTGATGTTGAGTGTTTTCTTTGTAACAGTATTTATGGCCAGACTAGATATATATAATGAATTATTTATGGCTAGACTAGGTATATATAATATCGTTGATATATAGCACTCTTTGACAACACGCTCCAAATGATAGAGATCTGAAAATGTAGAAATTTCTTTGTGCATCAACTTTACAGCAAGTGCGTGGGCCGCGGTGGTTCAGTGGTAGAGCATTCACATCTGGTGCTTGGGGTCCCGGGTTCGATCCCAGCCCCCGCCAAGTGAACTTTGTGGTAGACAAACACCGTGTGCGTGGGTTTTCTCGGGGTTCTCCCGTTTCCTCCCACTTTCTTCATTCCACCATTTCATTCATTACTCATCACCACCGTCTCCTTTAGCCTAACCGGCATAAACGTGGGACGTAAAACTCAAAGATTTCATTTCATTTTCTACAGCAAAAGCCTGTTTCAGTGCTCGACAGCCTTATCGATTGTAGCCTCCTGGTTGAAATGTTATGTGTAAGTTGGGTTGCATTTGTCCAGGGGTTTGTGATAGCAGCAAAAGTAGTGAACCCGACCTAATGGAGTTATAGGAGTTAGGGGAAGATACTTTTGCTGACACATTGTTACTTAGAATCTTTGTGACTGCGGTATAAGTAAATCGTTGTTGAACTTGCAGTGAATGAGTCACAGGCGCTTATATTTCTGGTTCTTAAACGAATTAAATCAGGAGCGTCTTTTCAGAATGGTTAGTGAAAGTGAGCACTGAACTATCAGTAGGTCATTATAAATATAGTGACCAGCCAAAACATTATGACCACATACCTAATATCTGGTATATTCACCTTTGGCTCACATGACAGCTGTTTGGAATGGAAGCAATGAGGCATTAGTAGGTGACTCGATATATGGCGTACCACATCTACGCACTAAGTAAGTAAATTCCAGTAAATTCCGCGAGCTCGGATCTGACAATCAATGACATTCAAAATGTGTTCAGTTTGGTTAAGATCGGGTGAGTTTGGGGACCATACAGCAATTGAAATTCACCACTGTGTTCCTAGAGTCCTGCAGCACAATGTTTGCCTTATGATAAGGAGCGTTGTCCTTCTGGAAGATGCCATTGCCAGCTGGAAATAAGGCGGAAATGAATGGGTGTACATGATCAGCAATAACCTGCCGATAGGTAGGAGCCGTCATGGTGCCCTCTACACGAACTACTGGGATAAGGACGACGATATGAAAGTTTCTCAAAACATAATGGAGCTACTACTGTCATGTCTTACTGTACACGCCTCAAGTAGCTGTTTTCCTGGAAGATGACAGATTCTGCTCTGGGCATCGATGTGATGATGACTGTTGGATCATGCAACATTGTACCATTGATCGCGATTCAATTATGATGCATATGTGCCCATCCCAGTTATAATCGACGGTGTCATGCGGTTAGGATTGGTACATATGTGAGACTTCGGCTGCGGATATCCATATCTAACATTGTCATGCACACTCGTGCTTCGTCCACTGTTAATTTGCCACAATTTGGGCCCTATTCTATTTTAACGATCTCGGCACTTTACGACGTCGGATGCGACATCTTTAATGAGATGTAGCCGCCTCACGTTTTATTGTTTGGTGCTGGGATAACCATTCTTTTATCCGCTTTTGGAAGAGACTAATCACTGCGGTTCGCGTACACCCAAGTCGCGTTTCTTTCGAGATGCTAATTCCCTCCCTATCAGTATGCTACTGATATCGCCGCCCTTCTCCATTCTACGAATAAGCATATAACTGACTGATCGAGTGAGATCCCTGTCATAGTCTGCCGAGAGGTTCTGTTGTGACCCGTGCCTTTAGGTCAGCCTCACGACTTTGTACACAAAGTAGCGGGGGTCACAATGTTTTGGCTGGTTAATATAACGGATTGGAAACGGTCAGATGGTGATACCACTGACGGACCATTGGTGGTGGTGAAGTAGTAGTGCAAACCCCGTATTACGCGAGGAGCAGTAGTACGACAGTTCAATGAATTGAGCAGATGATGATAATGTAAAATAAGCGAACTTTGTGGTTTCCAGAGAGGACGAATTGTTGACGCTCGGTTGTGTGCTTCTAGCGTGACAAAATTGGCAATTGTGTTGGGTGTAGCGAAGACAGTGCCCAAGGTAATCACGTCCTACAGTACTCACACCAAAGCTATACCGGCGAAAGGAACAGTTGTCGGATAAACCCTCAATGATGGCCCCTTCGAGCATTCAAGCGCATTGTTCCTCAGTACCTTCGTGTGCCTGCGGTACAAGTGGCTAAGGGACTCAAGCAGCACCTGGAACAGCCTGTGTAGATAATCACAGTCCACCTTAAGTTACATACATGGACATAAGGGGTCACGTTGCATGGGCAAAATTGCTAATAAGGGCCCATAACGCTTTAGAACGCCGCCAAATGGTACCGGAAACATGCAACATGGACAGGTCATTGCAGTGTTCAACAACCATGTTTTTACAAAGCTGAAAGTAGTAGTTCTTTATAGAATTTCGGGCACATCCACATCACAATAAAAAGTGTCCCAGTTCAGCTTTCCGTTTAAATAGGCTGTTCATGTTTTGTATATACAGGGAGCCCAAAAAATCCCCAACCATTTCTAAAAAAAAAAAAAAAATATTTTTCTCCCTTTATGGCAGGTAATCTGAAAGATGCTCACTCACAACACCGAATAGACGTCGTAAGGTAGATACTCAATGGACTGCCCTTTGCTGAGGTCCAAGAACGGTTTCGCCGACGTTACCATAGAGAGGCCCCAACGCGAACAACTATTAGAGGTTTGCTCAATAAATTCTAGACGAGGACAATATTTGTGACGAGAAACGTTCTGGGCGACCATCGACGCCTCAGAAAACTGGAGTTCATACGATAGGCGATCGAGCAAAGTCCGAAAGCATCTCAGTCGGGAAAACGGCATTCCAAAGTTCATTGTGTGGCAAACCTTGTTCGTACTGAAGGAAAGAGGTGATCGCATCCAGGTGCTCCATCGTGTTGAAACTAAGGACTATGCAGTTCGCATGGCCATGTGTCACAATTTAGTTCGGGCAGTCAACAATAAAAACTTGCCGACACACGTCCTGTTCAGTGATGAGGCCACCTTTCACACCTATGGCCTCGCCAATCACCATAACACCACGTATGGGATGAAGAACGCGCTATGCATTTGTCCAGTGATTTTAAACATCATAGAATTGGAACGTAACACTTCCTAGGTGAATATGTGATTACGCATCACAAAGCAGCGTATTTACGGTCCATTCTTTTTTGCTGAAGTAACAATCACAACAACATCGTACTGGACATGCTTCAGCAATTCCTACAGCCCCAATTGTTTGTCAACAACATTCTGGATTCGATGGTGTTCCAACAGGATGTTCCTCGGACGCTAGGCTGGGCGAGGCTCAGCCACAGTTCTCGGCAGCACGCTCGCTTGATCCAACGCCCTTGGATTTCTTTGTATGGGGTCACATCAAGCGTCAGGTATACAAGGTAAAGATTAAGGATTTGGCGCACCTGCGTGAACGCATTTCGGCATCAGCGCGTACAAAACCCCACTAATGTTGCAGTGTATGTTCAGGTGTACCGCGGAGAGATTGCACTCTGCTTGGATATGGAGGGTGGTCATTAGGGTGGAGTGAAAAGAGGCCAAAATTTTTTTTTTCGAAATTCGATTTTGGATAGGGGGCAAAAGTTGCATCATATTGTAGTACTTTACCATGCAAAATTTCAATCCTTTAAAATAATTTTTAGCCGGGGCGCAATGGGCCTTAAGTTTGATAGGTTTTATAAATGAGTGAAAAGAGCCTAAATTTTTATTTTCTTAAATTCTAATTCGGATATAGGGCAAAAGTTGCATCATATTGTAGTACTTTACCACCGGAAATTTCAATTCTCTAAAATATTCTCTAGCAGGAGTGCAATGAGCCTTAAGTTTGATAGGTTTTGTAAATAAATACACGTTTATTGTTCATTTGTATAATTATTAGGCACTCTTCGCTTGAAGGAGACTGTAATTTAAAGGTATTATGATTTCTTGTCGTGTCCAGGTAGATTTATAAAGCTATCGAAGTTCATATTCTATGTTACAGGCTACATCAACCCAGAACTCACCACATGGAGGTGGCTACCGTCGAGTTCCATCCCACTTACCCACCAGTATTAGATTGAATGTTTCATAAATTTCATTCACGTCTTCAAGCAAAATACTGCGATTTTATCTGAAAAGTAGTCATGTATTTTCTTGTCAAATTTGGAACGAATAAAGAAATCTCTCCTGGCTCACATACTGACGAAGAACCTTCGCTAAGAATTTTCACTAATTTTTCCACTGCTTGCGTATAACATGGAAACTCAGGGATCTCAATATTTGTACTTTCTCAAGAACAAATTCTCGCAATTTGTCATCTGTGATATGAGTCAGTATTGGCGGTTCTGTTGTTCCACCCATTTTAGTTTATCATTTCTGTGTAATTACTAGCCTCGAAGTTTAACACTGGCACTTGGAAGGAAGGAGCTTCACGTTTACATTGTTTTCTGGATTGGAGGATTTTATCGGTAGCAAGGATTCGCGTAGCTGATCTGAGGCTAGTCACCAATCATGGCAATAAGAATATTTTCAGAATTCGCATAGAATGCATTTCTGGAAATTACTTTGACAAAAGTCTTGTATGGTTCTTGCATACATCTCGAAAGTCTTATCGTCAAGAACAAATGTTTAGCTCCGTATTTGGCAAGATGTTTCACTTTTATGCTGAACCACACTGGTACATATACTTTTACTACGAACTTTACGAGAGTTTAGAGCTTCTCTGAAGAATTTGGCATTGATATATATAGACGCGAAAGTCTACAAGCCATTATTAACCAGCGAGTATGCGCAAGTTTCCTACGTTTCTTACCTGCTAGGTTTTTATCACAGCCTCCTCTTACGACAGATTGACATATTTCATACAAATATCTTTGATCATAACTCAGATGACGCACGTTTAGGTATGTAGGAAGTTCTGAAGAAATCTTTCCGAAGCTGCACACTGGATTCGTCTCACAATTCACCAATGATCTACCAATAGGACCAGACAAAGTACCAGTAGTCACATCATCGATTTCTTTCAGTAAATGATGAAGTAGTAGTTCAATGATGTGCAATAAACGTATGCATCACTGCAAGGGTCTCTCTAAATGGTTTTCGAGCACTCTAATCATCCTCCTTTTGACCCAACATTAGTATTAGAACCATTGCAGCCGATAGCTATATCTCATAGGTCCACATTATTTTCTTGTAATTCCCAGCGGATGGAACTAGCAGTATTCTTTGCTAATGCTGAAACACTCAAAGAAGCATGGCTGAGAAATTTATTACGCGATTCTTCAAGGACACAATAATGATCTTTCCTCTTCATATCTCTATGACTTCCGGAGCCGGGCATTGCGAGTTTTTGGTCTTTCTTCCTATGAAAATAGATGGTACAAGGTTTCTCTTTATTAACAGTCACTTTAGTTCTTACACTTTTACGATTTTTCGCAATCTCTCTTTGTATTTTACTTCTATCAATAATGTTTTGCAGCTGCTCTGGCCTTACAATATTAAAATCTTCCAAAACTTCAGTAGCAATAGCTGCAATTTTTCTTCCAGTCAAGCCGATTTTCTCCTTCACTTTTGCTAATGTTGGGAGGAATTTTCTCATTTCTATGCATCTAATCTGTGATTGCTTTCTTGTCTTTAAAGGATACTTCGAACTAAAATCAGGATCTCCTCCAGCTTTAGCGTGTTCTTTATTGCCTTCGTTTTTTGTTTCCAAAGATGACGAGGAGTCTAAAGATTCAATAATGTAATTGGTACTGTTTTGGTTGAAAGTTTGACCGCTAGTTGCTTTTTGGCTTTCCTTTCTTCTCTTTTCTTTGTCCAAGTAACATCAATACAACCGATTACCATTTTTCTACTTATCCTTTGGTCTGATAAAATACTCTCTCCGATTCAGGCATTTTGAGTGTCCTGTGCAACGACACACCGTGAAATCTAAACACTTGCAAGCTGCTATATCAAATGGTTTATTGCCCTGCTTCTTCAATTCTTGTAATTTATTCCTTCTTTCATGCTCCCTCTTACTGCCAATTTTAAAAATATTTTCAGTTTCCTGTGGTAACTGTTGATCACTATTAATACACAGCCGAGCGAAACAGGAATTGAAACAACAGGACAGACAGGTTACCAAATGTCTTCCACCTTTTCTGCTACCTTCGTGGAAACCAAATTCTCTGCTGGTTCTTTACTTCCGCCCCCTTCAGCTGCTGACGCGTAAATAAATAACATGCCATAACGTCTTTGTAAGTTGGAAGCGTTCTCCAGTCGCGACCTTTGGCACTATGAAACATCTCTTGTGCTCTTGACATATTCTACCTGGTTGATTTTGCCAGGCTGTAATACAGTGGTAGATAATAAAGCCATCAGTAACTACAAAAGCGCAAAACTAATCAAATCACTAACATAGCAACACGGCCACTAACCAGACAGTGCCCCGAGGACAGGTACAACACACTAATAACAATCGTCAAGCTGCCAAACAGTTGCACAAGACTTTAGCACCTGCACGAGCGCGCACCCTGATTTCGTTCTGTACCCTCTTATCTCCACCCATCAAACTATTATACTAGTGACTTAGTACTGCCAACAAGTTCATTATACCAGAAAAAGACTGTTACTAAAAAAAAAAAAAAAAAAAAAAAAAAAAAAAAAAAAAAAAAAAAAAAAAAAAAAAACTTCTTTATGGCAAACTAGCAAATTGCTTATAGTTGATCACTTTTCGTCTAATTATTCCCAAATTTCATGGCCATTGCGCCCCGGCTAAAAATAATTTTAGTGAATTAAAAGTTATTGTTGTTATCTACTGATACAGGATGCATCTTTTGCACCCTATCTACACTAAAACTTACAGTCTGCTTCCAGCGAAGATCTGCCAAATAGTTACATAGTAAATGGAAATTGTTTTTCAAAATCGCAAACTTAAGGCCCCTTGCGCCCCGGCTAAAAATTATTTCAAGAGAGCTGAAATTTTCTATGGTAAAGTATTATGATATGATGCAACTTTTGCCCCCTATCCAAATTCACATTTCGAAAATAAATTTTTTCGCTCCACCCTAGTGGTCATGTCGAATAGCTGTGATTTCTTTCACTTATGATATCTTCTTTGATATTATTAACACTTCATTTGAATTCAAGTGCTCCTTCCCACAAATGGTTAGCAACTTCTCGCGCACCCTGTATATCATACATTATAATGGGATGGCCACACAGTAGGAATAAAATTGAATGAATTTGCCTTATTTATGCGCGTTGTCATTTGGAGTCCGAGTTGTGGGGAAGGTCCGGTGCGTCTCTCTGAAGCATCCAACAGAATTCTACTAACATGGCAACATTCCACTTTCCACTCTATCGCTGTTAAAATATTAAAATGTTCTAGTGGAATCCTTCCCCGCATTCGTAAATTCTCAGAAGGTATTTACATGGGAATATAGAAATGTACTTTGAGTGTCCTGTTGAGGTCAAGTTTCTAATAAGCAAGTGTTAGTTCTTTCACAAGGTCTATGTAATTGTCATCTATTTTGTTTCCAAGAAGAATATTGTAAGATTCTGAAAACATTCCTGCTACGCGTGTTGTTCATAAGAAGTAAGAATAGACTCAAACAACTGGTCTCCCAAAAGTTGCTGTACGCATAGACCAATGAATATTCCCTGTCTGATCTTCACAGAACTTAAATATGGAAACTTCTGGTAAAAATTTAGATATGCAGGTTCACGAGGAAGGCCAGAAAGTTCTTACGCTCACCATCATAGAGATGAGCTAGGATCTGCAATTTGGTCCGCGGATGCATTCTTCTCTATATATATCCACCTCGTGCTGCCTTACATTTCTCACATCTACGAGTCAGTTCGTTAATATCATGTATAGAGTGGTCCAAAAGTAGGTATACATACACCCCTGCATTGATCAAGTATAAAATTCTAACTTATGAGTTTATTTGCTTCGGCTGTTCTGAGCTTAAGACATAAGTTAAAAGGCTTTAAGAACAAATAATAAAGAAACTAAGTCTACCTGATGGATAACAATAAGAAATGATATAAAAAGCAATGAGTTGATCAGCACAGGACTGTATACCTACTTTTGGGCCACCCTGTATATAAAAGTGCGGAGTTGGAACAAACCAGGTATCAACTACATTATTGATCTCATGATCATACGCAAAATACTTACCTTGCGATTTTTTGTCGTATTCGGGAGGAGGAAATAATCGGACGGAGCCAGATCAGGTGAACATGGTTGGTGGGGCAAAGGTTTGTAGCCCGAATGGCGTATAAAAGTAAATGTTTCTGGTGCTCAGTGTGTCGGTACATTATCTGCTAACAGCACCACACTTTTCGACAGCCAATCCTCTTTGCTTTGATAGCGTCTGCAGCAGGTTCCTATGATTGTATCCTCTTTTTGCAAGTGACCACCCCCCTCTTTAAACATGGACATGACCTTGATGAATGAATGCTACACTTGAGCCTTGTCGAGTAAGGAATAAGGAATGTGTGCATGGTTTCGGTCAAATAGATACAACCAGCATCCATCTATAATCAGCAATCTGTTTATAAAATATTCTTGATCTTGTGATACACTCCAAAACGCCTTTATGGTTTTGAAAAAGTATCAACAATCAGGAAATCACAATGATGCCCTGAATGTCATGAATTATGGTGTGAATTCCCCCCCCCCCTACTAATTTTCACCTCTCTAACTAAACAATTAATAATCAGTCTATTTTCAAGTACTAAATGCTCAATTTTTGCCACCACGCTTCGGTCCAATTCAAACGAGCACATTCCATTGTGTCATAAGATGGGCATTCCTCACCTTTCAAGCTTCCATCTTTTCATGTATCGTTCGTGCCGATTTTCCTTGAAGGTAGAGGAACCTAATCGCAGCTCGGTATTCGACTTTTTCCAACATGCTGACACCGCTTAGTTTTTTAGCAGTGATATCAAGTCAACAGGCCGTGTAAACACACAAACTAGCACACATATTAGTGATATGATTACCTATCACAGTGCACATTTTTACATTACTAGCTCATCTCGATCATGGTGAGGATGAAAATTTTTTCGGCGTCTCCTTGTATATCTATATACAACTGAAAGCAGCTAGAATTTCTATTGCCAATAACTTCGAAATAGTTTATCCAAATTAAATTTAACTTTTGTTAGTACTTCAACACGTATGATCCCCCACTTTACAGAAATAAGAACAGTTCCATGCCTTGTCATAAATTTCTCTTCTGAAAATTATGCTTCAAGACTTACATAGTTTGGGAACCAAGATTCTGAAGCTTTATCATCTATATATGGAACCTGAACGACAAAATGTTACATACATTTTTAGGCAAGAAAATTTTTCGTATTATCAATTACATTTTATTCAGGTACATATAATAAATACAACATATAAAGAAATATAAATAACATTTTATTTTAATAGTTCACGTTATATTATCATTTACACTAGGCATCATTGTCGCTGATCTTACGGTACATATGGTGCATTACGGAACATGACATATTATGTACATTAACTTACAAAAAAACTTCTTTATTTATGTTGTTATGATTTCAATGAAGTTCACTGCGAATATCTTAAGTATAGTCAAGCATGACGTAAATTTTTGTTGGAGAGGGGACATGTTTACGGCCAGGACTAGGTGATTACATCATGCTTTAAATCGTAGCCATATTAAGGTAAATTACGGAGGCTCGGTTCTATAAGCTGCTCCTGTAATCACTTGATCAAGATAAGTTATACTTCATTTTCCTCGTAATCAAATCAAATGCGTGGTGTGATTGGAAAGTTTTAAGACAGGTAGCGCCACTACTCAAGAGGAATAGCTATAATTGCTCGTTAGCTTGGAAGCGGTGGCTTGATGTGATCTTGATATGTGATGCAAGAATCACTGAGATATCTTTGCTTAGTACAGCATAGCAACCTGTTGAGTGCAGGCGTGTGCATGTGTGTCGTGGCGAATTATTAAGTGCGCAAAATGGATAAAAACTGAAATAACGCATTTGTGCCAAATTTTGTTTTAAAACCGGGAAATCTGCCTCGGAAACTTATGAACTCTTGAAATCAGCTTTTGGAGATAAATGCTTGAGCCGGTCAAACGTGTTTATCTGGTTTAACAGATTCAAGGATAGCCGCGATTCAGTCGACGATGTTCCCCGGTCCGGCCGGCCTTCCACGTTAAAAACCGCGGAAAATATTGTGAAAGTTCGCGATTTAGTGGGCTCGGACCGTAGACTTACAATTAAGTTTCCACGCGGTTCGGTTAATCTTAACTGGAGATTTGAATATGCATCGAGTGTTCGCGTAATTCATTCCTAAATTGTTGTCAGACGTGCAGAAACAATACCGACTTGAAGTGTCCCAATACCTGCTTAATCAGGCCGAAACGACCACAGAATTAATAAGTAGGGTAATAACAGGTGATGAAACATGGCTAAAAATAAAGTTTCAATCTTCTTAGTGGAAAAGGCCAGGTTCACCACGAACGAAACAAGCGCGGCCAAGTTGGTTGAATGTGAAGACAATGTTAGTGGCTTTTTTTCGATTCTACAGGTATCGTGCATCATAAATTTGTTCCTAGGGGGCAGACAGTCAACCAGAAATACTACAAAACTATCCTTCGGCGTTTGCGCGAAAATTTGCGGAGGAAAAGGCCTGCCCTCTGGAATGATAAGAATTGGGTCCTCTACCACGACAACGCACCGGCGCATTTTGCGTTATCGATTCAGGAATTTCTGGCCAATTCAACATTCCTGTGCTTCTGCAACCCCGCTATTCCCCTGTTTTGGCCTCT
Organism: Thermobia domestica; assembly: GCF_964235325.1. Taxonomy (NCBI): domain Eukaryota; kingdom Metazoa; phylum Arthropoda; class Insecta; order Zygentoma; family Lepismatidae; genus Thermobia; species Thermobia domestica. Next base: position 8,867,710 of record NC_137458.1, read on the forward strand.
GCCGATTTCTACCTGTTTCCCACATTAAAACTGTCGCTGAAAGGAAAGAGATTTAACTCAACTGAAGACATGCAGGCAAATACGGAGAGAGTTCTTCACACCCTTACGAACGAAAATTTTCAGGAATGTTTCCAGAAGTGCAAACATCGTTGGAATCGGTGTGTTCAGGCAGTAGGGGATGCTTTTGAAGGAAATCCATCGCAATAGCCTGTAAGTACTACCATGTTTAAATTACAAGCCCAATCTTAAAACTTTCCAATCACACCACGTATTTTCTTTAAATAATGAAGTCACAAAGTTATAGGACACTAAAATAGGAAGATACTAGGCAATAACTAAGTATATAAAGAAAGCAGAAATATTTTAGTTTCGCAAAAATGTCGTGATATACTGTTCTTACTGTGATAACTACAGTGAAAATATATATATATATATATATATATATATATATATATAATATGGCGAACGGACAATGAGTTCCGTATCACCTGTAATGGAAATATCACATATTAAACGGAATATCATTCATAAAATCATTAGAATTTTAACATATCATACTTTCCGTTTTATTCGTGTATGTCGATAATAATGCGTTCGCTGTCACTATAAAAGAAAATTATTTATTATCTTCAGGAATTCTCAACCTGTGGTATGCGAGCCGCTCATGGATGGTTCGCCAGTTGAAAACATTAAGAACCCCCTAATGTACATAATAATTCAGGACAATCTCGAAACGTACGCTTGAAGTGATTTTATTATAGCACAGCAAAAACGTCGAGCACAAATAAGAATGTTAACATACCAAAAACGCACTCAATTCATAATACATTTCTCTAACGTACCTGTCACAGTACCTATCACCTGTCAAATAACTTTGAACTCTTGACAAAGGCTGTTTAGATAACTAGGCATTAAGCAACCATAATATAATTTATATTTATCATGCTTGTACACTTTCAGTTCCCTTCTGTAGACGCGGTTTAAAAATTTACGAGATAGTACAGGCAATCATTATTATATATACACCCATGTTCTTGGCTAAGCTCAGTCTTGGTAATAGTTGTAAATGAAATGGAATTGTTTTGCTCAAAATAAACGATATCACATGTCAGCAATTGGGAATCATAGTGCCTTTCTTTCTTTGTTCAAAAAATATGAATTTTTTAATCACTGAAACTACTATCTGATTCTTCATCACTAAGTTCTTCGTCTTTTTCCTCTTTAGAAGGTTCTGGTGCTGGAGCATCTGGGTCACTATCACGAAAAAAAGAAAGAAAAAAATAGAAATTTTTAAAACAGCAACATAAGCAAACATAAACTGACCATAATTTTCAAAAATACAGGGTGTAACAAAAATCTGTCAGAATGTTTTGAGAATAGATGTCTTACATCAAAATAAGAAAGAAAAATTTATATGAACTTGTGCTCAAAAATGCATAGTTTCGTAGTTATAATGTGCCAAAAACACGAAAAAAATGAACTTTAAAGGTCCATAGTTTCACTACTATAGGACCGATCGTAGTCTGGTCAAGACATCACTGAGGAACTAGTATGTGATTCATTCAAATATCAATCTTTTAGAACCACCGGTACTTAAACAATCATTTTCAGAGGGGGGTTCTTTGGGAGTACTTGATTACTCTTTTAATTACCTCTCTAAAAATTGAAAAAATGAAATGAAATCTTTAAGTTTAACGTCCCACGGTTATGCCGGTTAGGCTAAAGGAGACGGTGGTTATGAGAAATGAGTGAAAATGGTGGAATGAAGAAAGTGGGAGGAAACGGGAGAACCCCGAGAAAACCCACGCGCACGGTGTTTGTCCACCACAAAGTCCACACGGCGCGAGCTGGGATCGAACCAGGGACTCCAAGCACCGGAGGTGAACGCTCTACCACTGAGCCATCGCGCCCTTTCTAGAAATTGGTGTGCCAGTACTGGAGCAGTCTTAAACATGGATATTTGGATAGTTCACATATCAGTTCCTCAGTGATGTCTTGACCCGACTATGATAAGTCCCATAATAGTGGAGCTATGAAGTTTTGAAGTTCACTTGTTTCATGTTTTCGGCACCCTATACCTCCGAAAGTAACCCCTTTTGAGCACAGGTCCATATGAACTTTTTTTTTTCTTATTTTGATATGAGAAATCTGTTCCCAAAATACTGAGACACATTTTTGAACACCCTGTATAATTTATCATTTATCACTGCAGTTCTCTATTAAATAAAAAATATCGTCATTATTATTTATTTTTTAAATACTGATCTACATTTTTTTTTAACTTTCCCGACCACAGTCTCACATTTTGGTTTACTCAGACGTATTCTATCTGAAATATTTGACGAAATGTAATTTGTTTCAAGTTTGCAGTACACTGAAACCGAAGATGATAGAAATTTATGTACACTCATTGCTTTTATGTACGGGGTGCAGCAGCATTCACGGTATGTTCTATTTGCAAATTACAATTGTGCTGCTAATAGCGCCGTCCTTATACAGGGTATCTACTAAAATTCCAAAATGAAATTTCGTGACCTTTTCTTTCCCAAACCATAAAATTTAGTAACATTCTTAAGAGCGAATTTGGGCCCGAATTTTCATGCATGCGATAGAAGCGTGCTTTGGTTGCGATTTGGTAGCGTCTAAAGCCGTCCATCAACATTTTTGGTGGTGAATTTTGACGCTTTATAGAACAAAATTTTCCAGACTATACTTATACTTGTACAGATTTAAAAAAAGTTAAATTTTGTGACTTTTTCATGACTTTCATGACCGTTTCCTGATTTTCGTGACCGATAGACACCCTGTTATATTGTGCTCTACGTGCCGCTGCTTTGTAATGATATTTAACTTAGTTGTGACAAATCTTTTCACGGAAAGTAATCTCATGTTACATGGATTTGTCGACTTGGCCCCAATTTGTCTTTCTCACAATTTCTTCTCATATGATAACTTGAAGCACGCACGTCCTGCCACGACAATTTTGGAGCTCAAGGATCATGTCAGAACTATTATCATCAAAGGAAACATGTTATTTTGAATATTGGATAAATTTCGATGACGTTTAGAGAAATAGGTGGCGCGAGGCGGTAGTTACTACCAGAGATTTTAATCTAACTTTGAACTTAGTGCTTTTGCACAATTAAGCATTAAGGTAATTGAATAAAGATGCTATGAACGCTGTATTATATCTCTGAGAGTTTTATGCGACGGTTGTACCCCTTAGACTAAAGGAAATTATCAGAAATGAATGATATTGAAAAGAACCGCGAGAGAACAATACATACGGTCCATACTCTGAGGGGAATTAGAATCTGTCATTAAGTAAGAATATAAGTACATGAAAGTTCATTGGGATCATAATACGACATCGAAGAAATTAAATGTCGACTAAAAGCAGGGAATTCGTGTTATTATTTAGTTCAAAATCTCTTGTCATCGAGAATTCTGTCGAGGAATTTGAAGCTTAAAATACATACCGATAAAACGATAATCATGCTTGTTGTCCCGTATTGTTGCGAAACATGGTCGCTTACTCTTGAGGGAAGAACGTAGATTGAAAGTGTCTGAGAACATGATTCCGAGACGAATATTCGGACCCAAGAGAAACGGGATGGCTCAAGCTTCATAATGAGGAACTACACAATTTATGCTGTTTACTAAACATTGTTAGAGTCATCAAGTCTACGAGACTCAAGTGGGCAGATCATGTAGCCAGAATGGAAGAAAGCAGAAACATTTTCAAAATTTTAACTGAAAACCCAATGGGAAAACGACCATCAGGAAGACCTAGGTCCAAATGGGAGGAAAATATTAAGATTGATCTCACAGAAATAGGAACACAAAGTAGAAACTGGATCCAGTTGGCTAAGGACAGAAGTCAATGGGAGCTTTTGTGAACGCGACATTGAACCACCGAATTCCATAGGCAATAGAGTTAGTTAGTTAATTTTGGAGAAAAACTGGAACATTTCGATTCTGACTAATATTGAGTGGGCAAAGGTGATATGAACCTGGGACGACTGAGGGCTCTAATTATGTAAAACGAAAATAGGCAATTACTTCTGAAAGTATTTAAACAATATTTGAAGATATCGAACTACAGACATAATATATTCACTGACTGAAGTCCAATCGCACCAGCCGTTTGGGCTTCACACTGGTTAAGATATCGCATGCTAAATGAAAAAGCAACGCTTCCGGTTCAGCAGATTGTTCAAACGGAACGTAAAGGCATGCAAAAATGACAATGGAGAATCTGCTCATTGTTATGTGAGGGGGGAATCTAGAACATCTCAATTCAGTTTTCTTAACAATGCTGTGTTGTTGGTATGATAAGGACCCAACGGAACAGCCCGCTGAACTGGCAACGTTCCTTTTTCATTTAATATACGGCACCCTACCAGTGTGGACCCCCCCCCCCAAAAAAAAATATTTCCAGCAACTTTCCTCACTTGTTGTATTTGTATTTATAACGACCTTGAAGCAGCCTATATATATATTATATATCGGGTGTTGCAAAATAAGTCTTACAACTCTTGGGAGGTGACTCTTGCCACTGAGACAAGAAAAAAAGTTCTCTTGAACTTTCGGCTATCGGACATAGTTTAGAATCTACAAGGTGCCGAAAGCGTGGGAAAATCAATTTCGGAAGCCAATAGTTCGGTAACTATCCAACGTAAAGAGGGCGGGTAAAAAATTCACTGAAGAAATCATGCCTGGTGTATCGAATTTTGCATGTTTCACAATCCTACCATGCATGCGCAAGGGATTCCCCAAAGGAACGTAGGGAGTCCCGGATAATCTGCCAAATGTAAATTGGTCTAAATGGATATGAATTTATAGCATTTTACTAGGTAACAATAATTCGTTTGTATTAAGTCGATATCTTGAACAAATACAAAATGGCGGACACCTTCATGCCTTTTGTGTGTGGTTGCATAATCGCCAGGTACGGATGCTGGTCAACAGTGACGTTCTGAGTATTAAGTGTAGCGAATTTGTCCTCAAATGCTCTAAAAAGACACCTGGAGTGTTGGTGGAGCACAACAGATTAAGCAGGGTGATTCACATGTGTGGAAACACGTAATGAAAAATGCCCAGAAAAATACACTCATACTCAGTAAACGTGAGTTCAAAACGTCGTAAGTGTGAGGAATAGCATCAAGGACATGAAATCCTTTGCAGATTCACTAATAATATTCCGTCAATCCGATGCAATATGATGTGCACGGTTGCATACCAATAAGCATGCAACAACTGAGGCCAAGTTGGAATTGTGCAAGGGGACTCACAAAGAAACTGGGTAAACTAAATTAATGTCAGTAGTGGGATCGCATGATCGATATTAAAATGTGGCCAATGTGTGTGTTGATATCAACATGTAGCGAATGGACAAATGTCAACATGTCCCACTACTGCTGGGACAGCGTCCCAAGTGCAAAAACTAGGAAAATAACGTTGTACATTCTGCTATTACATCTGGTGCACCTTTTGGTAGAACGTAACTAGAACACGATTGTATTAATGTCCCACTTTGTTTGAGACATTGTCCATTAGTCGACACATATGAAAAGAAATCTCTTAATCCATGGTTCAAATTCTGATAGAGCGTGAAAATAACAAACTTGTGTCATGTCCCACTTCTTCTGGGACATATGACGTACTCGAAATATAGGAAAATACCTCCAGAAATTCATATCTTATACATAGTGCACATGCCAAGACAAAGAGGAAAATGAATTAATTTGGCACATGTAACACTACTGCTGGAACACTATACATATGGAAAATAAAACGACATAAGAAATAGGAAGAAACGTCTTAAAGTTCTGACTGTTTACAACTGTGCAGTATGAGTAACAAGATGAAACACACAAGCATGTCGGGAGGCAGTACAAGAGCGCTTGCCAAACAAAGTGGGTACTCCTCAAAGAAATGAATACAGAGAAAGCGAGGCTCCCTCGAAGCCTCAGGGCTAGAGCGCTCGCTTTCGCTCCCGTGGTCGCAGTTTCCAATCCTACTGGGAGCCCACGGTCTCAGATTCAAGACCTGAGTAGTTATTTTCCTATTTTTCGCACGTGGGACTGTGTCCCAGCAGTAGTGGGACATGTTGACATTTGTCCATTAGCTACATGTTGATATCAACACACACATTGGTCACATTTTAATATCGATCATGCGATCCCACTACTGACATTAATTTAGTTTACCCAGTTTCTTAGTGAGTCCCCTTGCACAATTTCAACTTGGCCTCAGTTGTTGCATCCTTATTGGTATGTAGCCGTGCACATCATATTGCATCGGATTGAGGGAATATTATTGGTGAATTGGCAATGACTTTCATGTTCTTGACGCTAATCCTTACATTTCCGACGCTTTGAATTCACGTTTACTTAGTATGAGTGCATTTTTCTGGGCATTTTTCACTATGTGTTTCCACACATGTGAATCACCCTGCGTCATCTGTTGTGCTCAACCGACACTCCAGATGTCTTTCTAGAGCATTTGAGGACAAATTCGCTACACTTAATACTCAGAACGTCACTGTTGACCAGCATCCGTACCTGGCGATTATGCAACCACACACAATGGGCATGGTGTCCGCCATTTTGTATTTGTTCCAAGATATCGACTTAATACAAACGAATTATTGTTACCTAGTAAAATCCTATAAATTCATACCCATTTAGACCAATTTTCATTTGGCAGATTATCCGGGACTCCCTACGTTCCTTTGGGGAATCCCTTGCGCATGCATGGTACGATTGTGAAACATGCATAATTCAATACAGCAGGCATGACTTCTTCAGTGAATTTTTTACCCGCCCTCTTTACGTTGGATAATTTCCGAACTATTGGCGTCCTAAAGTCATTTTCTCACGCTTTCGGCACCTTGTAGATCCGAAACTATGTCCGATAGCCGAAAGTTCAAGAGAACTTTTTTTCTTGTCTCAGTGGCAGGAGTCACCTCCCAAGAGTTGTAACACTTATTTGGGTGTTGCAAACATAGCACCACGGACTACACAGCACTATTCTACAAGTCAAAATAAAGCGAAAAATATATGTAATTGTACTTTTCGAGTCCTCGTCTGTAGACGCGGATTGCACTTGCACTATGTGGCAACGTCACAGATAAAGAACCACAGAACAGATCTACTAATCCATTAAATAATTACATCAATTCTTACCAGATGGCAGTTAAAGTCGATAGGCGTTGATGCAAGCGCCACTTAATGAAAAGCTTGATGGATTCGTACAGCAATGCTAACGGTACCAAGTTCGTCTGCAATGTTGTCACATTGTGAAATTTTGATTCCCCATAGCGGCTGAAGAAGCCCCGGAGGGTATTCCATTATATAGCATTTTTACCTTATTTTGATCTGAAGAATAGCGCTCTGTTGTCCGTGGGCGTCATTTTTAGAACACCCGATATATACAGGGTGTTCACTTATTATGTAGCCAAAATCCACTGGTGAAATCCTCATACCTAAACAATAAAAAAAAGTCCATATAAACATAGGGCGAAAAACACATTGCTTCAAAGTTATAAGATGCCGAAATTGAGAAAATTGTAACTTTGAGGCTGCCTAGCTCGAAAACTATGAGAAATATAAAATGAGGTTAAAGAATTATTAGAGGAACTAGTACATCCTCTATCTAAATACCTGTGCTTCAGAGTTGGGTTGTACCGGCGCACATGGTTTTAGAGAGAGGGGTGGAAGAGCGGAACCTATACCACAGCCCCCTCTATAAAATCTGTTGCGCCGATATGTCCCAACTCTGAAACATGGTTATTTAGATAGACAGTGTATTAGTTTCTCTAATAGTTCTTTAACCGCCTTTAATATCTCTCATAGTTTTCGAGCTAGGTAGCCACAAAGTTACAATTTTCTCGATTTCGGCATCTTATAACTTTGAAACAACGCGTCTTGAGTCCTATGTTCATATGGAATTTTTTGTATTGTTTAGGTGTTACGATTTCACCTGTGGATTTTGGCTACATAACAAATGAACACCCTGTATATGTATGTGTAAAATCACAATATTCTCGTGAACAACACAAATGACTGCAGCCGAAATATAAAATTTCAACATTAGCCCAAAATTTTTGAGGTTAAATTTCAGAGCTTTGGTCGTTACATCTTACAATAATAACAGTAAAATAACAGAACTTTCTCTGAGATAACTTACTTCAAAATATCTGGATCTAAGCCCTCATTCTTCATTTTCAAGCGTACAGCTTGCAAGGGAACACCTACTTGCACCATTCGAAAATATCGAGCAAATCGAGGATCTTGGCTGACTTTTAAACCTTTCGCTTTCTCCTCTTCTTTTGTTTCAGTCTGTGGCGGAGGAACAGGCTCTGCATTTGTTTGTGACACTTTATCTAGAAATAAAAGGAACAAAATTTAGAAAGGAAGTTCATTTTCAAACGGAAAATTAATTATTCTATTCTATATGTTTGGCTCCAAGCTTTATACTTTTCTCTAGTGTTTTATCTTCTTTTCTTTCTTTTATCAAGGTGTCTAATAAATTGTTAGAACGATTTTTTTCTGGGTCCGTGGGTGCCATTTTTAGAACACCCGATATATATAATTATGAAAAAAAATGAAATGAAATCTTTAAATTTTACGTCCCACGGTTATGCCGGTTAGGCTAACGGAGACGGTGATGATGAGAGATGAGTGAAACGGTGGAATGAAGAAAGTGGGAGGAAACGGGAGAACCCCGAGAAAACCCACGAGCACGGTGTTTGTCCACCACAAGTCCACACGGCGCGAGCTGGGATCGAACTAGGGACCCCAAGCACTGGAGGTGAACGCTCTACCATTGAGCCACCGCGCCTCCTTATACGATTCTGGTAGGCTTTACAGAAGTTACGCACAATGATGACACGACGAGATGCAAGAGTTCCTTCGTAGCTAAGCGGTTAGCGTACGTGCCTTTGGCGTGTGGAGACCCGGGTTTGATTCCCGGTGGGAGCTCATATGGTTCGGATTCCACGTTAATCAGTAGGTCCCGTCTCATATAGCCTCACTGCTGAAAGAGATTAAACTCAAAACTAACTCAACGACGAGAGGCAAGTTCTACAAGACTATTCGGCGCAACTTCCGGGGAAACAATTGGAGTCACCGCAATACACGGTCGCTTTCTAATCTCTCTGCTGAGTGAACGAAATGCTGAAATATAGTGGTGTGTTCTTGATGGTCGCTGACCCCAATGCACATCTATTTTCTCTACTTTCGTAGCCTTCTCAAAACTCGTTTACTTTAGGAGCCATAATGTACACATCATACACATCGTACACATCATTGGTGCGATACTAGAGGCATTTGACTTTCTCCTGCTGTTTGACTCATTCGGATCGGTCGATTCCGTGAATAAGGGTGAAGGTTTAAAATCGAACACACACAGACGGATGAGCCTCCAGTAAAAGCCAATTTTTGAAAGGTCACGAATTTAAGTTGTAAGTGGTCATCTCTACCTTGGCCCCAGACGTTCCACAGTAGAGAGAGCCTTAGACAGTAAATAAATAAATAAATAAAGATATTGCTTTAAAGTTTATGTAGTTGTGCAATATCAGAAGATTACAGTAGCTGATACATATTCTGACATAGAAATAACGGAGACAAGCAAGAATTGGAACAAAAATCCTTCAAGATAGCTCTGTGTTTATTCATTAATCTGTAAACTAGCATTCATTATAACAAACGAACGATATTTAATGGGATTTGTAAATTCCAATGAAACAGCAACTATGAAATTGTCGTACTATTTATTTCTCTTCACAGTAACAAAACTATAGTCTTCTCCCTATCCCTATTAACTGACTTTACAGTAGTTGTAAAAAAGTCCTCAGACTACAAATATGCAAACCACCAAACAAGATTTTCTGAATAATAATATAATTTTAGCGTTATGAGATAAACAAATGAGTTCCAATTAATTAAATCTTTGCAATTCCATCTTTGTGCCCTAAATTAACTACAGATTCCAAGTATACGAAGCACTCATTAAAGTATTGCCTGATATAGCTAAAATAATCGTTAAGAATCGTGTTTCTGCAAGTCCCTCGTCGTCGTGGATAAAACCACGATTGGGACAATCCGCTGGGATTTTTCGGGTATTTATGCTGTTTACCTACTTTTACTTGTACGCAGTGTTGCCAGACCTGAAGGTTAAAAGGGCCAGGTTGTGCTACAAGAGTAGCGGATTCGAACTATTTGTAGCCAAAACATAATGTTAGATATCTGGGTTGGCAATGGTCAGGCGGCGATCACAGTTCTAGATTTTTGGCGGTGGCGTGTTACGGTAAACTTCACAGTAAGTTAGGTGCAGTCACTGGCGGATCCACGGGGAGGGCGGAGGGGGCGACCGCCCCCTCCAAAGGTTTTTAAAAATTTGCTTCCAGCATTCACCATTGGGGGGGGGGGTCTTTTCCAGACCTATCCAAACTATGGGACAAGCTTACCACAGTCAAATCAAAATGTGTGGTACTTAATAGTACCTAATACAGACATATTTGAAGTGTGACTACTTCTGTCCCTAGTTCCTTGAGGCGGTCACCATAAGCCCCAAAGGAGCGAGAATATGATTCACTCGTTGGACGAACAGTTGTAGGAAGGGCGGTAAAACTTTGAACTAAAAAGGTATATTTTAAAATTGTGTCCTAGAAAAAGGATATGGAAATGGAATTCGGGTCCCGAAACTTCAAGTACTTTCACCTTGAATAAAAAGAAACAGAGAATCTTCAGCGCTCCTTACCGAAAGCTCTCTGAATCTGAGACTTCTCGGTTGGTTGATTGATTGATATGTATTTATGTCGTTTGTCAAAAGCGATGCTTTACAGAAGGATAACTACAGTTTAAAGTTGAACCACTGTAGTACGTTCGATGCTCACTCACCCGGAATCAAACCACAGACAGTGCCGTGCCGTTGGGGGGCGAGCGGGGCGACGGTCCCGGGCGCCGAAGTAAGGGGGCGCAAAATTTTGGAGGAAAAAGAAAAGAAGGAAAAAAGAGAGAGGAAAACTTACTTGGAATATTTTAGATCAACAGCATTATTTTTCAATCTAATATTTAATTTCACCGAGGTCAGATTTATACTTGTGCACATATATAAAATGGAAGGAAGAGAAGTAACAAAAATGTGCTTAAAAACCAGGAAAAGCAGGGTTTACTTTTGAAAATTTTCTTCTGCTTCGCGCCAACCATGGTGGCGCTTTGCGGCTAGTCTATCGACCTCACTTATATGTACGGGGGTGCCGTCGTATACTCTCGCCCCAGACGCTGATTTTCCACGGCACGGCACTGACCACAGAACTTCATACATTAAAAATCAATGGTGCGTTCGCTAGCTACTAGATCAACAGAGAGAGACGTGAATTTTGGGGTTCAACGCTCAAACATTAGAAAGGGACCAGAAATTCATTGTGACTTAATGGCATTTCATCTTTTCTTGGGAAATGAGACAAGCTGTTATTGTAATTCATATATAAAAACGAAGTCCTAAGTGAATAACTTATCATCACACTGGCCAAACCGCTTAAGCTAGAACTTGAAATTCCAACAGTAGTTAAGATTTATGACGTAGGGTATCATTAAGAAAAGATTTTTTGGAAATTCGAAGAAAGGAAAGGAGAATGGTGTGGAAATTATTTTAAAAAGATGGCAATCTCTCCAAATCCCTTAATGTTAGAGACTTGAAATTTGGTATTTGAATTTCTTATTTAAAATAATTGTACAAGCGTTTCAACGTTTTTTGATACTTTAGGACAATGGAGAAAACAAGAGGTGGAAGGAAAAAGGGACGCAGATTGCAATTATTATAGTAAGATATGAATATCTAAGAATCTTTGAAAGTTAGAAACATGGAATTTGGTATATGGACTTCCCACTTAAAATAATTCAACACGAATTTAAGCGCTTTTGACATTTTACCTAAAAGGGAAGAAAAGGGATGGGAAATATTACTATAAGGTGTCCATATCTCAGGATCCCTTATGGTTAGAAATATGAAAGGTGGTAATTTGATTTTTTATTTAAAATAATTCAAAATGTATTTGAGCGGGTTTGTTTGCCACTTAACGTAGAAAGGAAGGAAAAGAGGTGGTTCACTAAAGTGCCTTACGAGGTGTTTGAATTTCATGACAGAGTTTCAGCTCAATTCAATTGTATATGAAAACACAGAAGGAAGAACGCGAAATATTGTGCCACAGTATCACGTAAGAGCATTTGCAGCGGCGCAAATCTGTCTTCAACATTGGGGGGAATGGGTAAGACCGTTCCCATATTTTTTTAAGCGATATTCAAAATATTTGTAAAGTTGCAAAACAATGCTGTGTAGGGTTCTGGAGAGCAGAGTTTCCTTGGACATTGGGAGGCAGGCATATTTGAGGCTTATTCTGGGGGGGAGGCAGATTTCATCTCACTTTCCTTTGTGGCAATCGGACACAAATCATCACATTTCTTCCCAAAAGATAAAATTTCAAATCGGATTATTGGGGGGGCAGTTCCCCCAGTTCCAAGATTGGAGTGGAGTCCTCCTCATGCCCCCCAGATTTGCGCCAGTGAGCATTTGCTATATTGTGCGAGGCTGTATGCCGAGCAAATAGGGGGTCTCAGGGCAAAGCCCCACCTGAGCGAAGGCTAGTATAATATAATTTTATTGTTGTTGTAGGGATAGCTATAATTATACTATGTTTCGTGGACCCCACAAATATAGAGATAGATGAATTTTGTATCATTATTGATGCATGTATACTTTTGTTATCTACTTTTGCGTAGACCGAGCCTGTCTTTTTTCGCAACTGTTGTCCCGTAATTGTTATTCAAAATATAAATTATTACAGCAAATTGTACACTCTTTCGTTAAAATGAAGGCCATCGTCAATACAGTATTTTCTTTTATGCAAGTGCTGTGCAAGACAGTGTATCTGATATATTGCAGTGACTATGTGTGAAGTGAATCATCTCACCACCTCGCTTCCAAAACGGAAGTCCGTACTTAATTTAAATTTACAGAAAGCATATACTTTCATATTAAAAAAATACAAGTTCGGGTCCCAATATGGAATCTGGGAATCACTTTTACACCTCCTCCAGCCCCGGACTCATATGCGTCTCTTTCTTGCAAATTAGAATTCTGGCCACATTCAGACTACGTTCATCTTCCAGGAAGCGAACCGCCCCTCCCAAACGATCCTTCTGGATCCGCTAGTGGGTGCAGTAGAACTGCAGTGTGCAATGAACTGGGTAGGCGGTTATACTATAAAATGGAAGACTTCTGATTTTCAAGGGGACATGTTTGCTTAAGTTAGTTTTGTGGACTCTGAAATACACTTCACAACGCTTACAGTATGTTTATTCATTGTTATTCCTGACTTCTTTAATTCATTTGCTAATTTTTTGTTTGGTTACCACGAATTTTCGAAGATTTATTCTAACTCTACTTACGCATTAGGTCAATATGGATAATACAGTAACAATTAAATTTGTGACGTTCATGTTTACAGAGGTCCCATAGCTATTAGGCTCAGGTATTAACTGAGACAGCAACACGGTCTGTCATACTGCAACTACAACGATTCACCAAAGGTAGTCGTTAACCCTGGTTCAGTTAATAGAGGTATATCTCTAGTGGCAGATAATCGTTTACACCTCAAAATATCTTCTGAAGTTATATTCACTAGTATGCTCACCTTTTCTACTGAAATTACAAGTCCATGATGAATATTAAATAATTTATTCTTTGATTCCTTTTTAATGTATATTCACACAAACTGTCTTGCAATCAAACATGTTAAGTGAGTATCTATAAACAACGACATAGCAACCAACTACACAATAATGTATATTTCTTATATATATATTAGAACATTCTTCTTTTGTTATTTAATTAACATTATAATAGGTATAGTGCTTGTGTAAAAGCACTTTCTGCCCGAGATATATGTAATTATGAGCCGATACAAAGTATCTCGTTATATAAAATGTCGCCCGATAAAGGGACTAAATATAAAAGTTACATGGGAGCTTGACTTTTATATTTAAGAACCACTGGTCCGTTTATAATAATGACATAAGAATAGTGTTGTTCTTTACATTTTGATCGCCCCTCATATATCACTTTGTTCAATTACTTTATATAAATACATTTATACTAAAACATTAATTCCATTATCATTTATCTTGGACAACAAAGTTTCAACACAAATCAATATAATATAATTAACCTTTGTGTTTAATCAATTATGAATCGAATTATAATTCTTCACATTAAAAAGACAGAATTAAAATCATTTGGAAATTATCATTTGTTAATGAGAATTAAAGAAAATTAAATTAAGTAAAAATCAAAAATTAAATGTAACCTATGCTCGGACGAGCAAAAAGAAAAAAAAATAAATTTATTTTTACACAAACAGAAGTCCTTTTTTTTTTCCTTTAGTCTCCTTCATTCTTATTTATTTGAGCAAGAATGTCAGGTGCAACTAACTTTTTTACTAGACGCATCCATTTTTCTCTTGTATACTGGGTAGGTCTCCAAACCTTCAACTCATCTATATTACGAAGTCCAATTGACGTACCCGTTTTAGTGTTCAACAATTCAAAAACTTTAGGATTTATTTCCTTGAAACAAAAATAAGGACCTGAGAAAATGTCACAAAATTTATAAATCTTCTTTAACAACGCATTACTTTGTGGATGTTGTTTAACAAAAACTAAGTCATTGATCTTGATTCGATATTTTCCTTCTTGTAGAGACTCTAATTGAGAATTACGCTTCAAAAATTTGTTGTGTCTTCTAATTTTTACCATATTCACTAAACTTGAAGAATCTACGATTGCCGAATCTTCTAACTTGACATTAAAATGTTGTTCCACAGGGAAAATCAGATCAGAACCGTTATGTACATTAGCAGGAGACACGCCCAATGTGTCTGATATCGAATGATTCAAAAGATACGTGATTTGACTGACATGCTTAATCCATTCGGCATGCTTATCTTTACAAAAGTGTCGAAACAACATACCAAAATTACGATGCACATTTTCTACAATAGAGCTTCTAGGATGGTACGGAGTTACGAAATGAATTTTAATGTTAGCCTTGTTCATTGCTTTAATAAACACATCACTTTTGAACTGTGAACCATTATCACATAATATGTGTTCGACAGGACCACAATGTGGAATGTATACGTTCAAAATTTTATTTATGATGGCAGCGGAAGTTGCTCTACGTAGAGGGTAAGCTACTACATAGCGCGAAAAAATATCCATAGTGGTGAGTAAATAAGTTTCTCCTGTAGCTGCTCGTGGTAACGGTCCATATAGATCAATGGATATGAACGAATGTGGTCTCTCTGGAGTTATTGATAGCATCGGTTTTTGTACAGCCTGGTAGTTATGTTTTATTCGCATACATTCAATACAGTCCTTGATATGATTCTTGATTTGGACTCTCATTCCTCTCCAATAAAAAGATTTATTAATCAAGGCACATACTTTTACATAACCAAAATGACCGAAATCGTCATGATAAGCTTTTAATATGCGGGTTGTCAACGTAGGTGGAATGCAAATTTTGTTTCTAGACTTGAATTTAAAATCTTTAATAAGTAGAATTCCGTTGGATAATTTAAATCTGGAATTCCATTGTTTGGGGCAATTACATTCCGCACTGCATGAAGACAAATGTTTCATGATTTGGTTGTATTCATGATGATTCAGTTGATGTTCTCTTAGATCTTCCATTGAAATGGTGGCTATTTCATCCTGTAAGACCTTAAATTCGTTGATGGACAAGATATGTTGTTCTTCTCCAGGAAACAGACGTGATAAAGTATCTACGGGTCCATTATCTACTCCTTTAATGTGTTGTACTTCAAAGTCATAAGACTGAAGCTCCAACGACCAACGAAGTAGTCTGTTATTATACCCCTGTATACTGTTAAGGTATCGTAATGAATTATGGTCGGTAAGTACTATGAAATGGCATCCACTGAGATATGGAGCAAATTTTTGTACTGCAAAACGTACGGCCAATAATTCGATTTCTGTAGTGGTGTATCCTTTCTCAGCTTTCTTTAAAGTACGGCTAGCACAATGAATAACGGCCGGTTCCTTGATGGTTGGATTAGGTTGCCAGAGTACCGCAGAGATTCCAAGTTGAGAACCGTCACACTGGACATAGAAAGGAACATCATATCGAGGATGATTCAAATGGATGTTTCGCTTTACGCTCTCCTTCAACTTATTAAAACTATGTTCTTGAACCGGACCCCATTGCCATGGTACTCCCTTCTTTATAATCATAAATAAAGGTTGGGCTATCTCAGCAAATCGTGGGATGGCTTTGCGAAACCAATTGAAGAGTCCTAATACTTGCCGTGTCTGTTTCACATTCATCGGTGCAGGCAAATCTTCTATGGCTTGTACTTTAGATTGACTGAACTGCAAACCAGATGCATCAATTTGGTAGCCAAGGAATTCTATGGAATTTTGTAGAAATTTGGATTTCTGTATGTTAATAGTAAGACCCGAACTTTCCAATCTATCTAAAACTATATCCAAGTATTTTAAGTATTCATGCGGATTTTTTTCCCATTATCAAAATGTCGTCAGCGTAGGTAATCACGTTGCTGCGTAAGTCTTGACCTAAGACTTTATTTAAGCAGGAAGCTAACGCCGCACTACCATTGATAAGCCCGAAAACTACACGGTTGTACTCATACAAATGACCTTCAAAACTGAATGCTGTGTAAGGTTTCGAATCTTCATGTAATTCGACCTGATTATAAGCCAGTACTAAATCTAAATTTCCGAATACTGCATTCCCCTGTAAAGAGGCTAATATTTCTTCCACTGGAGGATACCTCACTTGTTCCAAGTCAATATGACAATTCGTACGTCTCAAATCCAAAACTACACGTAGAGAACCATTTTTCTTAGGAACTACATGTAACGGATTAAGGTGAATGCTTCGTGAAGGCCTAATGATCCCATCTCTTAACATGTCTGCAATTTGCTGACGTACATTTTCCCTGTATCGGTAGGGAATTATATATGGCTTAGTCACAATAGGTTTGTCCGTCTTAACTTTAAAAGAATAAACAAAATCCTTACAACATCCAGGACGTTGTGAAAAGACATTTTTATGTTTGTATAAGATATCCTTAAAATGAGTTTTTACTGTATCATCCATAAAATCGAGGCTACTTTCAAGTAATTTAACACACTCAGAAAACAATACATCATCTTTTGAGTCCATCAAATTTTGCGTGACTTGTGTTAATGAATCATTTAATTGATCACTTTCTGAACTTACAGAAACATTATTCAATACATTAGGAACATTATTATATTGACAAGCAATATCATCAGATTTAGGAAGAAGCTTCTGAACGATTTCTTGAGGTATGCCGGGTATAGTTAATGTTTGATTTCCGAAATCGAGCATGACACGTAATTGAGACAATAAATCTAAACCAATGATTAGTTTTTCATTCAGTTCTTTTATCACTAGAATAGGAATAGATATTTCAAAATTTTGAATAGCTATTGTAACACGAGTAATTCCAGCTACTCTTTTTTTATGTTTACCGGTAAAATCCACTATAATGAGATTCTCTGCCTTTTGTAACTTAGAATTCGAGTAATCACTAGTAATTGCTTTCCATGACGAATATGATAGTAAAGATGCATTTGCGCCTGTATCCAATAAAGCTTCTGTACTTAACCCATTTATTTTGACAGGTATTCTAGCAGTACTATATGATTTTAAAAATACAAAGTTTTCTTCAACACCAAAACCATCATTGACATTATCATCTTTAAACCAACAACGATTTACTACAGGCATAAATTGATACTGACATCTATTGACTGCTATTTCCGAATCATTATTTACAAATACATCATGTAAAGGGTTGTTTTCATTATTGACATTACCACATAAATTTGAAGAGAAATGTTCATAAGAATCAATACATAAATTTGAAGATGAATATTCATAAGAATCTATAGCTGATATGGGTTTAACCCCTACCACATCAGCTCCAGTCAGTTTAAATTCATATTCGTATATGGTTCCAATAAAGTACATTGTACCGCACAATCATGATTATGTCCCGCATTATTATTCTGTACAGGAATTGTGTCATTATTTTGATTTTGATACGAAGTGCCATCTCTTGAACTACGGTTACGTCTATCAATGTAGTTTACAGTATTTCTAGAATTTCGCCATGTATTTCGTCTGTTTTTGAATCTACTTTGATTAAATGGTCTGACATAATTATTGTCACGATTAGTTAGGTTAAGTGGATTCCCATCATATCTTTGCCTATTCTGATTGTTCTGATTGTTTAAATTTACTCGATTTAGGTTATGTTCCGTATCGTCTACATTACGGATATTTAGATTCCGGACTGGTACTGATCTAAAGTTATCTGAATTGTTTTTAATTTTGCCTACTCCCGCTTGATGATTCTGTGCCTGGTATTGAGTTTCATAACATTGAACAAGCATTAATAGATGATTAAAACTCATGCATTGCGTAGAAAACAGGATTTGTTGTAATTTAAACGGTAGTAGATTTCGAATAGATGCAATCACTCTAGATTCCGATTGCAGTGGATTTACGACTTTTAATTCATTATAAGTGTTTACAACAAAATCAACAACAGATTTGTGCAAGCGAGGATTAAAAGGTTGGTTTCTAATCGTAGCATCTCTGTTTGCAAGTAAAAAGTCGTTTTCGTAATTTGCGATCAACGCTGCTTTGAATTCCTCATATGTACTGACATGTTCCCGTACTGCTTTAAACCATAAAGAACACGGTGGGAGTAATAAATGAGGGATTAGTTTCATATATTGAGATTTATCTATACACATTATACTGCATTCGTCCTGAAATTTTTCTAGGAAAGAAGTAGCATTTTCATTACATCTACCACTAAACTTACTCATAGCACGTATTTCGCTCATTTTTACACTTAACTTTACATTTCTTTCACCATTTCGTGTTCGTGTTGAGTGAAAATTTCTACCTACTGCGTTATGCGTGGTTCTACCATCTCTTTTCCGCCCATCTATATTCCTTGGTTGAATTCTTTCAAAAATAATGTTCTCATCGGATGGATTACTTGAAGAAGAGATAACGCAAGGTTCACGTCGATCTGCTGCGGGTGAATGCGAGGGCATCTCTTGTGAATGAGGGAACTCCAAACGATCATTAACCATGTTGTTGTTGTTGTATGCGTTGTCTTTAATCTGTAACGTCCTAATTTCCTCCTGTAAGGTAGATATCAATTGTGTATTTGCACGTATTTGGTTAGAATTATCTGTCACCTGAATCTTTTGCTGACGAACAGAAGATTCTATTACTACAAAATCCTTTTTTACACTATTGACCTCTTGGATTACATGATCGTAGTTATCCTTGCAATCTTCAGATAATCTTTTTAGCTTCTCATCGAATTGTAACGTGATGTCCCTCACAGCTTGGATAACCGATTGTTTCGTCTCTTCTGACTTTTGATCTATTTGTTCTAATCCTCTACTCAATTCTTCTGACTTTTGATCTATGTGCTCCAATCGTCTACTTAATTCTTCATATTGTCTACTAGATTCTTCGGATTTCTGCTGTACCGTTTGTTTTAATTCGTTAGACATCTGAGTTAAATTTTGTTCCAGTCGTTGTTCCTGTCGCTGTAATGTTAGTAGAATTCTGTCTTCTAATGTCAACATTCCGGGTGCAATAGGAGCTATATTCTGCCCGTTGTTAGCATCATCAACAGTTTCATTCTCTACTGTCTCACCAATCATGATTTTTCTTGTAATTACTCTACCACTTCTAAGAATAGTTGAGTTCGTATTCATGAACCTTCTTACTGAGGTAAATTCACCCTTACTTTAGACTTCGGGATATGAATTTACAAGATTCCCGGGTGAGGTAAACCAAAAATTTTACAACGACTCACCAAAGGTAGTCGTTAACCCTGGTTCAGTTAATAGAGGTATATCTCTAGTGGCAGATAATCGTTTACACCTCAAAATATCTTCTGAAGTTATATTCACTAGTATGCTCACCTTTTCTACTGAAATTACAAGTCCATGATGAATATTAAATAATTTATTCTTTGATTCCTTTTTAATGTATATTCACACAAACTGTCTTGCAATCAAACATGTTAAGTGAGTATCTATAAACAACGACATAGCAACCAACTACACAATAATGTATATTTCTTATATATATATTAGAACATTCTTCTTTTGTTATTTAATTAACATTATAATAGGTATAGTGCTTGTGTAAAAGCACTTTCTGCCCGAGATATATGTAATTATGAGCCGATACAAAGTATCTCGTTATACAACAGCGCAAACCTAACAAAAAACCTAATGTTGTCAGATCTGGAGATTTAAAAAAATACTAAAACAACAATTGAACTAGTATCGATCATGTTAGTTTTAGTAAAACTGTTGTTCATTGTGAATAGAATACTAAACAAACAAAACTAGCTCAAAAAGTACTGTGTCGCCCAATTTAAAATTCTGGTAGCCAGGGGACTTAGAAAAATCGTCCAATCTGGCAACACTGCTTGCACGTAGGCATCTACAGGGTGACAACTAATGAACTATATGAAATAAAACGGAAATTACTGACAAACTACGTAGTACATAAACTGTATTGCACATGTAAACGGCACTACAGTCATTCGGATTTAGGTTATGACATGGTCGATATGTCTGCCATCTCTGGCGATGATGTGGCGTAGACGAACAGGGAAATTCTGCATGACCCGCCAAAGTGTCGAACATCGATGCTGTGGATGATTTCCTGAATCGCAGTTTTCAGCTCGGCAATGGTTTTGGGGTTACTGTTGTACACCTTGTCCTTAACATAACCCCACAAAAATGAGTCACATGGATTCAGATCCAGGGAATATGGCGCCCAAGCGAGTTCCCTTCCAGTGGCCTCTGAGTGTCCAGAGCTAGAATGCGGTCCCCAAAATACTCCTCCAGGACGTCAAACACTCCCATGGTCCGTCCGCCACTGGATCTCCGTCTTGCATGAACCACATGTTGTCGAAATCAGGGTCCCCTTGAATAATGGGTATGAAATCACTTTCCAAAACCGTCATGTATCGTACAGTACTCACCGTGCCGTCAAGGAATATCGCACCGATTACTCCATGGCTGGACATTGCACACCACACCGTCACCCGTTCAGGGTGGAGAGACTTCTCCATTGCGAAATGCGTAATCTCAGTCTCCCAAATGCGCCAATTTTCCTTACTGACGAACCCATCCAAATGAAAGTGCGCTTCGTCGCTAAACCAAACCATATTCACATCAAATTCCTGGTCGTCAATCCTCTGGACAATAGTGTTGTCGAAAAGCAACCGCTGTTCCATGGCCACGGAGCTTAATGTCTGATGGGTTTGAATTTTGTATGGGAAGAGATGCAGGTCTTCAACAACAATTTGTCGCAGGGTCTCTCGGTTAATTCCCACCTGCTGTGCAGCTCTTCTGATCGATGTCCGTGGGCTGGTTTGAAACACAGCGCGTGTTTTCGCGGTGTTTTCAGGCGTTTTGTCGACCGAATTTGCCAACACTGTCATCACAAACACTATCTGTTCTCTCAAACTTGGGAATCAAATTCTTGATTGTTAGCACACTTGGACCGGTTGTCTTTAACCCTTAGACTACCATTTTTTTCTTCTATGTAAGGATTGTTTTATACTGTATATACATTTATGATATACGTGTTAGATAGGCACATTATAAGTTACTCACGGCTGGATATTTTCATAAGGTAAACAGAGGGGTGGGTTATACATGTCCCACTGGTTTTACAAGACGGATATATTTGTCCCAATGGTATTCTAGCTAACGAAAGGAAACACAGCGACAAAGAGTCAGCACAATGTTTTATTTGTAAATCACTTACAATTCAAGCATAATGAAGACTTGCCATCCATTTATGAGTGGTAAGGTGTAAAACATTGTTTACAGAGTGGTACTTTACAAACGTCACAGGAAGTTTTGGTTCTCTTCTCAAACCTTGTGTTGTGTGCATCCGGCATATCGTCTCTAAAAGAACCGTGGTAGATTGCGGACTGAAAATATTTTTCCAGTACCATTGGGATATATATAATCCACCAAGGATGACCAATGGCACACGGTGTAACCCTCTAAGGAAATATATATATATATATATATATATATATATATATATATATATATATATATATATATATAAAGTTTTACATACTTAATGAGAACTGAAATCTTCGAATATATGCTCTCCGCAGAGAAATAAGAGTCGTTTCACATGAAATAACACAATAAAAACCTTCAATAACTAAACTACGTCACAACAACAATATACAACGACTTCTGATAAGCAACTGACGAAAAACAAAGGTTTCCTCCTTTGTTTTGCGAAGTTCTTGACTTCTGCTGATAATTTTGAAAGCTAAAGACTCTCCTAGTCATACCTGAACTATTGGGAAAGCAATGTGTGTTTCAGATTTGAAATAAGGTTAACGGTATTTGATTTTTTTTTTTTTTCACGGGACACATGTGTTCCGTAAGTAGTTAAAGGATTAACTTGTACTCGGTCGCAAACTTCTTTTGCGCCGCAATCGAACTGTTATTGCTTGCATAATAGGCTTTTACAAGTGCTATACGCTCCTGAACGTTATACCGTGACATTTTCACTTGCAAATGCTCGACATCAACACGTTGCGTACACATGCACATACGAATTCCCATCATGCCCTGTGCTCTGCCACGCAGTTTGGACGTCATGACGCGAACCGTTCAGAAATTATGACGGTTTTATTTTATATAATTCATTAATTGTCACCCTGTATTTCTGACCCTCCAAACTGGAAGATCTGTTTTAAATGTTATTTCTGTTTGTCCAAGTAGATTTCTCTTCACAATTTCTGTAAGAAGTGCTTTAAATCTTGAAAATTAAAAATGGAACTTTTTAATACTATTTTAAACAAGAAAACGACATAACATAACAACATGAGCCATATTATGAATAAACATTTTTTTTTTTTTTTTTTTTTGTCAAAAGTTGTTTGTAAATTGATTCATCATGTACTACAAGCAGTAATAAATTATTTTCTTTTAAAAGTTCAAAATGGTGTCATTTCGTCTGTGGTTAAATTTCCTTTGTTTCAATTTTATAATTTTGCGCAAATGGTACCTGATCTGACATGAGTTTATGGACATTTACAGCCTTCTTTCATTGGTGACTGAAGAAGTAAGGACAAGATCTCTTAAACTTGTCACTTTGTTAAATGATGCAGCATAAAAAGATGTTAGTCATAGAATTATGTTTAAGAAAAATAAGGCAGATACTTTGTTTACTATACTAAACTACTAATACTGATAATAGTGAAAATACCTCCTCCTGTATGGTTCTGTACAACTTGTGACTTTTCTGCTTGACTGACAGCCGCAGTAACATTTGCTTCCTCACTTGATGCAGGAACGGATGCCTGAGGCGGAGACACGTTTTCCAAGCCAGGAATGGATGACAACTAATAAGACATAAAAACATCAGTTAAACTGTAACTTTTAGTATCAAAGAAAGAGTTTAAAGGTCTTATCTTTTACAAAGTGCTGAATGATACAAATGAAACTTCTTGAAACATTGAGAGACTGACTGCAAAGATCATATAACTACCTATTAAAATCTCAACTCACATCAGAAAGTGATCACACGTTGATTAAAGATTTGAATATTTTCTTTGTCAGGAAAAATACCGAGTTGCCTTATATTTCTAAGCCTTCACGTTTGCAATGTTCCATCTTCTATTTTCGAAAAAAGAAAGAGGAACTAAAAAAAGCTAGAGTGAAAAAATGCACAAAAGTTTCGATATACTGTATATTAAAACTTGATTGACCATTTGGCCACTTGTTGAGGTGACTTTGGATTTTAACTGCTTTCTTCAAATACATTACCCTGCCTATTATGTAACAAAAGTTACCAGAACTTTAACTTTACGATAATAATAATTACTCGGTTAGAACAGGTTTTTAGTCAATCTTAAGATAGAATGACCTTTCTGACTTTCTTTACCGGTAGACACCCTGCACTGACTTTTAATACACACTTAGTTCAAAATATACACGATGAAGCTTCAGCAACACACTACATATAAAATACTGCGAAAATGTAAGTATATATATATATATATATATATATATATATATATATATATATATATATATATATATATATATATATAAAGTTCCGGTTCGTTATTTATGCTATAAACATAAAGCCGGGATACCACTCATTCTAGCTTTGGAACTTCTTGTATAAATTAAAAGAGAAATTCTGACCAAAATGGAAAGAGGCAGAATAGATAAGAAATTTCCATTTTTTTATAATGCTTCTTGTCTCCTTTTCCAGCCCCTCCACGCCTTCCCAGTTTATTTCATGTTCTGTCTCCCTTACATGTTTATATATAGCGTTACTATCTTTTTTCAATCTAACGTCGTACCTGTGCTGTTCTGATTGGTTCATGGGATGACCTCCTCTCATTTTAAGACGTATATAAGCTGTAATCTTAGAAATTGTATTTCATAATGTGTCTGATGAAGGCAAAGTTAATTTGCCGAAACTGTAACGCTATTATCTATTAGTTAATATATGCTTTGGTCAGAATTTGTCTTTTAATTTATAAAGCCGGGATATATGGTGTGCAAGCCATCTTTTTTGTAGGCGAAATAGTGTGGTAGAGAATTGTGTAAACTGTGAGGATTAATCTTGCATAAATGTCTGTGTGTTCAGCTTGAGATTCAAGCACAGGTCTTGGTTTGGAGCTCTTATTAATACTACGTCTGTCCTTCATAACCTCGGACAAGGGTAAGGATGTAAAACACAGAAGCTGAACTACAAACATGACGATCGCAACTAAAGAAGGTGAAAGTATTCACTGAAATTGTATTAAATCCAGTAAAGCATGACGCCTATTTGAGTAAGTCCGTTTTCCTTAACGCTTAGACAGACAAGCTCTTTAGCACCCACGGACTGTCAAGCGGGGTACAAACTGAACCCAAACGTACTATTGTTGTGATATGTGTTTGGTCGTGAGAATTTATAAAGTCTATCATTTTTCATCACCTTGGTAGTCAATTTCTTCTTCTAAATTCTCAACATAATCCTTATCAGATGAAGAATCATATACAAGAAGTTCAGATTCTCTTTATTGTTCGATCATGGCTGCACAGTTCATTCTGGTGCTTTAGCTAGCTGTTACGCAATGATACTGCCAAGTTCAATGTTTAGTAATGTAATATTACATCATTCGTCTTAGAATTTATTATGTTACGAAGCTGTAGTGTCAGCCTAAATGTGAACGAATGTGCACTACAATAATTTAAATTATTTCCACGGAGAGCCGAGTGGGATACATATTGGACATTAATTAAAAAAATGGATTTTTTTTTTCTTTTAACGAAAAATAACGCTATCTATAAAAAAATTATTTCATTGCTATATTGTTCATTTATTTCAAGTGAGTTGTAAGAAAAATGGAAAACAAACAGTCATTACTTACAGAGCTTTCATAGAAAAATATAAGTAGGGTACCTCGCTTGGCCACCCTAGGGTTAATCAATTCTGTTGAAAAACGTAAGCGTGAAATATAATAAACAGTATTTTGGAAAAAAACAATCTGAAAATAAGAACTCAACTGGTTGTTATTTTATTGAATATAACAATTCATTGTTGTGTATTGGGGGGCGCGGTGGCTCAGTGGTAGAGCGTTCACCTCTGGTGCTTGGGGTCCCGGGTTCGATCCCAGCCCCCGCCAAGTGAACTTTGTGGTGGACAAACACCGTGTTCGTGGGTTTTCTCGGGGTTCTCCCGTTTCCTCCCACTTTCTTCATTCCACCATTTCACTCATCTCTCATAATCACCGTCTCCTTTAGCCTAACCGGCATAACCGTGGGACGTAAAACTCAAAGATTTCATTTTCATTGTTGTGTATTTATCGGGAGCGTTAAACCCCTTTTCAATGTTGACGCTATCTAGAAATATACGCCGACGCTTTAATACAATAACCAGACCACTTCAGCTCCCACCGTAAATCGAATTAAAGTCTCTCTCACCAACGGACATTTGTCAATTCTTATAATTTGAATTACTTACAGACGTGTTCAAATTATTAGCCTCACTCTCGAAAAATGCAACGTTGATGTAGGAATCCCAATTTCAGAGTTCTAGAACATTTAATTTAATATAGTTTATATTTAATTTAAGTTAAACCACCAATATAGGATCCTTCATTTGTTTACTGTACAGTTGAAGTGATGATATCACTGTTGAACAGCAGATGGCATTAGTGCGGAGGAAAATAGTGAAAGTGGTGTTTCAGTTGTAGATAGCTATTCTGGTTCCTATCAACAAGTTACAGTCTGAAGTGTTGTGGTTGCTGTTGTAAGAGGTTATAACATTCAAAGCGTTCAACAGTTCGAATGAGCCAGTTTAAAATGATCATGACGTGTTTCGTGAATCAATCTTTTATTCTGTGAAGTTCTGTAATCGCAGCATAATGGGAAAAGCAAAAGGACCTTTCTCCGCGTAAAGTGGAAGTTAACAAAATACTTCTGGTGGAAGGAAGATATACACGGCGACACATTGCTGGTAGACTTGGGATAGAACATAAATCTGGCAGTACAATCTCTATTGGAATGAACAAGAGCCAAAATAGGGTTGAGAAGTGTGGACGAAAATCAAAGCTATAGCTGAGAGGTATCAGAAAACTAAAAAGATTGGCTCTGGGAAACAGAAGTGAAACTTCTAAGAGACTTAAGCATAAAAATGGCTAAGTATGGCGCAGACATTTGGCCTGAAAATGTTCGAAGGATTCTTTGTGGCGAGGGAATAAAAGCACGCGGTCAAGAAAGAAAACAGAAATTAGAGTCTACTCCAATCATGGCAAAGAAACGCCTCGAATGCGCACGAGGCCTAGAATATTGGACTGCTCATGATTGGAGAATAGTGTGTTTCAGTGATGAATCATGTGTCTTCGTGTCTGATGAATGTTCACAAATATATGCGACGTTGACCTGGGAGGAATTCAAGTTGGAATGCCTTTAATAAACCGTGAGGCATCCTACTTTAGTCATGGTCTGGGGTGTGATCTCTGTCTTCGGGTCTGGAAGACCATATATAGTAGAGGGGACAATGAAGCACGACCAATATCTACAAATTCTTGAAGAAGAACTGCTTTCTCAGACTGCAGTCTGGTTGGATGATGTACAATTCATCTTTATGCATGATGAAGCCCCATGCCACCGTGCCAAAGCTGTGACAAAATTCTTTCCGGACAACGAAATTAGTGTTCTTCCATGGCGGACCCTAGTCCTGATATGAACCGATTGAAAACCTTTGGAGCTTCATGAAGGATGAAGGAATAAAGAAGAAGCACATTACAACCAAACATCAATTGATCGAGGAGAGTGCTAAACTCGTACATAGGATGCCACAAAGGATAGAAGAGTTAATAAAGAATAAGGGATTTCATACGAAATATTAATCTTTGTGTTTGAGAGAATTTTCTTGTAAGTATTCCATTTCGCTTTATGTTTCCAATTTGAATATACATACTGTATAGTAATTGTATTTGAGTGACATGTACGCATTTGTTTTTATTGATATTGAAAAGCATATGCCACACGCACTAGATATTAGGACAAAGTTACAATGTAGTAATTTGGACTAAGTTCGAACGTATTTTCTCACGTAATATTGTAAGAACAGTAAAATATTCGTAAACTGAATGTTGAGTCTAATAATTTGAACGTCTGTATAATTAACAACTTAAATTTATTTAATTCAGTAATTTTAAACGTGCTTACCTTAGTTTCCAGAATACTGAGCGAAGCTTCCAATCTTTGGAGTTGTTCTTCGAATTTTTCAAGCTTCATTTCACACGATCTTGAAAATTTGTTCAAAAATGAGACGGTGTTTGTTAGAAAATGATTTACAAAAGCGAGAGTACGCTTCTGATGAATAGCGCCAACCTATAAGATAAAGAAATAAATTAGCAATTCAAGCATTAAAAAACATACGCAGTAAAATAATATATATATCTTATACAGAGCAAGTCAAAATGATAGATCCGATTTCAGAAATTTATTCTGTGAAATATAATAAACATATCTTATTGTGAAATCTAATAAACATTATGTTATTGTGAAATATATTGTGAAATCTAATAAACATTATGTTATTGTGAAATATATTATGAAATCTAATAAACATTATGTTATTGTGAAATATATTGTGAAATCTAATAACCATTATGTTATTGTGAAATCAAATAACCATTATGTTATTGTGAAATATATTATGAAATCTAATAACCATTATGTTATTGTGAAATATATTATGAAATCTAATAAACATTATGTTATTGTGAAATATATTATGAAATCTAATAAACATTATGTTATTGTGAAATATATTATGAAATCTAATAAACATTATGTTATTGTGAAATCTAATAAACATTATGTTATTGTGAAATATATTATGAAATCTAATAAACATTATGTTATTGTGAAATATATTATGAAATCTAATAAACATTATGTTATTGTGAAATATATTATGAAATCTAATAAACATTATGTTAATGTGAAATATATTATGAAATCTAATAAACATTATGTTATTCTGAAATATATTATGAAATCTAATAAACATTATGTTATTGTGAAATATATTATGAAATCTAATAAACATTATGTTATTGTGAAATATATTGGTGCCTTCCATTTCAATTCAGGCAGAGCATGTACAATCCGCGGCAAAAAACCTGCAACATGAGAATGTAAGTTTATTGTGATACTACGCCTAACAGCACAGGGAATCAACATAACTTCTAAGTGGCACGAATCACGCCAGGATAAACCTCGGCGTCCTCCCCTGAACACTTATTTTGGAGCAAAAGACTTCGTCATTTCACAATAAAGTTACATGATTATGTTGCAGGTTTTTTGCCGCTGATTGTACCATCACTATCTCAGATATTGTTGAAACTTTTTTTTTTTATAGCAACTAGACATGTTTTTAAGAGACCCATATTTTTGTTTTTGTTTTGTCGAAAAAAAATTTTCCCGTCAAGTAATGGGCCATCAAAGACGGGGAGTACAATTTATGAATTGTAGAAGACATGGAAAATGGTCAACTTCGGAGCCTCACCATTCGGCTATGGAGACAGGTAGAGTTATAATTCTTGTTGTGGTATGTACATAGGGATATAAATAAACTATATTTTATTATAGTTTGGTTTGCGCATGCGTATCTTTTTGTACATAAATTAACAAATAAACGTCAATTTATCTGAAAAGTCGAAGTTTGCGAATTTTTTTCGAGCACTTCCAGTTCGAATTTTAAAATTCTGTTTTCACGGTTGGTAAAACCTGGTTACCCGCTTTCCGAAAAAAATATTTTTATCGCTTCTGTGTGCAACCGTTTTGTCGCAAAAAATTCGAGAAATTGTAAAATTTTCAAAAATCGACATTTTCTCGAAAACACTATATTTTAAAATTCTGAAATTTTGTTAGATGGTTCAACTTTACATGAATAATAAACACCAAATATCATTCTCGACCAATGCTTCATGAATTAACTGCAGCCTTTTAAAATTAGCGAAGTTTCGTTAACTTTGATGTCACAGTTGGCAACACTGGGAACAATAAAAGTGCAATGATTTGATTATGTTTGTGGTTCACATTCATTAAATGAAGAATAAAAGGTTTTCTTGACTGTTTTTTTCATTATTTTGATCAAGAAGGCTCTCTGAAACTGTAAAATGGGCCTCCCCCTACTCCTCCGTTTACTTAAACCGAAATAATCTGAGGTGGAAATTACGATCACGAAACACACAAATTTTAAGTTTACTTGAAATGGCCATCCAATAAATTCTGATGATCTACAAAAAGCCTGAACTATTACCTCAGTGATGATTTGGAATGCTCCAGACCAAGTCTCAGTTAAGTGCGATGTCATTGCAGTGATCGAAAAAGGACAAAAAGTTAAAAAAATCGAAATGTTTTCTTACGCGTTCCAAAGAAATTTACTGACTTTTTAAACAGAACAATCCCAACGTAAGAATGGGTCACTCGGAATTTTACAGTATTCGACTAAAGTGGGTCTGTCCGCAACCTGCGAGGGAAGTGTGTATGTGTGTGTGTGTGTGTGTGTATTGTGCAAATTTTAAGTTAGCTGCTACTGCGTTGCTACAAATCAAAGGTGAGGCCTGTATTGAAGCTGTCATGAGTGACCTATTTCCTTTAGTAGTATGATCCGTAGAAAATGACAACTGTCTTCTTCAAGAATGTGGTGAATGTCCTGGAGTGGAAGGAATAAGTGTGGAGTCTTTAATTATTGATCTGATGAAAATGAAAGTGTTACGTATGCCATATGGGAAAACAATAATCTCGTTAAAAAACTGTGCCACTTTCTGTTTTCGTATCATACATTGCTTGTTTAACTGTAAGAATTGTAATTCATGACTACAAAATCCAAAGAGAATTAATTGCTACCGAAAAGCACCGTATAAAATTTCAAGATACAAATTCTATTTTACTTCATGTGGACTTCGTTGAAAACTGGATTGTTATTCTGCAAAGTGAAATTCAGATTTATCACCGGAATATGAAACAACTGACAGTTTTGTTGTAATAAACGACGATAAACACACGATTCGGTTCATGTACTCATAGCCATAGACAAGATTCTAAAAATACTCGAAGAAAAGCGAAAATATATTTTACAGAAAAAGGTTTGAATACGAGAAAATAAGTGTCTACAATTTCCCAAACCGTGTCAGTGATTTCTGATGGTGCTGCATCCCAGTTTAAAAATCGCTTTCTGATGTTAGAGATGCAGACAGGACCAATAAAGCGGTGGTTTTGCAGTGAAACCGGCCATGCAAGGGTCTCTGCGACGGTATTGAGGGGTGGGGTGGGGTGGGGGGTGTAAAGAATGTGGTAACGCGGCATAACCTTAGGCAAATACAGATACACAGTATTAAAACCGCAGAAGAAAAAAAAGTGAAATGAAATCTTTGTTTAACGTCCCACGCGTATGCCGGTTAGGCTAAAGGAGACGGTGATTGTGAGAAATGAATGAAATGGTGGAATGCAGAAAGTGGGAGGAAACGGGATAGCCCCGAGAAAACCCACGAGCACGGTGTTTGTCCACCACAAAGCCCACACAGCGCGATCTGGGATCGAATCAGGGACCCCAAGCAGCGGAGGTGAACGCTATACCACTGTTTATTCTTCCACATGGACCTTCAGCATTTGTGACTATCGACAATGTGCTACGCAGGGACGGATCCAGGACGGACTTCTGGAGGGGGGGGGGTAATACTGCTACTTAAAGCTACGAGCTCCAAACTCTGAGATCGGTTTTATTTATATATAAAATAAAAAAGTTTTTTCCCCCTAGATCCACTCCTGGAAGAGTTGTGAGTGAGCCAACACCTATTGGAGCACCTGCACGGTTACATGCTATTAGCGAAGACGACACCAATCAAGCAAATGATTGGTCCATGTAAAAAATAAAGAAAAAAGAAAAAAATCAGTGAAATTTTGTTTCCGAAGATCATTTTAAATAAGTGAACTTGAAATGTGTGCGTTTCGTAATCGTAATTTCCACCTCAGATTATTTCGGTTTAAGTAAACGGAGGAGTAGAGGGAGGCCCATTTTACTATTTCAGAGAGCCTTCTTGATCAAAATAATAATAAAAAAAACAGTCAAGAAAACCTTTTATTCTTCATTTAATGAATGTGAACCACAAACATCATCAAATCATTGCACTTTTATTGTTCCCAGTGTTGCTAACTGTGACATCAAAGTTAACGAAACTTCGCTAACTTTAAAAGACTGCAGTTAAGTCATGAAGCATTGGTCGAGAATGATATTTGGTGTTTTTATTATTCATGTAAAGTTGAACCATCTGACAACATTTCAGAATTTTAAAATATGGTGTTTTCGAGAAAATGGCGATTTTTGAAAATTTTACAATTTCTCGAATTTTTTGCGACAAAACGGTTGCATACAGAAGCGATACAAATTTTTTTTCGGAAAGCGGGTAATCAGGTCTTACCAACTGTGAAAACAGAATTTTAAAATTCGAATCGGAAGTGCTCGAAAAAAATTCACGAACTTCGACTTTTCAGATAAATTGACGTTCATTTGTTAATTTATGTACAAAAAGATACGCATGCGCAAACCAAACTATAATAAAATATAGTTTATTTATATCCCTATGTACATACCACAACAAGAATTATAACTCTACCTGTCTCCATAGCCGAATGGTGAGGCTCCGAAGTTGACCATTTTCCATGTCTTCTACAATTCATGAATTGTACTCCCCGTCTTTGATGGCCCATTATTTAAAGGGAAAATTTTTTTCGAAAAAAAAAAAAAGAAAAAAAATCTTGAAAACATGTCTAGTTGCTATAAAAAAAGTTTCAACAATATCTGAGATGGTGATGGTACAATTTTATATTTTTTTGCCTGAGTTGAAATGGAAGGCACCTATTGTGAAATCTAATAAACATTATGTTATTGTGAAATACGAGGGCTATCCAGAAAGTAGATTACGTTTTCGTCTGTGTCCGCTAGGGGCGGGGCTAGCGCGGCCATCTTGGGGTCAGAGCGTTGCGCAGCTCAGTCGGCATCTAGCCGTGCTAGTGAGAGGTTCGTGCTGTGCTCCGTTAAGATACTGTGACTGTTTGAAATGTCTGCGTTAATTGAAAATCCCGCGAGCTGCGAGGTGCGTGCAGTAATAAGGTTTCTGACAGCAAAAAACTGTAAACCGATAGAAATCTATCGGCAGCTGTGTGAAGTGTATGGGGACAACATTATCACTGAAGGTGGAGTGCGACAGTGGGTCATAAGATTTAAAAATGGCCGAACCAATGTTCACGACGAAGATCGAAGTGGGAGACCCAGCAAAGTGACTGCCGAACTTGTCGAAAAAGTCGATGTTAAAGTCCGTGAAAATCGAAAGTTCACAATAACGGAACTTTCTTTGAGTTTTCCACAAATTTCGCGAAGTTTGTTGCACGAAATCATCAGCGAAAAGCTTGGTTACCACAAGTTTTGTGCAAGATGGATTTCAAAAATCTTGACAGAGGACCACAAAAATCAGCGAATGGCTGCAGCGTTGCACTTTTTGGACGCCTACAATAAGGATGGTGACTCTTTACTCGATCGCATCGTTACTGGTGACGAAACATGGGTGAAACACGTGAACTGTGAAACGAAATTGCAATCAATGCAGTGGGGGCACACAGGTTCTCCCCAAAAACCCAAGAAATGCATGCAAACAATGTCGGCAAGGAAGATGATGGCGACTGTTTTTTGGGACAGAAAAGGTGTGATTTTGGTGGACTTCCTGGAAAGAGGCACTACAATAAACGCTCAAAGGTATTGCCAAACTCTGCAAAACCTTAGAAGAGCAATTCAAAACAAGCGCAGAGGAATGTTGAGCTCTAAGATCTTGTTGATTCACGACAACGCCCGGCCCCACACGGCAAATGTCACGCGTGAAGTTCTTGAATCTTTTCAGTGGGAGTTGTTTCCTCATCCGCCGTACAGTCCCGACCTGGCACCGAGCGACTTCCACCTATTCCCAGCAATGAAGAAGTGGCTGGCTATGCAGCGTTTTGATGACGACGAACAGCTGCAAGAAGAGGTAACGAAGTGGTTGAAGTCGCAGGCGGCCGAATTTTTCGACGAAGGAATTTCCAAGCTCGTACATCGCTACGATAAATGCCTTAATTTGAATGGTGACTATGTCGAAAAGTAGTATTTGTGTGTGGCTTTCATCTGTATATAATAAAATTTGTTTCCTATACTTTGTTGATTTTTTATTCCAAAACGTAATCTACTTTCTGGATAGCCCTCGTATATTGTGGTAAGAAAAGTAAACTGTCAAAGTTTTCTTCAAAACATATCACAAGCGTTCCATGTGAGTACCTTACGTAACACGACACACATAAAGCCGATAGTGTATTTTCTGACTAACTTTTTGTTGCATGTTGCGGTCAAATATCAGCAATTCATTTCATGCTCGCTGCTGACTCCTTAGGATTGAAAGTGAAAACTAAACTTTGAATGTTAACATTTCGAAGCGCATGTCTCACAACAAGGTTTTAAAGAAATCTATTTCCCTGACCTTTGTAAGGAAATTCCCTACCTTTAATAACAGGTGCCGGATGACGTTGACATACATATAAGTAAGGAATAAATAACGGTAAATATTTATATATTAGAACATTTACTCGATAAACGATAATCAATTGCTCCAGTTACCTCCCATAAAAATCTGAGCAACGTTCCATATAATGGTTGGCTCAACTGAAATTAGTGTACAATTAATATTGGAAAAAATATATTTTATGAAATTTCCCTGATTTCCAGTCTTTTTCCCTGATCTTCCCTAACCTACACCATTTTCTCTGACCAGTAGGACCCCTGCACAATAACATGCTTATTAGATATAAAAGTCCCTCTTCTCTTCCCCCTCAAAACGAGAGTTTTTCGAAAACGCTGGACACTTGTCCGTTTATTTTTAATGAAGAGTTTCTATAACTCAGTTGCTTGTTCGTAACTAAAGGGATCTGTCAGATGCTTATTATTATTATTTTGCATAATTTATAATCCCAGCTCCCCCCTCATTTTAATCAAATTGAAATAATAAAACCCAGTTTCAGGTGAGCGATAACTATACCTTAAAAAAAAAATAAGTTTAATCGTTTTCCCTTGATTTCATGACCCCAGATCATTTCTATATAATAGATACATAAATTATGGTCGTTTCTCTTAAAGACGCACCTTGAATTTTACTACCGAGATAAAAACCGTTATAACTTTCATTCACAATTAATTTGTGGGCTGGAACTGGTACGAACTTGCTCTTCTATGTATCTCGATACTTTCTAACAAATATAAACTAATAATGTTGAATTATTAACATATATGCAGTACTGAAGTTTCAGGTCAACAAGTTAATTGTGAGTAAAAGTTATAATGGTTTTAACTTCGAAAGTAGAATGCAACATACGTTGTTAAGATTTTGATTTTGAGTTTAACGTCCCTTTCAGCAGCGAGGCTGTATGAGAATACGTCGTTAAGAGTGACGATTGTAATTTATGTTATCTACTAGCAGAATACCCGTTCTTCGCACGGGGAGAATACATTTCATTTTGGGCATAAAGGGATGAATTTGGATTTAAACGGCATTGGAAGTGTCACTATTCATCTCACTGATTCAGAAAACTATGTACTCGGCATTAACACGGGTTATTTTCGATTATTTTTGAAACCTTCTTCCCCTAAGTTGCACCGTTAAGGTGAAATGATAAAACATTCTCCGGCCCGAACCTCATCTATGTTGGAAAGTTGATCGAAAAATCGATCGGCTGGTGCGAAGTCACAAACAGTTGGAAAAAGCAGAAAGGCTATTACTCACTGCAAAAAATATGTAGCAGAATTTTCTTCTACATGCAACAGGCAGCGCTTTCGGAAGATGCAACTTTCTTCTTCAGCCTGTGGTAGACTTCAAAAAGGAGAAAATAACATGAAGGAAGGTTAAAAGGTTAGGATATGTAAACAACTAATCTTCTGTCAAACATTAAAACACACGGGAATAGAAATCCACTCATTTGTTATGTCTTTTTATCCTTTTTGAGGTCTACCACAGGCTGAAGAAGGAAGTTGCATCTTCCGAAAGCGTTACCTGTTGCATGTAGAAGAAAATTCTGCTACATATTTTTTGCAGTGAGTAACAGCCTTTCTGCTTTTTCCAATTGAAATTATTTTCTTGGATATCGTAATCGCCTACCTCGAAGGCTATTATTATCTGAATTTGATTAAAATGGGGGATGGTATTCCTATCTCCCGCAACTCATTTCATGGCTCCAGAACTGAGTACCTTGTTTTTGCCTAAATTGTGATAAAGGTCGAAAACAGCGAACCCTGCGGGACTTCTAAACCCCTTCGCTCGTTGTCAGTCGCTCAGCTATATTTTGTGAAGTAACACTGGAGACCTTATATGTACAAGATTGGAGGAGAAACTGAATATCAGCCAAAATGGGTATCCAAAGAGCAGGGAGGAAACGAGCGGTCATATGTATTTCACTGCTTAAAGAAACCAGGGGCAACTGCAGGAATCATCGACTCATTCGCAGCTTGTACACAGGACAAAGAGTCAAGCTGGGTTTGAATCAAGGAGAAACCGACAGTGTGGTAAGAGACTGGAAGAGGACTCAGACAAGGATGTAGTATGTTACCCCATAGTGACCAAATAGAGTATCAATTATTTCTTCCGTTTATGATACGAGTGTTTGTGATCATGCAGGTAAACACTGAAGTTTCAACAGGGATACAAAAGCATCAGATGCACAGTGAGTTCCTTTTCTATTTATTCTTATATAGCCTATGGCGTATAAAGTGAAAATTAACTTTTTTTATTATTATTATTAAATTGGGTGCATGGCGTCTCAGTGGTAGAACGCTCACTTCTGATGGGAGAATTCCTTGGATCGATGCCATGCAATGTGAGATTGTGATAAAGAACATTATATTCGAGGGTTTTCTCGAGATCCTCCCGTTTCCCGTCATATTCTCATTCCACCAATTCTTTAATTATCAATCACCTTTAAGGTTAGTGTAAAGGGACAAGTTTTGCCGATAGATGTCACTACAGTCTTCGTGCATCTCCCATGTATATTTTACGTTTCACGAAAATTTACAATTTCTCTTACAAATTTCGCCCTAGATACTTCAAAATTTTAGAGAAGGAACTTCAAAACCCATTATCAAAAATAGGACATGATCCAAGCAAAAATAAGGCAAAAAATAAATCCTATGACCTCGTTGGCAGGGACGAGTGTGTAAATGGATTTTCTGATAAAATTACACTCTTAAAAAAAAAAAAAAAAAATCTGGATCAATCACAAGTGTGCTTCAAAGTATCTTTTAGACGAGTATAAAAGCTGGCAGTTTTGAATAGACATTATTCATACAATCATCGTCGCTCAATCTTCGTTATTCAGTGATTAACCTTCTTTGGACGTCAAGACGCTAAGCTCAGTGGCGTGTTCCAGCCAGCAAGCATGGGAGGACTAAATAGACTGTGAGTATGCTTGGTGCATAACTTATTGCATGACCTAAGCTGTGTTAAAGAGAGCACTTGATGAAATGAACGCTCGAGAGAACTCAAGGACTGTCTTCTTGTGATATGAACTCCGTACCACTATACTACGCAGATCCTGTTGTAATTCTGCATAATATTGTTTGCACTATATCGTTTATATAAGTTTATAATGGTGCTGGTTAAATATATTCTTTTGAGCATATTTTAATAAAATTACTCTCATATATAACATAACTCGTTTCTTTTATTATAACACGCATCCTGCAAGTTATACATGAATTTAGCACCTGTAATAATATTTTAATTTTACAAATATTTCATGAATCTCAAAAATACGTCACATTTAAGCATAATTTTACTAAAGGTTTAGATATTCATTTCAATAATCAAGCTATTTCAACAATGAAGAAAATTCTAAATAAAAAATCAGCACGGATTATTGCCTTCGATAGATTATGAAGTTCCTTTTCTAAAAATTTGAAGTCTCTAGGTTGAAATTTGTACTAAGAGAAATCGTGAATTTTCGTGAAGGGTAAAAAATACATGGGAGAGATACGAAGAGTGTAGTGCCATCTATCGGCAAAACTGATCCCTTTAAACCAACCTTAAGTTACAAAGTGTAACTGTGAGATGTAAAACCTCAAATTCAACTTATTTTCAATTTCCGAAACACAAAATAAACGGCGAACATTCTATCCGAATATACTAACCTCTTCATACAGAAATGACAAGAATCTCTTACGACTGTATCCACTTACACATATAATTAGGCTATATCTCTGTTTGCTGTGTAAAAGGTGTTAAGTCCAAAATGTTCTAAATGTTTCAGTTTAAAAACCTTTTTATAATACTTTGTAGGGAACAATTTATGCACAGATTTAAAACAATCAACATTTCTCCAACAGTGTAAAGAGCTTAATAAACTTTGTTTTTTAAGATTTTACATAAGCAGAAACTTTTCAATCTAATCTTTGTCAAATAACTACGATTTATGATTTTTGGACTTAACACCTTTTACGCAGCAAACACAGATATACAGGGTGCGTAAAAAGTGTTACGACCAAAATGTACTAAACGTTTGAACTTAAAAACCTTTTTATAATACTTTGTGGCAGGGTTGGCTGGTTTAAACCAGCTGTTAAAAAAGTTTAAACCAAAAAACGAAAAATGTTCGTAAAAGTGTAACTATTCGTAAAATCTTAACAACACATTTGTGGGTTATCACGTTTAACTCCCATATATTATTCGTACTATATTCAGACCTGAATTCCCCATTCTTTACTTAAAGAGATTATATTACAAAAGCAACTTTTTTTTTTTTTTATGTAACTTTATGGATGTTTCTTTTGTGATTTTTTTATAGTTTGTTATTATTGTTATGCAACCAAAGGAAAATTCTAAACATTGTTTCGTTTTAATAATGTTTACTATTGATAAAATACATCGAAATGCCGTATTTTTTTGGGGAGGGGGGTCATACAAACCCCACTGGAGGCAATTATTGAAATAACAAGAATCTTTGGTAATTATTTTTGTATAAATGGGTCAGAGCCAAAGTGGACTCAAATAATTCGTAACTTTATTCACTTTTCTTACTGATATGCAAAATAAGTCGTTATATTTCTTTAACCTGGACTAATAAAAGTCGTAGTGAACTAACTTGGACTAAATTAGTTCTTCTGTTCTCTGTAGTACTTTGAAATTGTCCATATGTAATTCTATAATGGTTCCACTTGTGGAATTGTTTATCTTTCAGTCCTTCTGTCCTAATGACTCTTGACGATTTATTAACAAATATGTAAAGATCAGTCAACGTATTTTTATCAGGAGTCCTTCGTGAGTGAGTCAGCAGACGTATCGCATTTGTGGCCAATTAGTCCCGGTTTCGAGTTCAAATGGAGGACAATTTCTCTTGAATGTAAACCGCTTTAAGCTTATGTGACTCCTTCCAGCATAACCCGGTTGTTGCATACTAACACCAAGGTGAAACAAGCTTATTTCTATCTATATGTGATATAAATACATAGAGCAAATTA
This sequence comes from Thermobia domestica, assembly GCF_964235325.1. Lineage (NCBI taxonomy): Eukaryota > Metazoa > Arthropoda > Insecta > Zygentoma > Lepismatidae > Thermobia > Thermobia domestica. Next base: position 8,906,983 of record NC_137458.1, read on the forward strand.
TTTAAACCCAAAAAACCGGGTTTAAACCAAAAACAAAAAACAAAAAACTGTTTTTTTGTTTTTTCAATAAAAAACATGGTTCTTGCCAACCCTGGTTTGTGAGGAACAATTTATGCAGAGATTTAAAACAGTTAACACTTCGACAGCAGTGTAAAATACTTAATAAACTTTGTTTTTAAGATTTTGCCTAAGCAGAAACGTTTCAATCTATTCTTTGTCAAATAACTACGATTTATGATTTTTGGACTTAACACCTTTTACGCAGCTAACACAGATATATAATTTCAACACAAGTTGGTGCCTTCTTCAGTATCCGTATCATGTTATATGCTTCACTCTTACAAAATCCTTTGGTATCTCAAAGGGATTAATGAGACGCATTAGACAATTACAAAACATACAAAAATACTATGGTCAATTTCTACACTTAGTCACTTATTGAAATTGCCTGGAATTTGTATCTTATCCAGAAGAATGGGGGGATCGATCCTAATATCAAACAGGCTGAACACTTCTGCATTTCGCACTTTTCATAGAAAATTGTGTTTACAGAAATGTAATCGACAGACTTGTAAAGTGTTCCTTTACGATACAACTGTAAGAGAATCTTTTCATTTTTCAATATGCATCCTATAACATCTTGAAGTAAATATTCTGAATACAGCTTTCCATCATTTCTAGTCAATCATCCGAGTTGACTGTTGTACACGTGAAATATATGTGGGATCTATAACACCCCAGCAAGGATTTACACGGACGGTGCATGAGCTTTCGTGGACGTAAGAGACTTTTTTTTTTCTGAAAATAAAAGATGCGAATGCACAGCAGCTTACCTGCCCTAGAGCGCATGTGCCACCTCTGTAAATCTTTGCTGGTGTCTTATGAATCCCATGTATACTGTCTAGCGTTAAGAAAATAATGCAGATTAAGAATACGGGGCTCGTGTTTTGAGTCCCTTTTAGTACGGAGGACATATGAGACGTGGACCTACAGCTTAACGTGGGATCCGAAAACTGAGCTTCCGCCAGGAATCGAACCTGGCTTTCCCAGCTCCAAGACGCGTACACTATCCACATAGACTCGAGGAAACTATGTCTCGTTTCGGACAATTTACATGGAAAACGTTATATCAAAAAAGTAATATTTGAGGAAGTTATTTACCTAGCCAGAAAATATCTAATTCCTATATCAAGATAGATGCACCATTGAAAAGCTCGCCGTATTACATGCCACTATAGTTCAAGAAGAATGGAGAAATAAGTGTCATGTAACAGCATAGATACAGCATTAAAAATGTGCTTCTTTCCATGCAGTTGTATTAATTCCTTCTATGGTACGTACGTGTATCAGGTGTACATTAGCACTGTCAGCTGATACCCTTACACAAGCACTAATGTCTCCCTAAGGAAGTGCCTCCACCGAAGCCTCCCAGCTTCGCCCTGAGCTAAAGCGGAACGGTTGCAAGACTTCCTTGTAGTTACCATCTAGCATAAGCTGGTCTTTATTTTATGCATGAATGCCCATTCTTATGATATAGCAGTACAGTGATACTATAAACCTACGTAATTAGTGGGAGTGTACCAAGAAAGTAGAATTCCAGAAAGCGTTTGGAAGTGATGTAAAAATATTTGGAAAAATTATTGATCATATTTTTACTCTGTACGAAAAAAAGTAGTAACAAAAAAAATAATTCATTTTCATCCGCTAAATAAAAACAAATTTTGCGTTCTACCAATTTACAATATAAATTCATTTCGATCATATTTTTCAATGTTCTATAAAAGTTACCTTTGTGTAGTCCACACCAGGACCAATTATTGGCAACCCATCAACATCCATTTTGAAAGTTAATTGATACAACTCATAAAGAACCACCCAAATTCAATTTCGGCTGCCTCATCTATCCATCCCGCTTACTTCACAATTCCAATTCGATGTCTGCGCCGTGACACCATGTTCTATCAACATACTTCATTATTCAAATATTATAATTTAAAATGAATTGATTTTATAAGGAAGACATTTGTTAGCATTATATATCATTATTAAATTTATTGATTTATTCCTTTACATAAATGCTCTTCTGTTTGAAGGTCCCTGATTGGAGAGAATTTCTACATAAGTTTATATATTAATTTGATTAAAGTTCTATTCCATCCGTTTCCGGTTGAGAATTGAGATGCTGCTTCTGTACCTCCGTATGTAAAATTTACCCGTTTTAATTTTCATTTCGGTCAAAATGAACGCACCACCTCCCTTGGACGAAGTTTATCAGGCTGTTTTTACTCTTTATCATAATCCGGAGAAGACTCAAAAGGAGAAAGCCTCGTTATGGCTCCAGGAACTACAAAAATCGGTAAGTTTGAAGCAAGACGGTTCTAATTTGAAAACAAAACACAGGTTTGAAATCAACATTCACTGTTAATGCTTGACAGTATGTACTTGAAATGTAAAGCAAATATAACAATAATTTTTGTCCCCTAAGCGAGGAATTCAAATTAGTGGTTTTAAATTTTTGCAGAATTTTAACTGGTTATATAAACGGAGTTTTGCTTTAAGTGACAGTAACTTTGCAAGCAAATGCTTTTCTTCTACCATGAAACGGTAAACACGATTAAAATAATAATAATAATGGATTTTTAGCCGGTACAGGTTGCGAATATACCAGCATGTAGAAATTGAAAGTTTGAGAAAAACTCGTTAATCCACAATGAAATACTAATACGTAGGGAACTTATTAATCCCGAACTTATATCTGAAGGTCAAAATGACATTTAATAATGTATAGGTAACTGTGGTGTAATCCTCCACAAGAGAAACATTCCACACACTACATATTCCAGTACAGTAATTCAATTCTATGTATTTTAAGTCCTACTTACTTCATACAGTGCCCACACCTTAATTCTCTTGTGTTTCTTGCATGCTTTCGCTTAGTTAAGTCCGTATGCTTTGCAGTGGAATAGGATAAGAATATTTTCGAGGAAGAATGTCTAATGAAATGAACATCTACCGATGGAATACGTATTTAAGGAGACTAATTATCACCCATAATATAGGGCCTATGGTGGGATATTCTCCGCACTGATTCGGTAGCATCTGTAGATTGCGTTCGAGTTCAGTTCTTGTATAGAGGGAAAGAAGAAAATTAAAAATTCAGTTCGTGCAGTTTTACGAGATTACATCAAATGAAATAATAATAAGGTACTACTGCTGTACCGCCGGGCCACACGAAAACCGAAACAAAAGGAAATATTATTTAGTTTCTCACCCAAAGTACTAGGTTGTGACCCTGGCACAGTTGGTAGTGATTATCGTTCGGAATACAGTGTGGACATATGGCATAAAAGCTAATGCATAAAATATTAACCGGTTAACTTACCAATTATTTCCAAAGGAGCGTTTCAATTTTTACCTATTTTTTATTGCTAAATTTTAACATCTAACATCTAACATTTTAGGAACAAAACGTATGGGAACAGTGTGATTATTTTTACTAAAGTCAACAATGATTTACGTAAGCCTAAAATTTGCTTTCAATAAAACCTCGAATATACTCGAGCTTGTAAACTTTGTACCGTTCAACAGTGATCAATTGTAATAATGCCCGAATATACTCGAGGTTTTAAATTATTTGTAAAATTAAAATCTCGAATATACTCGAGCTTTTCAGTTAACCGGTTAACCAATTTGTGCTAAGTAGCCACTAACAAGGACTAATGCTATCTAACCCAGTCAGGGCAGGAGCGCAACAGGGCGGCGCGAGCGTTAGCGGGGGTAGTCCGTCCGTAGGGAGGGTATATGCTTAAACGAGGATAATGGAAAAACAGTCCGTATGTCATAAAATCCATGGCTTGTGTTGCACAGCTTTGGAAGAGATACTAAAGTCCATCCAAAATGTACCGTACTAAATTAACGTAGGTTAGATTAGATTACCGGTAGGTTGGGTTAGATGTTTCTCCTATTTTTTGTACTTTCAGTTCGTTTCTACACCTACGGCAAACTGTTCGCCTGTTTAGCCTTTCACACAATTTTAACAACTGACACGACTTATTTTTCTACAATTCGACAAAACTCAAACACGATATATGACAATCTTGTCATTAACGCACCATTTCCACACTGCCTTTTCCATAAATCGTAACAAGTGTACCTCTTCGCCAAATAGTTCCTCTCCCCCCCTCCAGGATGGGCGCCGTTGTCACTTACATAATCAAAGACAACAAGTATTTTCTTAGCCTCATCTATTCCCCTCACCTGACTTTTACTCACTCTTTTTTCACAAACCAAAATAAATTCTCCACTTCATCTGGTAAATTGTCTAAAATTGGTCCGACGAAACCAGTTAACCCAATAATAAAATAATGAAAACTTCTATGTTACCCTGATAAATTTGCAGTGTTATTTGCTTGGTGGATGCCCAAATAATTGCATATAGATTGATTAGATATATGCAAGCTGCTATAAAAACGACCACCCACTCTAAAAAGATATACCAATTTGTTCAAAATGGTCACTGTAAGCAATGATTACGTATCTAACCTGGTTTAACGCAGGGCCATGCTGGTGGGCCCGCACTCTGATGTGAGCATAAAGAGCAGAAGAGAATAGACGGTGGGTATACGCAAAGACGATTTTGGTGCGTAAATCACCCACCAATCTATGTTAGGTGGTCGCTGAAAACACGAATTTTATCTGTTCTTGCTGTGCAGACTTATCTTGTTAAAGAGTTACCAATTTTTTCTTCGAAGAATTCTGACCAATTCCAAAGTTACGACAGAACTATGGGTCATTTAAACACTATGTATTGTGCAGCATTGCTACACATATGGCGTTAGGCGTGCTATTTGCATGCTCTGCTTTTCTATCGTTGTTTTCGGTAAGAGTTCACTTTGTGAAGACCAAGTGATTTTGAGTATTGTTTACGTTTTTTCTCCAATCTTGTAAATATAAAACCTCCAGCGTTACTTCACAAAACATGGCTGAAGGAGCGACAGGGAGCGAAGGAGGTTAGAAGCCCCGCAGGGCTCGTTTAAGTATTGGTTCCTATGAATGTTCAGCATAAAGTGCATTCTTACCTTGTTTTCTAATGTGTAGATTCATAAGGGTTGTTGGAAATTTCCCCATCCCCATCCTCCCCCCCAAAAAAAAAATTTTCGGGGGAGTTAGTCCGATAATAATAATAATAATAATAATAATAACCTTAATGTGATCATAGTTCCTGCAATAGTGCGTCTCACTACACGCCTAGTTTCAGAAATGTGTTACCAAAAGGTGGTCTCCAGCACAGAATACCATTGAAGAAATGTGTTTCCGAATCATGCATAACGAATTTAGTTCTTGCTCGACTAAATTCACTGTAACGGTGTTCAGCTGTAATGTGGGCTAAAAACTAATGTACCTACATTCTGTCTGTTTTTGTGGTACATATTCGCGTATTAGTGCAGATAAATGTCCTTCTCCATGTGTCAGTTGATTCCAAATCGAAAATGCTTCACTTAACGAATTTTTCAACATTACGTTTGAATGATTACAAACGAAAAAGAGTTGCATTAAAAAGGAAATAAAATCTTCTGTTATGATAATTACAAATACACAAATCAGACTTTTTTTCTGGTAGATTTTCATTCAAGCTTTTGTTCATTTCCCTTCGATATGAATTGAGTTGAGTTTGAGTGTAATGTCCCGTTCAACAGCGAGGCTACATGAGACGTGGGCCTACTGATTAACGGGAAATGCAAACCATATGATCCCTTCGATATGAAACCAAACAAGTAATCTATCACAAGATAGTAAATGAGGGCAAAAAACTTCCGGTCGCCATGTCGCCACTGGCGACTAGAAATGAGCTGGCGATCAGTGTTCAGTAGGAATGGTTTCTGCCTAAACTCACAGGGCTGTGCAGTTTCTGTTTCGCACATAAATAGTTGTCATGAGTGAGAGAAAACACGGAATGTGAAGTCTTCACAACCGACATGGAAAGTGAGATCTTCACAACGTTGTAATTCGCCCCTCCTTTCCAAGTCTGGATCGAAATCGAAATAGTTTGCCTCCTGGCGCGTCAACGCGAGATCGTTTCCCACGCTGTGTGAAACTAGAAGAGCTGGGGTACAGCCCAGTGCCAAGAATAGATCAACCAATCACATCACGACGCTAGTGATAAATAAATAAATAACAAAATAAGTAAAATATTAAAAAAAAAATGATATTCGCATGAGATACCGTTATCACTACAATCGACAACTGGTACTTCAGTGCAAAAAGAAAGCGTTACGCAAACGTGTAGTCTTAAGATATTCCTCGTTCTTTCTTAAACCAAAGACCTGGGGGGGGGGGGGGACTTTTCATAATTTGTACATGAGACATAGTGGGGACGATCATTTTTGGATTGACGAGTGCGTCAGATTTTGAAATTTTGCACCATGTAGTAAATAAAATAACTTACTAACAGGGCTTGGGCTTTATTTGCTTGGATATGCATATATAACTGCGTATTTTTAAATAAATATTTTAATATATATAATATAATATACAGGAAGTGTAAATAAAGAAAGCTGAAGATTATATTTCTTTTGAAAATCATCTTAAAACAAACATTTCTCTATACGTTATAGACAATGATTTTTTCTTTACATTTCACGTTTCATTATTTCATCATACCCCCCTTCCCCCTCTTTCCTTGTAATTATCATATGAACCCATGGTTGTTGAACAAACGCGCAGGCACTTAAATGTACTATAATTTGTTACAGCCAAAACAAACTTAACTGCTTCGAGACGCGTAGAGCTGATACAGTTAGGTGGAAACAAGGTTTACTTTAACTTATATAACTGTTCCTCGTAGTCTTTGTTAGTAAATAAAATTTCCATTGTTGAGTTGAGTCGATTTTGAGTTTAACGTCCCGCTCAGCAGCGAGGCTATATGAGACGTGGACCTACTGATTAACGTGGAATCCGAACCACATGAGCTACCGCCGGAAATCGAACCCGGGTCTCCCACGCCAAAGGCGCGCACGCTAACCGAAAATTTCCATTGTGTTTTCATGAGGTATAGGAAATGTATTTTTTAAAATTGATTGCCAGTTTTTTTTAAGTGGTTGCAAGAATTTTTTTTTATAGTTTATGTATACCGGTATATATTTAAAGAAAAGGTTAGAAAGAAATTCACATCGGAGGAAGAAAACTAAAATCTTAAATTTCCAAAAGCTATAGAATCAGAGGCTTTAGTAGAATTCATTTCGTTTGTGTGATTTCATCTGTGCTGAAGCTAAGAAATCTTCAAGGAGGAAGACGTTTCTAAATCAACGAGGAAACTAATCATATTTAACAGGAAGACTGTGAATGATCCTTTGCATAACATATACAAAAATTACAAATGATTTCATGAAATAGTAAATAACAAAATTTGTAACCTGTTGTAATAAATAAAAAGACTCAAGCTAATACAGCTAATCATAAACGATGGTTACAGCAGAATGAAATAGAAATGCAATCTTACGTCCCATAGCTATGCCGGTTAAGCTAAAGGAGACGGTGATGATGAGAAATGATTGAAATCGTGGAATGAAGAAAGGAGGAAACGGGAGAACTCCGTGGAAACTCACGCACACGGTGTTTGTCCTCCACAAAGTTCACTTGGCGGGAGCTGGGATCGAACCCGGGACCCCAAACACCAGAGGTGAACGCTCTACCACTGAGCCACCGTGGCCCCCAGAGTCAAATAGAAGAAGAGCTTATAACAGCTTTTATGGTATAAATTTAAGGACAATTAGTTTAGGTCATATTTATATTTCCAGCATGGACAATGGATATTCTAAATTTCATCAGAATAACCCTTTTTACAATGTTAATAATGCCGTCAATTCATTTGTTCTATTCCTTGATGGAGAAGGGGCGAGAATGAAAGATCAAGCCGCAATCCGGTATCGCTGTGCTGTATCGCGTACCATTGCTACTGCTCGTGATGGTTTTCATCTTTAAAAAAAAAGATCGTCATTTGTACGTATACGATTTTGTATTTGAATTTGACGAACATTATTTGCATTTGTAGTTTCTGTTTACTTTTGTCAATATATATATATATATAATGTTGTGCGTGTCGGTCTTAGTGCTACAAAGACATTTAACTAGCCCATGTCCGGTGTACGCAGTACTACAAATGAATACGGGGCGAAGTTTGACACGAAGACTGCCATGTGTATGAAATTTCTTACACACGACTCTACTGGGCAACGGCGCGTGTATGATTTTCCATACTCAAACAATATTTTGCACTTCTGTCGCATTTGTTTTATAGGTGTGTATGCAATCACAAATATATGGCGTAGAAGCCAAAATTTATGTCCACGCCACCTAAAACAGAGAAACTCAGAAACTAAAATAAAGGCGAAAACAAAATATTACTGGCGAACTCTTGCCAGTGGTGTACGAGTGATAATGGTCAACAGGTACGGTGGGAGTGAAGGTGTCAAACTTTTTTTTTTCTTTCTTCGTGAAACACAAGGAAATAATCATAGTTCCTTCAGAAAGAAAACGTTGTAACTTCGTCGCGTATTCTTTCGTAGCACTGCGACCGATGAGCTCAACGTAGTAAACAGTTACACATTTTAAATGTACAGAATGATAATTCCTGGATTTCATTTGGGTCTAGAATTTCTAACTGAATTCCGATTTTCATGCGGTTTGTGGCAAATGATCAAGGAAGGATTTATCTGACTGTGTTTACTAGTTTAAATTCATCCCGGGTAATATCGCCACACCTTAAGAAAAACAGCAAATGTTCAAAAGTGTACCTTACAATGGGAATGAGGTTTTGGATATTCGAAGCGAAATTGCGGATTACAAATTAAGCGTTAGTGAGAATACAAATGTATTGACAAATTTTTTCATGTTGAATAGCATTTATAGGTGGTTTCTTGCGACAAACGACGAAGAAATTTCGTGGGCGACCTAAGGAGTCGATAACTGACATTTACCGGGTCCGATGCTTCCTGCCTCACTCAAGCAATCCTATTTCTTCCACTATATTCACTAGTGACAATATGTGTTCCTGTTTGGAGCAAAACATGAGGCAAATTTGCTTCTAAATGCACTTTGCGTAGCAACAACAGATTTCGTTTTCCAAAATCTTTTAACGATAAACACTCATTGCTCCAAAGAGTATACCATTCTCACTGTATCCTGATCACAGTCACACAATAGCATACAACTGTACAGCACAATAATTCCCAATACAATGGCCCAGTTCCCTATTCCTTGTTGACCTTGGCAAGGTTGCCATCAAACGGTGAAGTCTCAAACCTCCGCACTACACTGCAACTCATTCCGATTGTAACAAGGTACACTGGATCTTTTTCTTGAAGCGTGGCCGATATTACCTGGGATGAATTTAAACCAGTAAACATAGTTCCATAAATCCCCCATCCTACCTTAATCATTTGCCATAAACCACATGTAAATCGGACTTCAGTTAAAAAATTTTAGACCCAAATGAAATCCATGAATTTTAAAAACATCACCCTGTATATTGTAGTAGAAATCACTTAGGTAGCGTTTTTGCAACTCTGGCGACATTATTCATTTCTTCCGTATAGCCAAGAAATCTGATGTTCGAAGGTTTATTTTAGAATACAATTCAATGTATGATCATCTGGACCCTTTCAGTTTCATTAAACCATCGATACACGACGTGAGGCGCAATCTTGGATTTTTTTTTTTTTTTTTTTAAAGGAGAGGGGGAAAGTTCGAGAAATTAGTTACGTTAAACAGTTTATAACAATATTTCTCAACCAAGTGTTATATGCAGAAGTAGATAAGCAAAAACACTTAGTTCCATAGACAACGTTAGTTTTCTGAAAAGAATAAAGTTTTTCTCTTCTTCGAAAGTTACACAATTTGACAATTCTAGGTGTTTTTACGGTTAAGTAATTTTTTATAAATAAAGAAAAGATAGTTGACGGTTGTAAGGCTTAAATGAATAATGTCATTTTTTACCTTAAAGTAAAATAGGTATATTTTCAAGTCCCTACTACTTCTAATCCTAACTATATATAAAACGTGATATAGTCGATACACGAACCTGATATAAAATAACGGGTACTTCCGGTTGACGTAGAAGGTTGAATGAAATTTGGCATGATTGTAGCTTTCAGGAACTAACCGACAGGAAAATTGCCAAAAGTGAATATTTTAATTTTTAGGGGGGATAAAGAAATCCCCCATTTTATTTAAATATATATATATAAATTTCCTATAAGCTCATGTTGTAGGTACTTGGAATTGGAATAAAAATTTAAAATTGGGGTTCACCTCTGGTGCATGGGGTCACGGGTTCAAACCCTGCTCCTGCCAAGTGAACTTTGTGGTGGACAAACACCGTGTGCGTGGGTTTTCTCGGGGTTCTCCCGTTTCCTCCCACTTTCTTCATTCCACCATTTCCCTCATTTCTCATAATCACCGTCTCTTTTAGCCTAACCGGCATAACCGTGGGACGTAAAACTCAAAGATTTCATTTCATTTCATTTTAAAATTGGGCTTGCTTGTACGTTTTCGTTAGCGTTACTTAAGTAAAGCAAAAGTAAAAATTTGCAACTTTAGAGTGGTTTTATGGGGAACTTAAAAATCTTTACCATGTTATTTATATGCGACACCTTTTACACCCCCAAATTATTGGGCACTTCCGGCAGGATTACATTGATGAAATTTGACCTGATTGTAGCCTTCCGGGACTAACCTACAAGAAAATTGCCAAAACTGAATATTTTTAGTTTTTAAGGGGTCTAAAGGGGAGGGGGGAAGAAGAAATTCTCATGTTATTTAAATGGGCTTTTTTTTTTTTCAATCTTACCTTTTAAGTAGTTGAAATACGAAAAGAAACTTGAAATTCAGTAGAATTGTAGGTTTAAGAGGTGCGAAACTGTAGGCCGAATAAACGCGTGGTCCCGAGCTGGTCCAGGAAATGTTAAGAGCAAATGCACGAAATTCACTATTGGTGCAAAGGCTGGTACATAAGAGACGCAAGGCTGTAGGTCGAGGAAACGCAGAGGGTTCGGGGCGGTGCCCTTAGCTAACCAAAGGCTAGTTTTCACATCGGGAGCTGTTCACTCTTGTTTCCTGGTTTTAGGTGTGCGCATCTAAGATTGTTGATGACTACTTTTATCAGAAAAGGAACTTAGTGTTTATTGTCAAGTCTCTATCTAAGCTAATTAATATTTAACTCTTTTGTTTCCTTGTTTTAGGTGTACGCATGGAAGGTTGCTGATGACCTCCTTCATCAGAAAAGGGACTTAGAATCATGCTACTTCGCTGCGAATACCATGAGAAACAAAATTCAGTTGTCCTTCTACGAACTCCCTGCAGACGCTCATATATCGCTTAGGAATTCTTTGATGGGACATATAGAACAAGTAACCGAGCAAACAAACACAGTCATTGTGACGCAGGTACGTAATTGTTCTGGGAATGTATTTTAAGAGTAAATATTCTTGTTACTGAATAATACGAGACTTGTCAGAAAAGTAAAGATACAAAAGACAAAAAGATACTCAAGAAATGTATTGGACGCGAAGAAAAATACATTGGTATAGAGGCTTTTCATCACGTAAGTGCCAGCATTGTCAAAACGTGGAGTAACAGGGTATCTGTTGGTCACGAAAGTCATGAAATCAGAAAACGGCCATGAAAGTCATGAAAAAGTCACGAAATTTAGCTTTTAGGACACGAATTTTTTTTATCTGTACAAATGTAAATGCAGACCGCAATTTTTTTCCTATAAAACGTCAAAATTCACCACCAAAAATGTCTATGAACGACATTAGACGCTACCAAATCGCAAGCAAAGTATGCTTCTATCGCTTGAGCCTAATTCGCACCCAAATTCGCACTTGAGAGTGTTACGAGATTTTATGGTTTCGTAAATAAATGGTCACGAAAATTCGCTTTGAAATTTTAGTAGAACCCTGAACAAGGTTTTTTCTTATTCCAGAATCGATAAAATCTGGTACCTATACCTGGAACCGCGTTATAACCCCCTTTCCTGACCTCATCATCGTCGTCAAAGAGGTATGTTTTCCACCAAGACGTTTCTTTAAGTACAGGAGCAGATAGTAATCGGTGGGTGTGAGGTTAAGACTGTATTGTTTGTCGGTCGCTTTCTCTGTGCATGCAAAACCTTAATCACGCTGCGAACTTTACACCGGGCGGTATTTGGTGTTACTGTTACCACTTCCGATACGTGTTTCTCGTACAAGACTCAACACAGCACTAACAAATCACTGCCAGTACTCATCATATGGATCAAAGTTACTGCCAGCTTTGCCCACTTAGGCACTCATTCTTCCCCTACCATGAAGTATGTTGGCGTATTTACTTTCCTTAGAAGCCTCGTATAAGAATATTTGATATATCGAGAAAATAACCAATTTTATGTCATGTTTGTCATTAAGGGTATGACATTATCTTATAATGAATGTGCTACGTATCGCGAAACAGTTTCGGTGGACACTATTAGTATTATCATTCAAATACTTCATCTTGAAATTGTTTAACCTTTTAACTTATGATATAGCAGTTCTGAGATTCGATGCTCAAAACATGAATCAGTAGTAACTTCAGGAGAAAATGTGAAAATAATACTTCGTACATATTTAATATTGTCTTTTCTCAATTTTACAATGTTTAATATAATATGTAGTGAACACTTGTACTCATCTGGTATATAATAATGAGAAAAGATTTGCAATACAACTAAGAAGAGCAAAATATGTAACCTGAAGGAATGTGAATAATTACACAACTTATAGTAACTGTTGTTTAATGAAACAACACTTCGCGTGTAGCAGAATTACACAATTGAAATAGGAGACCAACATGCAAAATAAGGTTGTGAATATTAGAAGGAATTTAAGATGATAATGGTAGTGACTTTCGAAATAGACTAAGAATAATGGCATATTAAGCTAAGCATTTTATTTTCATTATAAGGTGCTTAAAATTGTTGAATTTACCCTGTTGGTTCCAGTGAGAAATGCAGTAAATCAACGAATTTTGCCAATCGTGGAGAGTTTGTAGGCCGATGAGGACAAATGTTTTCATATAATTTTAGTAGGAACTAAATACATTATAAAACCTAACTTTCGGATGATCTGTGCGGATTTTCTAGGATTTGTGTGAAATCATCCTATCGTTTGTTGCTTGCCATATATCCTGTCTTTATTCGACTTAATCTACTTCTAACACCCTCTTCCATTCTTCCAGTTGCTTCTCTGGAAGATCTTTGGATGTTTCGCATATTAAAGGCATCATCTGCGAACGGCATACTTCATGGTGCTCTAGTTTTCACCCTGGAGCTGCGGTGGCTCAGTGGTAGAGCATTCACTTCTGGTGCTTGGAGTCTCTGGGTCGATCCCAGCTCGCGCCAGATGGACTTTGTGGTGGAGAAACACCGTGTGCGTGGGTTTTCTCGGGGTTCGCCCGTTTCCTCCCACTTTCTACATTCCATCATTTTATTCATTTCTCATCATTACCAACTCCTTTAGCGTAGCCTACATAATCGTGGGACGTAAAACTCAAAGATTTCATTTCATTTTTCTACTTCCCCCTCCCCCCTCACCAACATACCCAATACCAAATTGAACAATTATGGGCTGAGAGCTGATCCCTGGTGCAGACCAACTTATACATGAAATCTGTCATACCTACATTACTCTTCACTTGGATCTCTGCTTCCTCGTGCATGTCTTACCAGCCGTACACTTTTTTCAGAAACCTCCTTCTCTTTTGTACATGCGTATAGTTCTTTTGTCTAGTCACTCTGTCGTACACCTTTTCCAAGATTATGAAAAGGAGGTGCAATTCTACTTTCATATTCCTATATCATTCCATCAATTGCCTCAACGCAAAGATCTCGTCAGTTGTTTCTCTTCCTGGCATAAAACCAAAGTGTTTCACTCCAGCAGTCGTCTTTTGTCATATCCTTCCTTCAGCCATTCTTTCCCATATCTTCATGGCTAATATTAATTTAATTTCCCTATAATTTCCAGTCTTCCACAGAACCTTTACCTTTATAAATTGGTACTAATATACTTTTCATCCGCTGTCGTCTTCTGCGTCCACAATTTTTTCATGAGATTCCATAAGGTATCTATTCTTTCTTTACCCAGGCTCCTCCAAAACTCTACGGGATTTAATCAACACCCAATGATTTCCCGCTTTTAATTTTCCTAATTGAGTTTTCCTATTTATCTCTTCCACCGCCACTACATCCTCATATGTTTACTTCCGATTCTCCTCATTTAGTAGCTTAAAATAGCCTCTCCATCTATCCTGGATCAACTTCTGGTCCTGCAGCATTTTACCCTCATCGTCGTTTATCTGCTTGATTGATGTGAAGTCCTTAGATGCTTTATCTCTTGCTTTGGGTAGTCCCATTACTCGTGTGCATCCGTCTTTCTTTTCCAGCTCTGCATATGCCACGTCGATGGTCCTTGCTTTAACTATTGCCACAGCTCTTTTTGCTTTCTTATTTGGCTACTTGTATGCCGCCTTGCCTTCCATGCTACATGTTTCAGCTCATCTTTTCTTAATCTCTTTCTTATACAGTAGACTTCCGAGTATCCGGCTCGCGACTATCCGGCCTAAATTTCTTTTATCGTAATTAAATGAGGAAGGCAAGGCGTTGCATTGGCAACATTGCCAAGACATTGGAAGTGGGCGTCCTACGTGTCGTGTGGCAAAATACAAGTTGTGACAGGAAAAGGGCAGCGTTCTGCTCTTTGTTCATTGTTTCGTCAGTGTGTAATGGACCTTGATACAGTATGCTTGCTGTTGTTCCTGATTATAACTGTACAGTATGTACCGTACTGCATTCGTAAATTGTTCTTGGATATTATCACTGTATTGCGAGCGGTGATAATAATTAGGAATAACGTAACTAAAAGGTTAATAGTCACCGCAAGAAACAAGCCACATCACTAAGAATTACTTTCGAAGAACATCGTCATCTTCAGCCTAGGCACTCTTCGAAAACGATTTAAATCATAGGAAAGAAATTATGGATAGGTAAAAATGCTTAAAAAAAATTTTAAAAATATGCGAAGCAAAAATCATCTTGTCACTAGAAACAGACATATGTTAACATTTTTACGTATCCATAATTTCTTTCCTATGGTTTAAATCCTTTTTGAAGTGTGCCTAGGCTGAAGATGAAGACGATGTTCTTCGAAAGTACTTCTTAGTGATGTGGTTTGTTTCTTGCGATGACTATTAGCCTTTTAGTTACGTTATTTCTTGTTCTTGGATATGCTTAATGAGTTCATAGAACTCCGGCCTGTCCGGCGTTTTTGTTATTCAGCCTGCTCTTGCGCCACATTAGACCGGATACTCGTGAGTCTACTGTAGTTTATTGTCCTTGCACTTCCACGTTCCACCATCAAGTCTTTTTCCCTTGTTAGTACTTTTCCCTGGGGTTTTCCCCAGCACTTCTCCGACTTCACCAAGATTATTTGTTGTGGGACCTTTTCCTTAAACTTGTTCTGTAGACCATTTTGTAGTTCCACCACTTCATCCTTTCCTCACTCTTTCTTGTGGGGTCTATGCAATGGAGCTATATTTTGCTCATATATATCACCTTGCTATCCATTACTTCGTTAAGGCGTTTCATGTGGCACAAAATATAGTCGATCTGATTACTTCTGCTCTCACTCTTGTAAGTTATAAGCTGGCTATAGCCAGGTCAAATTCAATTCTGTCAAATTCTTCACCCTTTTGCATTCCTTTCTCCAAAGCTTTATTTCGTAGCACTGTTTCTTACTCTCCTTTGTTCTTACTTTTATATCCTTTTGGTCGCCGTCAACAATTAACATTTCGTTCTCAGGTACTTCCATTAGCGTCTGACCTAAAGCTTCCTTTATCTTCTTGCTTGCATCCTGCTAGAAGGGCATAAGCACCAAATTACTTCCTAATCCCAGCTTGACACTTATAATCCTATCGCTTTTATTTTTTTATTTCACACACTGTAATCTTTAACTTCTTTGCCACAACAATTTCAATCCCATTCTTTCGTCTTCCATGTGTTCCACTATAGAAAAACTTGTGCCCTTCACCGATGTCTCTCGCTTTGTTTCATTTCCATCCTTTCTCTTGTAAACATAGGATCATCAGTTTTCTTCTTTGCATCAGATCCCTGCTCTTTCCATTCAAAGCTCCGATATTTCATGTTCCAATCCTTATACTGATTCTTTTGTTCGTCGCCTCTCTCGTCTTCATCATATTCATTACAGTTAGGGGCAGGAGTTTTTCGCAATTTGAAATTAAAAATTTCGTATTTTGTCGCATTTTGAGATAGAAAAATTTCTCATTTTGTCGCTAAGTAAATTATTTTACAAGTTCTAAACAGTCATACTATTTAAGATAATGAAGTTATTCTTTATGCAGTTACTGACAACAGTTACTTCTTTCTTCCTTTACAAGTCCAAAATCTTAAAATAACTATCACAGTGTCTTCACGATCTTGTTTGCAAATTATTATTCTGATGAAAAGTGCAGCATGTTGGATGTTTCCACATTTTTTTTTTTTTTCATTTGTAACCTTCTATCATTGATTATCAAGTTGTATTAAAAGAAAAATGAAAAGAAATTTCAAAAGTATTCGTTATTGAAAGCCATATTAATTGCAAACAGACACAAGTTACTGAAATTTAAATTTTTCTCCCTTTTGGAAAATTGTACTTTTTATTTCTGTATTTTAACAACTGAAATTGAAGTTTTTTTTAAAAAAAAAATCCCAATTTATCGCGTTTTGCGGCATATTTTGCTGAAAATGTTGGTTATCGCATTTTGTCACGACTTCAAAATACCTATTTCCTTACGCAATCTGACGTAGTTCATTGAAAAATCAACTTTCGGCTTTGACGGAAAACTTTCGCGATTTCGCAACTTGCGAAAAACTCCTGCCCCTAATTACAGTTATATGAATGTATGTTTGCTGCATGATTTCCATTTGTCATGAGATTACAATTTTACGACAGCTACGCTTATTATAGGGTATTGTATTATTGTATTGTGAACTAGCATCTTTTCTAAACGTCGACGTTCAAGATATCATGGGTGTTTGAACGCTCCTGCTATCTTTTGTTATACACAATAGAAGTCCTAGAAGGCCTGTGGATCATTCAGACGTTTTTATCTTCCATTCTTACAAGTTTGCATTGTGGGGGAAAGCTTTTGAGCTTTTGATAATAAATCTTAAATTTAAAATAAAAGAACATTTATCAGTACACAAAAACTTAATATATTAGAGTCAGTGAGGGTAATTATGAGCCAGATTTCACAATTTTTCCTCGGTGGCTCAGTGGTAGAGCGTTCACCTCCGGTGCTTGCGGTCCCTGGTTCGATCCCAGCTCGCGCCGTGTGGACTTTGTGGTGGACAAACTCCGTGCTCGTGGGTTTTTTCGGGGTTCTTCCGCTTCCTCCCACTTTCTTCATTTCACCGTTTCACTCATCTCTCATCATCACCGTCTCCTTTAGCCTAACCGGCATAAGCGTGGGACGTGAAACTTAAAGATTTCATTTCATTTTTCACAATTTTTCCACGTTACTCAGCTTTCATTAGTTTTGAAAGTAGTTAACCTACGCAGCAGCTTATGGTGCTAATAGAGTAACGGTTTGCTGCCAAGAAATTTCCTGTCATCTCGTAAGTTGATGAGTAAATGTCAAATATGTGATCTCTCATAATTTCCCTGCAAAAGGGTAATTATGGGACATTTTTTATCACCCACTTTCTGTATGTGATATTCAGGTATGAAGGAGTCCAATTGTAAGACAAAGAAGTCTTTGTTATTTTGTGTTTATTACATAAATATATACAAATATTTAGCTGAGTTACAAGAAAATAACTAAGAAAGAAAGTGGAAATAGCTACTGATGTTATTCTAACATTTTTGTGAGTTGACTATAATAGGCCTATAGGCTAATAGCCTATATTAGATAGTTTCAGGTTACAAAACAGGCTTATGAAACAAATTTAGACCAAGTTCTAGGCTTTTCACTAAAAACAACTTAGAAAGAACTTACTTCTATTCTTTATGTTTTAGTATGCTGATATACAGCCTAGGCTGTTTCCAACAAAATAATATAAATCTACAATTTTGAAAGTTATTAAGAAAGAAGATTATAGGACTGCCTAAACTACAGAATACAGCTTTTTTGAAAATTAACACACTAGGATACAGAGAGATATTCCAGTTATTTCTCAAATACATTAATGTAGCATGCGTCTCATAATTGCCCTCCGTATAAGCAAAATGAGATACAAGAACAGAATAATTTGTAACCCTGAAACAAAAGCCCAAGGGACAAATTCAACTTAACCTATAGCTGCTGACCTACCAGGCTTCCACCAACAGCCATTGGTTTTACAACAGTGATATTAGTCACTAGTAGATATAAAGTTAATGATAGGATTTCAAATTTCTTACTCTTTTTTGATGAGTTTATTATAAAAATTGGTATATTCAGACTTTTGTAAACTGAAACTTAAAAATGTAGACAGAGTACAGTGTGAAGGATGTTAATATACGTGTGCTCTTAATTTGTATTTACCTACAGTGATTGAAGATCATTGAGGGGTGTCTCATAATTATCCTCGCTGACTGTACCCATTAACTGTGGACCTAAAGTACCGACAAACAATACTGATAAACTTTCTTTTCCTTCTACTTTTGCTAAGCAAAGACAGAAATATTTGTACGCTACCTCAAACGCAAAGAGAGAAAAATGCATTTTGTTATAACATCATAACCTCTGGACTAAGACAAAATCATATCGAAGCAAGCATATAGGTTCTATAATTGATGATTTGTGTGCGTGACACAGCGTTTGTGCCAAAAGGGTTAATAAAGTCGATTTCTTTCATCTCTAGCTCCTGACTTGAGGACGGACTGGTTTGTTTTGGGAGGATGTTTTGAAGGAAGTGAAAGAAAATTTCAGTCAGGATGGCTGCTCTTGAATCCTGAATGTAATAGAGGATTTTTATTCCTATTTTATATTATATAAAATTACTCACCTCTTTGTTACTGTACTTCATTGTCTACTTCCTCCTTTGTAGAAATCGAAATATAAAGCGAATGCCAAATGAAAATATGTCCCACGAAACGTGGATGGCTCTGCACGGATTCCCTTTATGAGTCAAGGAAATTCTAGTTTCATTTTAAATGTGTACAATAGAACATGAGTGCTAGTGATGTGAGGTGGAAAATTTTCAGTTCTAAAAAAATATCAGTAATCAAGTAACAATTCCTCAGCAATCATAAAATTGATTGAATTCATGTACAGAAATGTTAAAAAGTGAAAGATCGTTTAAAGAATCTGAAAATTTTCATGGCTCAGGCAATTTTCAGTACTATGTAGGAACAAGTGAAACAATTTTTCATGAATCGAAATATTTTCTTTCTTGTATGGAAAAATTGAAGAACTTTTTATGAGTCGGAAAATTTTCATCATTTTGAAGCCTTTGGCATGGAAGACCTGGCTTCGATTCCCAGCGGGAGCTCATGTAGTTCGCATTTTACGTTAATCAGTTGGTCCCGTCTTATATAGTCTCGCTGCTGGAAGGGACGTTAAACTCAAAATCAACTCAATTCAGCTCCTCTCTCTCTCCCTCCCCCCTCTCTCTCTCTTCTCTCTCTCTCTCTGTGTGTGTGTATGCAAAATGCAGAGAACATACATTGAGTTCGTAGAGTACAAATATCCCATTCTATTATTTAAAATTTCAATTTATTAAAAGTCATGAATATTTTCCGATTCATAAAAACATACTCCACTTTTTCCTACATCGTTGTTTAGCCGTAAAATTTATTGGTAATAAATATTGCTTAAAAAGTTTCATGAGGTGAAAATCTAACGATTCTTCATTCCAAGAATGTTTCAAAAAATTCAATGCGTTCTTCCCTCAGAATCCACCTTTGATCTTACAATATTAGATTTCGTCAGTTTAATACGCATAAGACGGTTTTTTCATAGCTTTACTACTTTTATAGATTTACGTACTGCAACATTTATAAATAAGTAAATGCCTACTGTAAATTTTTGACTACTCAAAATTCGAGTTTAAGTAACCCATGAAAGCAAATACTGACCATTTTCTGGAAATAAACATTTATTTATTCATATATTCATTCAAAAGAGAAAATGAAATATAACTAATAAGGAAGCTGATTTGTGTAGTTGTTCTTCCAATAAAATAATAAAAGAAACATAAAAAGCAACTCTATTAGCGCTGCGTTCTAAAAGCAAGTAATTTCATTTTAATTTACAAAATAAAAAAAAATTATTTCTTTTATATATATATATATATATATATATATATATATATATATATTAGGGTGGTCCTTAATTTTTGATTTCTTAATTTCTTTGGACTCACCCCCTAAAATGGTTCCATATGGGACTAAATTAAGGAAGGAGAAAAATTAACTTTATTGAATAATATTAAATGGTGCCCCAAGCGACCTAAAATTTTGAATCCGATTACAGTACATAATATATGGGAAAAATCTGGAATAAAATCTTGTAATTTAGATACGGCTTAAGGGAACGCAAAAATACCCTGGATAATGGAACTAGAGGAAGAAACACACTTAATGTTGTATAGTATTGCCACAGCGGCCATCTTGAGGTCCGCCATCTTGGATTCAGATCAAAATTTTCAAATAGGAAAAGGGCCATGTGACATATCGTTTTGAGGTGGCGTTTTACCAGAAACACAAATCTGGCACTATTTTAAAGATAGCCTTAGTCGTCTAAGAATTATTACCTGTGAAAATATTTCACTTTTTCACAAGTAATAACTCTTACACAACTAAATGTAAAGACATGAGTTTGGCTCGAAAAGAACAAGAGGGATATGTGCGGCTTCATTAGAAAGAGGAACTCAAAAGAAAAATTCACTTCTGAAAATGATTTGTATGAATTTTACACCAAAATACACGGAGGTAAGCATTTCAAGAAATGAAGAGGAAAACCCAGTTGAGTATGTAAGATAAAATGTAAATATGTGCCTGTGTGCGCTCGGATCCTGCAAGAGATGTAAAAGGGGAAAAACTAATTTTAAAACTCCAAGACAGGTTGCTGCTCTTGATCGATACAAGTCCACTGATAGAACGAGAATACATATTCTGACAGCAACGGCAGAAACATTAGGCCATAATGTAAAGGAACTAGTAATAAATATGCATCGATGCTGAGAGAAAATCCGTAGCGAAGTTGCGTAAGACCACAAAAACAATTTCGCAGTGCATCAAGTGCGTTAGTTGTGCAATGAGACGGAAAACTACTGCCGAATTTGACTGATAGAGAGACTATCGACGGGTTATCAATATTTATTACAGGAGATGCTCATGAGAGGCTAATTGGTGTTCTCAGTTTGTCATCATGAAGAGGTGAACGAACATATTATTTCTACCACAGTTTATTAGCTTGAAGAATGAAACTTGGTAAAGTTCGTGCAGGCAGTTTGTTGTCAAACTATTCCCTGCAATATGTGTCATGTGAACGGTGCTTTCATTCTTCTAGAGCAGATGCTCGAAAATGATCTTCTATACCTTCCTTGTAGACACTACATTTATGAATTGGTTTTAAAATGTGTATTTGACAAGTGTTGTGTTTCGTTTGCATCTGGACTGGACGTTCCCCTATTTAAGCATTTTCAGAACGATTGGTCTAAAATAGATTGTACTAACTTTATTCCAGAATTGATGATAATAATGACGTAAGGAACAACATTTCAGATGTAAGAAATGAAGTATTGAATTTTGCTATCAAACTTGTAGAAGCAGGACGCCGCAGAGAAGATTACAGTAAATTTTTAGAACAGACATTCTTGGATGGCTTATCTCCTCGAAGAGTTTTCTTTCGTTTGCCTGGAGCAATTCACCAAGGTAGATGGGAAAAGCAATATACTGTTTAAAAATATTTCTCTTTCGCCAACATTTTCGTTTAACGAAGCAAATAGAAACGGGTCTTCGGAGAGCATGAATTTTTCTGATACGACTATATGTCCAAGCTTGATTTAAATGTGATCAAGTATCCCATTCACCATTACAGGACCTGCAATTTTTGAAAGTTTTGTACAGTTATAGGCAAATAGATAATGAATTATCTGAAGTGGCTCTTTCTAAATTTTCTCGGCATCTCTGGTACTTGAAGGAGGAATACGTAGCATTGGAGTTTTTTGATGATGAAGTTAACATAGTGGAAAAACAAAAATTTGTTGAAAAAATTAAAACTGTAAGGCGAAACCGTGAAGCAGCAAAGAGGCTTGACGTAAGGATAATACCATAAAAATTCTTGCGAAAAGAGAAATCAGTGATTTTGATACAACTAACAATTTTTTCTCGTGAGATTTAAAATACCCAAAGGGTTTCTTGAGTGTGATCCGATTTCATGGTCAGATAACAATGACTATCTTCAAGGAAGGACAGTAGTTAAATTCATCTCCGTAATAAACGATGCAGCAGCAAGGGGAGTGAAACTAACAGAAGATTACAACATCGTTTTTACGAAAAATGAGTATCAGAAACAGTTTCTTTTGCACATAGTGAATTCTCATAGATAATCTTTTCCTAGATGTGACAAAAGTGAACTGTGTAGTATATAAGATTGAAAACCTATTGAAAACTTACCCCAAAGCTACAGTACTACATAAATAATGGATATTTCAATTTCTTCTATGTTATATTTTTTTCTTTTTCCTCATAATGGTCTATGAATCATCTTGATGGAAAAACTTATTGGTAGTTCATGGGGAAACAAAGATTTAACTTTCTCTAGCAGTTTGTTTGCAGTTTATGAAAAATACTTCCAAAATTCTTACAAATCTGTGGTCCATAACTACAATAAAATAACATTACATAGAAGCATTTCGTTTTTCACACGTAATAACTCTTACAAGATTATTGGTAGCTTGAAAATAATACGAGATTTGTGCTTCTGGGAAAACGCCACCTCAAAATGATTTGTAACATGACCCTCTTCCTATTTGAAAATTTTGACCTGAATTCAAGATGGCGGACTTCGATATGGCCGCCATAATAATGCTATACAAAATTAGGTTGGTCATTTCCTCTAGTTCAATTATCCAAGATATCTTTCCATTCCCTTAAGCCGTTTGTAAATTACAAGAGTTTATTCTAGCTTTTCCCGATATACTATGTATTGTAAACGCATTCAAAATTTTAGGTCGTTTGGGGCACCATTTAAAATTATTCAATGGATCTAATTTTTCTCCTGGCTTAATTTTGTCCCAAGTCCAAGGAAATTCCTAAATTTATTTTTCCCCATATAAATAAGGACCACCCTAATATATATATATATATATATATATATATATATATATATATATATATATGTGTGTGTGTGTGTGTGTGTGTGTGTGTATTATGTACTTGTTCTATCGAATCGTTATTATTTCTAATACATTTTTATACATAATAATGGTAGTTTTACAATGCAAATATCTGCTCTAAGATGTTGATTATACTAAATTCCACTAGAATAAAAATCTTCTATTCTTCACTCCTCCACCAATCCTGAAGATAAGGCACGTCTTCTTGCTACTTCTTCCCCTGAAGCAGGTGCCTGGTTACAAGCTATCCCATCTTCATCCCTAGGGCTGCATCTTCCCGACGAAAGTTTTCGAGTCGCTTGTGCGTTACGTTTGGGAGCAGATGTCTGTGAACAACACCAGTGCCCTGCTTGCGGAAGTTTAGTGGATAAGAAAGGTATACATGGCCTATCATGTGTTCACAGTGCTGGCAGATACTCTCGACACTACACTGTTAACGATCTCATTATGAGAGCCCTCATCTCCTCTGGAACGCCTTCCGTGAGTGAGCCAATAGGGTGTAGTCGCTCTGATGGCAAGAGACCTGACGGAATGTCTTTGGTGCCTTGGAAACGAGGGAAGGCTTTAATATGGGATTTCACTTGTACTGATACCCTAGCCCCCTCTAATCTTCCTTCATCTTCCACAAAAGCTGGGACGGTTGCAACTCGCAGAGAATATGAAAAGAGACGAAAATATAACAACCTCTTGGACAAATACCACTTCGTCACCATAGCCATTGAAACTTGTGGGTCCTGGGGTCAGGAAGGTCTAAACTTCATTAAGGAAGTTGGACACCGCATAACTATTAACACAGAAGACACCCGAGCCTCATCCTATCTTATTCAAAGAATAAGTATGGCTGTGCAAAGAGGGAACGTAGCCGCGATACTAGGAACTCTCCCTCCGGGAAAAGCTTTGGACGAAATTTTCCTTTTGTAATCAATCTCCTCTCACCAAACTCCTTGTGGCATTCACTTCGAAAGTTTCTAATTTTGGACAGAATATTTTATGTTACAGAAATAGCTACATTCCTCATCAAATAATAAGTATATTTGATTGTTAAATTTTAAATGTAAAATAACTAGGCAAAAATCGCTTTATTTGTGATTAACAATTTATAATATATGGATATAAGATTAAAAAATTATAGAAATTGTTACAGGAATTAAACAAATAGTTGAAAATAGATTAACAATAATAAATGATAATGAAATATTAAAAATAAAAAAAATATTGTATGCAATATATATATATATATATATATATATATATATATATCTTGTTTGTTTGAAATATTGAGTATTTTCAACACAAAGAACACGAAATGTATTTGTTTAGCTGAATCAAACGTAATAAAACTTCTGCTATTCAATTCGATCGACATTTGTGAGTCCATTGCAATACTCTTAAAACCTAGCTGATTCTAATGAAACTTGGTGTGTGTCTTCCTTTAACTTGCTGAAATAATAAATGCTGTAAGTCTAAATTCCAATATTGAAATTATGATTTACGAGTGTTAAACACAATAAAATCATTGCACTTATTTTCTGTTACAAAAATAATCTTCATAAGGAACTTTCATGTAGTTATTTCATTACATAGGCAGGCCAACATGTGAAAAAGTAATGGAATTTTCTGTTTCTCAAATTGGTAAATTCACAAAGGTTTCTTTTCAATTTCTTGTTACATTTTAAATATTGGAATGTGATATTTGTTCTCTACGAACTCGATGTATGTTCCCTGCACTTTACACACACACACACACACACTCTCTCTCACACACACACACAGAAACACTTGAAATATTAGAAAATTTTCCGGTTTCCGAAAGCTAATCGGAAAAATGATAATTTGTTGTTGTCTAACTTTCTTCTACAGGAATTAAATTTTATAGCTGAATGTGCTGTTAAATATAGTGGAAAATTTTCCACCAAACATCACTATACATAATATCCAAAATTTTCCGGATTATGAAAAGTGTTTTCACTTGTTTCTACATCGTGATGAAAATTTTCCGATTCATGAAAATTCCTTTCATTTGTTTCTAGAGAGCAATAAAACTTTCCGATTCACAAAAAGTTGTTTTACTTTTTGCTTCAAAATGATGAAAATTTTCCGAGTCATAAAAAGTTCTTCAGTTTTTCCATACAAGAAAGAAAATATTTCGATTCATGAAAAATTGTTTAACTTGTTCCTACATAGTACTGAAAATTGTCTTAGCCATGAAAATTTTCAGATTGTTTAAGCGATCTTTCACTTTTTAACATTTCTATACATGATTTCAATCAATTTTATGAATACTGAGGAATTGTTAGTTGATCACTGATATTTGTTAAGAACGGAAAAGTTTCCGGAAAAATATAGAAGAAAATTTTCCACCTCACATCAGGGCTAAACAACAATGTAGGAATAAGTGGAGTATGTTTTTTATGAATCGGAAAGTTTTCATCACTGATGAGTGCTTAAGTAGTATTTTAAGTAAGAGAACAGCTTTAAATGTAAGGATAAAATTTAATAAAACCCAATTTTGTTCAATAAGACACACTGGGCTGGGCTTTTCAAAAATAACCCTTGGTTTTTCATAACCCTGATAGGAAGTGAAATATTAGAGATTAAAAAACACCAATTAACACAAGGCATGTAAAAAAACATTTATCTTCTACATGTTAATAAATTAACTTCTCTTGTTTTTATTTCAGTTATGTCTGGCTCTAGCCGATCTGGCACTGCAAATGGCAAGTTGGACTAATCCTGTGGAAGATTTGATCACCAAATATGGCCATTCGAATACGTGGCCTCTTTTACAAATATTGACAGTTCTTCCTGAAGAAATAAATTCCAGATCGCTAAGGCTGGGTGCGAATCGTAGAAATGAAGTAATGAGTTCGCTTTCAGCAAGTGCGAAGATTGTTTTAGAGTTTTTGGTATGTTCTTCAAAAAGTAAGATGTCTTGCTCTAACTATTATTGTAGGATTACTATTCAGAGTACCTGCATTTTCCTTAATCTGAAGTTTGATTGAAGTTTAGTTCCTCGTTTTTGAACATGAATAACGTAAATAATCGCACGTGGTGAATCTTGAGTATTCTGGGAGTAAAATCAGAAAGAGTAGAGTCCCTAAAACTCGGCAGTCAATAACCCGGCAAGGCGAAAAAACCTCGCGAGCAGACCCATTGCAAAGTCGGCTAGTTAATATTCATTATTATAAGCAGATTTATGCTTTTATTATTTTTTTCTCTTTCTTTTCTGAAGTCTGTGTTATCAGATAAATTACTGTACAGTCTGTATTCATTAAATTTCATTTTCATGTATAATAAGGCTGTATGCCTTCATAAAGTACGTACTTTTGCTTTGTTTAAGGGTATTTAGGCAGTTTATTCTCTATTGTATTCTCAAGCAACCAATACATATACACTATGTGATCAAAAGTATCCGGACACCCCCCTCCCAAACATACGTTCTTCATATTAGGTGAATTGTGCTGCCACCTACTGCCAGGTACTCGTTATCAGCGACCTAAGTAGTCATTAGACATCGTGAGAAAGCAGAATGGGGCGCTCCACGGAACTCACGGACTTCAAACGTGATCAGGTGATTGGGTGTCACTTGTGTCAGAAGTCTGTACGCGAGATTTCCACACTCCTAAACATCCTCTCCTCAGTCCAGCACTCCGTGAAGAATGGGCTGCCATTCCCCAAGAAACCTTCGAGCACCTGATTGAAAGTATGCCTGCGAGGGTGGAAGCTGTCATGAAGGCTAAGGGTGGGCCAACACCATATTGAATTCCAGCAGTACAGATGGAAAGCGCCACGAACTTGGAAGTCATTTTCAGCCAGGTGTCCGGATATTTTTGATCACATAGTGTAAGTACAGTACTGTATTTTCTGAGGGAACACTCGTACTTATTCTTTTTTAATCCCATTCCCGATAACCCGGCATTTTCACAAACTCTTCCACCCTTCAGTCCTCATTAGGCCGAGTTTTCGGTACTCTACTGTATAGAAATAAATATTCATAGTGCCATGTAAGCATTAATTTAAAAGCGAAATTTATTAATAATAATTTTCGCTTACTCCCTGTATACCTTCATTTTTACATCCATATTTCCAGGGTTTCTCTGGTCCACGACAATTGGCATGACAAACAAACAAAAGAAAATAGAAAATGAAATTGTGATACGGTGTCAGAATTGTAAACATTCGTGATGCTGTGAATTAGTTCATTGAAAATTTTACAAAAAATAGTCCCAAATAGAAACTTCTTAATCGTTCGTCTTTCAATTTAGATGTTGATAACCTCAATAAATCATGGCAGACATTATGAAATTTTATAAAACCAAAATTCAGCAAGAGTAATTTCTTCATTAACCCTTTTAAATTATATCGTCTATTTTTAGATGATGGGGTAGAATCTTCAGTAGAATGGGGTAAAAAAAGTACCAATAAAGCTTTTTACTTCGTTTTTTTTTCCAAGTCTGGAGGCATTGTAGAACACATTACGTATGCTTTCACGCCATCCTGCATCGAGACATAGGGTGTGATGGCGTTATAACTTTTAAAAAATATTGTTTGTTATGCCTATTTATTATTATTTTTTGGCTGTTTGCACCTAGAAGACTTGAAATTTTGCACACACATTTATTGCACCCCTTAGTATTTTTCAGATCTCTGGTTAAAACACGGGATCCAGAGGGGCAGAAAAGTTTAAAAAAAAAAAATTCTTTCGCGATTTTCCCGTTTCAGATACATGCTGGAGATATATGAATGGTAACGTTTGAAAGTCTGTTCTATTCTGAAAAGAATGATGTACGAGCCATAATCCTAGGATAAATAGGGATGTCTCAGGAAATTTTTATATAACATCGGTTTATCTAGGGCATTGTAGGGATGTTCTTAGCTCATTGGGAAATATTTTTTCCCGCCCTTAGTATTTTTTAGTTGATTTTGAGATCTGTGCGTTAATACAGAAGAATCCAGAGGGGTCAAAATTTGAAAAAAGGATTTCAGAAAATATTCCGATTTCTCTCAAGATTTCCCGCCTCAGAGACATGATAGGGAGATGTGAATGGTACCGTTTGAAAGGCTGTTCTGCTCTGAAGAGAATGAGGTACAAGCCATGGTCCTAGATAAATAGGGATGATGCTATAGCTGCTTGACTGAAAGTCTATAATTTACTTAATAATAATAATTTAAAAGGGTTAATGATTCTACAGTCGACACACACAAACACAGGACTACTCGACTTCGTTAAAAGTGTCTTCTACTACATATTCTAATCACACGTTCAGAAATTCTAATTATTATCTTTACATGTTTATGCAATTACTGAATACCTCTTACACTTCCGAGTCTTGTTTACGGAAGACCAAAACAAGAGAAGGAAAAGTAAGAACATGAGGCAAATAAAAGGAACGGACTTACCAAGGTACAGCGGTACTAGCGACACTTTGTCAAAACGAAAGATCACACATCAAGATCACCATTTGAAATTTTTACTAAATTCTCATCTGTTCGTAGATTAGAGAAACAAAAGCACATGTTCCAGAATTTTGTTGGCTAGTATCATTGTACTGGAATCCTGCATCTGTATGAAGAAAAATAATTCATATCTAAGTATAATAGTAATAATAATAATAAAAACAACTTAATTACGAACAGATTGAAGAAACGAATGTGAAAACTGTCTAGTTTTAACCAAATTAACATTTAAAATTACCTACTTGTTATGCATCAATCCTTTAAAAATACAAGGGGTGCTCAATAAGTTTTGCCTACAAGATTTTACTCATTGTAGCTTTCATCTGCTGTAACACATCTCGTCCACCGTTCTTTCCATGCCTTGAATCCACTTTGGTAAAATTAAGGTGACTGACTTTTCCACTAGTGCTAGCTAGTATTTCACACAAGAAGTTAGAGCCTTGTCACAGTCGAATGTTTTTCCTCGTAGGTAAGCCTTCAAATGATAGCAAGAATTCAGAAGGAGCCAAGTCCGGATTGTAGGGAGCCTGGGAGACTCCTTCACATCCAATTTTTATGATTTTCTGCTGTGTCATCATTAACTGAAACTGTGTATTGTCATGGTGGAGTTTCATTACCTTACCTTGCAGCTCCGGTTTCCTGATCTGGAGACCACGTTGTACCTTATCCAGTGACAAACAATAACGCTCCTTGGTAATTGTGGAGACATGTTCCAAGAAGTTTATGAAAATGACACCGTACTGTTCCCAGGAAAAGGAAGCCATAATATTCTGGCCTGATATGGAAAATCTAGGTTTTTTAAGCCGCTGCAACCAACTTTGGATACGGGCGTGGTCCAGTGTGTGATATCTCTAAACGTGAAGCAGCTCCCTATGAATTAATGTGGCTGATTCAACACTAGTTTTGATCAGGAATTCCATTACTGGCCATTATCCGGTCCTGATGTGTACTTAGTGCCTATTGTGGTCTACCTATGAACAATACGAATCAACAACTATTACGATTTTGAAGCCAAAGAATTAAAGTATGTTCACTTAAAATTTCATCATGATATTGGAACTAATAAAAATTTTATACACATCTGTGCTCAACTTATTGAAAACCCTTTGTAGAACTCACTGTCAGTATTTCAAAGTCCTGCTGAAATCTCTATCGGGACGTTCTGAGGTTGCGAAGATTTGTAACTGGTTTTCCCCACTGCATGATTTATGTACAAGACAAGTATTTTTGGAACGAAGAGCAATCCCTTTTAAAGTCTGCATGCAGTTACTTTTAAAGTTTCTAAGAACAATTTTGCTCCAATTGTGTATAATCTCACGTGAAACAAACATTAATGAAAAGAACGAAAATATTTTTAACAAATGCAAGTGTTATGAAGAGTACTTTCCGTAAAGAAAGAAAAGGATATATATATAATATACACATACAAATAATGCAGTTCAGTTCGTATGAATATCAACTCCATGTTTAGAACAACTCCTTCGAAAGTTACCATGAAATATTTTTCATGTATTGGAACGTGACAAGTAAGTAATTTTGAATTCTTGAAGTGTGTTTTAATCGATCCGTTTCTAATTAACTTCATTCGAAAGGTAACGATGAGCATGTACGGTAGTGATCACCAAACCACCGATCGTGAGCTACTAGTAGCTCGCAGGGACATTTTCGGTAGATCGCCGTAACGCTCCGGTTGGCTAACATTGATTTCTCCTCTTGATAGGGGGGCCGCGGTGGCTTAGTGGTAAAGCGTTCACCTCTGGTGCTTCCGGTTCTTGTTTCGATCCCAGCTCGCGCCAAGAGCTTTGTGGTGGACTAACACCATGTGCGTGGATTTTCTGGGGGTTCTTCCGTTTCCATTACACCATTTCATTCATTTCTCATCATTACCGTCTGCTTTAACCTATACAGCATTATCGTGGGACGTAAAACCTCAAAATTTCATTTCATTTTCCACTTGATAGGCAATAAACAAATGTAAGATTTTTTTTTTTTTTTTAAATGGGTAGTTCTTTTGGTTTGTGGCTCACAGTAGGATTTAAAAACGGTATGGTAGCTCAGAAGATTCAGAAGTTCGGCGACTACTTATGTACGGGGCTCATTTCTGTAGCCTATTAATAGATTCTTTTAACTAGTAAATGGAACACATCAAATACAAAACGTTAGATACCAAGTCGCGTAAGAGGCGTCGGAATATTCGATTTATTTGTTCACATGAAGTACAGAACCGGTTGAGTCTATACTGACCCTCTTTTGTTTTCACTGTCAGAATAGGCGAGTATTGTGAATTATTTTATTTGAAGTTTGTATATTTTCGTTTGATATTAAGCTTTTAGTGTGGATGAAGGTCTAAAAGTAATTAGTGTTTATTTCAGTGTTAGAGACCGATGTTTATGATGATTTCGTAATTGATTGATTGTCTCATTTCGCTTGTTTAAGTTTCTAGTTCTCTTTACTGTTTTCTATCATCTCCTTGAAACACTTACTGACAGTAAATGTCCCCTTCGCTATATTTGTGTAAACACTAAGATTTCTAACACTCAAATGGACACAGTTTGGGTAGCTACTAAACAAAACGCTGAACAAGTTCCTAAGGATTTTTTTTTGTTTTTGTTTTTGTTTAGGTTTGATTATAGGTGAACAATGGTAGGGCATTCACCTCTGGTGCTTAGTCCCTCGTTCGTTCACAGGCGATGAGAATTTGTGATGGACAATATTCTGTCTGTGGATTATCACGGAGTTCTCCCGTTTCCTTCCAGATTCTCATTCCATCAGTTTTTTTTTTCGTAATCATTCGTCTAGAGATAGCAAAAGAGTGGTTTATGGAACCTTACTGAAATCTCATTTTTTTTTTTTTTTTTAATGTGCTATATTAATGATTCAGTAAAGGTGTGGCTTAGTGGTAGAATGTAAAGGATTCTAGTTAGATTTCGGTTCTGGTTACGTGATCTTACGTGGGATAATAGCATGCTCGTGTATTTTCTCAGGATTTTCCCGTTTCCTGTTTATTTTCACTTTATCAGTCACTTGCATTTATCATCCACCAGCTCTAGTGTTGAAGGCATAACTGTAGGGCGTACACTACATTTAATACAGGGTTAGGCAAAAAGACGTTAGCATTAAATGGTGGTTTACTCATGTAAAATTACAGAGCAAAGATTTGGTTACAGGGTTTCAATTTGGTACCCATCCCGTTCAATGCACGAGTCTGTCCATTGTTAATTGTATGGCCCTATGGGCCATTTTGGTACGGATAGCAGCGATGACCTGAGCGATGCGGTGCTTCAGATTGTCCAAGTTGCTAGGTTTGCTGGTATACACACAATCCTTTACCATACCCCAGCATCAAAAATCACATGGAGTTACGTCGGGGAAACGTGCTGGCCATAGGAGAGGACCACCTGCACCAATTCAACGTTTATTGAAGGTGTCGTTCAGGTAAACCCGAACCATTTGGCTGTAATGGGCAGGGACGCCGTCTTGCTGAAAGTACCCTCGCTGGAGAATGGCAAGTGGCGCGTTCTCCTCCATGAACATGCTGAGCATGACAAGTTAATATCTCCCCTGACGGTCTCTTCTTCAAAGAGAAAGGGTCCAATCACTCCAGATTTTCTCACTGCACACCAAACGTTTACCTTACAAACTTTTCGTAGATCCTGCCGATTGTCAAGCGCGAGAATGCATTCCGTCCGGTCCAGATCGTGAATTTTTCTTATACGATGCTTGGGGAGTGAAAAACCACCATCCATGCAGTTATTTTCCTTCGTTCTTCAATGGAATATCGGCACGCCAAGCTCACGCCGTGTGGACTTTGTGGTGGACAAACACAGTGCTCGTGGGTTTTTTCGGAGTTCTCCCGTTTCCTCCCACTTTCTTCATTCCACCATTTCACTCATCTCTCATCATCACCGTCTCCTTTAGCCTAACCGGCATAAGCGTGGGACGTAAAACAAAGATTTTTTTTTCAAACTTACAAGTAAGTGCTTTCTGTCTGTTGTATTTTAGTCTCGTTTTCAGCATCGAGATCATGAGAGACGTGATCCTAATAGTTTCAGATAGACTCCGAATAATCATAATGCCTTCTATTTTTTTTTAAATTCGCTTCCACAGAGAATCGAACCCAGGAATTACGTGCAACAAAAACTCACGCACTAGCCACTAAATGATTGGGGAGGACAATTAAGTGCTCCTACATAGCGCGCATAGCCCTGGTTCGAATCCCGGCGGGAGCACAATACTTTTGGTGTTGACGTAGCATCTTGGCGCACTTGAGAAGTTACTTAAGAGGCCAAATGGGCTTTGTGGTGGACGAACACCGCTTATGTGTGTGTGGATTTTCTCGGGGTTCTCCCGTTTCCTCCCCCTTATTCAATCTACTCCCGTTTCCTCCCCCTTATTCAATCTACCACTTCATTCATTCTCATCATCACCGTCTCCTTAGTCTACACGGCATATACGTGGGACGTAAAACTGAAATATTTCTTTTTTAGTTAAGAGGTAGAGGGCTGTAATGTAAATAGCGAGAAGTAACGATGATGAGTGCTGATACCTTGACCATACATCACTCAGCTAAAGGCTATCTGACGTTAATATGTAACACCAGAGAGTTTGTGATTTGACTATGTGAGCATAACTAACTCTATGGTATATGAAATTCGGAGGGTCAATGCCGCGTTCACAGATCTCTATTGACTTGTGTCGTAAGCCAACTGGATCCAGTTTCTACATTTTATTGCTATTTCTGCGAGATCCATCTTAATATTGTCCTTCCATCTGCGCCTAGGTCTTCCTAATGGTTGTTTTCCAATTGATCTTCCAGTCAAGACTTTGAAAGCGTTTCTATTTTCTTCCATTCTGGCTACATGACCTGCCCACCTGAGCGTCCTAGACTTGATGACCCTAACAATGTTTGGTAAACGATATAAATTATGTAGTTCTTCGTTATGAAGTTTTCGCCATTTCCCATTCTCGTTCCTCTCGGGTTCGACTATTCGTCTCAGGAACTTGTTCTCAGATACTTTCAGTCTGCGTTCTGTCCTCAGACTAAGCGGCCATGTTTCGCAACCATACAGAACAAGAGACATGCTTATTGCTTTATATATTTTAAGCTTCAAATTCCTATGTGAGCATACTGACAGTTAAATTTTGACATCAACCTCCCTTAGTCTTATTGTTAATAATTATGTTAAGGGTCCAGAACGTTATTGAAGTTCATGGATAACATTTCACATAAAATTCGGAGAAAATAGTACACGTAAAACTGTGAAGAAATCGGTGAGTATGTAGTGTTTTTATGTGTCTGAAGCAGGAAAATTATGTGTAGTTCACGTTTGTAGTTTGACCTTTTTCATTCTTCACGTAAGTAATGTTACTGTTTTGTTGGCATGGGTTTTTGGTTTGTGTATGAATTTCTGGAAATATGTTGTTTATTGAATACTGTAGATATCCTAAGCTAAAATATCAGGTATCTTTTCTCTAAATGTTAGTTTAACTGTATTTGTTATGTTAATTGTGTTTCAGATGTCAGATTGTGTGTAGAGTAATTTTGAGAAGATACGTTACTTCCGCTACGATATGTATGAATAACTTGTGCCCTCTCTGCTGCTCTAGTCTAGTCTGTACTGGTGTCTGATGGACGGGTTCCTGGGTTCGATTCCCGGTGGGAAAACATTGAAAACTGGATAATGTCATATAGCCTCGGTGCTGAAAGGGACGCTAAATTCCAACCAACCAATGAATAGCTAGTATAACAGTTTCGGCAATATATCATTCCCTTCATCAGAGATATTCTTATGGTATAATTTGAGGCAGGGTGGATTGATTTAAATCAGTCTGATTTAAATCACGATTTTAATCAAGATTTAAATCACTTGATTTTTTAAATAAAAATCGTTGATTTAAATCAAATTCCGAAATAAGTTAATTTAAAGTGAAAATAAGTAAATTCGCGTTTCTGTTCTGTTATTTCGATTATGGAAGATAATAACCATAATACAATGAGACTCAAACGTATGTAAGCACAGTATGAAACGAGTATCATGCATAGGATGATTAGGGAAAATTCCGTTTTGAACGGGTAACGGATGAATCCTGCTTTCTTCTCTTCGTAACATAGGGTTTTTAAATCGTTAACTATTCCAACGGAGAAATCACCATGAACATTTAAAACAAAAATTCTTTTGTGTCTACGTCTATTTGTTTGTTTCCAGATAATAGTGGCGTATTTAGAGGGGCCCGATCCCCTCTCCGAAACAAAAAAAAGTTAAAACTTTAGGCGAAATTTATGTACTAAATACATAGAAGTTCCTCGGGATCGTAATAGAGCAAATTTTGGATGCGTTAAAATATCGAATAATACTTTTGATAAAGTGGATTCTTTCAAATATCTAAGATCAGTATCAGTAAAACGATATTTACGAAGAAATTAAATGCCGACTAAAAGGAGGGAATTCGTGTTATTATTCAGTACAAAATCTCTTGTTGTCACGAATTCTGTCCAGGAATTTGAATATTAAAATATATATGCCTGTTGTTCTCAGGGTGTCTACCAAGCAAGCATAATCAAATTCCCTGACTTTCACTGACAAAATTATAATTTTCCCTGACTCTGTCATTCTTTTTTTTCTTTCTTAGTGCAACTCATGAAAAGTAACTTATATTTAAATCATGAAAATGAAATCTTTCAGTTTTACGTCCCACGGTTATGCCGGTTAGGCTAAAGGAGACGGTGATGATGAGAGATGAATGAAATGAAGAAAGTTGGAGGTAACGGGAGAACCCCGAGAAAACCTACGACCACGGTGTTTGTCCACCACAAAGTTCACACAGCGCGAGCTGGGATCGAACCAGGGACCACAAGCACCGGAGGTGAACGCTCTACCAGTGAGCCACCGCGTCCCCAACTTATATTTAAAGTGAACTGTAAGTTTTCATCATTGTTTATATGCTTACACAATATTCTATAAACGTACAAAACAACCAATTCATTTACCTGTAATTTATGACTAATTTAGTGGCATTCCTTCACCCCTCACAGCCTAGAAAAGATTTTTCCTCGACATACAATGAAATTCCCTGACTTTCCCTGACTGGTAGACATCCTGGTTCTGTATGGTTGCGAAACATGGTCGCTTAGTATGAGGGAAGAACGTTGACTGAAAGTATTTGAGAACAAGATCCTGAGACGAATATTCGGACCCAAGAGGAACGGGAATGGCGGAAACTTCATAACGAGGAACTACATAATTTGTACGGTTTACCAAATATTGTTAGGGTCATCAAGTCTAGGAGACTCAGATGGGCAGGTCATGTAGCCAGGATGGAAGAAAATAGGAACACTTCCAAATTCTTAACTGGAAAACCAATCGGAAAACGACCATTAGGAAGATCTAGGCGCAGATGGGAATACAGAATTAACATGAATCTCGCAGAAATAGGAATACAAAGTAGAAACTGGATCCAGTTGGCTAACGATAGAAGAAAGTGGAGAGTTTTCGTGAACGGCATTGAACCTCCAGGTTCCCTACGCCATAGAGTTAATTTGTTAATTTTAGGCGAAATTTATGTACTTTACATATATTTCGTGACGCTGGCTAGTTCCGATTTTTTAAAAATATACCCCTGCCAAATATCAGTAACTTCCGTGAAAAGAAAAGTGTCATGTTGATAAACGTTGCTGTACATTTTTTCCTTAATGCTTAAGAAACATTGTTTGGGATTGAAATAGGTTAACGATTGGGGATTAATTCAAAATTAAAACAAAATACTTTCACTTAAATGGCATAATTGTCATTTAATATTAATTCCTAATGTATTTTCTCCAGTTCGCGACTTGCATTATACGAGGAGAAAGATTTGATTTAAATCAAAAAAATCGATTTAAATAAAAAAAATCAACAAAAATGATTTTTATTAAAAAAATCATGATTTTTTTCCACCCTGATTTGAGGTACAGCTTATATATCCGAGAGGATGAAAAATGTCCATGTGTAAACAGTGATGGAATTGGAAATAAAATACTATCAGTATGCGAAAACGTATGTACACAAATATAAAACGAACAAAATGAAGTTACAAGAGTAGTTCTTAACTTCGTTTGGTCATCAATGACATATACTCGGAGACACAGGACTTTTATTTCACAAATTAGAAAAGTACAACAATACATTACTTTTCAACATACTCCATAATTCAAATTGAGGAACTTGTCATAACGTTTTTACAAGGCTTAAAATTCCTTCTGAAAAATAAATAAATAAATAAATAATAAAAAAAAACTCACCTGGGAATGACACCACTCGCTAACAACATTGTGAAGCGCATTGTTGTTGTCGAAGCGGTGCGATGCAGGCCACTGTTTCATGTGCCTGAAGAGGTGGTAGTCGCTCGGCGCCAAGTCGGCTATGGAGACGATGATGGAAAACATCCCAGTGGATTTGCTTCAAAAGTTTTCGAATACGTCCAGCAGTGTGGGAGCGACCATTATCATGAACCAGCACCACACAGAAAGTTTACGTTTGGTCCGTAAACACTGCACAGTTCGCGATGAGTCTCAGCTGCAAAAAGTTTTTTTTCTTACTTAGAAATCGTATTACCGCACACACTTCACATTTGGCGTTTTTTTTATTTATTTATTTTTCTATTGGAGCGTTTATTTTCAGTTATAGCGGACGAGTGACCTGAAACACAACCTTCTACTTCCACTGTTCACTGTGTACTGAACTACTGCACACAGCACCACGGAACTGAATCGTCGCTCTTCCCGGTCATTTCTCGCACATGTGCAAACAAGTCTTTTTTATTGACCTTGAAAGTGTCTGTATAAATATCGTACACTAAAACCTACTTCATTTAGTTCGTTTTGTATCGTATCAACTATGCAGGAATGTAAACTTGGATTGTTGTTGTTTATTGAACTTCAGCTCCGATATTATATGAGAGGTGTAATGCGTTCAAAATTTAGTATTCTCTCACTGGGAATAGAACCTGTAATCCCAGGCACAAAAGACGCGCACTCTATCCACTAGACCAGCGGGCAGTCTATACACTTTGGCAATTTCTAAATATAGTAGAGCTTATTTGAAAATTTTTTCAGCTGGTATGTTTTTTTTTTTTTTTTTTACCTTAATTTACAACTATTATCCGTTCACTCTAGGATGGAAGATTGTTTACAAACAACAATTGTAGTGCGAGCGTCAACACCTTGCTTCTCACCCCTACATGGTTAATTCATGGTTGTCAGGCACATGAATCGCCGAACCGAATGTACCTACTTCTGCACTGCCATGGACCAATTACTATTACTATATAAATTGCTGCTTTTGACATTAACGTTATGACAAATCGAGTTAGTTATTATGTAAAACAATCTTACATACAATACCAACTCAATTTTGTACAAGTGTTCTTGCTTGAAAGTGTACGAAAGCCTTGTACGCCTGGCAACATTGGGAAATTCAGTTTGTGTTGTAAAAATAATAAAGAGAGAGAGAGCAAAGACCGTTAGGTTCGCTGGATAGCATTGTTTTCATGATAAGGCGACAGAAACATATTGTACTGATTGTAAATAAGGGCTGGGAATTTCGATGCGAGTACAGGTGGAAATATTTTCGCTACATATTGCCTGTTGGTGAAGGTTTGCAATGTTGCAAACTGCCAAGTCTAGAATTTCATACTAACTGAACGAGCTTTGAGAAGGATTGTTATGATGCAATAATTATAATTACTAAAAACCATAGACTTAAGTACTAGGAAATAAAGCATGCTGCTGTAAGAAGAATATAATACACGTTGAATTACATGTTCAAAGTACAGTATAATGCGAATTTTAACATGTAAACATTTTAAAACATACACATTTGCTCAGTTTGGGTGCCCTTACTAGACTGTACAACACACACACACACACACACACACACACACACACAAAGGCATTGAAATAGGTAGATCGAGCGTGGACATAAACCCGGATCTGGCTGGTCCTCCTTATTAAGGTTTTCCTCAGTCCCACGAGGTGAATGCCTAGGTGGTAGCTTCTGTAAGACCAGAATTGGGTCAAACACTAAAGCTCCAAAATTGGCGAGAGATATATTTCGCCAGAATATTATGTACCAACACTTTCGCAAATATTATGGTGGTGGGTTCCGATATCCTTTTTTCGTTTTATGGCTCCTTAAATTCGTTATGAAGTAAATGTAGAAGTGCTTACTTCATTCTCTTTCTTTCTTTCTTCTCGTCTTGCTCATCCTCGCTCTCATTTCCCCACCTTCTTAAAATCTGAATACTGTCCTCCTGTAAAGGGAGAGCGGTGGGTCAGTGATAGAGCGTTCACTTCCGGTGCTTGGGGTCCCTGGTTCGATCAAAGCTCACGCCATGTGGAATTTGTGGTGGACAAACACCGTGCTCGTGGGTTTTCTCGGGGTTGTACCGTTTCCTCCCACTTTCCTCATTCCATCATTTCACTCATCTCTCATCATCACTGTCTCCTTTAGCCTAACCGGCATAAACGTGGGACGTAAAACTTAAAGATTTCATTTCATTTTTGTCCTCCTGTAAGACTGTGTTTTTCTCCACGGCCCAAGGTTTAAAGAGACCAACCTGATATAGTTAACTATTAGCAGAAGTGTATCAATAAATTCACATTAGAGATAGCGCCGGCACGGTAACTTAGATTTTTCCTGGGAGAGGGGCAAGCATTAATACGTGTATTTGGGCCCGCTAGAAAGTGTTTTTTTTTTCTAATTCTTGTGCCTCCCTCTTTCTATCTTTCTCTTACTCTTCATGGGCCCCCCGGGACCTTTTGGCCCTCCCAAACGGCAAGGTCTGCGGGGCCGTTACTTATGCACCTGGGCTCGTTCCATACATGACAAATTAATTAAGGGGACAATATTGACAAATCTCAAAGCCATACGAATATATGTAACTTCTAGGGCCCCTAATAGTAGACATTTTTACTAAAATGGGCCCACGACTCTAGGGATGCGCACGAGTCGAGTCGATACAGGATTTTCCTGACAAAATTACAGTCGAGACACGGCTCTTCCAATAGTGAAATATACATTTTTCGAGTCGAGACATCACTTTTACAGCACATTTTCGATACGAGACAAATCTTGTCTTGTGCGCATCCCAACACGACTCATTTTTGCTGTATGTACCTTTCGTGTGCTGCTTTGTTTGTGAAATGTAGTGAACCTGTTTGATGCCTAATTTATAATTTCATGTTCGTATCGTATATGGATTAAGAAAATTTTGTCTCAAAATGGCCCCCTTCGAACGGCGAGGAGCCTCCCTGGGAATACAGTTGTCCCCTGCCCCCCACAAGTTACGGCCATGATTAGAGAAGAATTGTTTCGAAATTTACGGAACTTGCAAATACTAGTGCTAAAGTTGATGAGTTAGTGCCACTGTTCCTACTGCGAGAAGGGGAAACAAGGGGAAGGACTGCTAAGCTTCGCTAGCCAGGTTTTGTATCAAAACACAGCGTCATGCTATAGTAAACGGACAATAGTATGCCATACTGGCCAAATGCAACCACTGCTTGCAACATTAAATGAGATCTTTTCACTTTTACAGATCTCAGTTTATAATTAGGTACTAACTTTCAGTTTTCAACAACCTTCTAAGAAGTCTTATAGGGATGTAAAAGGAACACAATCGACAAACGAAGGAAAATAAATGAATTGGACGAGTATGTAAATGATTCGTGAATTGTGGAACAAAGCGTTAGATAAGGAAAGATATACACCGTCCGACAATTAAGTAATGACACTGATTTTATTTTGACGAAACTGTGAATGCAATCCGTAAACTAATATGTGGATTCGAAAGACTAATCCCTCCTGTACAATCTGGCATACCGCATTGTCGCACGCGAAGCTTGACGGGAAATACGACGCCATTACCAGCAGTCACGGAGAGTCACGGTAGCAGCATGCAGCAGGGAATGAATATTAAATTCTATGTTAAACACGTTATAAGTGCCACAAAGACTTTTAATTTGATGCAGGGAGTGTATGGGGATATGGAGAAACTTCGACTTCAGAAGTCAAAAATGAAGATAATGCTCCTGTGTTTCTGTGACAGTAAGGGTATCGTTCATCATGAATTTGTACCAGAAGGTCACACAGCAAATGTCCAGCTATATTTAAGTGTTCTGGAGCGTTTCGTGAAGAGAATTCGTCGTGTCCTGACTGAATACTCAGCCCTAGGCATCTGGTTCCATATCCTGGGGGGCGCGGTGGCTCAGTGGTAGAGCATTCACCTCCGGTGTTTGGGGTTCCTGGTTCGCGCCGTGTGGACTTTGTGGTGGACAAACACCGTGCTCGTTTGTTTTCCCGGGTTAGCCCGTTTCCTCCCACTTTCTTCATTCCACCATTTCATTCATTTCTCATAATCACCGTCTCGTTTAGCCTAACCGACATAATCGTGGGACGTAAAACTCCAAGATTTCATTTAATTTTTTGGGGGGGGGGGGTTCCGTATCCACGACAATGCACCATGTACCCCCTCAACGGACAATACTTGTTCAGGAATATTTGGCCAAAAATACAAGTGTGAGTGCTGCAGCACCCTCTTCCCCTCCTATTCCCCAAATATGTTCCTGCGACTATTTTCTGTTCCCTAAACTAAAAGGACGACTTTTTGACAGTGTTGATGACGTCCTAGCACCTGTGACAAAGGCATTACGGAACATACCACAAACTGAGTTCCAGAGGTCGTTCTACGTCTTACGTGATCATGCCACTCCCTGCATTGACGCAGGAGGGATGTGCTTTGAATAATAAGCAGGCTTTGAATAATTACATTATCTTTGTTCGTTTGATCACAATAAAATCAATCTCATTACTTAATTGTCTGATGCTTTATTAATGAATTGCACGAGTGAACTAATAATGCACAAATTGGGGAATAAAGTATTAGGTAATATTTGAAGAGAGCGAGTAGAGGCATAATATTCAATCTGGTTCCAAAATTATTTATGGGCAGGCTATAACAGCTCTTTGAAAACTGAGGGCCGCGGTGGCTCAGTGGTATAGCTTTCACCTCTGGTGCATGGGGTCCTGGGTTCAAATCCTGCTCCCGCTAAGTGAACTTTGTAGTGGACAAACACCGTGTGCGTGGGTTTTCTCGAGGTTCTCCTCCCGTTTCCTCCCACTTTCTTCATTCCACCATTTCATTCATTACTCATCATCACCGTCTCCTTTAGCCTAACCGGCATAAACGTGGGACGTAAAACTAAAAAAAATCATTTTCTCTTTGAAAACTGATGCCTGATTGAAAGTTGGGATGTGAGAAAATAAAAGTGTCTTCTTAATTAAAAATTAAAATTTCGGAAAATAATTACCTACTTAAAGTTTTTAAAAAGTGAAAGGTTGCATGTAGTTAGAAATTGAGATATGTAAAAATAAGAGGATCTGATTGGATTTCATTTTCTGCAATACATAAGATGTAGTCTTAGATTATACTTCAGAGCGCCTCTAATGCTAGAGGTCTTCGGTGTGATTCCAAGCCAAGTGAATATTAGGTGGACAACATCGTGTCGGTGGGTTTTCTCGAGGTTCTCTCGTTTCCTTCCACATTCTTGTTCCATCAGTTCTTTCCTTATCATCCGTCTCCTTCACCTTCAGGGCATAGCTGTTAGACGTACGATTAAAAGGTTTTTTTCCTTTTTCTTTTTTTTAGTTACACAATTTGTCTGATGAATACAATGATGTATTGTTGAAACTGTAGCACAAGTTATAAGATAAATTTGTTTCTGTAAGATTGTGGATTTTTACTGAAAGTTATAGACAGTGGTGGCTCTTGAGGGATGTTACGTGCTAAAAATTTAAAATTTATCGCTAGAAGCCATGGGACGAATGCTTACGTAATTACTAATTTTTGTATACAACTTTAGTTTTCTAGCTATATGAAGATCTCTCCCCCTTATAATATATTTTTTTAACGTATATGTCGCTCCTCAAGAGTCACCATATGTTGTTTACAAATGTAATGAAAAATCCATTGAACTAAGGTTAGTTTCATTTTTCTTTTCAACAGAAATCGTGTTTGAGTAGCGGTAATCAAGATGCGCAGTTCCATGTCAAAGTCCTCCGATGCTTCACATCGTGGGTATCCATCCAAGCGATAACGTTGTCTGACATTAAAGATAATTTAGTAGTAGCTGAAGCGTTTATTATTCTTACGAACTTGCAGGTAAGAAAAAAAATATATTTTCTATTGTACTGTATTCAGTAAGTGTATACTTATGTTGAAAATTGAGATTCAAGTGACCAAAGTTTTTTGCACTAATTCTTCTGAGAAAATTGGTCACTTATAGTACGATTTTACTTGTTATATATAAAGTATGTATAGTTTGTAGAAACATATCTCGCTTAAAATTGGTCCAACTTTAAATTCTGCAGATTATGTTGGCAATGTTTGATACTGGCAACAGTGAACTGTACATGCATAAGGGCTGCAAAGAAGGAACGTTACATATCAAGCGTTGTTATACCTTAAATTATTAATTTCCTACAAAATTACAACAGTGAAGAGCCAAGGACATAATTTGTATATATGAGACAGAATCAGAGACTAAGGTTACAAGGCCGATATATATTTCTGGAGTTTCGTCTTATAGAGGAATTAAGAGTGTGCGGTAATTTCACTATATGGAGTTGGCAACTGTGCAGAGTTTCAGCCACCTGTCACCAACGGCGGTAGTTGTAGGTAAACACAAATGGCGACTCATTTGGGAAACTGGTCTCGCGAAGAAGTCTGCTCAGTTATTCGGTTTCTGTGGGCGAAACATGTAACCGGCAGCTGGTAAAGGTTTACGGAGATGCTGTAATGTCTCAACCAGGACTTCTCACGGAGGGCATCATCTCCCTTCGCGACAACGCGCGCCCGCATACAGCCCAGAAGACCACAACGCTGTTGAAGTAGATTCGCTGGAACATCATCGACCACTCTCCCTACAGCCCAGACCTCGATCCAAGCGACTGTCACCTGCTCCCGCATTAGAAGGAACACCTTGGAGACCGTCGCTTCGCTTCAGACGAGGAAGTGAAACTCTTCGTTACAATGTGGCTGAACACGCAAGCATAGAAGTTTTATGAG
This sequence comes from Thermobia domestica, assembly GCF_964235325.1. Classification (NCBI taxonomy): domain Eukaryota; kingdom Metazoa; phylum Arthropoda; class Insecta; order Zygentoma; family Lepismatidae; genus Thermobia; species Thermobia domestica. Next base: position 8,950,937 of record NC_137458.1, read on the forward strand.
GACGGAATCTTTAAACTCATCCCACGATGCAATAAGTGTCTCAACGGATATGGAGATTGTCGAAAAATAATTTAATGAATATACTATCTGGTTATATCTGCACTAAATTCAACTAATGTATGCATTTAGTTGGCTATATTGGTTGTATGAAATGATGTATACACGTTTCACTGAGGCTTTGTAACCTTACTTTCTGATCACTCCTCGTATATAAAACAAGGCCTGACTAACTGAATGATCAACGCTCAGGACAAACTGGTTAAGCAAGAAACTTGAAATTTGGACAGTTCATAGGATGTGTGGCGTGAGGTACTACGAAGAAAGAATTGCTGGAATCGACGAGGAAGGTAGGCGGAAATAGAGGTTGCAGTTATTGTAATAAGATGTCTTCGTCTCGGAATTTTTTTTTTTTAAGATTGGAGACATGAAATTGGGTATTTAGTCTTTTGTTTCAGAGTTTGTTGATATTTGACGTAGAAGGGAAGGAAAGAGGGCTATGGTTGTAATCAGGGCCGGATTTAGGGTAAGAAACATAACCCAGGGGAAGAGAACATTTTTTTCGTGCATATCACTTACGACTCTCTTTAAAATACTAAGTTCACCCCCCCCCCCCACGTTCTATGTATCGGCGTTGTCAGAGGTAAAGAATATTGTTGCATGCTACTTTGAAAAGCTTCAGTGTGATTGGTCATTTTGGTAGATATTGGTGCACCCCTCAATAATAATAAAACGCATATTTTTGATCTAGAAGAAAACTAAAAAGTGGGGTGATCCATTAAGATATACTTCAGGTTCAGACGAATTCTATATGGAAGATGCAGAAAAAAAAAAAAAAAAAAAATTCCGGCAACATCATATGAGGGCATTTGTTTTAATATAAACCCAAGTAATTGAGTGTATTCAGCACATGCGGGACCCACCGTTAACGTTAACGTAGTTACTAATAAAAACATGCCTTGTACTGAGAAGGAATGATAAACTTCAATTACGACAATCAAGCAGTCAGTCAAACTAATAAGAACATCACCGATTCGAAGACTGAAGACGGGAGCTCATGTGGTTCGGATTCCACGTTAATCAGTAGGTCCACGTCTCATATAGCCTTGCTGCTGAACGGGACGTTAAACTCAAAATCACTCACTCGAAGACTGAAGAGCTTGCAGAACTATGCAAACTTTTTTTTCAACTCGAAGTTATACATCGTTTTATTCACAAAATCTGCTCCTTAATTCGGTGGTAACAGGTAATAATTCCCAATGGATCAAACGCACTTCCTTTTGCGTGATACCAAAGGATGGCTGTAATTTTTCTAGATGGTTATAACAACATACTTTACTACTTAAGACTGCAAGATTGAAGGATATAGAAACTGTTGAAAATCAACGACGGGAACAGTGGAATATCCTATAACTTAAACAGAACGATATGATGTATAATTACTATTGCATGCTCATCACCAACACCATAATCATCGTCATACGTATTCTGCCAGTATGGGTAGGTCACTTGCTGCAACTGAAAAGTTCCATGCTCCGCGGTCTTCCGCTAACCTTTTCGTTTTCACGTACGATTTTTCTGTTTTGATATCGTCCATTAATTTCCTTCGCCCCCTCCCTCTTTTTCCTGCCACCATAACCTCTAGCAGGCCCCTCTTGATACAGTTCCTTCTTAGCCAATGTCCCAACCAGTTTGTCTCTCTCCTTAATAATATCTAAAATTGTTCTTTTCTTCCCCACCATTTCTAAGACACTCTCGTTCGTTTTCCGCTCGACCTAGCTAACTGTCTCCATTCTTCTACATCCACATTTCGAAAGCTTCCAGTCGTTTTCATCATTTTTGCGTGATGCCCATGTTTCTGACCCATACAGAACAATACTCCACACGAAGCATTTTATGAGCCTTTTTGTCAACTCTTTATTCAAGGTTCCACAAACTAGCATTTTCTTCCTCCTAAATACTTCTTTCGCCATTCCTATCCTTGGTTTTACATCACGTTCATACTTTATATCATTACTAATAATACTACCCAGACTGGAAAACTAGTCACCTGCTCTATTTTCTCCCCTTCCTACTTCTATATTTGACACCGACCGCTTCGTTCCAATCACCATGGCTTTTTTCTTTCTAACATTTATTTTCATCCCATATTCTTCACAGCCCTTCCGCAAGTTTTCTGACATCTTTTTGATTTTCTCTTTGATTTGCATGCTCTGGGGTACATAATTCGAAATCAAAATCTTATCTTGTACCTCAGACTCTTGTTCCTTTTTAGAATTTAACTTTAGTCAGTGGCCATATGTCCTCCTGTGTGGCCATTAACTCAGGGCGCAGAGATGAAGGGTAGAAATCACCGGAGAACCATTGTCGTTTTCCTGTTTAGTAACTAAAGCAGTACCCCGAAATATTCTGAATACGCACTCTGAGAATGTAAATGTTTAAAGGTGTTCCCCAGGAGCAACTGGACTTAGAGAGATATGAAATACATTTTCTTGGTTTATATACTGTGAGTGTTAATCGGATAGGTAATGCTCATCGTTGTTCGTCTTTTAATTTGTAATTTTTTTGTGTGTGTTCTTGTTTTCGACAAATTAATTATACGAGTTCTTCTTAGACAGTGATTATACTTCATTTTCTTTGAAGATGTTATTGTATTGCTCGAAACAGAAGAGAAGCAGGGAACAAGATATCAACGTGGAAATTACCACTTTGAAAAAATCTCCTCCGTAACGCAATGCAAATTTGTCACAACTGTTCGTTAGTTATAGTATGTTGTATGCTAAATTCTGTTTATTGTCATCAAAGTACACCATGTAACGTTCTATTATTATTATTTTTTTGCTTATATAAAAAATATATGAAAACTATACAGAAAGAGAGTGGATGTTGTAGTGGGCCTTTCTGTGTATTTTTTTTAAATACAACTTTCGGCTAATAAAGATTTCCTGATATTAGAAGCTAAAATATACTATAGGTGCCTTCCATTTCAATTCAGGCAAAAAAATATAAAATTGTACCATCACCATCTCAGATATTGTTGAAACTTTTTTATAGCAACTAGACATGTTTTTAAGAGACCCATATTTTTTTGTTTTGTCGAAAAAAATTTTCCCGCCAAGTAATGGGCCAACAAAGACGCGGAGTACAATTTATAAATTGTAGAAGACATGGAAAATGGTCAACTTCGGAGCCTCACCATTCGGCTATGGAGACAGGTAGAGTTATAATTCTTGTTGTGGTATGTACATAGGGATATAAATAAACTATATTTTATTATAGTTTGGTTTGCGCATGCGTATCTTTTTGTACATAAATTAACAAATGAACGTCAATTTATCTAAAAAGTCGAAGTTTGCGAATTTTTTTTCGAGCACTTCCGGTTCGAATTTTAAAATTCTGTTTTCACGGTTGGTAAGACCTGGTTACCCGCTTTCCGAAAAATATTTTGTATCGCTTCTGTGTGCAACCGTTTTGTCGCAAAAAATTCGAGAAATTGTAAAATTTTCAAAAATCGCCATTTTTGGGCGCCATTTTCTCGAAAACACCATCTTTTAAAATTCTGAAATTTTGTCAGATGGTTCAACTTTACATGAATAATAAACACACCAAATACCATTCTCGACCAATGCTTCATGAATTAACTGCAGCCTTTTAAAGTTAGCGAAGTTTCGTTAACTTTGATGTCACAGTTAGCAACACTGGGAACAATAAAAGTGCAATGATTTGATTATGTTTGGGGTTCACATTCATTAAATGAAGAATAAAATGTTTTCTTGACTGTTTTCTTTTATTATTATTATTTTGATCAAGAAGGTTCTCTGAATAAGTAAAATGATCCTCCCCCTACTCCTCCGTTTTCTTAAACCGAAATAATCTGAGGTGGAAATTACGATTACGAAACGCACAAATTTCAAGTTCACTTACTTAAAATGATCTTCGGAAACAAAATTTCACTGATTTTTTTTTTGATTTTTTTATTTTTTACATGGACCAATCATTTGCTCGGTGTATTCTTCGCTAATAGCGTGTAACCGTGCAGGTGCTCCAATAGGTGTTGGCTCACTCACAACTCGTACAGGAGTGGATCTAGGGGGAAGAAACTTTTTTATTTTATATATAAATAAAACCGATCTCAGAGTTTGGAGCTCTTAAAACTAGCTCTAAGTAGCAGTATTACCCCCGCCCCCCTTCCAGAAGTCCGTCCTGGATCCGCCTCTGCGTAGTACATTGTCGATCGTCACAAATGCTGAAGGTCCATGTGGAAGCATAAACAGCACTTCAACTTCACGTAATTTATGATTTATTCATAATATTTCTGCTATGCACCACTGGTTATCATACATATATGTATGTAACAAAAGTACCTTTGTGCAGATTTCTTAAATCTACACTTTGAATTGCAGAAGTTCGATTTTGGGGGAAGCATGAAGTTAGTTCATGGTGACCCGTTACTGCCATAAAAACTTCGCCATTTTCCGAAAGCCAAAGATGACTTCGTTGAATACCAGTTTCCGGTCGCATACTTTTCCTTTTTTTCTTCCGAAAGTCGTCGAATTCAGTGCCAGGCAACAAAACGAGAGTAATACCCGGAGTTTGTACTTGCACTATACTCACGAATTCTTCTGCGGTTTTAGTGGGGGCGCGGTGGCTCAGTGGTAGAGCATTCACCTCCGGTGCTTGGGGTCCCCGGTTCGATCCCAGATCGCGCCGTGTGGGCTTTGTGGTGAACAAACACCGTGCTCGTGGGTTTTCTCCGGGTTATCCCGTTTTCTCCCACTTTCTGCATTCCACCATTTCATTCATTTCTCATAATCACCGTCTCCTTTACCCTAACCGGCATAAGCGTGGGAGGTAAAACTTAAAATTTCATTTCATTTTTTTCTTCTGCGGTTTTAATACTGTGTATCTGTATTTGCCTAAGGTTATGCTGCATTGCCACATTCTTTACATCCCCCCCTCAATACCGTCGCAGAAACCCTTGCATGGCCGGTTTCACTGCAAAACCACTGCTTTATCGGACCTGCCTGCATCTCGAATATCTGAAAGCGATTTTTAAAGTGGGATGCAGCACCATCAGAAATCACTGACATGGTTTGGGAAATTGTAGACACTTATTTTCTCGTATTCAAAACTTTTTCTATAAAATATATTTTCGCTTTTCTTCGAGTATTTTTAGAATCTTGTCTATGGCTATGAGTACATGAGCCGAATCGTGTGTTTTATCGTCGTTTATTGCAACAAAACTGTCAGTTGTTTCATATTCCGGTGATAACTCTGAATTTCACTTTGCAGAATAATAGTCCAGTTTTCAGCGAAGTCCACATGAAGTAAAATAGAATTTGTATCTTGAAATTTTATACGTTGCTCTTCGGTAGCAATTAATTCTTTTTGGATTTTCTTGATGTAGTCATGAATTACAATTTTTACAGTTAAACCAGCAATGTACGATACAAAAACAGAAAGTGGCACAGTTTTTTAACGAGATCATTCACACTTCCGTCGCAGGTTGCGGACTGGCCCACTTTGGTCGAATACTGTAAAATTCCGAGTGAGCCATTCTTATGTTGGGATTGTTCTGTTTAAAAAGTCAGTAAATTTCTTTGGAACGCGTAAGAAAACGTTTCGATTTTTTTAAACTTTTTGTCCTTTTTCGATCACCGTGATGACATCGCACTTAATTGAGACTTTGTCGGGAGTATTCCAAATCATCACTGAGATAATAGTTCAGGCTTTTAGTAGATCATCAGAATTTATTGGATGACCATTTCAAGTAAACTTAAAATTTGTGTGTTTCGTAATCGTAATTTCCACCTCAGATTATTTCGGTTTAAGAAAACGGAGGAGTAGGGGGAGGATCATTTTACTTATTCAGAGAACCTTCTTGATCAAAATAATAATAATAAAAAAAAAAAGTCAAGAAAACATTTTATTCTTCATTTAATGAATGTGAGCCCCAAACATAATCAAATCATTGCACTTTTATTGTTCCCAGTGTTGCTAACTGTGACATCAAAGTTAACGAAACTTCGCTAAATTTAAAAGGCTGCAGTTAATTCATGAAGCATTGGTCGAGAATGGTATTTGGTGTGTTTATTATTCATGTAAAGTTGAACCATCTGACAAAATTTCAGAATTTTAAAAGATGGTGTTTTCGAGAAAATGGCGCCCAAAAATGGCGATTTTTGAAAATTTTACAATTTCTCGAATTTTTTGCGACAAAACGGTTGCACACAGAAGCGATACAAAATATTTTTCGGAAAGCGGGTAACCAGGTCTTACCAACCGTGAAAACAGAATTTTAAAATTCGAACCGGAAGTGCTCGAAAAAAATTCGCAAACTTCGACTTTTTAGATAAATTGACGTTCATTTGTTAATTTATATACAAAAAGATACGCATGCGCAAACCAAACTATAATAAAATATAGTTTATTTATATCCCTATGTACATACCACAACAAGAATTATAACTCTACCTGTCTCCATAGCCGAATGGTGAGGCTCCGAAGTTGACCATTTTCCATGTCTTCTACAATTCATAAATTGTACTCCGCGTCTTTGTTGGCCCATTACTTGGCGGGAAAATTTTTTTCGACAAAACAAAAAAATATGGGTCTCTTAAAAACATGTTTAGTTGCTATAAAAAAAGTTTCAACAATATCTGAGATGGTGATGGTACATGCTCTGCCTGAATTGAAATGGAAGGCACGTATAGAAACTCAAGAAATTCGTTCTTGAATGTATGCTGGACAAGTCAGGGAAAGGAAAAACAGAAAATCCCTGGTAACCCTGTTATGGGAAATGGGGACGCGGTGGCTCAGTGGTAGAGCGTTCACCTCCGGTGCTTGGGGTCCCTGGTTCGATCCCAGCTCGCGCCGTGTGGACTTTGTGGTGGACAAACACCGTGCTAGTGGGTTTTCTTGGGGTTCTCCCGTTTTCTCCCACTTTCTTCATTCCACCATTTCATTCATTTCTGATAATCACCGTCTCCTTTAGCCTAACCGGCATACCGTGGGACGTAAAACTCAAAGATTTCATTTCATTTTCTGTTATGGGAAACCATACGAAATATTTTGAAAACAGTTATTCCTGGGATTCCATTTGGCAAATGCTTTCTATTTTACTTTTTACATTTCTTTCTGTCATCGGTTGCCTTTAAAGTTATCTGTAAAATTCAAAACGGGGGTTGGAGGGGGGGGGGGGTTGGAGCTTAGCGAGAGCCTTAAGGTCCGTTACACAGTCAAGCGCAGCTCCGCGCTCCGTCTTCCGCCCTCCGCGCTACGCGTGTGTGCTTACACAGTCATCCATAGCTACGCGCTACGTGTCACGTGATTATATACAGGATTCTCCTCAGTTAGTGTTGCGAGTCAGCATGAGTAAGATCGAAACGACAATAGTGGCTTCTTATTATCTCTGTAAGAAGAGAAAACGAAGAACACAGAAAAATAGGCGGTTCCAAAGTCACCCCTTAGTTACTCAAAAAAGTTTGAAGGGAGCTTTTGTGACTCTGTATGTAGGTTTGCGAGAAGATGAGAAAAAGTTCTTCAATTATTTTCGCATGCCAGTCCGGTCGTTCGATGAATTAATTGGAAAAATTGCGAATCTCACGATTTTTGTATTCTACGCAAGGGGGATCCCATAAACATGGTCTTAATTCAACTTCTGCAATAAGTCTTTCTGGATCAATCTCCGTTTTAGTTTTGCTACTATGCACTTTGCTCTTTACATTTTAAAGAGAAGTGGCTGCTCCGCGCGCGGAGTTCCGCTTGACTATATAAGCACCCATTTGCTCAATGGTCCTATCCGCCTCGCGGAGGACGGAGCGCGGATAGGGCCGCGCCGAGGCCTCTGCGTGACTATGTATGCACCCATAAGAAACAATAGAACAATCTTGCCACGCGTGACTCCGCGCGCGGAGCTCCGCGTGACTGTGTAACGGACCTAAGATATAAAACATAAGTGACCCAAGAGCGTCTTGGCAAAAACGGAATAAGAGGCCTCATATACCATAGGTTTTGAAAAGACATACTAAACTGAAACAGATGCCATCTATATATTTTATAATTGGACATTGAATGTTTGAATACGCGTCTCAACAGAACTCAAGCGAGGATTGTAGGATTCAAAATTAAACTTTATCCACATGGTGGTTTATCAACAATAATGTATTGGCAATAAATGTGTCAAGAGTTTGGTGTAAAAACCCTATGTGCTAGCTATAAGCAATGAATTTTACGAAGTTAAATATTATTGATCTTATATATTTTATTAACTACATTCTTGTCGTTTTGCAGATGCGTTATAATCGGAATTTTCTTTTCAGACACCTTCGTCGGTTCACGAAGCAGCTGCGGACTGTGTTTGTGCATTGTTGCAATCTCTAGAAGATAATAATAACCAGCAGGCATTGGAATTGCAGCTGTTCACAGGGGTCATGTCTTTGGAGGAAAGTTACCATCTCTCTGTCGCACAAGAGGATATTGAAAAGTATTTAACATTTTATATTATTATTTGGTTTGAAGATTAATCTTATTCAAATGATGGTTTTCAAAGCAACCGTAATTTTTATAACTAATACATTACTTTTCAGTTTTATTATCTGCAGTTTACCGTGTACATCTGGAGAGTTTCTCTTTCTTTCTTCAAACAAAAAGTAACATTTACATTAGGACTTTTTTTGAGAACAGCTTTTCTAACCGTTTTTTCACGACATACTGGTTTGTCGCACAGGTTCATCGGATGTGTTACGAAATGTTAGAATTTACGAATAAATTTTATGACATCCAGAATGCCTATCAGTCTAGAACATCCATATGTAACAGCCTGCCTTCAGGCCAGTCCCACCCCACTGAACCCTTTCGTCCGTCCCGCCTGACCCCTTATTGAAAATATACTCCTTACATAATCTTAAACTGAATTGAAAATATTTCCTGAATAACTAATGTCCACCTTGGAAAATATCCGCGTTGGAATATCCAGTGTACCAGGGAATACTGAGAAACTAGTTCAGAAACTGAAGAATCAAATTCTCCACTAAAATGATAGAGATTTTTTCTGCTTTTCTTTAATAAATAAATATTTTAGTTACTGTTATAAGTTTTCTGTTCTTGTGAGGGTAGTGTATGACGAACGAGTTTCTCTATTAATTATGGCCATTCGGTTATATATATATATATATATATATATATATATAGGGTGGTGCAAAATTCCCTAGAATAATGCTCTGTAGTCCGTGGCGCCATTTTTAGAACACCGATATATATATAGGGAGGAGCAAAATTCCGTTTACAACGCTTGGGAGAATCTACACATGAAAACAAACGAAAACGTTTATGTGACATTTTGTTAAATCCGGCGTAATTTCCAAGTTATACAAGCTGACTCAAATGGCGGCAGAACAGCGTTGTAACACCTCATTGCGGACAAAGGAACGGTGCAACAACAAGCGGGCCCAAATAGTTTAGAGAAAGTAACATAATGGTGTCAGAAGCAGGGTTGTAGGGACACGACGTAATAAATTTCGTCTGCATCCATTTTCTGTATATCAGTCTGTCCACATCAGTACCCCCTCCCCCACTCTGAGAAATTCCCTGCAGCGTCCCTACTGTCCTGCCGCCATTTGCCACAGCTTGTAACTTAGAAATGGCGCCAAATTTAACAAAATGTCACATAAACGTTTTTGTTTCTTTCATGTGTAGATTCTTCTCACAAGCGTTGTAAACTTAATTTTGCTCCTCCCTGTATATATATATATATATATATATATATTGGGTGTTCTAAAAATGGAACCATGGACTACAGAGCATGATTCTACAAGTAAAAAATAAAGCAAAATGTATATATATATTTGTATATCTTTCGAGTCCTAGTCTGGAGACACAAATTGCACTATGTGGCAACGTCGCAAATAAAGAACCATAAATTAGTTCTACCACTCTATCAAATAGTTATATCGGTTCTTTCTAGATGGCAGCTAGAGTCGACATTGATTGGCACTAGCATCACTTTACAACGGTATGTTGTATTATTCTTGTATTCTCTTCGAGCAATAGTTGGTTTACAAATAAGTACAAACCAGTTTATTTTATAGAGGAAGAAAAAGAAAAAATAATATAAGATTAATATATGTATTTCGAATATATAATTGGATTGTTGATATGTAACTAAGAACGACGAATAGGAGGTTGTCATAGAAACGAACAAACAAGATACTATGTAATGTAATGTCATAGTCTCGCTGTTATGTTGTATGTGAGTTAATGTTTACGAAGCTTCAAAAGATAATAAAAGATTTAACAAAGTAATTAAGAATCGGTCAATTTACGAACCAGTGAGTTATATTTGTGATAGATATAGTTTTGTTACATTTAAATGGTGCCGGAACGTCGGGAAACTGTGATATAGATTAGAAGAATAGTAAATCTTTATCATCATTGACCGAGACGTAAATTTCACTTTGCTTCGTAGTGGAACTAAAATATACAGGAGCATAAAGATGAGTGTCCCGAGAAATGATTCTATTGCGAATACAGATACGGAAGATGGAACAAATGCTTCTGAAAATGTGATTAATAGAATGCCACAAGAAACAGCTCAACCGAACGTTATCTTGGGAATAATCCTTCAAAAGTTGGACCAAATGCAACAAATGCAACAACAAAATAATCACATGAACCAACGATTGGACCTATGCAACAACGAGGTGATGAACAAAATAATCACATGAACCAGCGATTGGACCAGATGCAACAGCGAATTGAGGAACGGTGGGAACAAATGCAAATACAAAATAAAGACGATTTTAAGCAATTATCTGAGCAAATTGACGGTAAACTAGAAGCTATGAATCAGCAATTTAGTGCGAAAATGGAGTTGAATGAAAGGAAGGTAGAACAATTGTCACGTAAGTTCACGGTAGTACAGAACTCAGTAGAAGTTATGGAAACAGTCGTTAACGAACATTCTACTCAAATCAGAGAGCTACAGGAGGAAGTTAATACACTGAAGGAAAAATGCATCCCAACTCTCATGGAACATAATATTCAATCCAAGAAAGGTATTACTTCTTCTAATGGAAAACAGTTACCATTCCCGGTAAGGACGGCAGAGGAAAATACCAACTCGTCAGGATATAGTGAAGCCAGTTCCGACGGTGAGGAAAAGATGGTCCGTACTCTACGGCATCAAAAGGTGGTACGTATGGGATGTCAAAATCGGAAAGCTACGAGTAAAGGTAAGCCTTTGCGGATCAGTGAGTTTCGTTCTCTTACAAAATTTAGTGGAATGTCCGAAGATATTTCTGCGAGTGTATTTTTGGAAAAAATTGAGGATGAGTGTGCTTTCATGGGGATTGAGAAAACGCAATTTCTAAGAATCTTACCGCATGTATTATTGCCACCATGCTTAACATGGTTTAAAGCTATCCGCCATAATTTGCATAAATACTCTGATTTTAAGAATATGTTATTATCTAACTATGAGAACGACTTCATGCTAGTCAACAGAGATGCGTTAATCCGATCGAGACACTTCAACCCCAAGGTCCACAAGAATTGAAATCTATTGACCCATTCCATCCAGAGTCTCGAATTATCGCATCCATTCGTATATTCCTGCCATTCAGATTACAGCAAATATTGATGCCAGTGCAACGCATTACTTTTAATCATCTACTTATGATTGTGCAGAATTTGCTAAAATAATTTACAAACTGGACTTCTGACTTGCCCTATTGTCGATATAAAATGTAAAAATATAATTAATTATGAAATTGAAAATAAATATAATATTATTATTGATGTAAAATAAATATAAGGAATTATAATTATGACACGAAATATAATTTGTATATATAAGGGTCGTCTAAAATGTGTAAAAGTTAACGGTCCAGAGTTCTTTTTCTTTTAATTGGTAAACTAATAAAAGAAAAGTCCGTTGAGCGCCATATACAACAGTATGTTGTATTCTTTATTGTATACTTGTATTTCTTTAGTGTATACTTGTATTCTCTTCGAGCAATAGTTGGTTTACAAATAAGTACAAGCCAGTTTATTTTATAGAGGAAGAAAAAGAAAATAATATAAGATTAATATATGTATTTCGAATATATAATTGGATTGTTGATATGTCACTAAGAACGACGAATAGGAGGTTGTCATAGAAACGAACAAACAAGATATTATGTTATGTAATGTCATAGTCTCGCTGTTATGTTGTATGTGAGTTAATGTTTACGAAGCTTCAAAAGATAATAAAAGATTTAACAAAGTAATTAAGAATCGGTCAATTTACGAACCAGTGAGTTATATTTGTGATAGACAGATATAGTTTTGTTACAACTTATTAGTGTAGCAATCGATTCAGCTGCTTGTTGTAATGCTAATGGCTCCCAAGTTAATTTGCGATGTTGCCACATTGTGAAATTTTGATTCCCCATAGCAGCTGACGGGGGCCCCGGAGGGCAAACTATCATATAACATTTTCCCTTTATTTTGGTCTGTAGAATAGTGTTCTATGATTTTATATATATATATATATATATATATATATATATATATATATATATATATATGGTGTAACAAAAAAGGTACGGCAAAATTTCAGTGGTGGATTCCTTATATGTAGACAAGTAAAAAGTTATATGATCATATGTCGGGAAATGCATCGTTACAGAGTTACGGGCATTGAGACGCCTAATGATGTGAAATAGTCACATTCTGGTCGCTCCTTAACGTGACTCAATTTAAATCTCAATAACTCAGACTCTAATTAAGCTAGGAAGGTAATTTTGGTATCTGTGTATTTCTGAAGGTCGACGGTTTTCGGCGATATATATCTATATATATTTAGCATGAAGCCTTTAATAAAAAGTTAAAATGAATTTCGAGACAAACTATATCAGTCAAAGCCTGCAACAGCAACAACAATGCTCAATTCTGTATTAAAATATTTAGTCTTATACAATTATTTCACAATATTCTTAGCGTTTAACGGGAAAAAATGTCCAAAGACGAGACTACCAATGAGTGGATGATATTAAGTTGAACAGCGTGATATAAGTAAGTATAAAACCTCATTCTTAGTTTTACATGATTTTCTCTCTCTTAACATGTAATTATGCTTTTAACTTTAGTTCTTACATTTTGACGTATGACTTTTCTTCAAGAGCAACAGTCTTAGAACGTTGATTTTTATGTGACGGGAACAAAAAGCTTCTCTTCTGATACTCCATTATGTTCCTAATCCATAAATCTAACTTATGTGTTCCATTTATTTTCTCCTATCCCTTCATGATGAGACCACTAACTTCCCAGTTAACTATCGTATCTAATACAGTAAAACTTGTCAACTTGTCCACCTGTTCATCTTTCATCTTGGCCTGGTTCGTCCTGAACCTGCATTTTCTCATAAGACATTCGTTAGCAATTACTCTGTAAGTTGGCCACCTGTCTATCTTGTAAGTTGATCGCATTGAAGCAATGTTTACCCTATGATGATAATGCTAAATTTACCTGCGTATCTTAACCACGAAAAACACCGTTTTGTTATTTTCCTTAACTCTTTCGTATTCCCCATATGAAAGGCAGATGCTCTGTATTTGTAACTGGAAACAGAGAAGCATAGATTCCTATGATTTGTTCTTGGAGGTCAATGGTGAGAACACTACCCTGATAAAGGGATGGTGAAGGAAGATGTGAATAAGAAAAAGCACGTACAGAAATTCAGGAAATTGTAGTACGTATTTGTTTACCCTCTCTGTTTTGGTAAAACCATTAGCTATATCAGCTCCTTTCATCAGTGGGAAACTTTAGTAATTCCGGAAAATTCTCAAGGTTAAAACTAACCATCTCAATTGTCAACTATTGGCATCTGGTGACTTGTCGAAAGGTAGCGGAGGTTTTTGAGATATGAATTCTCTTATATGCCAGTACCCTTAAGATTTTCTCAAAACATATTTTGCTCCGAGGGAAACACTTGTCCTGCAGTCCATTAACAAGAGGTAGTTAACTACAATATTAAACATACTGAAGTATTTTTTCTAGTACTGTATATTGTTATGATTTCTTTACATACATTATTTAAGAGTAGCTATCGTGCCATTGCTTATTAAAATTTTACAATCAAGTAATACTAGAAATCCTATTCTAAAAATTCACCAATCACACTTATTTTCTGCAAGTTGGCCACCAGTCTAAGTTAGCCACTTTTCAATTGAACCGATGGTGGTCAACATAGACAGGTTTCACTGTACATGATTAATGGAAGAAATAACCTATTTTATGTCACATCAATTTCTTAGTTGAACTGCGAATTGCATATTGTATGTTAGTTGTTTTCAGTGCATGTTATTCTTTTGAGTATAGTGGTGCTTTTATTATTATTATTTCAGGTCCATTAATTACTGCCGTATTTTCACGGAGTTAGCAGAATCATTCCTAGACAAAATAGTTAACACGGCGAGTCGCGAACCTCATTTTTCTATTCGGATTTTAGATCAAGTTCTTGTATGTGTAGGTCATCACGATTATGAGGTAAGTTTGGTTTGTGTTTTATATGTATTAAATTTAATAATAATAATAATAATAAATTAAACAAGCTTTGAGAATATTGTCAAGAAGGTACGGGTGTAGCACAACAAAAAATAAGGCATAAAAGTACTTGACCATTTGTTAATAAAGGTTTTTTTCAGTTGTAAGTCTTTAACTTGTAGACCGCAAGTATATGCTTGTCAGACAACAGAGGCGTATATTTGATATCTCTATTTTATATGTAGTTGTTCTAAACTGAGATATTTCTTGTTGGGAGGGGTATAGAAAGTAATTTCCAAAGATAACAAATTACTTATTAGAAAATAGTGCAAAAGATTATCATTTAACATTACAGGAGGTCAGTTAAACGCTTAATCAAATAGGGAAACAACTATAAAGAACAAGAATGTATTGAGTTACGTATGATGTAGGATGCATATTTAATCAGAGTCCGCCAGAAAAATGTATACACTCTTTGTCATTCTTTATCATTGTCAATTGTTTTGAAATTTAACAGGTTGACTGCCAAGGTGATTTGAGGGTACTGCTCCCAGGAGGCCATAAATTTCTTCTTACCTTTGGCTCAATTATGGGTAGTCATGTCACATTTTTGTCGTGATATTTTGCTTCTCCCGAAAATGTACCAATGGGAGCCGAGCACCATGTGTCATGCTCATGGTCTCACAGTAGTTTGTGACAATAAACATCATATATGATGCTCAAGAACCTGAATAGGTTAGTAATTTGTGATATCGAGCATGAGCATCATATATAGTGCTCATGGTCCCGCAGAAAAATAAGGTGAGCACCACATATGATGCTCATGGCAGTCAACCTGTTAAGTATGTTATAGTATGGTTTTTCGCCCAACAGATGTCGGCAATTGTCAATTGTTTTAAGTTAAAATTACGTTGTAGAACGGTTTTTCGCTCAACAGATGTCGGTACTGTCAGCATGGGTAATGAGATAAGATTGTGAGATTTGTGAATATCACAAATCGTTCCATGCGTCTCAAACTTGTCAACAATGCGTTTGTTTTCAGTACCAAACTCTCCTCTCCACTGACGCTGCACTTCGATGGCATTCCCAAACTTGATAAAACACTGCAAACATACTTTTATGCGGCTCGAACGTCAAGCGTGCTCCTACCATTTTCTTATTTTACTAACCGTGCTGACAGTACCGACATCTGTTGAGCGAAAATCCGCACTACAACATAATTTTAAATGAAAATTACAATGCCGACATCTGTTGAACGAAAAACTACTACAACATACTTAAATTTCAGAGCAATTGTCAATGTCAGTATCCTGATACGGGATGACAAAGAGTGTATACATTTTTCTGGCGGACTCTTATATAGAGGAGAACAATCTATTTCTATCTTCTGTCTTGGAAATAAATACAAAAATAGCCTGTTTAAAAGCATCTCTGATGCTTTATCAGTGTACCTTCTACTACGCTACCAACTAAAACTTCGAAATTGCATCTAAAATAAGTGACTGAAATTAGCTGATCTCATCATCTATAATGTAGTGGCCCGCGTACTAATGCTCTCACCTTTCGTGCTAGCGGTCCCGAGTTCGATTCCCGGTGGGTACACTCGGTTGAGAAAGTGTAAAAGCTTTTTTCAGGCCCGCCATCTTGAATGAGGTTTACCTCATTCACACGAGCCAAATGCCTGGATTAGGGATGTACCGGTATATCTGTATCGGTATCCGTGATATCGGCCACTTTTGGGAGTATCGGTATCGGTAAATGGACAACGATATCAGGCTTTCCAATGCTCCTATATTTCCTATTTTTCCTATATATTTGTCTCTCTTCCTATAAACTCCTATATTTCCTATATTTTAACGAAAACTCCTATATTTTGGTCGCATTGTTACTTCCACTTGTGAAAATAACATCAGGAAATAAAGTGTGGGTGGTTAAAGGGCCTTTTGTCTCCACAGTAGGGTGGTTGAATGGATTAGGGATGGCTACAAAGTTCCGGTTCCGGCGGAACCGGTTCTCGGAGATCCGGTTTTCAGAACAGGTTCCAGACCTGGATCCAAAAACCCGGTTCCAGAACCGGATTTTAAGAACCGGTTCCAGATCTGGATTTGAAAATCCGGTTCCTGAACCGGATCTTAGGAACTCTTTCCAGACCTGGATCCGAAAACCCCCAAAGACCCGTAAAGGAGGCACAAAGTTCACCTTCAAAAAAATGCAAAGAGGACCATGCGCTTGTGTCTTCCCCGCCCAGAACCGCTTGTGCCCCCAGAAAAAATTTTGGTCCACTAGTGGGTGTTTAGCCAAATGAGTTAGCCAGTTTGCTTGTTTAGCCAATGAGTTTGCCAGTTACCCAGTTTATTTAGCCAAATGAGACAAGCTGCCGCCGCCTGGGCGCCTGCCTGTCGCTTCCACCATTTCATCTAGCACACTTTTCACAGCCTGCCAGCAACTCGGGTGTAGCGTAGGGATGGTCACAAAGTTTCGGTTCCAGCGGAAATGGTTCTTGGAGATCCGGTTTTAAGAACCGGTTCCGGATCCGGTTCCAGACCAGGATCCGAAGAACCGGTTCCAGGCCTGGATCCGAAGAACCGGTTCTAGGCCTGGATCCGAAAAACCGGTTCCGGAACCGGATCTGTTCGGACCCGAAAACCGGTTCTACCAGGAACCGGTTCTGGCCATCCCTAGAATAGATACTCTTCTGTGTTTCCTCCTTTCAGTTACACCAAACAATATACAGTTAGCGCAAAAAATGTTCATACACCTAAAAAAATGGAACAAAAAATAAACTAGTTTCGTCATATTCATTAAAAAGGTCTATGGAGTAGTGATATTAAAGACTTATAAATAATTTATTTAGGTGTATCCATACTTTTTGCACTAATTGTAGGCAAATAATTGTAGAATATGTTTCAGATAGTCAAATCTTACCTTAAAATCGCCAGCTGCAGTGATAAGATATTACATCTTGGAGACGTATAATTACAAACACTGATTTTCTTATGTAGATCCTTTTTAAACTTTCCTCATGGTCGTCGCTTAGTACTGGTGAACTACGTACGAAAACTCGTATAATATTTTGCAACGAGATAATTACCTATTCAGTTATATAGGGTGCGGCAGAAATAGTTAGACGATGTTTTTTTTTTTTTTTTTTTTTTTTTGCAAATTAAATATTTTAATGACCTTTTATGAACAAAAGTTTTACATGTCCAGAATGTACATACAAAAGCAATACATATGGTAACTACGTCTTGAAAATTATGTCAGTGAGGTGTGCACCAAGGTTATTCAAACAGATCTCTGTACGTCGCCTCACAGCACTCACTGGACACAAACTGGACACTGGACACGTCGCGTCACAGCCCTCTTTGAACCATGTCCAGCGGGGTTTGGTGGATTGCATGTTGAATGGATTCACGCAAATCCTGTAATGTTGCAGGTTTTGTTGCATACACTTGTTGCTTCAAGTAACCCCATAGGAAGAAGTCACATGTCGATAGGTCGTGCGAGCGTGCAGGCCAAGGAACATTGTCGCGACGAGAGATAACCCGTCCTGGAAACATCCTCCCAAGAATGTTGATCGATGCAATTGCTGTGTGTGACGGGCCCCGTCTTGTTGAAACCACATCTGTCTAAGGCGACGCCGTCGCAATTCTGGGAGTAAAAAGTTTTCGAGCATGTCCACATATCGAGCACACGTGACAGTTACAGTGTTACCATCCTCGTCGTTGAAAAAGTATGGTCCAATAATCCCATCAAAATAAACACCACACCATACTGTTACTTTAGGGTTATGAAGGGGCACTTCATGCAACCACCTTGGATTACGGAAATTCTGCTTATTTACACACCCATCAATGTGAAAATGAGCCTCATCGGACATGATTAACCTCTGTAGAAAGTTTAGGTTCTCATTAATCATTTGCAACAGCGTATTGCAGAATTGTATGCGAGCATTAAAATCCTCAGGGAGCAACTTGTACATCATCTGAATTTTGAATGGGTGGAAGTGTAGGTCCTGATGTAATATTCGCCGCACACTCCTATCTGACATGCCAAGTGACAAAGCATACCGACGAGCTGAACCCCTTTGACTTCTAATTAATGCTTCTCGAACCCTATCTATGTTGCCTGGTGTTCTCTCTGAACGTCGACGACCTGGGGATTTCTTTGATCTTTCAGAAGCCAAAGCTCGGAAGTTTTTTACCCAATTAAGAATAGTTTGTCGTGTCGGTACTTGTCCATTTCTGCCAATGTTAAAATGACTACTCCGAAACTTGCGCTGCGTAATTGTTGCAGAGTCTTTGTTCTTGAAGAAACACTCCACTGCGAAAACGCGATGTTGGTTCGACCAATGCTCCATGGCTACTGATGCAAGGCTTACGTAATTCTTCCAATACTGCGCATGCGCATTGAACAGTCGAACAAACCTACATGCATACACAATGCTTTGAACCACTTTACAAAACAAAACAACAATGAGCACGTTGTGGGGCCGCGGTGGCTCAGTGGTAGAGCGTTCACCTCTGGTGCTTGGGGTCCCGGGTTTGATCCCAGCCCCCGCCAAGTGAACTTTGTGGTGGACAAACACCGTGTGCGTGGGTTTTCTCGGGGTTCTCCCGTTTCCTCCCACTTTCTTCATTCCATCATTTCATTCATTACTCATCATCACCGTCTCCTTTAGCCTAACCAGCATAATCGTGGGACGTAAAACTCAGAAATTCCATTCCATGAGCACGTTGTCTATCAGTTTACGTTTTGTATGTTCATTTTACATCGTCTATTTCTGCCGCACCCTTTATTTAGAGTAGAATGTATGTTCATATAAAGATTGGTGTAATTTTTATGTGATTTTTTTATTTCTATCTATTGGATAAGTCAAATGTCCCTTTTTTCACAGCTTCACCAAACCTTCTATATTTTTTTTTTCGTCGTGATTTCCTATTTATTTATTTTTTTTCATTAACATTGGAAAACCTGCGATATTTACCGATACATTTTCCGAATTATTTTTCAATTGCTTGTATATTAACAGTGACTTATATTTCATCGATTTCTTTAAGACTTAAAGTTAATCTAAATTATAATGAATTGTACAATCGATTTCGTTATGCATGTGTACACCTTAGGTTTGCATTACTCGTACTCAGCTGATATTTTTAGTCTATCTATGCCAAAATAGTAGTAAAGAAAAGCCAAAGGTCCTCAGTTACGATAGCAGACCCAAGAAATGATGATCCTTTAACGTGATGAAAACATGCAAATAGTTTTCTTTTACTTGTACAACTTGTGAAGAAATATTTTAGTGCCCTCCCATCATCAGTGAAAAGCAGGGTTGGCAAAAACCATCGTTTTTATTTAAAAAAAAAGTTTTTTTTTTTTTTTTTTGGTTTAAACCAGCTTTCTATGGTTTAAATAATTTGCTCTATGTATTTATATTACACATGGCCAGAAATAAGTTTGTTTTGCCTTGGTTTTATTATGCAACAATCGGGTTATGCTGGAAGGGTCACATAAAGCGGAATCCAAACCGCTTCTCGGCTTACATCCGAGAGAAAATGCCCTCCATTTGAACTCGAAACCAGGACTAAGTGGCCACAAAAGCGATACGTCTGCCGACTCACTCACGAAGGACTCCTGATGAAAAATACGTTATACTGATCTTTACGTATTTGTTAATATAATTATCAAGAGTCATTTCAGAATGACAGAAAGATAAAACAGTTGCACAATTGAAACCATTATACAGAATTACATATGGACAATTTCAAAATACTGCAGATTACGGAAGAACTAATTTAGTCCAAGTTAGTTCACTTAAGATTTTTATTAGTCCAAGTTAAAGAAATACGACGACTTAACTTGCATATCAGTAAGAAAAGCGAATAAAGATACGAATTATTTGAGTCCACTTTGGCTCTGACCCATTTATACATAAATAGATACCAAAGATACTTCTGATTTCAATAAATACCTCTCGTGGAGTTTGTATGACCCTCTCCCCCCCCCCGAAAAAAAGTACGGCATTTCGATGTATTTTATCAATAGTAAACAGTATTAAAACGAAACAATATTTAGAATTTTTCTTTGATTGCAATTGCATATCAATAATAAACTATAAAAAATCACAAAAGAAACATTCATAAAATAAAATTAAAAAAAAAACAACTAAAAAAAACCAGAAGTTGCTATTGAAGTATAATCTCTTTGAGTAATAAATGAGGAATTTAGGTCTGAGTATAATACGAATAATATACGGGAGTGAAACGTGATAACCCACAAATGTATGTTCATCAAGATTTTACGAACACTTACACTTTTACGAACATTTTTCTTTTTTTGGTTTAAACCAGCCAACCCTGGGTAAAAGTGAACGTCTTTTTTGGTATTGGTGGACATATATACGATAATTTAAGAAATAGAATGAAACTTGAAACAGCTGAAACACTTAGGTTTCTTCATTGTGATTTGCGTTTACTTAATTCCAACTACTAGAAAATAAGAGTTAGTGTAACAAGTGATGTCGTAAATTACTAAACTGTGTTCAAATATTTCGAAACTACTACAAATGAATGGAACTTTTGAAATAGACTTTTCTAATTTGCATATTTGACTAACTTTTTACAAAGTTTGAATAAAATGTAGAATTTACTTCTTGTTATTTTTTACGTTACTTTTTCAAAATCATACAATTACAGTCAAGTGGCTTATTGTAACACTTTGCATTTACAAAAAATATAATTTTACAATAACATTAATTTGAGAATTGGAAGAAAGTTTTCATCAGGATTTTCGTATGCTATTTTTTAATGTTTTTTTTTTTTTTTTTTTTTTTTTTTTATGCGAGACGGATGTGGTACAGATTTCCTTGAATGATCAACAATCCTTTTTAAAATTGATGAATTTCGGAAAAGCGAACTGGAGGTTACGAATTAGTTCATAGCAATGCACATAACTGTTGAAAATATGTTGTAGAAAGTTTTCACTGGTTAAAAACAATTAGTTCTAAGGTTAATAAATAGTTTTAGCGCTTTCGACTTCGCTTAAATAACCCTCTTTTTTATGATATGTACAGCAACACCTGGTTCAGCACGCATAATTTTGTAAACAACAAAAATTGGTAACGGTAGTATCCGTTTGCATTATATGTATAATAGAGACTAGTAAATACAATGTAATTATCAAAGTACATTATCACTCTAAATATCAATCACTAACTCTTAGAATTAAGTTTGCACGATGTAAGTATGTGCTGCTTTCTAGTTCATTTTATGTGAGCTCGAGATATATATATATATATATTGTGGAACCTAATATGAAATTCTTCTTTTTGTGTTTGTATGCCAAATTTTGGCCTTGTATCTAATATACACCATTACAATGTTGATCATTTCATTATTCTGAAAATTCCTAATAAATATAAGAAATGTGTCCAAAAGTATCGGTATCGGTGACAAAGTGGTACCGGTACATCCCTACCTGGGATAGCACTTAACATAATGGTTCCAGACCGCTTCCTTTCCAATTCTTCGGGTAGTGTGATCGCCGAGGATATCATCCCTCATATGTGAACATAGCCAGCCATGGATACCGAATGTCCAGAATTCTAATTAAGTAGTCCTCTAGTAAGTCTAGTAAGTCCTAATCCTAATCATCTACAATATAATGTGCCTTTGAAATCCTTAAAGAATTGTTGTATTCCTGGTATGATTTTAGCAAGTAATTCTGTTGTCTTCGACGGCTAGATTGTAATAAAGAGTTTCGGCTCCATTTTTTTTTTTTAAACATTTTATTCAACTTGTGAAATGAAATGAAATCTTTAAGTTTTACGTCCCATGGTTATGTCGGTTAGGCTAAAGGAGACGGTGATGATGAATAACGAATGAAATGGTGGAATGAAGAAAGTGGGAGAACCCCGAGGAAACCCTCGCACACGGTGTTTGTCCACCACAGAGTTCACTTGGCGGGGGCTGGGACCGAACCCGGAAACCCAGGCACCAGAGGTGAACGCTCTACCACTGAACCACCGCGGCTCCCTTTATTCAACTTAGTCCTTTGTCAATACAAAGCACTAAAATAAGCAGTAAATTTTTAAAGTTGAGTGACCACTACACACACTAACTCACAACTTAGCGGTACCACAGTATGAAAGCAACTTACCTCGCGTCAGTTTTTTTTTTTTTTTTTTTTTTGTCTTTAACCCATAAAAAATTGCGTGAGGTTATGAACTTGCCTATGTACAAATATGGAAAAATGCGTTATAAAGGGGAAGAATAATAAATGAAAAGAGGGATTTTTATATTTATAAAATGAAAGAAATGAAAGTAATGACAGTAACGGAAATATATATATATTAACGTTGACGGTGCAACTTGGGGGACTGGAGGGGGAAATATAGAAAAATACATAAAAATGTAAGTGACTTAGTACCACTTAAACCACCTGACCAATCTCGATCAAATTTTCAACATAGATGAGGTTCGAACCTGGGATGGTTTTTATCATTTCACTGACGGAAGGGAGATGGGGGAGATACATAAAAATGGCCGAAATTGACCGATATAGTTTTCGGGGTCGCTGAGATGAAGAGTAACACTTCCGATGCCGTTTAAATCCAAATTCAGCCCAGAATAGTAATATTTAATTTTTACTGTCATTTTTGCCAAACACGTGACATAAGGAGTTGTGCATTTAAAGTTCTTATTTCAGCCTGGCGAAGCGGGTAATCATTAACTAACTAACTAACTAACTAACTCTATGGCCTATGGAACCCGGAGATTCAACGCCGCGTTCACTAAAGCTCTCCACTGACTTCTATCCTTAGCTAACTGCATCCAGTTTCTACTTCGTATTCCTATTTCTTCGAGATCCATCTTAATATTGTCCTCCCATCTGCGCCTAGGTCTTCCTAATGCTCGTTTTCCGATTGGTCTTCCATTCAAGACGTTGAAAGCGTTTCTACATTCTTCCATTCTAGCTACATGACCTGCCCCTAAGCCTCCTAGACTTGACGACCCTAACAATGTTGGGTAAACCGTATAAATTATGTAGTTCCTCGTTATGAAGTTTCCGCCATTCCCGTTCCTCTTGGGTCCGAATATTCGTCTCAGGATTTTGTTCTCAAATACTTTCAGTCTATGTTCTTCCCTCAGAGTAAGCGACCATGTTTTGCATCCATATAGAACAACAGGCATGATTATCGATTTATATATTTTAAGCTTCAAATTGCTCGACAGAATTGGCGACAAGAGATTTTGAACCGAATAGTAACATGAATTCCCTGGTTTTAGTCGATGTTTAATTTCTTCGTGGATATGATTTTCCTCTGTTAATATTGATCCTAGATATTTGGAACTATCCACTTTATCAAAAGCATTATTTAATATTTTAACGCATCTATTATTTCCTGTATTACGGTCCCGACGCACTTCCATGTATTCAGTTTTTCTCTGCATTTACTTCTAAACCCATGTCCCTGCAAGCGTTTAATAAGATCTCTGCATTTCTTTCTATTGTTCTCCTATCATCCCCTATTAAATTTACATCATAACCTGGTGAATACCGTTCAACTCTAGGCCTTAGTTGGTATCGTTGATTTTCCTTATAGCTTATTCCAGAACAAAGTTAAATAATAATGGCGACAACGCATGTCCTTGTTTCAGGCCATTTTCGACGTGAAAGTTCGTGGACAAAAATTTTCCTACCCGGACTTTACTTTGGGATTCATTTAAACATATCTTAATTAATCTAATTAACTTTCTCGGTATTCCAAGTTCTGTAAGAACGTTGTATAATGTTTCTCTCCTAACCGAGTCGTACGCCTTTCTAAAATCAATAAATAGTTGATGTACCGGGCTACTGTATTCGCACTTTTTTTTCGAGTATTTGTCGAATGGTAAATATTTGGTCGATAGTTGATCGATTTGGTCTAAATCCGCACTGATAATCTCCAATATTTTCATCTGTGTATGGGGTCAATCTTGCTAATAGAATATTTGAAAGGATTTTATAGGATGTTGACAGAAGAGAAATGCCTCGATAATTATTACAGTAAGTTTTGTCGCCTTTCTTGTGAATTGGAACAGTGATTGATTCTTTCCACTCTTGTGGCAATTCTTCCTTGTTCCAGATAAGGAGAATGAGTTTGTGTATCTTGTTCCACAAGTTAATGCCGAGAATATTGAAAGCATACTTTTTCGGCACCTCGAACCATTCGATCGGATCATCAATATATCTTGATTTACAAAATGCTTATTGAATCATTCCTGTGAAGCGAGGAGATTAAAATTGATTGTACACAAGGGAATGCAGAGTGACAATAGCATCTCTGTCATGCAGTTTTGAATGAAAATGTTCATCCTTTATTGCATAATTACGTATGGTATGCCAATATATTCCAACCTTATAGCGTAGCTGCTACGACCAGGAATACCATTGGCAACCAATATTTCTATTCTCTTTATAGTGCTGCCCCTATTGCTTATAGTTTCAGTTTGAATGTACAAACGCTCATACGAAGTGGCTAGGTCAGAAGCACTTTATGAAAGCTGAGGACTGGCATTTCTTGTATTGCCGTAATTTTGTTCTGTAAGAATGCTATCTCTGGAGCTGTGTTCATTGCCACTGTAGTTATCTGTTATCTCCTACAAACAACGAACTTTTCAACATTCAAAGAACTGTAAGTTGTAAACCGTTCTAGATATGGATAAACTAATTAGTGTATGCGATTGGGTGGAAAAAAAAATCATTGTTGTTTGATACCTCACATGGCCCTCTTTACATTTTAAAAGTTGACGTCGATCCAATGTGGCGGATTTCAAGATGGCGGTCATGATCCGGAATGCCATAAAAACATCCCTCCAAACTCGATTTACATAGTTGAAGTCATAACTATTGTTCCTTCTATTTCGAGAAAAAAAAAAAAAAAAAAAAAAAAAATCGGTCTTGCAACTGTCAAATTATATGGAATATGGCTTTCCCACATTCATGTTTCTATTTCGTTTTCCCAAGTTTCTAGTGCTCATTAGCAGCTAAAATTTTTGTCAGTGTCTTATATTCAACCCTACATTAGGACAGTAGTTGTTTCCTTTTGCTAACCCAACGGCGAAGTCGTGAGGTCTACTTGTTAGCAAAAACGCAGGGTACACGTTAACTCAGTGGTAGAGTGCTTACCTCTGGTGTGTGAAGACCCAGGTTCGATCCCCGGCCAAGTAAGTTTGTGGTGGACAACATCGTGTCCGCGGGTTTCCTCCTACCTTATCATTCCGCCAATTCTTGCATCATCAGTCACTTATCTAAATCATCCGTCGCCCTTAGCCTAAAGAAGATAATCGTGATACGTTATTGAAATATTTCATTTTTCTCACCAAAAACGCATTAATTGGAGCATTTCATCAAGCGAAAGTTTACCTTCAACCATACTTGAAATTTCTTCAATGTCTTTGAGTGCTTGCGTAAACTTAAAAAAAAAAAAAAAATCTTTTAAATAGTAGATAGCAGATCATTATCTTTTTGACATTCTGGTCGAACTATTATCACAGGAGATATTAAAATTACAGTATTGCCAAGTCTTGTGTGAGAAGGAGCACTATAATGGCATAAATATTGCCGCGTATGTTAACCCTCCCCTCCTTAAAGAGAAATGTATTTAAACATAATAGTACATTTTTAGAGGGGGAGAGTACTCTTTTGATTTAATTTATAGTGTTGTTGTACACAATTTATGAGCTGAAAGTTATGCTAGAAATTTTCTCTTGATTCTATTTAGGTTGCCGAAATAACGTTTAATTTGTGGTATCGATTATCAGAAGAATTGTATCGGAAAAACAACGATTCATTAACTGCATTATTTAAACCATACATTGAAAGACTGATTGGAGCTCTTTGTAGGCATGCTCAAATGGAACCAGACCACGTAAGTAGTAGAGCATATTCAATTCATTCGATGTTATTAATGTTGGTTTTTATTTGTTTTTATTTGTATGAACTAATGTTTGAAATATTTCCGTGTATAATAATGGAAATTTAGGTCTATAAACTTAATAGACCTTTCGAGACCTATTTGTTTAGGATCATTTAGTTTAAAATAAAGGATTGAGCTCTTGTTGTTGACATATATTTTTTTTCATACTATATTTGTTGATTTGCGTTTTATCTATTTCAGAACAATGAACTGTTCCAATAATATACAGGGTGGTTGTAAAGTCAGTACCTATTTGTAACGATTTAATGTTTCAAAAAGTAAACAACCTATCACAGTTTTATTTCCATTGAATACATTATTAGAGTGTACCATTTAGATATTAAGTTGCATTTCAACGTATGCACCGCATTTTCCACAAACTTCTGGAATCTTTTAGGAACAGAATCCATGACTCTTAGCATCTCAATTGGAATATTTAAAAACACTTGCATCTAACACACTACCAGTTATTATTAATTTCTTATGACAGTTTTTTTATTGTCTTAGGGTTAAGTGTTTCATTCCTACTTCACTCTTGCCTCCACCATCTCTGCACTTGCACGACCGACCTTCAAACTTCATACCTGGCTTCAATCTTAGCTGTCCTACGCTGTATACACCAGCCATTTTGCGGTTTTTATTGGATCAACTTCTGAAATCATAAATGGTAAACCTCACATTAGTAAACAGTATTACACGCCAGCTAGAGCTGGTTGGTGCTAGTGTCTAGAATAATCTAAATTAAAAATAGGTATTGAATTTAAAACCACCCTGTAGATTTAAAAATACATTTAAAAAAATGTAATTTTGTACACACAGTAGTTAAGTACTTTGATATCTATTTTAGGGGAGCCAAGTTTACCATAAAAGTTTATAATAGGTCACTGTTTCACTTTGTCCTTTTGAACAGTCGATTTTAAAGCTAGGTAGTACGTATACTCTTGAGTTAGTATCAAAAAGTTTTTTTTTCTTTCTTTTCTAGAAAGGGAACATCAGTCAAGAAGTTGACCCTAAACCCGAGATTGATATAAACTTTTGATTTCCTTCGATATTGTAATTTCATAATAATTTTATCTATTTATTCGTTTATATATTCGTAAAAGAATAAGATTAGGCCATAGAACTGTAAGGTTAATCTTCGTCGTAGAGCTTTGTTCGTTCTCTTCTAACAGAGGATTGTGTTCTGTTTTGTAGGAAGGATTGTTGGAAGATGGTGACGATTTCGCAGACTTTAGGGTAAAAGTATCCGAGCTTATTAAGGACGTAGTATTTATAGTTGGGTCATCGAATTGTTTCCGGCAACTGTTTCTTCACTTGCGAAGTCCAGGTGCCACATGGGACTCAAGTGAAGCAGCTCTCTTTATAATGCAGGCAGTAGCGAAGAATATTATTCCGTAAGTGTTTGCAAAAAATTAAGTTTAATTTTTCATTTTTATATAAAATCTAGCCCTTTTTCATTTTTATATAAAATCTAGCCCTTTTATTTTTTAAGCAGCATTTATTTCAGATCATCTTTTGTTATGTGTTTTTCTTTGACAGTTAGGTGGCAGTCAGTTTTCAGAAAGCCATACCTCAGGAAAACTTTCTAATTCTTTTTCAGGAAAATCCACTCCATAATAATCGTAACTCAATTAGTAGTTACAGTGTTTCCTTCAAAAGAACTCGAGGTAATCCGCTGGCACCCCTGCCTAAATTAAGATGAGTACCTGCTATAATTTTCGCTAATCTGTTGAAATATATTTTCTGAACTACAGGGTGTCTCAAAATATCGTTGAAGAATATGACGAAAATAAGAATTTGATTAAGGTTTCCGTCATCACTGACAGAGCCGCAAATTATTACAGTGTAGGCGAATATATTGAAACCATAGAGTTGATTTATTTGTTCATTGGATCAAAAGATCCAATATATTTCAATCAAAATGTTTCTTGTAGGTCTTATATCTGGAGAACTACATATAGTATAGCCAAACCCAAACTATCAGTTAACTCAGTATGATGTACTTGTTCCATAGAAAGTACGAAAACTCGATTTAGGGGCCGTTCAAAAATTTTGTAGCCCCTGATCCCAAAACTAATTACTGGCCCAGATTGCAATCTTTTTGATTTTTTGTTTTGTTTTCCTAAAATTCTTGTTTTAAAGAGTAAATTCTCTTAAATCTAAGATTGACATTAACTTTTACCGTTCAAACTACTGAGTTAAAACTTGTGTTGAAGCTTCTTAGCGAGTTATGAATAATTATAATACTTATTCTTCTTATTTTTTAAATGTTCAGAAAAAGAAAAAGAAATTACCTAAATTCACGGTCCAATTCATAAGAAAGGCACATTAAGAATTTTACTATAGGTAGGTAAAGAAATAAACGATTGTACCTAAATATTCGCAAAATAAAGATAATATCTTTTGTTCTTCATGGTTGGTTTTAGCGTTTAACGCCCCTTTTTAGTACCGCTCTGTATGAGAAATGGACGACAAATTTAACATGGAATCCTAGTCACATAAGCTCCACCGGAAATCTAGGTAATTAGGGCCTCCCTTATCAAAAGCTAAACACTACCCATGTAGGTACGAGAAGTTTCGTCTTTCTCTTCATGTCTTAAAATTTATCTATATATTAAAATGCTAGATTTATATGTTTGTGGTCAAGAAAAGTTTATATATTTGTGGCCAATCCTTTCGATAGTGAGTTCTCAGGAACTATAGGCTCCAGAAAGATGCCGTTTTCACTGATCGATTGCAAATTTTGTGTAGATTGTTTAATTCTAATTGAATATTTGAAAAAATGGCCGTTATTTCTTTATTACATTTTTAGGGGTACGCTGGAAGCGTGGAAATTTAAAAAAAATAAATTATTATATCCTACGAGTTATACATTCCAACACCACATATTTACGGGGTAAGTATGTCTCCGGCGTTTGTTTTATGGCCAAAATGATAATGAAAAACGAAGGATAACCATTTCTCCAGCCTAAGATGAATCTTCATTGGTTGGAATGTTTTGCCCAACAAACACCATATATCAATTACATTATAATTAATTGCGTGTGTAATATATTTGCTTATTACGTACTGCATGCAAGAATAAAGAAAAGACACTGATCATACATGAATTAGAAACTCCAACCTGAAGTAGGCTCAAATCTTGTAAACGATGCGAGATACTGAAAAAAATAATCGAAAAAAATCTCCCCTTTATGGTACCTCTAGCCGATTTTTATCAAGACGTCTTTCACTTGTGTCTGTAAAGGGACATGTAAAGATGTTGTGAGGAATGACAAGGAGATTTCTGCTCATATGTGAATGATGCACTGTGTAGAGAGCGCAGGTTCAGCTGGTTACGTAAGTATACATTCAATTAATACCTAAGTTTTGCTTCATTTAATATATTTCAGCCGTGGAGCTCAGAAGTAGAGCCTTACTTTTGAAGTTTATGCTAATATCCTATCATATATTTCATCACAATTCATTTGCCTGTATCATCGCTTCCATTAGCGTAAAAGTATAATCGCGGTACAGTAAACTTAAGGTTTGATTTTATTTTCAATACATTTCAGTGATAAACGTTTAAATTCCTCTCACTCGCATGGAAGCAGGCTTGAAATCAAAAGTAGTAAACATAAACCATCATCAGAAAACGTGAGGTAAGATGCAAAGAGCGCAATTCGCATGCTAGTTTGCACTTGTACAGGCATATCATAGATAGGGCTGTGCGATATCGGTAAAATAAGATATGTTTAAATGAATCCCAAAGTAAAGTCCGGGTAGGGAAATCTTTATTCACGAGCTTTCACGTCGAGAATGGTCTAAACAAAGGATATGCGTTGTCGCCATTACTATTCAACTTTGTCCTGGAATACGCTATAAAGAAAATCAAAGATAGCAACCAGGGCCTAGAGTTGATAGCAGCCAGGGCCTAGAGTTGAATGGTATTCACTAGGAGAACAATAGAAAGAAATGCAGATATCGTATTAAACGCTTGCAGGAGCATAGGTTTAGAAGTAAATGCAGAGAAAACTAAATACATACAAGTTCGTTGGGATCGCAATACGGCAAATTATAGATGCTTTAAAATATCAAATAATACTTTTGATAAACTGGATACTTCCAAATATCTAGGATCAATATTAACAGACGAAAACCATCTTCACGAAGAAATTAAATGGACTAAAAGCAGGGAATTCGTGTTATTATTCAGTTCAAAATCTCTTGTCGTCGCGAATTTTGTCGAGGAATTTGAAGCTTAAAATATATGAAACGATAATCATGTCTGTTGTTCTGTATGGTTGCGAAACATTGTTGCTCACTCTGACGGAAGAACGTAGATTGAAAGTATTTGAGAACGAGATCCTGAGACGAATATTCGGACCCAAGAGGAACGGGAATGGGGAATGGTGGAAACTTCATAATGAGGAACTACATAATTTATACAATTTACCAAACATTGTTAGGGTCATCAAACCTAGGACGCTCAGGTGGGCAGGTCATGTAGCTAGGATGGAAGAAAGTAGAAACGCTTTCAACGTCTTGACTGGAAGACCAATTGGAAAACGACCATTAGGAAGATCTAGGGGCAGATGGGAGGACAATATTAAGATGAATTTCGCAGAAATAGGAATACAAAATAGAAACTGGATCCAGTTGGCTAAGGATAGAAGTCAATGGAGAGCTTTTGTGAACGCGGCATTGAACTTTCGGGTTCCATAGGCCATAGAGATAGTTAGTTAGATGTCGGTAAAATATCAAAACTTGATCGATGTGTTAAAATATTGCCGGGGCCAGTGGCCTGATTCAGTAGGCGAGATGTTGTGGTGGGGAACGACGTATACTATGACGGTTAATCTCGATCGTGATGGTCTGAGCATCTGTCAACTGCTCTAGTCGTAGTTCGGATCCTATGTTGGTAGTAGATGTCGCCCTTCATAACCACGGTTTTGCATAACGACACAAAACACAAGAACTCGTATCGAAATGCCAAAAAAAAATCGAAATATTGAATATAGAAATATCGAAAAGGATTGAAATTTTCAAAAAATATTGAAATATTCAAAATATCAAAATACAGTAAAACCTCGTTAATCCGGACTAATTGGAGGGATAAGCTGACTTCATTAACTTATAATCTAAGAGAACAGTAGAAAGTAAACTAAAACTGTTTATCACAACACATTACCTTTATTATGGTGCAATTAACCCTTTTTCAATCCATGATAGGATTTCGTACCATAATGGAGTTGGTCAAATCAAACAGGGACCAAAGAACATCCCAGATGCGTTTTAGAACCAGATTTGGTCAACTTGTTGACGCCAAATGGTGGTGGTGGTCGGGGGTAACATTACATTTTTTTCTTGAGCAGGGTGTCTATCGGTCACGAAATCAGAAAACGGTCATGAAAGTCACGAAAAAGTCACAAAATTTAGCTTTTGGGTCACGATTTTTTTTAACTGTGCAAATGTAAGTACAGATTGGAAAATTTTGTTCTATAAAACATCAAAATTCAACACCAAAAATGTCTATGGTCGGCTTTAGACGCTACCAAATCGCAAGCAAAGTACGCTTGTATCGCATGGATGAAAATTCGGCCTAATTCGCACCCAAATTCGCGCTTGAAAATGTTAAGAAATTGTATGATTTTTTAAAGAAAAAGTCACAAATTCATTGTTCAATTGTAGTAGACACCCTGTTGAGGCAATTTTTTTCCCTCTCGTAGCTTTCAAGGTATTAGATTGAAATTTTGCGTACTCATTGTGACATCTAACTATTTATCAAATTTTTTTGAGATCCCTACGTCAACCCAGGCCCGGGACAGAGGAGCGCAACATTTTTTAAAAAAGCTCCGTGATTTAAAAGCTAAAAGATTTTCGAAAACGACTCCCGGTTTTTCCTCGATTTTCCTGTTTCAAGTGTATGATACGGACAAGCAAGTGGTACCGTTGGAAAGATTGCTCTATTGTGGAAAGAAAAAAAGAAGATATGAACCATGATCCTACGATAAATAGCAATGAAGCAGTACTTGCTTGACTGAAAGTCTAAAATTTACCTCAAAAAGCCAAGATCGTAAAAGATTTAAAGGGCATAGACATAAATACATATACTACTGTACAGTAAAATCTAAACCAATACAATGCATACAGTAAAATATTCGTAACCATCACGGAGCTATGTAACGAATGGAATTGTTGACTTCTGCTTACATTGGTAACCTTGCATTCTGCTTTTATTTATTTATTATTATTATATATTTTTTTCGTTTATCGGAATCCAGATCAACTGTTCTTTACTGTGTCGATACATCAATTAGTAATACTTTGTGATTTCGATATTTATATATTTGAGGATAGCGGTCGAGGAATCGAAATATCGCACAGCCTTAACCATGTACATAGTTGCTGCTGCTGTATACGAGTAAACACGTAACTGTATATAGTTGGTGAAGATGCATAGTTAAAGTGTAGATTGAGTTTCTGTATATACATGCTGAGAAAAAATTATACAAAGAAACACCTGGAGATAATTCTTTATATCAAATGAAACAGGAAGTTCTAATGAACGTAGGTTAATAATAATAACAAAGCACCTTACAGAATGTAAGCTAGCGAAAATATGAAACAATCATTGAGCGTAGATTATGAGACCTGAGTCAAGGGGTTCAATACATTATATACAGGCGGTGAATTGGGATTCCAGGACTTTTGATTTGATTTGATTTTGAGTTTAGCGTTCCTTTCAGCAGCGAGGCTATGTTGGACGTAGACCTACAGCTTAATGTGGAATCCGAACTACATGAGCTTCCGCCGGGAGTCGAACCTCCGCGGATCTCTCACGCCAAAGGCGCGTATGCTAACCGCTTAGCCAGGAGGGAGCGTAAGTGTGGGGGGAGGGGAGTGCAAGCAAGCTCTCGCTGGGGACTGTCTAAAGTGCCAGCGTTTGTGCAGGACAAACAACAACGACACTTGATTCTCTTCGTACTCATACTTTTTTCAAAAAAATATAACTAAAATAACGAGTAATTATTGAAATATCCAACAATTATTACATTTTTAGGATATTAGAAAATCATCTTGAACTGGATTTAGGTTATTTTCTGATCTGAACCAGTTTATGGAGAACGGGTGTCTTTACGTTGCAGGAGGGAACGAAACCCGGAATAAAATGAAAAAGTACTTCCTTTATCTACATCTTTGTATGACTCTTCCTAATTTTTCCTCCCATATTTCCTTTCTCTCTTTCTTTTGAACTTTTGCTAAGGGGACGCCGTTCTCTTGACTCCCCCTCATTTCCATCCTTGATTATATATAAACTAATACAGGTACTACCTCAATAACCCTATTTGCGAACCGTACTGTGCTATAGCGGACTTTGGAACAGTGAGTTTAATGGGTGCTTGGCTTTGTCTTCTAAAATTCGTAATGTAGACCTAGTTGCCCAAGTGTTCGGAAACGGACATTAGATCGATCTTGCCCTAGTTTGTTAGTACTCAAACCGCTTGAACGAAGTTCCATTATTTCCGAGCCTTATAACTCTGGAAGGAGACGTTACTCGACCCATTTTTATTGTGACTGTTCTATTTGATATAAAGAAGCACTTCGCAAAATTTGGTGATGGCATTTTTTTTTTTTCTTATTCTCAAAGTGGCGCATTATGGAGTATACCATTAACAATATTCACGATAGTAAGAGATATCTTAATCAATGTGGGTTCAGTGGGGCTTGATTTCTAGGCTACAACCTTTGTAAAGTAGTCTCTTACAGAATTTTGCCTAAATGTCATTCAAGGCAAACACAGGAGAAAATAACACAGTAATGTTAAATGATCTTGAGAGTAAGGTCAATTCCAAGGGGAAAGTGGGAAACTCTATTGAGTAGAGCGAGACGAACACAAACTGTCATTGCTCTATCCTTTTAGTCAAAGCGTAACGAATTGATATCTGCCAGTGGATTCTATATACTCATATTATTTTCGAAATAGTACATTCTTTGTTTCTCTCCCTGGTCCCTTTAAAAATGGAAAACCAAGAATATAAGTTTGGAGTACAGGGTGTTTCAAAATGAATATCAGGGATTTTAAGGCTTTGTATTATTTATTACAATTAAATTACTCATATAAATAATACATTAAATGAAAGAGCATCTCAAACATTTTTGTAAGCATGCACGCGTATGGACTGTTTCCTCTGTCTGCCGTTAGAAAGCGCTAGTAGCAAAGATGGCGACTAGTGAACAGAAAGCTTTTTGTGTTTTACATTTTGCAAAGACTAAATATATAGTTACAGTGCAACCCGTCCGTGTGCAGAATTTTAATGACACGCTTACTTACAACTACGTCCTTATCATTAGCAGTTGCTACAAGCTCTAAAGCCTACAGACTACAGTTTACGTGCCAACTTTGCAAATGAAATGTTGCTGCATGACGATAGAGATTTTCTGGATCGTGTCGGCTTCAGTGAGGAATCGACATTTCACCTAAGTGGCGATGTGAACACACATAATGTTCGCATCTGGAGATCAGCAAATTCCCACGAGATAGTACAGTTACAACGAGAATTCCCCTAAATTGAATGTGTTTTGAGCCTTATCCCAGCGGAAACTTTATAGGACTTTCACACCTATCGACTCGATGTGTGTACCGTGTGGCAAATGGTGCTCAAATTGAACACTTGTAGCAAAAACTGTTTGAGTTGCTCTTTCGTTTGAGATATTTATAATTGTACGTTAAATATAATAAATACTACAAAGCCTTAAGACCCCGATATTATTTCGAAACACCCTGTATATGAGGCCATATGTCAGTGTACAAGAATTCATATAAAGATAAATTTACAAAATAGAATTAAGGAGCATATCAAGGAATTGAAGCTACCTTGGATTGCCTAAAAATGTGTTAGAGAATAAACATACCATTGAAAAAAATGCAAGTTTGCATAATACCAAAACACATATTGAAAGAATTGTTTTTGAACCATTATATTTCGATTTTAAAAAAATCAAAATTTGGATCAAGATAACCTAAACAGAATATAGGATACTGTCTTGATCAGGAACACAGAGAAAGGACCCCGCTCAGAGCTTATGGAAATCCGGTTTCTGTTAAATTGGCTGGTATTGCAGTATGTTATGTATTTTGGACCCCTGATAAAAAAAATCTCAATGGGCACGCACCCCGAAAACCTCACGTTTTTAAGATATCCGCTGATTATTATCGTCACTTAAAAGCATACGCTCCCTCATAAACTGAAAATAATAATTAGATCGACAGTTTATCAAATCTGAATCAAATCAAAAAATCTGAATAAAATGTACATAAATGTTTTTTGAATCGCTGGATTCGATTATGTCATTCTCTTGACCCGACAAGGTGATTTAAAGGTCAAACGTGAAATACCGTTGGAAAAATCTGAAGACCTTCATAGATAGGGTCTTAGGGTAGCTGAAAAATAACTTTTCAAAGAATCGTAATCACTCCTACTGTAAGGATTTCAGCTCACTGACTTTAATATATATATATGGGGGATTGTATGTATGTATATGTGCATGTCTATGTTATCTACTTTATCCCCTTTCACCTTCGTCGGAAGCATCAAATAGTGGCATTTTTCCTTATTAAATTGTTGGTGCCCTGATAAATAAATTAATATAGTGGTCGTTAATTGATGCTGGATAAGACTGTACAATTGGCACGGTAAAATCGAGATCGTATAGATGATGTAAATTTATGCAGGCTAGGGTAGAAGCAGAGAATGTAGCAAGGCAAAATGCTGTGTGGCAAGACATTATCAAACCGATATCCCAGAATTCCCTCAATTTGATTTTGCGTTTCTTAATCGAATCACATTGGGTGTTTATCAGGTTGAACTAGATTCTTCGTATACCCGCATTCAAGGTTATTTAGACCATGAAAATACTGATATTTTTCAACTTGATTTGGGGGCCGCGGTGATTCAGTGGTTGAGCGTTCACCTCTGGTGCTTGGGGTCCCGGCTTCGATACCATCCCCCGCCAAGTGAACTTTGTGGTGGACAAACACCTTGTGCGTGGGTTTCCTCGGTGTTCTCCCGTTTCCTTTCACTTTCTTCATTCCACCCTTTCATTCATTTCTCACAATCACCGTTTCCTTTAGCCTAATCGGCATAACCGTGGGACGTAAAACTCAAAATATTTTATTTTTTTCAACTTGATAGAAATAGATTTGAGACAGGATTGTTACGTTTTAGAGTTCTTTCAAGATGTAGAAACGTTACTCGATATCAGCTTTGGATACGCTTTGCAGTAAAATGATGACGAATTGCCCGCCATGAAAGTAGATGATGATCCGATATTATTGTATTATTGTACTTGTAAGTCTGGTGCTAGAACATTAGGTTGTTGTGCACGTGTAGCCAGTGCCCTATGATTTTTAGAATGGGCTAGACATCAAATCAAATACTCTAGTCGAGCTCTACTAGAATACATACAATATGCTGCTAATCGTATTGTGAACAACGATGGAAATGAAGGGGAAATACTGGAGGTTGAAATTGAAAAATGATATGTGAGATGCAGAAA
Source organism: Thermobia domestica (assembly GCF_964235325.1). Classification (NCBI taxonomy): domain Eukaryota; kingdom Metazoa; phylum Arthropoda; class Insecta; order Zygentoma; family Lepismatidae; genus Thermobia; species Thermobia domestica. Next base: position 8,987,958 of record NC_137458.1, read on the forward strand.
ACAAATCTTTATTGGAGAAGACACCGCAAATGACTGACTGGAAAACTAAATGGACAGTATTAATGGTATATTCAGTTAACACCGATCTCGGATTCTGAATCAGCTATCCTAAAAAACTGTCTATGATTTTTTTCAGATTTTTCCGACAATTTTTCAAGTTTGACCTTGCAATGTCCCTGCAGTGACCTGAAATGATCTTGTCGAGTCAAAAGAATGACATAATCGGATCCAGCGACTCAAAAAATATTTTTGTACTTTTTGTTCAGATTTTTGTAACGTTCCCTCCCGATTTGACCTTCAAATGACCTTGAACCTGACCTGATGGAGGTTAATCGACCTCGGATTCGGTACCAGAGACCCCCAAAAACCCTCGAATACTCTGCTGAGACTCGTTCATATCTCATTGATGAACTGTCGATCTAATTATTATTTTCAGTTTACGAGGGAGCGTATGCCTTTAAGTGACGATAATAATCTCAAAAACGGGGGTTTTCGGGGTTCGTGCCCATTGAAACTTTTTATCAGGGGACCAAAATAATAACATAATTACAATACCAGCCAATTTAACGGAAACCGGATTTCCATGATCTCTAAGCAGGGTCCTTTAGTACGTGTATTAAAATTAATAATAATATCCTTGAAGTAATACTAATCGTTAATTCAGGACGAAAGTGATCCCAGGAAAAAAAAAAAAAAAAAAAAAACATGCTTGGCGATTTTCTCAGTTGACCGAAGGAGAGTATAAGATCACGCAGGAGAAAGTGTTTTTCCTGCGAAAGGTATCCGCTCGGATTATTAGTTGTATTCAGTTGCTTACATACTTACTGAAGAAGATACTCGTTGCAGGTGAGAACTTTCAACATATTGAAAATTGTACGCAGCAGAAAAGTAGGCGAAAACCTTTTTTAATGAATTAATTGTTTCATGTCTTTTGGTATTGAGTGGGGTTCGATACAGGCAATAGTTCGAAAAATGAAGAAAAAGTAACTCCTTAACAGGAACCCAAAGCATCTATAAGATAATTATTTTTGCTTATTTATTTATTTTTTGTGCAGTACTATTACCTAGTATATTCCAATAAGCGACATTTTGTGCTCACCTAGTTTATACAGAGTGTTTCAATACAACACTGACAACGTTTGGGAGGTGATTCCTGACACCAAGATAAGACAGAAAGTATAGATCGACCTGGTTGCATAAATGCTTCCTTTTTGAGTTATAGGCTGCAGAAAACATGAAAAAATGAACTTTAAAGGCCCATTGCTCCAAAACTATGGGATCTACTGTAGTCGGGTCGGGATTTCACTTAAAAACTAGTATGTGCCCTATCCATGTATCCAAGTTGCAGAATCCTGTGGCACTTCAACAACAATTTTTATAGAGGTAGTTGGTGAGTACTTCAAATTATGTTCCCGTAACCAAATTATCTCTGTAATAAATTGTTGCGTGAGTACCTTAATATTCTGAATCATGTATGTTTGGATAAGGCACATATTAGTTCCTAAGTGAAGTCTTTTTTCCGACTACGGTAGGTCCCATAGTTTTGAAACTACAGACCTTTAAAATTGATTTTTTCATGTTTTCGGGAACCTATAACTCCAAAAGGAAGCATTTGTGCACCCAGGTTGGTCTGTAATTTTTGTCTTATCTTGGTGTCAGGAATCACCTCGCAAACGTTGTCGGTCTTGTTTTGAAACACCCTGTATATATGTAAATTTGAAAACAGTTTCAAGCACCAAGTCCCAGAATCAGATTTTTTTACTTCGGGGCCAGCAGCATTCACTAGCCTATTAAATAACATGTGAAATATGCATAATATGTATGCACATTGCCCCCGTGCGCGTAGAATATGTCGCTTAAAGTGTTAAGAGGGGGTCGCACTTGGTTTGACATTCAGTGTTGTTCAAAGCAATGAAAAAGCAAGTTTGGACCAATGATATAGTACTAATACATCAGTATCATGCAGCAAAGTTTTCAGTATTTTCAAGAGACTGTTTATCACTGCATGATTTATCAAAATGTCAATCATGACGTCATCAAACGTGACTTTTTTTTTCCAGTGGTAGTCATTGTGTCGAAAGTATAAGTTAATTTATTTCATAGTATTTTGCAAGTAACTGGATCGTTTTAGTATTTTGCAAGTAACTGGATCGTTTTTTTCTCCAAAACAAAAGATTTTTCTTTTCTTTTATTTCGAAAGGTAGGAGAGACAGTTACTGTCCTCATCTTGAATGCAGAAAATTCATCTCTCGCTAGCGCTTGAGCTAAATAGAATTGATATAGTGTTGTATTGGGAGCATTGTAAATGCTTAACTTAATTTAAATTCATCACTTAGGATGTTGCATTTAATTAGTTGCTTTTCTTTCCTTAATTTTCTAAGTAGATAACAGGCAAAAAGTAATAACTACATGTTACAAAGTACTTTAGAATAATATTTTCAAGATACTATTTATTCATAAACATAAGTAAGGGACAATCAAATGATATTATGATTTTTGATCAATGCAGTTTCGATAGGCATTTGAAATTTCGTACAGTATCTCTTTGCGGGCTAAGTGGCTATTACGCGTGCTTGGATAGAAGTGCTTGGATCGGATATAAACCCGAGTGATGGATTTGGATCTCACTTCAAGTAATATGTTCTCTTTGCTGAAAGGAACATTGAACTCCCGTCATTCAATCAAATATCGCAGTGTGGTGTAGTTATTGTTGCTCTAGAGAAGATGCAGTCTCCAAGCAAAAGGGAAGGAAGTTGATCTCATCCCCAATGAGCAACGATTCATACTCGCTGCATAATACATGTGTGTTGTTCAATGCTGACGTGAACATTTGAATGGACGAATGTGTTCTCTCGGTTAATTTAACCCAATTTTTCTCCTTAGTTCTCCAGATACGAGTCACGGCTCCTCTCAACAAAATGTAATTACTCCAATATACGTAGTACGGGGAAATGTATTATGCAATTTATGGGGCTGTCTTGAGTATACGTCTCTCCAGCATTATCAGCCCAAAAAACGTGCAGTTTCTAGGTGTTTTAAATTAAGGAAAAGATAGTTTGTGATACTGCTCAGACTATTGCTGTCTCAAGAGGGTAATGTTGTACTTATTATCCATAATTATTCGTATCGTACTCCATAAGTAATCAGAACATTAGTGTACTCTAAATATCAATTGCAAACACTTATTTTCGTGTAAAATCGTAATTTAATATGTAACTATTATGTAAACATCTTAGGCACCTTTAAGAATAATCCCATCAATTATACGTATAAATATCTATATGCAATGTCCTAACAATAATTCCTTTTTTAATCTTAAAATTATTTCTGTTTATCTGACAGTCCCACAGACTATATTTCTAGCTACCCCAGTTAGTTGTATGTATAATTTGCACATTTACTATACAGACTTACAATAAAATTATTTGTAAATCTGTAAGTTACCGTAATTTTATGATACATCATCTTCTTTCTCACCTCTACATAGAAATTTTAGAACTTTTCTTTCCCTGGGAGAGCTGTTTTATACTTTGATAAGGTCTCTTCTTTGTAACTGCATCTAGATAGTTTATCCTTGGTCTTCCTCTTCCTGCTTTTTCTTCTGCCTTTCCCTCTGTCAACACAGTAATCCAGTCGGAGTGCCGAATAAGATGGACAAGCATGTTGTTTCTTCGTTTTCTTATTATCTTCATGATCTGTCTTCCTTCATTAACTTCCTGTAGTACGTCTTCATTCCTTTCCCTTTCGGTCCATCATATGCGCAGCATTGTGTGCCAATACCACATTTCAAATGCTTCCAGCTTAGGTATTTCAGCTTTTCTCAATGTCCACGTCACTGATCCGTAAAGCGCCACGCTCCATACCATGGTCTTAATAAATCATTTTCGAATGTCCAACGACACATTTCTTGATGTTAGCAGTTCTCTTTTCCTATTGAATGCTTGTTTACCGTACGCTATTCTGGAACTTACTTCTTTTTCACTTCATCCGTCCGAGGATATTAGACTTCCTAAATAGGGGAAGGTCTTAACGTCTTCGATTTTCTCTCCCTCTAGCCATACACTTGCCCCTTCCTGTTCTGCTCTTGTGCACTTGATCACTTTGATTTTCTTCCTATTTATCTTCATTTTGCATGTTTTTTTTTTCTCAGTTGATACATACAAATGTAAAAATTTTGATATTCACTAGTACTACATTAGTATTTCAAGACTAGACGTTGGGGAATAGACTTGTAGGATCATGAAAAACTGATATCGCAGTTGAGTCATAGTTTTTGTCTCTTCCCTCAGTATCTCATTAACACTTCAAGTTCGGTTGTCGTTTCCTCGCGTTGCTTGATCATGACCTCATTCTAGTATACTTACAGTTCTTGTTAGTTGAAAGCGTGTCTACAGTCGGGAATTGTGAGATATACCCAGGACGTCTGCTACCTTTCACTTCTCTCTCCTGCGTTAATTCTGCTAATGCCTCTTCACAACATCATGGTCTGGTGGCATTGTTCTTGGCCAACACTTCACTAAGCCAGTTCATAATCATTTCCGCACTGTCAGCGTTACACTACTGGATTTCCATCTCATGTGATTTTGCATTTTAGTACGTTCTGTTAATCTTGCTTCCTGGCGTTATCTACTGAGGGAATGCCAATGATTATTGGACAATGACCAGAGTCAGGCTTAACATCTTTTCCCGTTTTCTGTATTGTAGTTGAGCTACCCTACATTTTTATTTCAAAAGTTATTGGCCACAATTTATATTTTCTGTAATAATTGCTCACATCTCAAGAAGAAAATAATTGTATGAGACATCAGAACGACAACCTGATCCTCAAAATATCGTTTAACACCACAAATTTCGTCTGTTCTTCAGATATCCTGCAGTAAAGGTTAATTTAGGGTGAAAATGACAGGAAGGTGAATGAAAATTAATAAATAAGGAAAGAAACACCAAAGAAAAGTAATGAACTAAACTAAAGAAACAGTGATTCCTCCATTACGTTTTTCTGACTTGATTTTTTTAAAAATATATGTTTCATCTTGTTTTTCGCATGGAATCATAATTTTGAGGACAGGAATTTGAGTGAATCCATTTTTTTTTTTTAAATTCAGATTGTCAATATTATTACTTAACTGTAAATTTTGTCGTTTTAGTGTAGACATTTTCAAAATCCTGTCTTCCTGTTTAAAAGCGTGACGATTTGTTTTCAGTGTTTTTTGTAGACCAAGTTACATATATTCGAAGTGGGGTACAGATAAACCTGAAACTGGTGGCCATTGTAATCGCTTCCATGATGATTTATATTTCGTTTGTCATGTAGGTCTGAAAAATTTAGTGGATGTAAGATTCTTTAGTAACTAAAAATTCTTTCTGGGATATGTATATATATATACGAGGGTCATGTAACTCGAAGTGGCAACATAAATGTGAAATGAAATGTAGTGAATCACTCATATCAAGAAGCTTACAGTCCTTCGATGTAGTCTCCGCCAGCCTGTTGAATCCTTCGCCAGATGTCTGGTAACCGTTGAATACCTGTCGAAAACCAACGTGAGAGGGTGTTGACAGTGCGTTAAGGCACGAACAATTCTGGGAATTTCTCTGAAACGTTTGCAGGGGCTCATATCTGGAGAGTATAGCGGGTGCTTCAGTACCTCCCAACCCCATCTCGTAACAGAGTTTGTACTGGATGGGTTGTATGGCATCTGGCATTGTCGTGTAGGGGAATTGGTCCAGACTCCAGGAGGTGTGGACGTTTGCGCTGCAATGCTAGTCGTAAATGGCTACTGAGGTGTGAAGCATAGTATGCAGCATTAACGGTAACGCCCGGTGGAACTTGATGTGACAGGATAATGCCTTCGTGGTCGAATGTCATTACATCAACACCTTCACGTTTGCTGGCTCTTGTCTAAGCTTTGTCGGTCGTGGAGATTCTGAGTGGCGCCTTCACTCGACTGACGTTTCAATTCAGGCTCGTAGGATCTTCCCCACGTTTTGTCACGTGCAATAATGCGGTGTAAGAAGTCATCACCTTCTCATTGTAACGTTGAAGGTGTAGGCGCGCACGTTCCCACGTATGCCATTTTTGAACCTCCGTCAGAGCATGAGGTACCCATCTGGCTGCAATTTTCCGCATGCCAAGATCGTGTGTTAGCATGCGGAACAATGATCCGGAAGAAATGTTCAGCTCCTGCGCCAATTCACTACAAATCCAGCGCCGATCACCGTCAAGCGGTGTCCATAGTCTTGCAAGATGAATTTCATCCGTAGCCATTCGCATATGCCCTTCACCATGCATTTTATCTGTTGATTGTCGTCCCGCCTGAAATGCTGCAACCCATCTCGCCACTGTCCGATACGGTAGAGCAGCTTCACCACAGGCCTCTACTAATCCTCTGTGAATCGTTCTAGCATTTCGCCCTCGTGCCACCTGGAATTTGATAAACACACGCTGTTCTGTACGCGCGAACATTGCGTTAGGGTGGTATTTCACACAACAATCACTTTAACAATGTCTATTCGCCACATACACCGTAATATGGGACCTCAGCAGCGTTGAACTGACTAGTACACGTCCACGGAACACACTACGTTCGTCATTTGTCTCCTGTCTACACGACACTTCAATCATAGCAGTGTTGCCAATTTGAGTTGAATGACCCTCGTATATATATATATGTATATATATATATATATATATATATATATATATATATATATATATATATATATAAAATTGAAAATCACTATGTTTATGACTAAATCTCCTGAACCGCCCGAACGATCTCGATCAAATTTGTAACATGGATGAGGTTCGAGGCTGGGCTGGTTTTAGGCTATTCACTTTGATGGTAGAACTGAGGGGAGGGGGAGGAGAAGGGGTATAATAAAATAAATAAAACTTAATAACTCCTGAACCACTCGACCGATCTTAGTCAAATTTTCAACATAGATGAGGTTCAGGCGTGGGATCGTTTTTATGATTTAAATTTGACGGTGCAACGTAGGAGTAGAGGAGGAAAGGAAGATATATTAAAATCAATTTATATAAGACTGAAAGTGACTATTTTTGTAACTTAATAATTATTGAACTATCCGACTGATCTCAATCAAATTTTCAAGAAACATGAGGTTCGGATCTGGAAACATTTTTGTAATTTCACTTTAACGGTAGATCCTAGGGGAGGGGGACGTATAGATAAAAAATAATAAAACCTAATAACTTTTGAACCACCCAACCAGTCTCGATCAAATTTTCAACATATATGAGGGTCGGGCCTCGGGTGTTTTTTTATCGTATCACATTGACGAGCCAACGTAGGGAGGGGGGAGGGAGAGATATATGTAAAAAAAAAAAAAATGACTGGCTTTGTGACTTCATCACTCTTGAACCAACCGACTGATCTCAATCAAATTTTCAACACACATGAGTTTAGGGGCAGGGATTACTTTAGGCTATTCACTTTGACGATGCAACCTAGGGGAGGGGGAGAGAAATTTAAATATTATCAAAAATGACCGATATTAGTGTTGAATTCATAGTTTTCGGGGTCGATTAGAGAAACAGTGACACTTCTTATACTGTTTCAATCTAAGTTCAGCCCTGATAGTTGGGAGGGGAAGGGTACAACGTAGGGGAGAGGAATAAACATTTAAAAATGATCGAAAATGACAAATATTAGTGTCGAATCCATTGTTTTAGGAGTAGCTGAGATTAACAGTCACAATTCTGATGCCGTGTGCCGCAGCACGGAGGAGGGGGAGCTATATGTAATAATGATCGAAAATAACCAATACCAGTGTCTAATCCATAGTTTTCGGGATCATTCAGATGAACAGTGACATTTCCGATCCCATTTAAATTCAAATTCAACCCCGCAACTTGAGGGAAGGAGAGGAAGAGATATTTAAAAATGATCGAAAATGACCGATATTAGTGCCGAATCCACATTTTCGGGGGTCGCTGAGATGAACGGTGACACTTTCGATGCCATGGTCCGCAAGAAGGCGGAGGAGGAAATATATATATATATATATATATATATATATATATATATATATATATGTATATATATAAATGGTCAAAAATGATCGATATTAGTGTTGAATCTATAGTTCTTGCGTTCGCCAAGACGAACAATGACACTTGTGATGCTGTTTAAATTCATTTTCAGCCCCAACACTTGGGGGTTGAGGAGGGGTAGTATACCTAGGTACATTAAAATGATCGAAAATGAGCAATATCAGTGTTGAATCCATAATTTTCGAGGTCACTAAGAGGAACATTGATACTTACGATGCAATATAGATCCAAATTCAGCCATACAACTTTGGGAATTGGGGAAGAGGGACATCATACTTCAGCATAAAATTATCGTAAAGTTATTATGAAATTTACAACATCGTATTATATAATATTCGGAACTTGGTGACAAGCTACATGGTTCGTATCATAAAATATAAATATAAAAAGGTAAGAAAAATGGCAATAAAATACTTGAGATACAAAGGTGTGCATTTAAATTATTTATTTCAACCCAGCGAAGCGGGTAATTTTGTGTATATATATATATATATATATATATATATATATATATATATATATATATATATATATTAAATCGAAGTAGACCTGCTTCGATTACCGTATTTGTTTCTTGAAAATGGGTGTTAACAATAATGTTTACTTCTTTGTGTTTTACATATTCATTGAAGAGATGGTATATTTGGAACAGTGTATACAGAAATGTTACAGCTGGTACGCAATGTTTATATCAAATTTTCTGTACATACTCATTTGCAGATTGTTAAAAGTGGTTTTCTTCTTGTATATATATTTCAATCATGTAATCTTATGCAGCCTTGAAAGGTTCAGACTATAAGTATTCTACCTCCCATAATGGCGTTAAAAAAAAATTACAAAGTACGTTAGTATTGCTGGTATATACGGGTATTAATTTCTGATATTTCTTTGTGTCGACAGTGAGGAGAACGATGTGGTTCCAAAAGTTGTAGAGGCCATATTGCATCTGCCGGAGAATACTCATATAGCAGTAAGGCATACTTCAGTATTACTTTTGGGTGAGCTGTGTGAATGGATTGAAAAGCATCCCGAGTCGTTAGGTAAGAAAAATGGCATGAAATTTTAGTTGATCGTCCCACGGATATGTCGTTTAGGCTAAAAGAAACCGATGTTCTATGAAAATGAATGATTTCTGATTTTGTTCTCTCCCACCGGAAATCGAACCCGGGACCACATGCACCATAGGCGCACGCCCTAGCAACTAGACCAACGAGAAGGGCTATAAAAGAGATAATTGAGCTATTACTAATCAGTACACCAACTGAAAACACAAAATGCGTAACATTTCATACATATGGTTGCAATCCTAAGCATGATTTTGGTTATGTAAAGGTTCAGATAAAAGTAATTTTAAAGCTTAATTTTTGAAAAATTAGCTGTTGTTAGTCTAATTATACAAGAGGTATTCAATAAGTTTTGCATAGATGGTTATAATATTATTTGTTGCAATATGGTGATTAAATTTTAGGTAAACATACTCTGATTCTTTGGCTACAAGACCATGTTATTTAATGTAGTCTCAATCTGCTGTGATGGATTGCGTCCAACGTTCTTTCCTTGCCTTAAATGCACTTTGGTTAAATTCAAGTGGCTGACTTTTACACCATTGTTTCACACAAGAAATGAGGGCCTTGTCACTGTCCATTGTTTTTCCTCACTGGTGGGCCTTCAGATCGCCAAACAGAAAGAAATCCGAAGGAGCCAAGCCCGGATTATAAGGAGGCTGGGGGACGACTTCCCATCCCATTTTCATGATTTTCTGCTATGTCATCATGGCTGTTCATGATAAAGTTTGGTGGGCATGGCATAATAGAGTTTAATGACCTTATCGTACAGCGCCGGTCTATTGGTCTGGAGAGCACGTCGTACCTTATCCAGTGACAAACAATTTGCTCCGTGTTAATTGTGAAGCCGTGTTCTAAGAAGTCTATAAAAATGACAGACACCGCACTGATCTCAGAAAAACGAGGTCATGATTTTCTGGCCTGATCTGGAAAGTCTAGGTTTTATAAACCGCTGCACCCAACATTGGATACTGGCGCGATCCAATGTGCGATCCCCATAAACCGGAAGCAACTTCCTATGAATTGGTGTAGCTGATTCATGCCTGGTTTTGAACAGGAATTACATTACCAACTGCTGTAAAGGATCAAAATATGTCCTCCCAAAATTTCCTCATAATACTGTAACTAATAAAAATATTATACCATCTGTGCAAAACTTACTGAATGTCCTGTGTAATAACCAAGAATTATATTTATTGTTTTAATTTTTATTTCTAGCAACAATGAGAAGCTAGGAATGTCAACAACAGATATTTTAGAGAGTAAAAAGTTGTTTTCTTACATACCTATACTGAAGTTTCAAGAATTAAAATAAAGTAACTGTAGTTCTGTATGGAACCCAACAATTAAAACAACACTACAGTATCGAAATAGTGAAGCTTAACGGTTTTATGGTCAGTGTCCAGTTTAGCAATTCATCATCTGTTTCAATTGAGAAGAATCATCTTTGGTGCGTGAGGTCTCGTGTTCGATCCCAGCTCTTCCCACGTAGGCTTTGTGGTGGACAAATACCGAGTGCATGAGTTTTCCCATTTCTTCCCAACGTCTTTCATATCGCCATTTCGTTCATTACTTTCATCACAATCTCCCTTAGTCCCATAGACTGAGAATGACGTAGATGACTAGATTTAATTCTCAAGCATTTTGAGAATCGAGCAAACTGGAAACGAATCCTCAAAAATGTCGTAAGCGGGAAAAGATGAAGCAGCTTAGGTGCTTGTATTACTTTATACTAGCTTATGAAGTTACTTTATTGTATGAAAAGGTAAATACATGAAAGTAAAGAGCATTTGATTTCAGTTTATTGGTAATAAATGTTAACAGATATTCAGAAAATACGTTATTTACAATAAGGTATTTGCGTTTCATTATTTATGTTAAAAAAATTCTTTATTTCTTCTTTAAAGAAAAGCATAATTTACAGTGAGATAAAGCATAATGTGGATTACTCTGTTAAGTACTAAGTGATACAATGGAATGTATATCTATTAGCAATAAGTAAAATTTCTATCATATTTAAACGTTCAAAATCATAAAAACTGTGAACCCATTCCGTGACGTAATCCTACCAATAAAGTGGGAAGAGAAGGAAAACGTACTATGAAATTACAGATTTGTCCCATCACGTTTGTTCTGCAAGATGGAGAAACGGAGAATTTCACACTCCATGTCTTCTATGCAGAAAACGGTTCTCTTTAGTTGCACTGAGGAAGAAGTGAGTAATGCCTCGAAATCGTTCGCAAATTTTGTGCGTTTAGATGTTTTAACGTGTGAGAATTTTTATTTTGAGTTCTGGTAACAGCTCATAAACAAAAATACAGCACTATGTTAAAACCATTATATAATCATTTTAAACAGATTAGAAAATTTATAGTTTACTATGAATATAAGAGTTGTTGGCTTAGCAGGTTAAGGCACTTGTCAGGAGGTTGTTTGTTATACATTGAAATTCCAAGGTTCAAGCTGATTTTTATAAAACAAGATTAAATTAAAAACAGTCAGTTTCGTAATATACCATTTACAGAACTATGCAAATTAGTTTCACTTAACTATCATTTAAAAAATGAGTCAGCCTTGCTTAAAATTGCACATTCGGCATACAAAAGATCTTGGTCCTGTATTGTTATATTTCAACTTAAAGATAGGTTCTTTGTATAAATGATTATAACGTAAAGATATACTGAAAATATATAAGAACAATAAAATCAAGATTGGCAGTTATATCCCTTGTCATAAAGTTAAAAAAAGGGTAATTTTTGTGAGAATTATTCTGTTGTTTCTCCCATGTTCATCTTAAATTGTCTGTATTTCGTAAGGTTGCTAAATGATGATTGCTGAACTCTGATGAAAGTTTGTAGCCAGATCACCCTAGGTCTGTGGTCGGCAGCGTTATATCCATGGATTTTTCTCAGGATTTATCCATTGCCCTCACTTACTGACGCATTCATTCTTTCGTTATCATTCCATAACAATATAATGTGTCTCATTTGCCGTAGAGAATTATCTGTTTGAACATAAACTAAGGATTTCACTTCATTGAAGGCACCTTTTGAAAATTACGTTGTTACCATCTAATTATGTAATTGCTATTATTTGTACGTGTTTTGAATGTATTATTAATTTATTTTTCAGAACCTGTTTTAAATTTCTTATTATACTGCCTGCAACAACCACCTTTGGCAACTGCAGCCGCTAATTCATTACAAAGTATTTGCAGTGCGTGCCGGGATCACATGGCTGTTCACTTCAGAGGTCTTATTCAGATAGTTCGGTCACTTGACAATTTCAGTATCTCTAACGACGCTGCAATAGGTCTTCTGAAAGGTGAGTATTTTCAATGAGGTTTTCATAATCGTTAATGCTCTAAGAGTTATTGAAGCAGTAGATTGTGGCGGAAATGTTCTATTCATCACTTACGCGTGTTTCTATATTTTATATTTCAGGTGTAGCTGTAATTCTTGGGCGCATGCCACCCGAACAAATTCAGGAAGCAATGAAGGAAATTTGCTTAATTCAAGTTAATCCACTTTGTCATCTAGTTCAGGTAAGCTATTTCCATTTACCTAGGTTAGAGTTTTTTCTTAATTATTATGATGTCCCGAGTTCACATCTGATGGGTGGCTAATCTCATCAGTTTTTGGATCGAAAGTTCCAATATATTTCAGGCAAAAATTTTCTTGTAGGCCTTATATCTGTAGAACTGCATATAGTCTAGCCAAACCCAAACTATCATTTAACTCAGTGCTTATTCTGTAGAAAATACGAAAATTCAAATTAGGATAAAAAATTTTGTGATCCCTGATTCAAAAACTAATTATTTGCCCAGATCACAGTGTTTAGATGTATGTTTTGGATCATTCCTTAAAATTATTGGCCAAGATCGCAATCTTTTGATCAATTTTTTTTGGATTTTTTTTTTTTTTTTTTTGTTTTAAAGAATATTCTGATCTGTGTGGTAAATGGCAAGATTGTTCAGCTATGAATATCATTAAGAATAATGACCCTGTTAGGACAACAATATTTACCCGTTAGTGTTAAACCTTGTTGTAGAAAACATAAACACAAATAAATTGAAACGAATAAAACGTACGAAATAAGTATATATATATATATATATATATATATATATATAAACTAATTGTCAGGATGACACTGGTATTTTAAACAGATTGTATCTTGGTGTCTCGTGTGATTTGGTTATTCAAAGAACATTTCAAGAAGATAATGCCAATGATATATACCTCATGCTCACAAAAAATATTGATCATAAAAGTCTCTGCTTTACTATACTTTTTTATTTTATAAATAAAGCACTGCACATAAACATCACAGTGGAATTAAAGAAATAGAAGGAAACGGGAGAATCTTGGAAAAACCTACGAGCACGACTAATTTCCACCACATAGTGTACTTGGCGAGGGCTGGGATCAAACTAGGGGTGAATGCTCTACCACAGACCACCGCGAGCCATGTGTTCTAACATATGAATTATTATCCGTTTGTTATTATTAATTTCATATCATAGGTTTAATTGTTTATTATTGTTTATATATAGGGTGTTAATGAACTATACCGACAAACTTTAAGAGGTGATTCCTCACATCAAAATAAGAGGAAAAGTTCATATGGACCTATGGCGAAAAGTGCATAGTTTCAGAGCGCTGTCCAAAATCGCGAAAAAGCCAAATTTCAACAGACCCTATTTCGAATTCGAGAAACTGTGGATGGTGGTCCTTATCAGCTTAAAAGAAGTCACGCATACGCAATCCAAAAATGCATATTTCATTAATATTCAATGGGTGTACGGATTATTCCTTGCAGGGGGAAATTCTCAGACATGCCATCAAGCGAATTTTGAGATATGCTCTGACCTTATGATTGACCCAAAGTAGGCAAACGATAAGCCTTGTTAGCAGTGAATACGAAATCCTTTTGCGTGATGTCGGAAGTGTTAAGGATCGTCAGCAGCACGACCTCTGAAGAAAACATGAAGTATAACATGACAAAATACATATCATCACATTGTTGCAAACACAAAGAAACATGGAGTTGCCGGTTCCTAACACTTCCGCCTTTCCTCCGAAGCATTGGATGTCCATTGTTGTTAAGGTTTACCTCCTGCCTACTTTGGATGGACCCTTCTTGAAATCAGGGTATATCTGAAAACTCTATTGAAAACATATCTGATAATTACACCCTGTAGGGAATACCCTCTACACCTATTGACAACTGATGAAATATGCACTTTTGGATTGTGTATGCCTGGTTTCCTTTACGCTGATAAGAACACCATCCACAGCTTCTTGAATTCGAAATAGGGCCTCTTGAAATTTGGCATTTCCGAAATTTTGTACAGCCCTAGCTCTGAAACTATGCATGTTTGGCCATAGGTCCATATGAACTTTTTCTTTTATTTTGATGTGAGAAATCACTTCTTACAGTTTGTCGGTATAGTTCATTAACACCCTATATATATATATATATATATATATATATATATATATATATAGGGTGTTTAAAAAAAAACACCGACGAGATAAGACGAAAAGTATAGACCATTCTGGGTGCGCAAATCTTCCTTTCGGAGTTATAGGCTCCCGAAAGCGTGAAAAAATGAAATTTAAAGTCCCATAGCTCCAAAGCTATGGGGGCCTACCGTAGTCGAGACTTTACTTAGGAACTAATATGTGCTCTATTCAAAAATACATGTTTCAGAATCCCAAGGTACTCACGCAACAATTTTTGTACAGGCAATTTGGTTACGGGCATATAATCTGAAGTACTCACTAACTACCTCTATAAAAATTGTTGCGGAAGTACTGCAGGATTTTGAAACATGTACTTTTGGATAGAGCACATATTAGTTCCTAAGTAAAGTCTTGGCCCGACTACAGTAGGCTTCATAGCTGTGGAGCTATGGGCCTTTAAATTTAATTTTTTTCATGTTTTCGGCAGCCTATAATTCCGAAAGGAAGCATTTGTGCACCCAGGTTGGTCTATACTTTTTGTGTTATCTTGGTGTCAGGAATCACCTCCCAAACGTTGTCGGTGTTGTTTTGAAATACCATGTATATACACATACAAGGTGGGGCAAATAAAAGTGGCCTGGACGAGTGGATACGATTGGACGTGAATGTATGCATACAACCACACCACGTGACGCGCACAACACGTATACGCACACCACAGGTTCAGACCTTAATGCCGGCTGTGTTAGCGTGAGTTCTGCAGTGCTCAGGTGAATATGGTACTCACACTGCACCAGAAGGTGTTCGTTGTGAAAAGTTACGTGAAAACAAATTCGTGGTAAGTGTGTGGTCAGTTGTTTGCTCATGAATTTCATGGTGTCAAAGTGCCAGCAAAGAGTGCAATACAATTAGTCAGAAATGGCGTCAGACAGGATCTGTTTTGAACAAGGCAAGAAACATCCCGAAACGTGTCCGAACACCTAAAATTGTGGTCATTTTCATTCATGTGGTCCTTCAAGAAATGAATGGTGGTCATTTTCAATATCTGCTATAAGCAGGTTAGCGAACTATTCAATTCCCTTTGCTGTGTTTCTTTGTACCCTGGAACTCTGTTCTCCGGGCCACTTTTATTTGCCCCCACCCTATATAAGAACGTTGTTTATCCGCACGTCAATTATTCGCAGTGTCAGTTATCGACCCACTTAAAAATAAAAGTGAGAAAAAGAAATGAAAGGCAACCTAATATGGTCAAAAAAAAAAAAAAGTTTATTTTTCTGCATAAATAACACGGTAGTGTAAATTAGGCACGTATATTTCGAAGGTTTACTTATTTTTTCATGTCTTTTGTTTTTGCATATGCATACAGCAGGGTTGGCTGGTTTAAACCAAGCTGGTTTAAACCATGGTTTAAACCAAGGTTTAAACCAGCTGGTTTTTTCAAAAAAACCAACTGGTTTAAACCAAAAAACGAAAACTGTTCGTAAAAGTGTAAGTGTTTGTAAAATCTTGATGAACACACATTTGTGAGTTATCAGTTTTCACTCCCGTACATTATTCGTATTATATTCAGACCTAAATTCCCCATTCATTACTCAAAAAGATTATACTACAAAAGCAACTTTTTTATATAAG
The DNA here is from genome assembly GCF_964235325.1 of Thermobia domestica. NCBI lineage: Eukaryota > Metazoa > Arthropoda > Insecta > Zygentoma > Lepismatidae > Thermobia > Thermobia domestica. Next base: position 9,004,199 of record NC_137458.1, read on the forward strand.
TTTATAAATGTTCGTTTTGTGATTTTTTGTAGCTGTTATTATTGTTGTGTAATTGCAATCAAAGAAAAATCCTAAATATTGTTTTGTTTCAATGTTTACTATTGATAAAATACATCGTACTTTGTGTGTGTTTGGGGGGGGGGTCATACAGACCCCACGAGAGGCATTTAGTGAAATGAGAAGTAACTTTGGTATCTATTTATGTATAAATGAGTCTGAGCCAAAGTGGACTCAAATAATTCGTATCTTTAGTCACTTTTCTAACTGATATGCAAATTAAGTCGTTGTATTTCTTTAATTTGGACCAATAAAAGTCGTTGTTAACTAACTTGAACTAAATTAGTTCTGTAGTACTTTGAAATTGTCCATATGTAATTCTGTATAATGGTTTCACTTGTGCAACTGTTCATCTTTTTGTCCTGAAATAACTCTTGACAGTTATATTAAGAAGCATGGAAGGTCAGTACAACGCATTTTTATCAGGATTTCTTCGTGAGTGAGTCGGCAGACGTATCGCATTTGTGGCCAATTAATCCTGGTTCCGAGTTCAAATGGAGGACAATTTCTCTCGGATGTAACTCGAGAAGCAGTTTTTATTCCGCTTTAAGCTTATGTGACCCCTTCCAGCATAACCCGGCTGTTACATAATAACATCAAGGCGAAACAAACTTATTTCTGTCCATATATGATATGAATACAAAGAGCAAATTATTTAAACCAAATAAACCTGGTTTAAACCAAAAAAACCTGGTTTAAACCATAAAAACCGGTTTTTTTGGTTTTTTAAATAAAAACCATGGTTTTTGCCAACCCTGGCATACAGTATTATTAAACTGTACAGTGATTTTCTTATATAAAATACAGTACATTGTAAGCAAAATAAATCTGTACTTTGCCTGCTTTTCTTTGTTAAATAAATCCATGTTTGAGCTACTTCTGTATAATGAAATAAAATCAACCATCCTTGGTTCTACATAAAATGGTCAACTTACATAAATGGCCAACCTATTATCATATCATAACTAAAAATGTGAAATTGGCCATTTGCTTTGACGATATCTGTATACTACTTAATTATAGAGATGTACAAGGTGCGGTAGCATTCATAGCGTAATTTGACTTGCGAAGTACAATGACGTACTGCATGAATGCGCGCCAGCTCGTGCCGCATTCGTGTACTAATGAGCTGCCATTTCGAGTGTGACAGTGATATGGAGCGGTGGAGTGCACTTCATCGTGCCTTTGCTGTTGAAATTTATTTCAAGAATAACGACTCTGTTATTGCTACCCAGCGTCTATTTCGGCAACATTTCAACTTGGGACCTCATAGGAAAGTTCTAGATGGACGGACCATTGTAAGGTGGTACGTGCATTTCGAACAACAGGTTCTGTTTGCAATGGCAAACCTGGAAGAAGTGAAAGAACTGTGCGGACACCAGAAGCCGTGGAAAATGTTCGTGCTGCAATATTGCGTAGCCCCAAAAGATCTGCTCGTCGTCATTCGCCAACTGTGCATATGTCCGATCGCTCATTCAGGAGAATATTGCACGAAGATCTCCATTTTCACCAATATAAGGTGCAAATTGTTCAGGATACTAGGCCTCGCGATTGGGTTTCACGAGAAACATTCTGCTTAACCACACGTGATCTTCACCAAAATCCACAAATGTTGCACACCATCCTGATGTCAAATGAAGCTCATTTCGAGTTATGTGGTTCAATGAATAAACAGAATATGCGTTATTGGAGTGATGTAAACCCGCATGAACTGCACATCAAGCCCTTGCACAGTTCTCGTGTCATAGTGTGGTGTGGAGTTGCTTCCTTTGGGATTATTGGCCCTTACTTCTTTGAGAATGACAGCGGTGTGGCTGTAACTGTCACCAGTGAATGCCACCTAAAGATGCTGCAAGACTTCGTTCTTCCCCAATTAGGTATGGTCGATGTGGATGTGGAACAATTATGGTTTCAACAAGACGGAGCGACCTCGCATACAGCCAGAAGTTGCATGGATTTCTTGCGACAGACATTTCCAGGTAGAGTAATTTCCCGTTTTCGTGACATTTCCTGGCCGTCTCGCTCACCTGATCTTTCATGTGCAGACGTTTTCCTTTGGGGCTACCTGAAGCAAGAAGTTTTCCGAAGAACACGTTGTGCCACAATTCCTGAGTTGAAGGATCGCATCAGAACTGCCGTCGGCAATGTCCCAGGGAATACGTTACGCCGAGTTATGGAAAGCTTCCAACGCCGCCTAGATGAATGTGTTGTGCAGAGGGGGCATCATTTGACAGGAGTCATATTCAAATAGTAATCCACGCAATGGACAATGACTTACACATTAGTAAATGGCATACCTTTAACTATTAATTGACATAAGAGGTAATAAATAAATTACAGTTATTGACTGATGATGTGTTTTTAATATCCTACTATGAACGCTGCCGCACCCTGTACTATTATTACTCCATTCAGGTTGATTTCACTGTACTGGACTCCAGAGTTTTTCAAATTTCAAATTGAGCTTGTTTAAACATTCTAGAATGGTGAATGTGCAGCTCTGTTGTTAATGGATGGTGAAATAATTTTTATTAACATCACAATTTTTTATTTTTCAGAATGATGTAAAGGCAGAGAAAGGAACAAAAACGGATCCTGTGTTATGGTTAGATAGACTAGCAGCTATTTTCAGACATACAAATCCTATTGTACATAATGGCGAAGTTCATCCATGTCAAGCTGTGATAACTGAGGTAAGAATTTCGTCATTATTATTATTATCATCATAGGTATTCTGTAATTATTGGTAGTTCAGTTGCCGCAGCTGAAAAGCTTCCATGCTCCACGATCTTCAGCTATTCTCTTCGTCTTCACTTTTTGCTTTGGCAAGAATTTGATTGATCTTGCCGCCACATAGTTTCGATTTTGTGGGGCCGTGTTTACATTTGGGGAGTTTCTTGCTCTTTTTTGATAACTTAACCCAAATCAAGACTTATCTCATGTGATACCTTTCTCGTTATGACATTCAAGCACACCTTGCGATATGACTGACAGTGATAAACGATTAAACTCGTATATTCTATTTCTTTCCCCCTTTTTGCAGTGTAATGACGGGGGATATGGTGGTCTAATCGGAGAACGCTTCCTTCTAGTGCGAAGGGAGGCTACACAACTTTGTGGTGGACAACATTGTCTCCATAAGTTTTTTCAGCGTACTCCTGCTTCTGGCGTTCCCACATTCTCATTCTACTAGTTCTTTTATAATCAGTATGTTTACTCGGCGTTCCCACATTCTCATTCTACTAGTTCTTTTATAATAATTCAGTAGGTTTTCTCGGCGTTCCCCCGCTTCCGGCGTTCCCACATTCTCATTCTACTAGTTCTTTTATAATAATTCAGTAGGTTTTCTCGGCGTTCCCCCGCTTCAGGCGTTCCCACATTCTCATTCTACTAGTTCTTTTATAATAATTCAATAGGTTTTCTCTGCGTTGTTCCGCTTCCGGCGTTCCCACATTCTCATTCTACTAGTTCTTTTATAATAATTCAGTAGGTTTTCTCGGCGTTCCCCCGCTTCAGGCGTTCCCACATTCTCATTCTACTAGTTCTTTTATAATCAGTATGTTTACTCGGCGTTCTCCCGCTTCCGGCGTTCCCACATTCTCATTCTACTAGTTCTTTTATAATAATTCAGTAGGTTTTCTCGGCGTTCCCATATTCTTATTCTACTAGTTCTTTTATAATAATTCAGTAGGTTTTCTCGGCGTTCCCATATTCTTATTCTACTAGTTCTTTTATAATAATTCAGTAGGTTTTCTCGGCGTTCCCCCGCTTCCGGCGTTCCCACATTCTCATTCTACTAGTTCTTTTATAATAATTCAGTAGGTTTTCTCGGCGTTCCCCCGCTTCAGGCGTTCCCACATTCTCATTCTACTAGTTCTTTTATAATAATTCAATAGGTTTTCTCTGCGTTCTTCCGCTTCCGGCGTTCCCACATTCTCATTCTACTAGTTCTTTTATAATAATTCAGTAGGTTTTCTCGGCGTTCCCCCGCTTCAGGCGTTCCCACATTCTCATTCTACTAGTTCTTTTATAATCAGTATGTTTACTCGGCGTTCCCCCGCTTCCGGCGTTCCCACATTCTCATTCTACTAGTTCTTTTATAATAATTCAGTAGGTTTTCTCTGCGTTCTTCCGCTTCCGGCGTTCCCACATTCTCATTCTACTAGTTCTTTTATAATAATTCAATAGGTTTTCTTTGCGTTCTTCCGCTTCAGGCGTTCCCACATTCTCATTCTACTAGTTCTTTTATAATAATTCAGTAGGTTTTCTCGGCGTTCCCCCGCTTCCGGCGTTCCCACATTCTCATTCTACTAGTTCTTTTATAATAATTCAATAGGTTTTCTCTGCGTTCTTCCGCTTCCGGCGTTCCCACATTCTCATTCTACTAGTTCTTTTATAATAATTCAGTAGGTTTTCTCGGCGTTCCCCCGCTTCAGGCGTTCCCACATTCTCATTCTACTAGTTCTTTTATAATCAGTATGTTTACTCGGCGTTCCCCCGCTTCCGGCGTTCCCACATTCTCATTCTACTAGTTCTTTTATAATAATTCAGTAGGTTTTCTCTGCGTTCTTCCGCTTCCGGCGTTCCCACATTCTCATTCTACTAGTTCTTTTATAATAATTCAATAGGTTTTCTTTGCGTTCTTCCGCTTCAGGCGTTCCCACATTCTCATTCTACTAGTTCTTTTATAATAATTCAGTAGGTTTTCTCTGCGTTCTTCCGCTTCCGGCGTTCCCACATTCTCATTCTACTAGTTCTTTTATAATAATTCAGTAGGTTTTCTCGGCGTTCCCCCGCTTCAGGCGTTCCCACATTCTCATTCTACTAGTTCTTTTATAATCAGTATGTTTACTCGGCGTTCCCCCGCTTCCGGCGTTCCCACATTCTCATTCTACTAGTTCTTTTATAATAATTCAGTAGGTTTTCTCTGCGTTCTTCCGCTTCCGGCGTTCCCACATTCTCATTCTACTAGTTCTTTTATAATAATTCAGTAGGTTTTCTCGGCGTTCCCCCGCTTCAGGCGTTCCCACATTCTCATTCTACTAGTTCTTTTATAATCAGTATGTTTACTCGGCGTTCCCCCGCTTCCGGCGTTCCCACATTCTCATTCTACTAGTTCTTTTATAATAATTCAGTAGGTTTTCTCTGCGTTCTTCCGCTTCCGGCGTTCCCACATTCTCATTCTACTAGTTCTTTTATAATAATTCAATAGGTTTTCTTTGCGTTCTTCCGCTTCAGGCGTTCCCACATTCTCATTCTACTAGTTCTTTTATAATAATTCAGTAGGTTTTCTCTGCGTTCTTCCGCTTCCGGCGTTCCCACATTCTCATTCTACTAGTTCTTTTATAATAATTCAATAGGTTTTCTTTGCGTTCTTCCGCTTCCGGCGTTCCCACATTCTCATTCTACTAGTTCTTTTATAATAATTCAGTAGGTTTTCTCTGCGTTCTTCCGCTTCCGGCGTTCCCACATTCTCATTCTACTAGTTCTTTTATAATAATTCAGTAGGTTTTCTCTGCGTTCTTCCGCTTCCGGCGTTCCCACATTCTCATTCTACTAGTTCTTTTATAATAATTCAGTAGGTTTTCTCGGCGTTCCCCCGCTTCAGGCGTTCCCACATTCTCATTCTACTAGTTCTTTTATAATCAGTATGTTTACTCGGCGTTCCCCCGCTTCCGGCGTTCCCACATTCTCATTCTACTAGTTCTTTTATAATAATTCAGTAGGTTTTCTCTGCGTTCTTCCGCTTCCGGCGTTCCCACATTCTCATTCTACTAGTTCTTTTATAATAATTCAATAGGTTTTCTTTGCGTTCTTCCGCTTCAGGCGTTCCCACATTCTCATTCTACTAGTTCTTTTATAATAATTCAGTAGGTTTTCTCTGCGTTCTTCCGCTTCCGGCGTTCCCACATTCTCATTCTACTAGTTCTTTTATAATAATTCAGTAGGTTTTCTCGGCGTTCCCCCGCTTCAGGCGTTCCCACATTCTCATTCTACTAGTTCTTTTATAATCAGTATGTTTACTCGGCGTTCCCCCGCTTCCGGCGTTCCCACATTCTCATTCTACTAGTTCTTTTATAATAATTCAGTAGGTTTTCTCTGCGTTCTTCCGCTTCCGGCGTTCCCACATTCTCATTCTACTAGTTCTTTTATAATAATTCAATAGGTTTTCTTTGCGTTCTTCCGCTTCAGGCGTTCCCACATTCTCATTCTACTAGTTCTTTTATAATAATTCAGTAGGTTTTCTCTGCGTTCTTCCGCTTCCGGCGTTCCCACATTCTCATTCTACTAGTTCTTTTATAATAATTCAATAGGTTTTCTTTGCGTTCTTCCGCTTCAGGCGTTCCCACATTCTCATTCTACTAGTTCTTTCATAATAATTCAGTTTCATTAATCATCCATCTTCTTCAGCCTACAAGCATAACATTTTGTTGTTATCCAGTGATGTGACGTTCAGTCTCGAAAGCTTAGTGCCTCTGTATTTTTAAGTTTCTTCAGTGTGTTGTATTCGTAATAAACTAAGACGTATAACAAATGTTATTGTGTATTCAATCCTTTCAGAGTATTTTTGTCTATATCTGTTATATGTGATTTTCATGCGTATCCAGATTTATTATAAATACCGAGTTGTTGTTTCTTGAAATTTAGCGTTCTTCTTCAGCACTAAGTCTGTATGAGTCATAAACCTACAATTTAAAGCGGAAGCGGCCAGGGACCAGCGTTCACGTTTCTTGTTAAAGTGTTCCAGAGGTGATTCTACTCACAGAAACAAGTTTTAAAAAAAGTCCTATATAAAGAGAGACAATCTGCCTTCTTGTGTTACGTAATTTACATTTTGCGGAGAAATCAACTTCGAGACCGTATAGTATGAAGGCTATCGATTTTACAAGACTTGCTGAGTTTGAGTTTAACGTCCCTTTCAGGAGCGAAGCTATATGAGACGGGACCTACTGATTAACGTGAAATCCGAACCACATGAATTCCTACCGGAAATCAATTGTACAGGAGTTGATGTGGAAGCTTGTACAGGGAAGTCAGGCTTCACCTATTCAAAGGTATCGAATTCAGAACGTTAAAAATGCTGCACAGGAAATTTTTCATACTAATATTTTTCCGAAGATCATTCAATCTTATTCACCATCTAGGGGAAACTTCCGCAGTATTTTGAAAGGCATAAATTTTTGTATTGGTTAGATCACATAAAAGTTTTGCCCTTTATTTGATTCTTCCCTAAAAAATTAGAAACGTACACTATACGGGGTGTTACAGAACTATACCGACAAACTGTAAGACGTGATTCCTTACATCATGAAAATAAGAGAAAAAGTTCATATAAACCTGTGGGAAAAGTGCATACTTTCTAAGCTAGGACTATCCAAAATCGTCGAAAAGCTAAATTTTCTATTCGCACAATTTCGAATGCCGGTCCATATTGTTTCAAGGAAGTCTCACATACGCGATCCAAAACTGCGTATTTCGTCAATGTGTAATGTGTGTACAAGGGATTCCCTACAGGGTATAATTCCCAGACACGCTCTCTACAGAGTTCTCAGATATGCTCTGATTTCAAGGCGGAGCCAAATCTGATGAATAAGATGAACATGTCAGTAACTCATTGGTTTGGTCCTTGCAGCGACACCTGTATGTGGGTGAGGATTGTTGTGATGGAAGATGATTTTTTTTCTTTTATCTTTAGTTATTCCGGGATCTTTCAGCAATGATGATGTTACCAGGTGGAAGATAGTGAGAAGGATAGAAGAAAAATAAATAAATAAATAAACTAAAACCATTATCTTTCCGGTAGATTCACACACGTAACCTGCTTCGAAGGAGGAGGATAAGCATGTATCCAATATTTTCATTACTGTTCCATTTCTGAAGTGTAATAGTATATCTATATTTTATCGGTGGTTACAAATCAACGCATATAATCAATTTCAATTCTGCAGTTCCCTTGAAAGGATTAAATTGTCCCTCAGAAAGCGAGAGACTCATCTTGAACACAATTCATTTCTTCATGTACATTTTTTGAATTAAATGTAGAATATTCGTGCACCTGAAATGCCTAGAGCTTCTGCTGTATCATTCTTAGAAAAGAAGTTGAAATTAAAAAGCAGGGCAGAAGTGCTACAAAGATACACATGCTGTTTTGAAGGAAGAAAGAAAACGTTGATTCTTAGATATATCTGTGAGATATGTAATTCATGAAGTAATCTTTGTTCTGTTTGTGTTACATTTACCGTATTGTGTGCTCTCTGTTAATTATTGTACGTATAGTAAAGATTAATTGCTCTAAAATAGCGCTTACAATCAACAATCCTGGAACACCATATCTGGTACTTATTCATTAATATCTAGTAGAGGATAGGTTTTGGTCGTTGTCTTTGCGGATCAATGTGGAGGTTTCAACGCCTACGTTTAAATTCAATGCCTATTTGACAGCAGTTGAAGGTGACGGAGCCGAGTCCTCCAGAGTATTCTTCGTGTCATTATATATTTTTGTTGTTTCCATATTCTTCTACACCAAATATTTTTTCGATGTTGGGTGTTCAAAATTTATATATTAAAAAAAAATATATTTGGTCTAGGAATTAATTCGTGCGGGTGGACAAGAGATGGCGCAACGAACGGAGCGTCCCACAGTTCCGTGTATCCACACATGTGTTGCAAACCCCTGTCATCGCGTATCGTTCGTAGTATAGGGCAGTGGATTAAAGCGTCAACAACACCAGTTTGTAGTTAAGTGAACATGGCGCAATTTGTGCCTGATAAAGTGTTTTTGCGGGGTGTCCTGCTGCATTACTTTAACATGCAGAAAAGTGCGACTGAAAGTTATCGTATTTTGGTGGAAGTGTATGGTGACCATGCTCTAGCTGAGCGAACGTGTCAGAAGTGGTTTGCACGGTTTAGAAGTGGTGATTTCGGCTTGGCAGACCAAGAGCAAGCTGGACAGCCAAAAAAATTTCAAGACGAAGAATTGACAGCATTGCTCGAGCAGGATTCGTGTCAAACGCAGGAACAACTTGCAGCAGCATTAGGCGTTGATCAAACAACAGTCTCCAAACGCTTGAAAGCCATGGGAATGATTCAAAAGATGTCACATTGGGTTCCACATGAATTGAAAGACAGAGACGTTGAAAGACGAAAAACCATTTGCGAATTGCTGCTTCAACGACAGAGCAGAAAGGGGTTTCTGCATCGAATTATTACGGGTGATGAGAAGTGGATCCATTACGAGAACCCTAAACGAAAAAAGGCCTGGGTGAAACCAGGTGAACCAGGTCCATCACAACCAAAACGAGATATTCACTGTGCAAAGGTTATGGTGTGCATATGGTGGGATATGAAAGGTGTGGTGTACTATGAGCTGCTGCAACCGGGTGAAACTATGAATGGAGAACGTTATCGACGACAATTAGTGCGTTTGAAGCAAGCTCTGGCCAGAACACGACCAGAATGGGAGAACAGACATGATAAACTTATTGTTCAATATGATAACGCTCGCCCACATGTCGCAAAACCGGTCAAAACCTATTTAGAAAATGTCGGATGGGAAGTTTTACCCCACCCGCCGTATTCACCAGACGTTGTTCCTTCGGACTACTACTTGTTCGATTGCATGAACAACGATTTGATTGGACAGCGGTTTACTTCTTCAGAAGATATCGAAACATGGGTCTCTGACTGGATCGCTTCCAAGGATGAGGACTTCTTTCGCCACGGAATCCGTACATTGCCTGACAGATGGGCGAAAGTGGTGGCTAGCGATGGACAATATTTTTCTTAAGGTATTTATGTATTTTGTGTTTGTACTACAGCTTCAATGTGTGCGTACCAACCGCACGAATTAATTCCTAGACCAAATATATAATATATTAGAAAAACATTTTCATTTGAATTCAAGACCAATTGTTACCTTCAGCTATTGTTTATTGATCCAGGCAGAAATCCAAAGTTGTCGATTATTGCCAACTGAACAAACCAAAAAGGGGCCGCGGTGGCTCAGTGGTAGAGCGTTCACCTCTGGTGCTTGGGGTCCCGGGTTCGATCCCAGCACCCGCCAAGTGAACTTTGTGGTGGACAAACACCGTGTGCGTGGGTTTTCTCGGGGTTCTCCCGTTTCCTCCCACTTTCTTCATTCCACCATTTCATTCATTTCTCATAATCACCGTCTCCTTTAGCCTAAGCGGCATAACCGTGGGACGTAAAACTAAAAGATTTCATTCCATTTTTTTGAACAAACCAAAGATGAAACAGGTAGTGCTATCTGTCAATTATTCCGAAAATTTATCTATTTGATCTTGTAATATTTTTTTTTTCTCCTGGAAATAGAACCAGAATACTTCCGAAAATTTGGAAGTTCAGAAGTCATTAAACAGAAAGCTTCTGAACACAGAATATCTATAGACACGTAGCTTCTGAGACTGAGTAGATCATCATTTAATGTTGAAAGAAGTGAACGAAAAAAAGAAAATTACATGAATCAGAAGTTCGGTTGTTTTTCTTTTTCTGTTCAACCATATTGACTGTTGTGCTAAAAGTTATAACGGAAGAACGATTTCTTCTCTTGTTCTCTGCGTGGCTAGAGAGTCAGACACTCACTCTGAAGAGGAATGTCTATAGAAGTTGTATATGAATAAAGAGAAAGAGGTCTTGTTTGTTTTTTTTTTCTTTTTTTCTTTCTTTTTTTTCTTTTTTTTTGTTTTTTTTTTTTGTTTTTAAGCATTCATTATTTTAAACTAATGTTAAAACTGTATGTTTCCCGCACTCTTAAAATGAAATGAATTTGTTATCTTTCCTACTTTCTTTTGATTTATCTAAAGGACTTCTTTAACCCTTTTAGGATTTTTGGTAACTTTTGTTACCATGGCGTAGTATCGTCTTTGACCGCTTATTTAGGTTCTATAACAGGTATTTAAGCCGGGTTTCTTTTTATTAAAGTCAAGGATGGACCAAAGAACACCCCAGATGCGTTTTGGAATCGGATGGTCAACTTGGCGGCGCCAAGTGGGGCCGGAGCGAGGTGACTTTTTTATAGTTTTTCTTAAGGTAAATTTCAAAAACTTTTCACGCCTTCAATTTTTACGATATCGTATTGGAACACTGCATACTGATTGTGTGTGCGTTTGGATATTTCTCGAATTTTTCTGACATTCCTACATGAAACCGGAGCCGGGCCCGAGGGACTGATTTTTTCAGAAAAATTTCTGGTTTTTCCCGATTTTTTCGGTTCAGGTATAAGATACGGACATGTGAGTGGTACCGTTAGAAAGGGCTGATTATACTGAAGAAAATAACGTTTGAACTATGACTCTAGGCCAAACAGTAATGACGCAGTATATTTTTATACGTATACATATATATATATATGAGAGAGAGAAAGACAAAGAAAGAAAAAGAAAGAAAGAGAGCCTAAATGCAGACTTTCAACAATTTTTTCCGCTGTTTTTAAGATACACGATTAAAATTTTGCACACATATTATGTACATAACTTAAAAAAAAAAAAAAAAAATCCCTACGTGAACCCAGACCTGGGCCAGAGGGGTACAAAAATTTCGAAAAAAAATTTTTGGGGAAAAATTGTTTTTTCTTTTCTTTTTCGATTTTCCTATTTCTGGTGTACAATACGGACAAGCGAGTGGTACCGCTGGAAAGTATGATCTATCCTGAAGAAACGATTTATGAACCATGATCCTACGATAAATAGTAAGGAAGCAGTAGCTGTTTGAGTGAAAGTCTAAAATCTACCTCAAAAAGTGGAAATCCTAAAAGGGTTAGGAGCCTGCCTTACTAAAAATAATGCAAAATTTACTATTTTTCTTTTGCTTGTTTATTCATAAGTGAAAGAAAATAATGAAATGCAACTTACCACAACCATAGATAATGTTATTCTGCAACAGAAAATATGAACCGGAAGAATTGTCAGTGTTTCCATCCATAGAAATTAGTGTTGGCAGAATAACATTTCCCGCAAAATCTAAGTTATGGCAGCGACTAGAGGAACGAACTCAATTACATTTGATTACGTGTCACGTTATTTTGTATCCTGTGAACTACTTTTAAATAGCATTATTATTTAATTTTAATAACTGTATGTTAAAACTATTTTGTTTATTACAAACTAAATACAATTATTATTTAAGAAGTAGTTCACAGGACTCCAAGACAACATGATACGTAATCAAATGCAGTTGAGTTCGTTCCTCTAGTCGCTGCCTTAATTCAGATTTTGGGGGAATTGTTATTCTAGCAACACTGTGTAATTTCTGAGTGCAAGAGGTTTATGGTACATTGCATTCAACTATATGTGACCGTCTTTGAGTTCATCAACAATGGCAAGATACTTGTAACATTAAAATAGATAAATATATGAAGTTAATGGAGAAATGTAATATATAATATCTAAGGAAGGACTAATAATTATGTTTTATTATTCAGTTTGCTGTTGCATGACATTAAATATGAAATCATTATAACTAAAACGTTGTAATTTTCTTTCCAGATATGGCCAGTTCTTTCGAATGCGTGTACAAAATATCAGGCAGATCTCCGAGTAATGGAAAGGTGTTGCCGATGTCTTCGATTCGCAGTTCGTTGTGTTGGCAAACAATCTGCACATCTTTTGGAACCTCTTGTCAAACAAGTAAGAAAAAAAAGGGTTTGATATATAATTTGTGTTGAGGGAAGTTAAAAAATGCTGGTGCTAAGGTACGGTATAGAATATGCGTATAAATATCAGACAATACAATAGAGTGTACTTTATAAGCTTTTTAGCTGAATGGTATATCAAATATGAAGAGAAAGAAGTAGAGGGAAGAGAAAAAATAAAGAACATAAAAAGTAGATGGAAAATGTCCATTTGAGCGCCGAATTGGAGCACAGTCACGTAATAGTACGAGGGTCATCCAGAAAATAAAGACCGTTGTACAAAATGAAAAATACATATTTATTGAAAAAAAAATGTTACATAACTGAAGCTTTCTTCACTTCTGTAAATAAACACCACCTTCCTCTAAACATTTGTCGTGTGTGTTCATGAGCTTCAGAATTCCATTATTATACCCTTCTGCCACTAGTTCTTTTGGTGGATTTCATGCCAAAAGGCACTACGATCAATGCAATTCGTTATTGTGACACTTGAGAAGAAAACTACAGGGAGCCATCCAAAACAGAAGACTAGAAATGCTTTCTAGAGGAATTGTGCTTCTTCACGACAATGCCCGCCCTGACACTGTTGCTGTAACTGAAGAATTGCTGGATCAATTCGGATGGGAAATTTTTTTATCATCCACCCTATAGTCTGGACCTTGCTCCTAGCGTTTCCACCTTTTCCCTAAGTTGAAAGAGTTTCTGGGCGGTAAATTGTTGGAAGTGCTGAAGAGTTGGAGAATGCAGTGACTACGTGGCTTAATGAACTGGCAGCAGAAGCTCGTGAACAGATAAGAAAAATGTTTAAATGAAGGTGGTTTTTTTTTTTTTTTTTTTTATTTATTAAATATTATGATTTCCATTTTGTATAACTAAACGGTCTTGATTTTCTGGATGACCCTCGTATTACCAAGTTGTAAGTGAAGAAAGTTTGTTGAAGGAATATCAGAATAATGGAATGGGTTTGTTGGAAAGAGTACAGGAAGGGGAAATAATAATAATAATAATGTACATCTAGGTTTTATAGATATACAGTTGATTTAACAGATATCGGAAACAACGTACAAAATCTGGAGCAGCCGATTCAATTTAAAAGTCCTGATTTTAATTTAAACGTGTTGAATTTATTGTATTTTAGTATGTTTACAGTGTAGAAGGTATTTTACACTATCATATACGAAACTGTGCTTGCTTAAGGGCACTATATTCTATTGTATGTATTCCAAAATAATAACTCTTCTTATTTTGCAAGAAAACTTTTAATTTTTGTTTGACAGCAAACTTATCTAACATCAGTGTAAAATTGTTTGTGCAGTATTTTTAGGAACGTCGGATTATCACACTTTTATCACGTACACGCCAAATTTAGGGTTAAAGCATGATACAATTTATTTAGGGTTAAAGCATGATACAATTTATTTAGGGTTAAATCATGATACAATTTATTTAGGGTTAAAGCATGATACAATTTATTTAGGGTTAAAGCATGATACAATTTATTTAGGGTTAAATCATGATACAATTTATTTAGGGTTAAAGCATAATACAATTTATTTAGGGTTAAAGCATGATACAATTTATTTAGGGTTAAATCATGATACAATTTATTTAGGGTTAAAGCATGATACAATTTATTTAGGGTTAAAGCATGATACAATTTATTTAGGGTTAAATCATGATACAATTTATTTAGGGTTAAAGCATGATACAATTTATTTAGGGTTAAATCATGATACAATTTATTTAGGGTTAAAGCATAATACAATTTATTTAGGGTTAAAGCATGATACAATTTATTTAGGGTTAAATCATGATACAATTTATTTAGGGTTAAAGCATGATACAATTTATTTAGGGTTAAAGCATGATACAATTTATTTAGGGTTAAATCATGATACAATTTATTTAGGGTTAAAGCATGATACAATTTATTTAGGGTTAAATCATGATACAATTTATTTAGGGTTAAAGCATAATACAATTTATTTAGGGTTAAAGCATAATACAATTTATTTAGGGTTAAAGCATGATACAATTTATTTAGGGTTAAAGCATGATACAATTTATTTAGGGTTAAAGCATGATACAATTTATTTAGGGTTAAATCATGATACAATTTATTTAGGGTTAAAGCATGATACAATTTATTTAGGGTTAAAGCATGATACAATTTATTTAGGGTTAAAGCATGATACAATTTATTTAGGGTTAAAGCATGATACAATTTATTTAGGGTTAAAGCATGATACAATTTATTTAGGGTTAAATCATGATACAATTTATTTAGAGTTAAAGCATAATACAATTTATTTAGGGTTAAAGCATGATACAATTTATTTAGGGTTAAAGCATGATACAATTTATTTAGGGTTAAATCATGATACAATTTATTTAGGGTTAAAGCATGATACAATTTATTTAGGGTTAAAGCATGATACAATTTATTTAGGGTTAAATCATGATACAATTTATTTAGGGTTAAATCATGATAAAATTTATTTAGGGTTAAAGCATAATACAATTTATTTAGGGTTAAAGCATGATACAATTTATTTAGGGTTAAATCATGATACAATTTATTTAGGGTTAAATCATGATACAATTTATTTAGGGTTAAAGCATGATACAATTTATTTAGGGTTAAAGCATGATACAATTTATTTAGGGTTAAATCATGATACAATTTATTTAGGGTTAAAGCATAATACAATTTATTTAGGGTTAAAGCATGATACAATTTATTTAGGGTTAAAGCATGATACAATTTATTTAGAGTTAAAGCATGATACAATTTATTTAGGGTTAAATCATGATACAATTTATTTAGGATTAAAGCATGATACAATTTATTTTCTTTACATAATAAAGCGATACGATAATACTGTTAGCAATATATATATATATAATACTAGCTGTAAAATTGTAGCAATTGCTTCACTGTGTGAAAATTTTTGTGTTCAGTTGAGTTGATTTTAAGTTCAGTGTCCCTTTCAGCAGTGAGGCTATATGAGACGTGGACCTACTGATTAACATGGAATCTGAACCACATGAGCTCCCGCCGGGAATCGAACACGGGTCTTCCACGCCATAGGCGCGTACGCTTTCCGCTTAGCCACGAATGGGCTTGAAAATTGTTGTGTTCTTCTATATGTGTTTTATTTTTGCACAATGCGCTACATTGTATACAAGTGATAAAAACAAGTGGCATCTAAGCATGAGCCCTAGTGTGCATCATTTAGTGCAAGGAGCCACTTCGGCCTTAGCATCCTGCATTAATTTACAAAAGGCCATGGTTTATAGCAATTTGCTTCAGTTGTTTCTTTCTTTTCTTTTTTTTTTTCTTATTTTTAAACACACTAATAAAGCTGGTTATAAATACTAGATAAGATTTGGCCCTTCTGGTAACCTACTCATTCTACTTCATTTGCCGTTCGTCTCTAAAAATGTAGAGGGGCCGCGGGGGCTCAGTGGTAGAGCGTTTACCTCTGGTGCATGGGGTTCGTCCTTCGATCCCTGCTCGCCCCGAGTGAGCTTTGTGCTGGACAAACACTGTGTGCTTGCGTTTTCTCGGGGTTCACTCGTTTCCTTTCGCTTTCTGCATTTCACCATTTCATTTATTTCTCATCTTCACCGTCTCCTTTAGCCTGTGAGACGTAAAACTGAAAGATTTCATTTAATTTTTTCAAAGATATAGAGCTTATACGTGCAATTAAACGCTGTTGCGGCAAAATATTGACAAACGAAATTTTCGTACACAAGACCTGTCAAATGCACAGACAAAATTATCTTTCTTTTCTTTTAAAGCAGTAGGACATGATAACCAGTAGACATGGAAATTAAATCCGATGTTTTGTGAATTCAGCTGGACTAAACTTACGCCCGTCAAATTTTTATGCACACACACACACTCAAACTGAGATAAACACACAAAATATAATCAGTTAACACATGCTTGGCAACTGAGACATTTAGTATCACCGTGATGTGAAGAGGTTTTCATTTAAAGCTGCTTTTAATCTCTGATAAACAACAAACCTACCTACGACGTATCATCAGTATAAAATAAAATAAAATAAATAAATAAAGTGAATTGTTTCTATACGTATGTTTAGGAACGTCGGACGCTTTGGACAAATATGTGAGTGGCGGCTCTGAAATTCAAACGTGTATCAAAAAATGGTGAGTTTTCGATTTATTGAAAAACGTGCATAGATAAATATCTGAAACTGGACCATGTTTGACACATGGTATCACACTAACATCGACAATGACATTGGCATAGGACCCACGCATTCCAATTTGACACCAAATAGTCCATGCCCTTTGCAAGGAAATGTTGCTCCAAGTTCCCTAACTAGGTAACCGTACCCTATTGTGCCTCTTCCAGTGTATCGATACGCCGCCCAGGTATTTTTTAAAGGTCCCATCAAATGATACGCGGGAGGGTCTAAATCAGGGCTATACGGAGGATAGTCAAGAATTTCCCACTTGAAACTCATGTGTTCGGGCCCGTTGATCTATATGTAGATGCGTTATCGTGTAGTAACAACCCCACCTCACCTCTCGTAGTGCCCCCTTTCGTTTCTGATATATGGCTGCTTTCAGCCTGTCCATAGTTCCTTAATAATGTTCGTACATTTTGCCAGAAATTCAACATAAATAACACCCTGGTGACCCCAAGACACACTAGGAATTGCTTTCTTAGCAGATGTTGTGATCTTGAATTTCTTGGTCGGCGGTGACGACGGATGTTTCCACGTCGTGCTCTGACGTTTTGATTCAGGTGTCTGTATGGATATTGAGGTTTCATCGCCCGTTATGATGCTATGAAAGAGTGAATTTTTTTCGTGGGCATAATGGGTGAGATGGGTCAGGGAAATGCCCATTCGGAGGTGTTTTTTTTCTCCCTCATTTATATGTTTTGGCACCTTTTCCGTGAACCTGCTCCAATTCTCGATGAATGTCAGATGGTTTCTGTCGCCTGGCCCATTAAAAACGAATAAACCGCGCATTTCCTCTTTGGAGTAATGTTCAAGTCGATGTGTCACCTTTAAGTTGCTCTAAGTGCCAGACGGGTTAAATAGAAGGCAGTAATTGCCGTCAGACTTCCCTCAGTTTTGTATCTGCAACAACAACAAACAAAACAAAACGAACAAACAAACAAAAAAAAAAGGTTTTAGAAACATATTTATTTTATTTTTTGATATACATTCGTAAGAAAGAAAGAAAGAAAGAGAGAAATAAGTATAGCAAATTGCTATAAACCGTGTTCTTTTATGTACGAGGAGTGATCAGAAAGTAAGGTTACAAACCCTGCAGTGAAACGTGTGTATATTATGTCTGTTCTTTTATGTACGAGGATGATCAGAAAGTAAGGTTACAAACCCTGCAGTGAAACGTGTGTATATTATGTCTGTTCTTTTATGTACGAGGAGTGATTAGAAAGTAAGGTTACAAACCCTGCAGTGAAACATGTGTATATTATGTCTGTTCTTTTATGTACGAGGAGTGATCAGAAAGTAAGGTTACAAAGCTTGCAGTGAAACATGTGTATATTATGTCATACAACCAATACAGCCAACAGATAGTACATACATTAGGATAATTGTCGACAGTCTCCATATCGGTTGAGGCACTTGTCGCATCGTGGGATGGGTTTGAAGATTAAAAATCCTGTCTTTCCGTTTTCAGCCAGTTGTCACGAAGTGTTTCACCTCCTCGTGTGAAAGGAAGCCACGATCTCCTAGGTGCTCCGTCAAGTGCAGGAACAAGTGAAAGTCGCTTGGAGCGAGGTCCAGTCTGTAGGGAGTATGGTCGATGATGATGCCGGGCTGGGTTGGCCACTGCTGCAAACTTTCGACACCATTCCGCGACATGCTGACGAGACATTACAGTCTGTCCGTAAACCTCTGCCAGCAGCCGGTAAATTTCAGTCGCGGTTACATGTTTCGTTCACAGAAACCGAATAACTGGTGACTTCTTCGCGAGACTAATTTTCCAAACGAGTCGCCATCTGTGTTCACCTACAACTATCGCGGTAGGTGGCGGGTGACTGCCAATTCCATGTAGTAAAATTAACGCACACTTCTCATTCCTCTATAAGAGACGGAAGTTCAGAAATATCGGCCGTATAACCTTAGTTTCTAATTCTTCCTCGTATTAATGCAGGGTGCTAAGGCTGAAGTGGCTCCTTGTACTAAATGCTGTACACTAGGGCTACATGCTCAGAGTCCACTTATTTTTGTCACTTGTATAAAATTTAGCACATTATGCACTAACAAAACATAACAATTTTCACGCACTAAATCAAATGTACCTATTAACAATTCCTATCCACACTTAATACATTGTTTTTTCTTTTTAATTTTTATCTAATTATTCTGTTTTTAATTTCCTTTTAAATTTGTACCAAGAATTAGTTCACAATATACTTCTCAATATTGACGAAAGAAAAGAAAGTTCGTGTAAATACGATGACATAGTAGACGATTTTCAAGTTGTTTAATTTGTATACAGACATCAAGAGTTCATTTAAAGATGTGAATTGGCAGTTGGAGAATTAATTCACTTTGTATTACAATTTCCTAAACCATTATTAAATTTGAATGTGAATGTACTGTTTATCATTTTCAGATCGTAACCTTGTACCAATTGTATCAACATAGTTGCTTTCTGTATTTGGGGAGCATTCTAGTTGATGAATATGCCTCGGAACCTGGATGTGTGGAAGGGCTACTAGGCATGTTACAAGCGTTTATTGGTCCAACGTTTAAAATTCTGGAGGAACCCAACGGCCTGAGGAATCATCCGGATACTGTAGATGATCTTTTCCGTCTATGCGCAAGGTAGGTTTGACGTATAAAATTTCCTTCATTTTTCAGTGCAACGTTTTGGATACTGCTTATTAAATTTCTTAACTGAAAAATAATTCTTGTTATTTTATACAAGTTATACTTTAAAATGTACAGGAGGTGAGATTGAACTTGGCATTCTCCAGTTCAATTTGTCATTCAGGAATGGCAAGTAAATTCAATTTGTGAAGTCTCAAAACGAAAGGAAGAAATACTATTCTAGGTAACATCGTATTCACAACCAAAATCACTGTGCAGTGTTAACCATATATGAAATTACTTTTTGAAATATTTTATATAAATTTGCATGTTTGTTCGTTTGTTCCACACAAAATCTACACGTTGGCTTGGTATTCTCGGGGGTTTAGATTTCTTTGATGCGTATCATAAGTAGAAAGGAAGGGGTTCAAAAGGGAGGAGGAGGCTTAAACGTAAAATACGATTGTTTTATAAATATTCATCTTGAGTTCCAGGCTGTAGGTCAGACGAGGTTTTGCGAAATGTCCCTTAAGAGCCTGACTTACAAAAAATAATACAAAATTTACCAGTTTTCTTTTGCTTGTTTATTCATAAGTGAAAGGAGGTAATGAAATAAAACTTACCACAATCATAGATAATGTTATTCTAAAACAGAAACTGAACCTGAAGAATTTTCAGTGTTGCCTCCATAGAAATTACAATGTTGTCAGAATAACATTTCTTCAAAAAATTTAAGTTAAGGCAGCGATTAGAGGAACGAACTCAACTGCATTTGAGTACGTATCATGTTGTCTTGGTATTCTGTGAACTACTTTTTAAATAATAATATTATTTAATTTTAATAACTGTATGTTAAAACTATTTTGGTTATTACAAACTAAATACAACTATTATTTAAAAAGTAGTTCACAGGATTCCAAGACAACATGATACGTAATCAAATACAGTTGAGTTCGTTCCTCTAGTCGTAGATTTTGGGGAAGTTTTTATTCTGGCAACAGTGTAATTTCTATGGATGCAACACCGTGTGCGTGGATTTTCTCGGGGTTCTCCCGTTTCCTCGCAATTTCTTCATTCCACCATTTCATTCATTACTCATCATCACCGTCTCCTTTAGCCTAACCGGCATAACCGTGGGACGTAAAACTCAAAGATTTCATTTCATTTTTTCTATGGATGCAATACTGAAAATTCTTGAGATTCATAGTTTCTGTTGTAGAGTAACTATCTATGATTGTGGTGAGTTGCATTTCATTATCTCCTTTCACTTATGAATAAACAAGCGAAAGAAAAATGGTAAATTTTGTGTTATTTTTAGTAAGTCAGGCTCTTAAGGAAGGAAGGGGAGGAGGATTGAATATTTTCTGGGACTTACCAGAGTTCAAAAACTATTAAGCATAGAACGTTGAAGTTTTGTATAAATATTCTCCTTGGGTTCCGGGCTTGTAGGTAAGACGGAATTTCGTGATATCTATTCTAAAGCCGTAAAAGCATCTTGATTATTTTCTCCTATTTCCGATACAGTTAAATATTGAAGCTTTCCTAGTTAATAAGACTGCAAAGTTTACGAAACCCAGTCACTAGTCGGGGAAAGAAGGGTCTGAATATTTCTAGCTGTTCTCCAAATCACCGATACTATTAAGTGTTGAACTTGGAACTTTTGTTGGAATCTTCTCCATGGACTGGCAGTAAAACAGAGTTTTACGAATGAAAAGAGATCTTGAAAATATTAATTGCTGTTCATGACATCTCTGAAATAATTGGGAATAGAAAATTGAAATTTTGTACAAATGTTTTCCGTAAATCTAGAATTTTATGAAATGCACTCCAAGAGGGGGAAGGTCTGTTGAATGTAATTTTCGTCGTTCATCAGTTCTTCCAAAACTTTTAAAAATAGGAACTTGAATTTCCGTAAAAACGTTCTTGTACTCCAAGATAAGTACAACAACAAATTTTACGAAATGTGATTCCTGCTAGGAAGGGAGGCTAAAGTTATTTTCGCCGTTTATCAGTTCTCCGGAACAGTTCGATGTAGGAAATTGAAGTTTGTTCAAATGTTCTTAAACCTTAGGCTGGAAATAAGACAAAATTTGCAAATTACAGTCTTTACATGGAAGAGAGGGAAAAGAAATCGGAATTCTTTTCGCTAATCAATAGATCTACGAAAGTACTGCTCGTAGAAACTTGAAATTCTATTCATACAAACGTTGTCAGTGAACACTGGGCCAATGATAAGTCTGAGCTTTACGAAATGCGTCTCCTACTGGAGAAAAGGAGGCATTAAACTTTTTCTTCGACCTTTACCGAAACTCGTGGGTGTATGTATAACGATACGATCGTAATGATGTAATAATAATATCAATCTGTACCTGTTTTAGGTACATGATCAGAGGCGCAATAATTGAACAGAAATATGTATATTGAAAAAGAAAAGGTTTGTTGATTAGTTGTTAATGAGGTTGTCAAGAAGGTATGATGGTCATGAAGATAGATAGTTGATGACACGAGGATAAATATTCGACAAATATTTTGTGATGTAGTGGATACTTATAGTCATCTTTCAGAATAAAAGAAGTGTAAGCTTTTAATATCTTATAAAAGGTCTTGCTGCTATTATTATTTAATAATACAGATATAGATATATACATTATCGTTACATATGAACGTGAAATTTTGTACAAATATTATCTTTGAACTCTTTGATGTTGAGAATAACACAGTTTTAAGCAGAGGTATTGGTTTGCTCCATGCTTCTCAATCAGGGGTCAAGGTTCGAATTCAGTGTCTGATCCTCCTGAGTCAAGATGTTCTATTTTAAGTTCCTCAACGTAAATGTAACCACAAGTATAAACTCTGGTCCACTTCTTTTTCTTTTCTCTGTTCGCATGGAAATTTAATCATGGCAGTTTACATTTCACTCTCTCCTTCCATATTGCTTTGCATCTGCTTTTTGATTTATCACATCCTGTTTCTTTACATTGGCGGGCAATGCCAACCATCTCTTGACAATAATGTTGATGTTAATTTTTCAATACCCAAATCGGAAGAACGCAAGTCCTAGTTCAACAGGGTTCATACACTACCTGGAAATCTGAGGGAAATTGATTTTGGAAGAAAAAATCCTGGATAATTTAGGGAAATCGATCATATCTAGTAAAAAGCCTGGAAATATCTGGGAAATTGAGTTCAGTATTTTTTTTATATTTTGAATGTATTCAAGTATGGAACAAAAGTATTTACTTATTAATTCCCTTAGTAGGCTTCTCAACTTAATATTTTTTCCCTTTTAACTGATCCGGTACAGTATTCATAAATAACCTTTGTTGATATAATGGGCGCACTAGTAACCTTTCCACTTTTTCTGAAAGCGATACTCACCTATAGAAGCAGTTCTTTAGAATTTCATCCTTGCAACCTCAGAATTGACTCCTACTCT
Organism: Thermobia domestica; assembly: GCF_964235325.1. Lineage (NCBI taxonomy): Eukaryota > Metazoa > Arthropoda > Insecta > Zygentoma > Lepismatidae > Thermobia > Thermobia domestica. The sequence goes on from NC_137458.1 coordinate 9,027,171, forward strand.
TTCTAAGACAATGAAGTATTTCGTAGATGTTGCCAAATTCTTGCTACTACCTTTTCTTCAAAAATTTCCTATTTAACTTTTGTGCTATATTCGGTGTATTAGGATTTTGTGCAGGTTCATAAAATCCTATTATTTTTCCTATACTGAGAAATGACTCGTGAAAATTAAGCAGCGAACTTCAAACAGCTAGACTATTCTGTCCTTCAAAGCCAAAAAGTCGTATTTACAGTTTTGGCCAGAATTGAGTTAGTGATGTCAGCTAGGTCATATCAACGTAATACATAATCTGAAAAAGAGAGAACTCTGAATCTGCAAAATAGCGGAGCTATATGATATAAATTGTTTATCTGATATAGACGTTGTACCATAAGATACTGGATTATTAGTAAACAGTAAAATAACGATTTACTCAAAAGCAGATTTTCTGTAGATACGACTTTTGGCTTTGGAGGGCAGAATCGTCTAACTGTTTTAAGTTCGCTGCTTAATTTTCATCTCTTTGCAGGTATGTTAACTTTGAATTATAGAGATGTCTGGCCAAAGATCAGTGTTTAATCGTTAGTGGTTAGATCCAGCATTACATCCTGAGTGGACGCCTTGGTTGAAGGAGGTTAAAGTGGATGTGCATAGTGCATTTTGCGGGGACGCTCGAAAAGTTTTTCATTGAGTAATATGGGAGTACAGGCAATTAGAAGCCATGCAAAAGGACCAACACACAGGCAAAGACTGGAGAGTAACAGTATAGTAAAAAATCAAAGAAGTGTTGTGGATATGTTTAAGTCAGTTCAAAAGCAAGAGGAGCAACCATCACAGAAGTCAACAGAAGAATTAAAACAACCATCTGTAAAAGGCTTCGTTGAAAAAGATGAAGTGACGTCTGCAGAAATATTGTGGGCAATGAGACTTATAGTGAACAGAAAATCTCACAATTCCTGTAAAAAATATAATATACTGTTTAAAAAGATGTTCCCAGATAGTGTAATTGCACATAATTTTAGCATGGGCCCTTTGAAGTGTGGTTATATAATTTGTTACGGCCTCGCACCATACTTTAGAAAAATGAAATGAAAGCTTTAAGTTTTACGTCCCACGGTTATGCCGGTTAGGCTAAAGGAGACTGTGATAATGAGAGATGAGTGAAATGGTGGAATGAAGAAAGTGGGAGGAAACGGGAGGACCCCGAGAAAACCCACGAGCACGGTGTTTGTCCACCACAAAGTCCACACGGCGCGAGCTGGGATCGAACCAGGGACCCCAAGCACCGGAGGTGAACGCTCTACCACTGAGCCACCGCGCCCCCCTCACCATACTTTAGAGACAGTGTTGTGGATGCAGTAAACGGGTGTCAGGACATTATAGTGTGTTTTGATGAAGCGTTAAATATGGTAGTCCAAAAGGGGCAGATGGACATTCATGTGAGGTTTTCGAACGATACAAAGGAGGAAGTTTTTACGAGATATCTTACCATGCTACAGCTGAAGTTCTCTTATCTAACAAGGAACGAACACGAACGTGTCATCCGGACATCCGAATCAAACCTAGTCCATTCGATAAATATAACAAAGATATGTTCATGCACAAAAAATTAGGTGCCATGGGCAATGAAGAAAGTCCCTGGGACCCATTAACCCTGTTAGTATAAAGAAAATCGTAGACTCGCAGTGAAATAGCTATTGCATCAACACTGTTCATTGGAAAGTAATGGTTTATAGTTTATTCTCTTGAACATAAAACAAGGTTTCCAGAGATGCTATTGGTTCCCATAACGTAGTTGAACAGGGAAAATTGGGAGAATGTCTTGAAAATTCCCTCCAGAAATCCCTCCCATCAACTTTGGCCCCCCTCTAAAGTGGCTGCGGGTAAAATCACACAATCCAAATTTATCTCCAAAAATACTATAGGGGATAAGAAATGTATGTACCAAATTCTGTACTGAGAGACGGAATAAATATGAGGGAAAATCTTGTGTACCAATACACGCTTTCTCCTCATACCTATTCTCCCAATTTTCCCTGTTCAGGTACGTTATAGGCCCCAATACATAGCATCTCTGGAAAGCTTGTTTCATGTTGAAGAGAATGAACTATAAACTATTACCTTCCAATGAACAGTGTTGATGCAATAGACATTTCACTGAGTCTACAATTTTCTTTATACTAACAGGGTTAATGGGCCTCAGGGACTTATTCTGTTGTCCATGGCACCTAATTTTTTGTGCATGAACATATTTTTGTTATATTTATCGAATGGATTAGGTTTGATTCGGATGTCCGGATAACACGTTCATGTCTGTTCCTTGTAAGTTTAAGGAAGGACTTACAAAAGTGCCTCTGAAGAAGATTCTGCAAGTCAGTATGAACGGACCTATGAACTGGAAGTTTTTGTCAAATCTAAAAGAAAAAATTGAGACTGATTCTATAGATCCACAGTTATTAGATTTAGGATCATGTAATCTTCATGTGGCTCATGGGGCATTCCAAACAGGTCATGTAGCTATAAAATGTAATATTAATAGTTTTTCAAAGGGGCTTTATTATTTGTTTTAAGATAGTCCTGCGCGGCGAGAAGACTACGTTGCATCCTCTGGGACTTCAACATTTCCCGCAAAATTTTGTCAGGTACGCTGGGTAGAAAATGCGCAGTGCGCAGAAAGGATATTGGAAGTATTTCCCCACGTAAACAAGTACTTGAATTTAGCCAACATTCCTAGCAGTGTACCAGTGAAACATGTCAAGGAAGGAGTTTACGATTTGTTAATGCCAGCAAAATTGGCGTTCTTCAAGACCTTGTAAACAGAACTAGGGGAATTTTTAAAAGCATTTCAGTCCTCCAAACCTATGGTACCGTTCTTGTACCTGTACAACACACTTACCAACCTTGTTAGAAGCTTGATGAGGCGATGTGTTAAAGCAGATGTTATTGAAAAGTGTGAATCAGTCAAGAAATTGATTTCATTGGATTTTGAAAATAAAGACGTTTTGTTGAGATACAAAGATGTAGACGTGAGATTTGGGTGAAGAAAAGCATTAGGTAAATGTGGAGCTTCTGATCGGCAGAAAGCGAACTTTTCTTTGCAATATCAACGGTTTCTAGTGGCAACAATCAAAAAGATCTTGGAGCGCAGCCCTTTAAAAAGTATCCCCTTGTTCGTGCCGCGTTATCTCTTGATCCAGAAGTTATTTTGAAGGCGCCATCTTTGGCTCAAGAGCAAATGAAAACATGTATTCAGATCCTTCATTCCAGTTATCGGTTGTCAACAAATGTTGCAGAGAGAGCAGTTGCTCAGTATATGACTTTGTGTAGGTTGACAAAAGAGGAGTACCGGGGAGTCTTGAAAACTTTTGTGAAACTAAAGATGATCTGCACAAATTCTGGGCAAAGTCTGCTTAAGAAAGACAAGAAATTTACTGATTTGTGGGCTGTATTCAAAATTGTTCTTATATTATCATATGGAAACGCAACAGTTGAATCCGGTTTTTCAATCAACAAGAGCCTGTAGGTTGAAAATTGGCAGGAGAATTCAATTGTAGCACTGAGACAAGTACATGATGGCATTCAATATGCGCGTGGCATTAGCAGTATTCAGATCTCACAGGAATTAGGTAAAGCAGCTAAAGGATCTCGGACAAGATATGAAATGGCATTGGAAACAAAACGCTGTGCAGTAAAGTGAATCAATCAGAAATCAAATGAAAAAGCGGAAGCTAAAAGAATTAAGTGACTTGAGGGAAAAATAAGAAAGCTCATAGTCTGGAAGCTGAAGAAATAAATTTTAAAAAATCAGTAAGATTTTGCAGGACTTGTAGAATAAAACTACTTTTGTATAAGAACATTATATATTACGTTGTTTATTCTAAAACTAAAAATTGTTAATGACAGTAAGACAGTAGAATTGTGAATTTTGTTATAATAAAACTGCGTAGATAGGTGAATGGCATGAACGATCGCAAATGTATACCGTGATGATTATCTATGTTCTAAAGTTTTGGATATTTTAAATTTTATTTATTTTAATTATTTATTTTCTTGTTATTCAATATTTAATTGCAATCGTTCATTGGGGAGAAGGGTGGCCATTCTTAAATATATAAATATATTATTCTTAAAATTTATGTGTTCTCTTACTGTTAGTTTCTTCCACTAGACCTAGAAATTGCAAAATTAATACCGTTGGAAAACCTGGAAAGTTCAGGGAAATTGAGTTCAATATTTTTGTATGAACCCTGTTCAACGTTTATGTGACAACTAGTGTATTGCAAGAGCCCCTCAATTTAGATGATACTTGGTATATACATTACGCATTAAAAATAATTAGTAACATGTCCCAGTGTATTTTGAAATTCCGCTGTTATCCGTTTTCGATAACAATTCACCAGGGTGTCCACCCACCGGGAAATAGCCGGGAATTTCGTGAACCGGGAATAAGCCGGAATTTCTCCAAAGAACCGGGAAACACAACGATAATAGCTGAAGAAGGGAGAAAGTTAAAAACGCAAAAAAATAGATATATCTGTTCAAAAAATAGATATATCAGATCCAAACAATCTTCTTCCTGCTAAAGATGTGGACATAGGCTTTGCAACTAGGAATGCGATGCGTGAACTCAAGGAAATAACGGATCTAGACAAGCTAACACTGCGACGAACGTGCAGAGAAGCTATCGCAGCGATGATTAGTAAAGTAATGGATAGGTCACCATTGAAATACAAACTTACTCGAGCTATTTCGTGTCTTGATCCTGTGCTTATTGGTCACAACCTGACACTAGCGGAGAAGCGTTTGACATTATCTTTGGACGAGATGGTAGCTAAACGATGGTTTACGGGAAGCAAATCAAATACAATTATGGAACAATATCGGAAGGTATTTTCGTCACCTGAATCTATTAATCAGTGTAAAACGTTTAAAAGAAAGGAGAAGCGTCTGGATGCATTTTATGTTGAACTTTTTAGCGTATTCAGTGAAGACAGTGTACGAGAACTCAATGATTTTATACAATGTATTTTGATACTGTCACACAGAAATGCATCAGTAGAGAGAGAGAGAGGATTTTCTGTGAATTCTGAATGCATTTTTGAGAATCAAACAGGAGAGTCTTATTGCCATGAGACAAGTGTATGATGGTGTGAGTGCATTAGGTGGATTAGAGTCAATTAAAATCAGCAAAGATATGATACAGCTGCCAGAAATGCACATGCTCGGTATACTGAACACTTGAAGAAAAAGGCGAAGGATTTGAGTGAAAAGATGGAAAGAGAGAGAAAACGTGTAACACGAAAAAGACTGGAATTGGAAGCTGAAAAGGCAAAGGTAATTGCTGAGGAAAAAAAAAAAGAAGCTGCTCTTCTGCAAGAAAAAATCAATGCACTTATCGGGAAGTAATGAAAACAGGTAAGAAAATATAATTTCTTTCGATAGCATAATTTTATATTGTTCGGGTGGGAACTAAATAATAACCTTTTCGCCTCTTTCGCAAAATATTTGTCTTTTAGTGCCCGTTATAACCGAGAATTTATCTAGTAAAACCGGGAATTAACCGGGAATTTCAAAACGCTTTGAGAGTGGACACCTTGTTCACATTATCAGGGTAAAATTCCTGAACCGTTTTAAATGTATTTCGGGAGATAGATAGAACTTGGGTCGAGATGGGTTGTTACCATTTCACTTTCAATGTATCCCAAAGACGGAAAGAGAGTTCAAATATATTTTTAAAATATTTTCCGTAAAATTTCTTCTGTCGTATTGCATAAACGACACAGTTTTACTATGAATCAGATTGTTGAATTTTCGGTAAACTCTCTTCCACCTTCTGAGTATAGGAATATAGGTTTTCCAAAGTTAAGGATGGTTATTATAAGAAGATACAAATTAGATAAAACTATTAAGATAACTGCTCATTGATGTTTTTCGTTTCGTTTCTGCTACTACTTCTTCGCGTCTTAATGACGAATTTTAAATACAAATTCTGTAACTGAACCATATTATAATTTACATAAACTTTTTTCTTTCTTCTTGAGCTCCTTCGCGGCTAAGCGGTTAGCGTACGCGCCTTTGGCGTAGGAGACCTGGGTTCGATTCCCGGCGGGCGGTCATGTGGTTCGGCTTCCACGTTAATCAGTAGGTCCACGTCTTATATAGCCTCGCTGCTGAAAGGGACATTAAATTCAAAATCATAATCATTTTTTTTCTTCTTCAGTGAATCGTTATCGCTTCTTAGTGGTTTCGAATTTTTGCACCTAAGTAATTAGGTGACATATTATGATAATATTTATGTTTTATGAAGTTTCTAATTGAAGTATTAAATAAAAATAACTTTGTGGGATGTTTATTGAAATTTGTGCATTGTGTTTCTATAAAATCATCCCATATTCTATTTAGATTACCTTTGTCTGTTTTCAGCAAGGGATGCTTTAGAATGAATCGTAAGTATTTCTTTCAATCTGTGATTTGGATTTATGCAAGATTTCTATATATTTAATTTATGTATGGACTCTTTTCTAGTTGTTTTAGACTTTACCGCTATTTTAGACTCTCTTGCATCGTTGAAAATTCAACATTTTTTGATTCATGGTAAGAATTCAATCCGGATCTCCTGCATGTCGTGCCGGTGCACATGCGCTAGCCATAAGCAAACTAAGTAGAGTCCTGATTAGCGCACCGGCACGATAAGCGGGAGACCTAGTTCAATTCACGGCCCAGTCGTTTATTTTTCACTCTTCAATTAGTTGGATTGGAATTTAGCATCCCTTTCAGCACCGAGGCTATATAAGACCTAGACTTTCAGTGTAAGTTAGAATCCGAACCATCGTTATGCGTTCAAATTTTTCAAAGCTTTTCCACCGAGAATCGAACCCGGCACTCGAGTGCACCAAAGACGCGCACAGTAGTCACTGGGTCAGCGGGGAGGACTTTTACTCTTCGAATTTCAAATCACTACATTTGGCAACCTCGCTTTCTTACTGAAAACTTCTTTCCTGAAAGCAAAATATAGGAAACGATAGGAAGATAACAAAATAATGCAACTTCATATTTTTATTTATTCTGTTCCTTAAAAATATGCTTTATTATAGATTTTGCTACATCTATGAGGTAATATTAAAGCCACGGCAGCGTAGTCGGTAAATTGTTTGTGTGCCAACTTTGTGGCGCGGGTTCGATCCCGGTGGGAGCGGGAAATTATTCTCGTTCTACCCTTTACTTCCACATACAACACTTGGACCTTCATGACCTTCCCCAAAACGGGAGTGACCTTCACTTTTACTTTTTATGAGGTAGTATTGTGTTGTCTACGCCGAAGATTCAGATATATTTGACTCGAAGTCATCGATGTATTCATAGAGGCATGTGACCAACCCTATAGAAAACCCTAGAATTTAGATTCAGTTTTCAGTTTCTTGCGAATAAAATTTCTTTATTATTCCGATAGAATTTATTATGGTGATCGCATGGAGTCGTGAAGCTTGACCTAGATTTACCAATTTCAGCACCCAATACAACGTGAGAGTGCATCCCAGTCGTCAAACCCTATCCATGTAATTTTGCCAGTATCGTCTTTCGCGTTATACAGAGAACATCTTCCGAAGCTACAGTGTTGTCGGATTGCCGCTAAGTTTCGTCTTGTTTATTTTTGTTGTTGTTATATATTTTGGCTGTTATTATTGTTACCGAATGATTGTTAGTGTTCGTGTTATAATTCTTTAAGTGTTGTTTTTATGTCACTCGTTTACCATATCTTCTGAGTTTTGGTAACATTGTTGGTGTACTTCTGTTGTTTATAGTTTTCTCAAATGTGCGTTCGGAAGGCAGCTTTACGAATTTACCGAATTCTTCCGATGCATTACACGTGAGGCAAAAACGTTCCATGATTGATGTAGAGCCCAGGCTTCACGAGTCCTCGCAGTCACTATAGAATACGAAAGATAAAATTGAGGAAGACAATCTCAAGATTTTCCAGAGTTTTAAAAGTCGATGACTGGTTTCGGTTGTTTCTCTTTCTTTCGTTTTTTTCTTTTTCTTTTTGTTTAGTTTAACGTCCCACGGTTATGCATCGACACTACTAAGGGAGTCAGTGATAATGAAATGTGTTAAAATGGTGGAATAACGGAGGTGGGAGAACCCCGAGAAAACCCACGCAGCTTACTCGTCTTCGAATGGGGTGGAGGGCGGTGGCTTAGTGATTGAGCGTTCACCTCTAGTGTCTGGGGTCATTGGTTCGTTCCTAGCTCGCGCCAAGTGAGCTTTATTGCGGACAAACACCGTGTGCATATGTTTTCTCGGGGTTCTCCCGTTTTCTCCTACTTCATTAATTCCACCATTTCATTCATTTATTATCATCACCGTCTCCTTTAGCCTAGCGGGCATACACGTGGGACGTAAAACTTAAAAGATGTCATTTCATTTTTCGAATGGAAGACTTGGGTTCAATTCCTAGCGAGAGTTTATGTGCTTCGGATCCTACGTTAAGCGGCAGGTCCACCTCTCATATAGTCGTGGTGTTGAAAGATACTTTAAACTCAAATCCTATCCTATCCTAAAATCCACGCACCAGGTGTTTAGTTTGTCCACCACAAATCCCTCTTGCAGGGAGCTGGGATTCCAATAACCCATCGCTCCAGGTAGTGTTAATCAGATTTCATAAAATACAGCGAGCATATTTTATAACATTTGATGAGTATAACGGAAAGCAGAATGTTTCCGTAACTTTTAACACAACACATGAAGCTCATCCGAACCGATAAAAGTAGTATAGACAAGTTGTTAATGGATTGGTATGCTTTCTCACAGGGCTATTTGGGCTCTTTTTCGGAATTTTTTCAGTGTGGTGTTTCCGTAGACATTAGAGTGAGGGTCTCGTTAATCTGCACATTGGCACTCCATTCTGAAGAACTTTTTGAGTTCCTGTATGGTTAAGCCAAGAAGGGAAGTTAGAAGAAGCACCAGTAAGCAACTGCGATCTTATTCTCATCCGCACCTTTACAGTCATCTTAAATATATTGTCTTATATTTTCATAAGGGGAGCACGGTGGCTCAGTGTTAAAGCGCTTACCTCTGATGTGTGGGGGTCCCTGGTTCGATCTGGCCAAGTAAGTTCGTGAACATTGTGTTCGGGGTTTTTCTCGGGATATTCCCGTTTTCTCCCACATTTTTATTCCACCAATTCTATTATTATTCACTTGTCTAAATCATCCGTCTCCCTTAGCCCAAAGGGAATAATCGTGGGACGTTAAACTCAAAAGATTTCATTTGATTTCAAATTCACACAAGGGTGAATAGTAATAACAAAAGTTAAAACCCTGACCTGTGCATCCGAACAACAGTCCAATCGCGGACGTTTCAGTGATAAATTTTCTCCATCGTCGGTGTGTATTGTTTTTAAAAGTGATTACAACGTTGCTCGAAGAAATAAATTTTTAATGAATTTTCTTTGTAGTAATTATGGGATAGTCCAGCATTGCTCTTAAGTTTCCTAAATTTTGAAAACTAGGAAATCCGAAGAAAGGCGTAATGTACCAGGGTGTCTATCAGTCACGAATGTCACGAAAAAGCCATGAAATCAGAAAACGGTCATGAAAGCCACGAAAAAGTCACGAAATTTAGCTTTTGGGTCACGATTTTTTTTAACTGTGCAAATGTAAATACAGATCGGAAAATTTTGTTCTATAAAACGTCAAAATTCACCATCAAAAATGTCTATGACCGGCTTTAGACGCTACCAAATCGCAAGGAAAGTATGTTTCTATAACATGGATGAAAATTCGGCCTAATTCGCAGCCAAATTCGCTCTTGAAAATGTTAGGAAATCTTATGATTTGTTAAAGAAAAGGTCACGAAAAAGTCACGAAATTTCATTTTGGAATTTTAGTAGACATCCTGTGTACTCAGTTGGACTATTCTGGGGCTTTTTGGTTAAGTAATTTCTGATAAACAAGCAACTATAACGATTTGAAAATTCCAAATTGTCATTTTTCTTAAGGAAATTCTAAAAGAAGCATAAGGTGCAGTTTATTGCATTTTACTATAAATTCCTGCTTCACTTTTGAGAATGCTCAACTCTGATAGATATTTTGTATATTTATATCTTTTGGTTTGTTCTTCTTTGGAGGTTTTGGAGTCGTGTGTAAGTGACAATGTTCTCTTTCTTTTGCAGGTTTTTACAGAGAGCACCCATTCCTTTCCTTCAGTGTCCTGCATTGAAATCGATCATTCAGTGTGCTCTCATGGCATCTACTTTAGATCACAGAGATGCTAATGTGTCTGTCATGAAATTCTTCTACGACCTTATTCATACTGGGCGATCGCATGAGGTAATTCTTTCAGTAGTTTAATTATTGTAAGATATTATTTATATTGTAATGTGGCCGCCACGTTAGCCCGGATGGTCCTGATTCTACTGTATAAGTTATGTTCTTTAGTATAATCGTGTTTGTACGGTGATTTATTGTACCAATGTTTATTAAGGTTTCCCTATTCCAAATTTAATTTTGGCACTTCATGTAAATGTGGAAAATTTCAAAAACAGTCCCTTATTGCATGTTAAATGCTGTTATCCACAGATTGCTGGTTAATGGGGTCATGAAAGAACAGGGTGTCTATCGGTCACAAATGTCACGAAATTTAGCTTTTGGGTCACGATTTTTTTTAACTGTACAGTCCGCAGCAAAAAAACCTGCAACATGAGCATGTAAGTTTATTGTGAAACGACGAAGTCTTTTGCTCCAAAATAAGTGTGTAGTTGAGGACGCCGAGGTTTCTTCTGGCGTGATTCGTGCCACTTAGCGTTATGTTGATTCCTTGCTCTGTTAGGCGTAGTTTCGCAATAAACTTACATGCTCATGTTGCAGGTTTTTTTGGTGCGGACTGTACAAATGCAAGTACAGATTGGAAAACTTTGTTCTGTGAAACGTCAGAATTCACCACCAAAAAGTGTCGATGGCCGGCTCTAGACGCTACCAAATTGCAAGCAAAATACGTTTCTATCGCATGGATGAAAATTCGGCCTAATTCGCACGCAAATTCGCTCTTGAAAACGTTAGGAAATTTTATGATTTGGTAAAGAAAAAGTCACAAAATTTCATTTTGGAATTTTAGTAGACACCCTGAAGAACATAAAAACACAAAACGTTGGTAAATCAATTAGTAAAACACTCGCCTGACAAGTGGGAAGTCATGGTTCGAGTCTCATCCATTCTAATAATGAGATTTTTTCTTTTGTTTTTCAAGTAATACTTCATATCTGTATAGTAATACGAGGGAGGATTACAAACTAAGGTTACCAGGCCAATATTTCTGGAGTTTCATTTGTTATAGAGGAATGAGGAGTGTGTGGTAATTTTAATACATGGAGTTGGCAACTTTGCACAGTTTCAGCCACTCGACACCTACGGCGCTAGGTGTAGGTAAATACAAATAGCAAATCGCTTGGAAAACTGATCTCGCGAAGAAGTCCGCTCAGTTATTTGATTTCTGTGGGCGAAACCTGTAACCGCGGCTGAGATTCACCGGCAGCTGGTAGAGGTTTACGGAGAGATTGTAATGTCTCATCAGTATGTCGTAGAATGTTGTCAAAAGTTGCGACTGGTAGGGAAAACGTCACTAACGAAGAGCGGAGTGGCCGACCCAGCACGATATCCACAGATTTGAACATAGCTTGCGTGGGGGAACTAATTCAGGACAACAGATGGATCAGACGAGGAAGTGAAACATTTCGTGACAACGCGGGTGAACACAACAGAACTTTTACCAGGAGGGAATCTTCACACACATTCCACGATACGACAAGTGCCTCAACCGATATGGAGACTGTCGAAAATTAACCTAATGTATGTACTATCTGTTGGCTATATTAGTTGTATGACATAATATACACATGTTTCACTGCAGGCTTTGTAACCTTACTTTCCGATCATTCCTCGTTCATAAAAGAACAGACATAATATACACATGTTTCACTGCAGGCTTTGCAACCTTACTTTCCGATCATTCCTCGTACATAAAAGAACAGACATGTTTCACTGCAGCCTTTGTAACCTTACTTTGCGATCACTCCTCGTACATAAAAGAACAGACATAATATACACATGTTTCACTGCAGGCTTTGCAACCTTACTTTCTGATCATTCCTCGTTCATAAAAGAACAGACATAATATACAGATGTTTCACTGCAGCCTTTGTAACCTTACTTTCTGATCACTCCTCGTACATAAAAGAACAGACATAATATACACATGTTTCAATGCAGCCTTTGTAACCTTACTTTCCGATCATTCCTCGTTCATAAAAGAACAGACGTAATATACACATGTTTCACTGCAGCCTTTGTAACCTTACTTTGCGATCACTCCTCGTACAACCTCACTTTCCGATCATCACTCGTACTAAATATTTTATGTTATGATAATCGGTTCATTCAATCTGAAACTGTTAAGTAAAAAGCATGTGTAGAGTTGATATACACTTTTCTTGATCATACATGTTCAAAAATATTGACATAAATGAACGTCTGTCCGTTTTGTTTGTTCGTAATAAGGTGCATGTTTTTGTTTATTTTTCAGGAACGGGAGGATTATGAAGTGCGACACAACCTTGTTCAACAAATAATTTTGGAATATGGACAACAATTAATCAGTAATTTGATCCATGCCTGCGTTTTCTGTTTACATTCCTATATGCTGTCAGACGTAGCGGACGTTATCATGGAACTAATGCTCACGGACCGTGCAGTAAGTTGCAAGCATCATTTTTCTTCGTAATGAATTTTTTCATACTTTATATTAGTTTTATCGATTAACTACACCGGCTTCTAAAGATCCAGATTTAAGTCAAACAGAAAGGTAACTTAGAATTAACTCTTTATATAAAATCGCTAATAACTTGACTAATTGGGTGGTCAATTTTAGTGAAGCAAATTTTAATGGCTATAGTAGAATAATACAAATTACATGAAATATAAAAGTGCACATAGCTGTTACTCAAAATCGAGTAGATAAGTTCGTCACTAGGAAGGAAAGTAGGTGAAATAGTAGCGGGGATCTTCATGTGTTACATATCATTGGAAAAGTCATACCGAGTACACTTCACATGTGAAATATCTCGCTTAAATGGGACCTCTAGTGGGCGTGGCGACCATTTGATCAGGACAAGGCACGCTCCGAAACACTAGAAAACATGGACAAAGTAGGAAGATATGATGTAATTGTTTTGAGACGTATATATAGGTTTAAAAGGCAGCTGAAGAAGAAACCTGATATCAAATGTTTACAAATGAAAATTGCAGATCCAACATGGCCGACATAAAGTACAAAAACAACCTATGGATCTAAAATTGGGTATATAGAGATATTCGACGTCGCTATGTATAAACCGGATACCAGAAGTGTAAAATTCAAACTGGCGGACAAAATCCAAAACACGCTCCACGGATTTCGAGAGGTCCACAGGCCCTATGCTTCTAGAAAAATCAAAGTTATTTTTTCCGATACATATATGGAAATTTGTCGCCAGACAGTTGAGCTGTAGGGAGACACTACACGGAGAGGAGGAGTGTGTGTGTGTTTCATTTTAATTCTAAAAAGGATTATTTATGATCCTCATAGCTTAATAATAATAATAATAATAATAATAATAATAAAGCTAAAAGACTTTAAAGCTATCAGACTAGAGAAAAACTTATATACAATACGCGTGTATATATATATATATATATATATACAGGGTGTCTCAAAGGTCCCCTGATATAGGGTAACTCTTTTATTATCAGAGTTACAACAAAATATAAGAGAAAAAAAACATATCCAAATATGATGTTTTCAATCTAAAGTGAAGGAATTTTTTAAATCGTACAAGCCGTTTGGGCTACACTCTTTATGCGCCAAATGCTAAATGAAAATGCAACGTTGCCATTTACATGGATCCACAACATAAGTGAATGAAGTGACTGTTTGAAATGGGCGCTGGACATCGACATGTTAGCTTAAAAGACAGTAACTTCATCAACTTATGCTGTGGATCCATGTAAATGGCAACGTTGCACTTTCGTTTAACATTCATTTCCTCCCACTTTCTTGATTCCACCATTTCATTCATTTCTCATAATCACCGTCTCCTTTAGCCTAACCGGCATAATCGTGGGACGTAAAACTCAAAGATTTCATTTCATTTCATTTTTTTCGTTTAACATTAGGCGCATAAACAGTGTATAGCCCAAACGGCTTGTACGATTTAAAAAATTCCTTCACTTTAGATTGAAAACATCATATTTGGAAATGGTTTTTCCTCTTACATTTTGTTGTAACTCTGATAATAAAAGAGTTACCCTTTATCAGGGGATCTTTCAAACATCCTATTTGGTCTAGGAATTAATTCGTGCGGTTGGTACGCACACATTGAAGCTGTAGTACAAACACAAAATACATAAATACCTTAAGAAAAATATTGTCCATCACTAGCCACCACTTTCGCCCATCTGTCAGGCAATGTACGGATTCCGTGGCGAAAGAAGTCCTCATCCTTGGAAGCGATCCAGTCAGAGACCCATGTTTCGACATCTTCTGAAGAAGTAAACCGCTGTCCAATCAAATCGTTGTTCATGCAATCGAACAAGTAGTAGTCCGAAGGAGCAACGTCTGGTGAATACGGCGGGTGGGGTAAAACTTCCCATCCGACATTTTCTAAATAGGTTTTGACCGGTTTTGCGATATGTGGGCGAGCGTTATCATGTTGAACAATAAGTTTATCATGTCTGTTCTCCCATTCTGGTCGTGTTCTGGCCAGAGCTTGCTTCAAACGCATTAATTGTCGTCGATAACGTTCTCCATTCATAGTTTCACCCGGTTGCAGCAGCTCATAGTACACCACACCTTTCATATCCCACCATATGCACAGCATAACCTTTGCACAGTGAATATCTCGTTTTGGTTGTGATGGACCTGGTTCACCTGGTTTCACCCAGGCCTTTTTTCGTTTAGGGTTCTCGTAATGGATCCACTTCTCATCACCCGTAATAATTCGATGCAGAAACCCCTTTCTGCTCTGTCGTTGAAGCAGCAATTCGCAAATGGTTTTTCGTCTTTCAACGTCTCTGTCTTTCAATTCATGTGGAACCCAATGTGACATCTTTTGAATCATTCCCATGGCTTTCAAGCGTTTGGAGACTGTTGTTTGATCAACGCCTAATGCTGCTGCAAGTTGTTCCTGCGTTTGACACGAATCCTGCTCGAGCAATGCTGTCAATTCTTCGTCTTGAAATTTTTTTGGCTGTCCAGCTCGCTCTTGGTCTGCCAAGCCGAAATCACCACTTCTAAACCGTGCAAACCACTTCTGACACGTTCGCTCAGCTAGAGCATGGTCACCATACACTTCCACCAAAATACGATGACTTTCAGTCGCACTTTTCTGCATGTTAAAGTAATGCAGCAGGACACCCCGCAAAAACACTTTATCAGGCACAAATTGCGCCATGTTCACTTAACTACAAACTGGTGTTGTTGACGCTTTAATCCACTGCCCTATACTACGAACGATACGCGATGACAGGGGTTTGCAACACATGTGTGGATACACGGAACTGTGGGACGCTCCGTTCGTTGCGCCATCTCTTGTCCACCCGCACGAATTAATTTCTAGGCCAAATATATATAAGTCTCATTCTAACTCGAAGATTTCATTTCTCATAGAGTTGTATTATATCCTTACCCTGGACAGTTATTGATACAAAAGAATACAAATGATCTCCACTGGCGACGTTTATTAAAGAAGTTATTTTTACCTTCTATTTACTTTTATATATTAATATATAGTTTTTGTTTATTGCAGTAAGAGGGAAAAGTACAGTTTTTTTATTTACTTATTTACAATGGTATCTCCGTGAACACTGATTACTGGTGTCAAGTTAAAAAGGAACTGAAGAAAGAAAGATCACTAGAGGTATTTTGGTTCAGTAAAGCTAGGTTGCCATGCTGCAAGAATCTTGCAGCTGTCATTAAGAAATCTTGCATCCCCATCTTTCTATTTACTGTTTACACAGTACAACTTTCTGAAAGTAGGAAAGATTCTTGCAACATGGCAACCTAGCTTTAGATATGTACCTTCATACTGCATACTACACAACTTTTACCAGCGATAGGAACCTTGCTCCGAGCAATTTTCACTTGATTGAACCTTAAAGTAATTCCTCGGAGGTCAGTATTTCAGAAGTGAGAAGAAGTAAAGCAAGTAGTCTGATTAGAACTCCAGGTACTGAGGAATTTTTTGTACCCTGCTCGCTTATGTCCAGTAGTAAAATGCTGGAATAAGTGCATTAATTAAGAGGAGAATTACATCGAGAAATAAGTCATTTTCAGATATCGAAATATATTTTGTTGTCACTTTTGTCATTAACTTAAATACAGTTTTACATAATGTAATTACGTCTTCATAGAAGTAGTAGGGACGTTTTTGACAGCTATACATTTTGTTTGTCTTAAATTTCGTTTTCGGTTTTATTTTCTAGGCTGTCTGTCAGTGGCTAGAGGTTGCCGTTAAAGCGTTACCAACACAAAACTCAGGGGGCAGCGTTACAGCTACACAGAGGCAGTTGGTCGACTTCCATCGCTCTCTTACAAGGTAAGTATTCATCCAACAGCGTTCTATGCTTCTGTATGGAATCAGTAAATTAAGCACATTGATATTTAAGTAGGATGAAAATAATGATATGATTTGATTGATGAAGTTTCACATTTTGTTGTCAGTACCAAGGTTGTGTGAGACAGAACGTACTGTTCATAATAGAAACCGAAGAACTGCTCGGATTTACATCCAATTATTTCCATCGTAATCGAACCCTGGAGGTACAACAAATTTATGTATTCTTCTGTATTTACGTATTATGAATGTTAATTTAATGAAATATGCACGATTCTTTTAACGGTATATCTAAAATATTATTACCTGAAACTCCATTATTCATTTTATGTACTGGTCCCTGAAATTTTACAATCTATATTATAAAATTCAGAGTGACTATATTTGTGACTCTTAATCTTTTGATTCACCTGACCGATCTCGATCAAATTTTTAACATAGATGAGGTTCGGGCCAGGGACGACTTTTATCATTTTACATTGACGGTGCAACTAAGGGAAGGCATATATATATATGATCAAAAATGATCATTATCAGTGTCGAATCCATTGTTTTCGGGGTCACTGAGATGAACAGTGACACTTCCGATGCCGTTTAAATCTAAATTCAGCCACGGAACATGGGGGAGGAGGAGGGGGAGAGAAATATAAAAATCCTCGAAAATGACCGATATCAGAGAGCGCTTTAGTAGTAATAAAAAGTGACTGACTAACGTAACATATTCTTATTTTTCTAGCGAGGCAGGTAATTGATACTAGCTAACTTATAAAAATTACTTGAAACTTCGTAATTAATTGTATATTATTACCTGAAACTTCATAATAAGTTCTGTTATTCCCTGAAATTTCATAATTAACTCTATACTAACCCTTGGAACTTCATAATTGTTTGTTATTCCCTGAAATTGCATAACTAACTCTCTTTCATCCTACTATAGACATATTTGTCGAAAAATGCACCTAGTGAAGAAACTTGAGTTCTCTTCGCTCTGTCATAAGATTGTTTTCCTGAATATATACAAATTATTAAGTAATTAGGATTGTATTTGTAGCATCGAAATGACTTCGGAAACGAGAATTTGATTTTAATAGTATTAAAATTAAAAATAAGGTATAAAGTGCGCGACAGTTGACTCTTAAGTCATGAACTATTTATCAGAATCATTTCGATATTAGAATACGTTCTCATTATAGTGCTGCTTGTTTGATGAATTTAAATTCCTTAAGACAGATCTCTTAAGTAAGGTCAATTGTGGGAGTTTACTTAAAAATTTTCTAATCCATAACCGGTACTCCGTGTCCTGTACTGCATCAAAAGTCTTTAGTTTAATGAAAGTACGTACTTTAAGCACACAATTCACTGTAGCTGTTATTGTGGTATCCTGCGGGTTTAAGATTCGCGAAAAACAGATTTGGTCTTCTTTTGGGCTGATAGTCTTTCAGTGTCCAGCTCAAGTGTGTTTACAGAATACGACTCATTTTAGCTTTGAAACTTCTTGTATAAAATAAAAGACTTAATTCTGACTGTATAAATTCTGACTAAAGCGTACACTATTTAATAAATAAATAATATTGTTTCAGTTTCGGCAAAGTATCTATGCCTTCGTCAGACACATTATAAAATACAATTTCTAAGCCTACAGCTTATATATATATATATATATATATATATATATATATATATGAAAATAAGAGGTCATATATAGGAACAAATAGGATCCGTTCTTTTATCTATATATGTAAAATTGAAAATCACTATGTTTGTGACTAAATCTCCTGAACCGTCCGACAGATCTCGATCAAATTTGTAACATGGACGAGGTTCGAGGCTGGGCTGGTTTTAGGCTATTCACTTTGATGATAGAACTGAGGGTTGAGAGAGGGGGTATAAACAAATAAATAAAACTTAATAACTCCTGAACCACTCGACCGATCTTGATCAAATTTTCAACATAGATGAGGTTCAGGCCTGGGATCGTTTTTATGATTTAAATTTGACGGATCAATGAAGGGGAAGAGAAGGAGGGGAAGATGTATAAAAATCAATTTATATAAGACTGAAAGTACTATTTTTGTAACTTAACTCTTGAATTATCCGAGCGATCTCAATCAAATTTTCAAGATATATGAGGTTCGGATCTGGAAACATTTTTTAATTTCACTTTAACGGTAGATCCTAGGGGAGGGGGAGGGGAGGAGGACTATACATAAAAGATAACTTTTGAACCACCCGACCGATCTCAATCAAATTTGCAACATACATGAGTTTAGGGCAGGGATTACTTTAGGCTATTCACTTTGACGATGCAACGTAGGGGAGGGGGAAGGGGAGAGAAATTTAAAAATGATGAAAAATGACTGATATTAGTGTTGAATCCATAGTTTTCGGGGTTGATGAGAGAAACAGTGACACTTCTGATGCTGTTTCAATCCAAGTTCAGCTCTGATAGTTGGGTAGGGGAGGGGATAAACATTTAAAAATGATCCAAAATGACTAATATTAGTGTCGAATCCAAAGTTTTAGGAGTAGCTGAGATTAACAGTGACAATTCTGATGCTATGTGCCGCAGCACGGGGGAGGGAGAGCTATATATAATAATCGAAAATGACAAATATAAGTGTCTAATCAATAATTTTCGAGATCATTCAGATGAACAGTGACATTTCCGATCCGGTTTAAATGCAAAATCAGCCCCGCCACTTGGAGGAGGGGAAAAAAAGATATATAAAAATGATCGAAAATGGTCACTATCAGTGTCGAATTTATAGTTTTCTGGGTCCCTTAGATGATTAGTGATACTTTCGATCCCGTTTAAACTCAAATTCAATCCCGGAACTTGGGGGAGGGGGAGGGAGAGATATTTAAGAATGATCGAAGATGACCGATATTAGTGCTGAATCCACATTTTTTGGGGTCGCTGAGTTGAACAGTGACACTTCTGATGCCATGTCCCGCAACATGGGGGAAATAAATAAATATAAATGGTTGAAAATGACCAATATTTGTGTCGAATCCATAGTTTTCGTGGTCGCCGAGATGATCAATGATGTTTCCGATGCTGCTTAAATCGATGCCAATGGAAACGAAAACAGTACGTTTTCATCATATACTAAACACATGAGATACGGAGTTATGCATTTAAATTTGCATTTCAACCCAGCGAAGCTGGTAATATATGCTAGTTCTTAATAATTTTTAATTGATTACATATTTGCAACTTTTGACGATACAACTTTCACATGAAAACTTAATGTTTAATTTGTACATCTGTGTTCTTTTAATGAACAATTTTCACTTTTGAGACCCTTAAACTCTTAATTGGTCATCTACTATTCAATACACCTGTGTTACGGCTTCTTTCTTCTCTGCTTTATCCAATATCTTTCTTCACACATATGTAATCAATTAAAAATAGTTAAAAATGAAAAGACGGATCTTACTGGTTCCTAGATATATGACCTCCTCTCATTTTCTGAGAAGCTGTAGGCTTAAAAATTGGACTTTATAATGTCTCTAATGAAGGCAAAGATATTTTGCCGAAACTGTAACAATATTATTCATTTATTAAATAGTGTACGCTTTGGTCAGGATCTGTCATTTACTTTTTCTCTAGTGAATACATTGACCTTCCGAAATATAATAATAATGAAAGATGTACAAAGATTTCTCGAAAATGAAGATCATCATATGTACTGTTAGGTATTCAGATGTCCAAACTCCAGAGATAAATTTAAAATTGACAGCATAGTAATAACGTAACTTCGATTGGGCCAAATTCCAAGATAGATAGATAGCCAACTAACAGAATAATAAATAACTAGCTGAACCTTAGCTCTCTACACAGCGCATCATTCACATATGAGCATGAATCTCCTTGTCATTCTTCACATCTGTATCAGTTCCTTTAAAGACACGAGTGAAAGATATCTTCATGAAAATCGGCAAGGAGTATCAAAAAGGGGAGATTTTTTCGATTATTTTGTTCTGTAATATGACTAAAGCATTTTGGTAAAGGGCAAATAATATTTTATTAATTTTGACATTAATATTTTGTAAACCTTCATATATTAAATGCAAATAAAACTCAATTCCCAGTCTGGTGCTGTTAGGTCGTTCACACGTGTAAAGAAATTAAGGAAGTCTCGTAACAATTCAAAACTATGTCTAGATAAAACATTCTTTTAATAGGAAATATAACTTATGTTATGTAGCAATGTGTCAAGGTAATAATAAACACTTCCTACTTCATGTTATGAGGTAATTCTAAAAATGTAATTGTAAGCGGAAGAAATGACGCTACCAAAAACTAGGAAGAAAAGGTAGGTGGACAAAAAGAGAAGTAAACTCGAGAGAGTTTTGAAGTGACCATCAGATAAGAAGGATCAACCTCTCAAATCTTCGCTGATTACAATCTGGGTGAGTATATGCTGGTTACAATTTGATAACACACTTTTATTATTCGACTTTGTCACCAAATTCGTTTAATTCATAACCTAACTTCAAAATTCAATATGACAGTTGTTATAGATTTTGACGTAAGGCCACTGCGTAATTATCTGATCTGATATCTCTACTTTTATTTCTACAATCAAAACCATCCATCTCAACAAATAAATTGCTCTACCTAAAATTAAATGGTTAAGTTTGTTATGAGAAAACTCTTTAAATTGCCCCCATGCTAATATGGTTATTAATACATTGAGCTATGTGTGGATAAAATTGTGTATGTCAACGCCCGGATTTCGGTCCAATAAGTTGGTATATGTTAGTTCAATATCTCGTACCGTTTGCAAGATTTGAGCCTACTTCCGGTTGGAGTTTCTAATTCATGTATGATCAGTGTTTTCTTTCTTCTTGCATGCAGTATGTAATAAGCAAATACATTACACACTTAATTAATTATAATGTCAATGACATATGGTGTTCGTTGGGGAAAGTACTTCAAACAATAAAGATTTATCTTACAAGGTACATTCGCGAAGTGTCCCCTCGGGATTCGTGTAAAATTGATTGAAATGCAAAGTTCTCCGCGGTTCAATGTGTATTGTACTAATTTTAGCGGCCCATATGGGTATTTGCATTTTTATGAGCCTTTATATATATATCCGAAATTAAATCATAAACTTCTAAATCGCTCGGACACAAAATTGCTTTTAGTTTCTTTAGATGTGACTGGACATGTATGTAGGTATATGTAAAACAAACTAGATCAAGTATTGCTTCTCTGACACATGTTACACACCCCGTCCGCCATCTTGGATCCGTCATATTAATTCAACTTTGGGTTTCTCAAATGGGAATAGGTGCAAGTGATACATCAAATTCATGTAGAATTTTCTCGAGAATTCACTGATGTAGTTATTTTTAGCGTATCTTGTAGCGTTTGCCAAGTAGCACATGTTAAATGTCAGGCACTCATCGTATATTGAAATAAATAGAAAGCTATGCCGGGCCTCGTGTGTATTGTGCTAATTGCTGCAGCTTATACAGGAGAATTATACATGCATATGAGACTTCATGAACCAATTCTGAGAGTATAAATATACTCGACAATAAGCACACTGGATAAGGGAGTCATTTGTTCAGTCAGGAGATGAGCAACTCGAATTTTCAATTTGCGAAGACAACATTGTCGGGAGCATCAAAGAAATCACAAGCAACGGGGAATGTAGCTTTTTTCCAGGCGTGCCTAATCACATTGTTGAATATTGGAGCACTAAACTGATTATGGATAAGTGCGTGCAGTTTGACAATAGTATTACGGTTCTGGAGGTCTATATCAATATGATCAAGCACAATCCGCTCACAAAATCGCTTGGTAAACCTTTTCCATTGACGGAAAAAGTATACATGTAAAGGCCGGACCAACGACGTTGCACCAGGCGGAATGGTTGCTATTTCGACACGTTTATCCGTAAGTGAAAACAAATGTTGCTGATGGAGAGAAAATGAATCAAGGACTAGGCAACATTTTGATTCAACATTGGGAGAGAGACAATTATCCCGCTATTGGTCAAGAATATTTTTGTCCCCTTTACCAGATTTGGAACACGTTACATATACGTTTTGAGTTCGAATCTGTTTTGTCTTTTTTTACAATGGGACCAAAGGCACCACCTGGTTCACGTAAGACAATAAGAAGAGGGGAAAGTAATTTGCCTTCCATGGAGACAGTGGGTTGAATTGTATATGAATGCGATATTCCAAATACCGAGTTTACTCCAACAATGGTGTCTCTTTCACCTACGTGAAATAGTGTGCGATCCCTATGAATCTCGTAATTGAATCCAGATTGGTCGGTATTTAGAATTTCAACTGAAGAATAATTTCGGACGATTTTGTCTGTAAATTCAATACTAAATGCGATCGCCGAATTCTCAATCTCTTAATCTGATTCAGCATATTTGTACGTCAAAAGCGCGTCACCTTGCGGATAACAATTTTATGAGCTGTCTTGAAATTCCAAACCCAGGTTGGTCCACCTTTCAAATCAGTTAACCCAAGTTCTGTAGCCTTTGTACATGCCCATCGCCTGATATCAATATCGTGGACAGCTATTAGAGAAAATTAGACCACACAAATTCCGATATGAGCTTCAGTTTTTCCCGTTTAGTTCCTTGTTGATCATAATAGTTCTGATACCACGATAAATAGTTCTTATCCTTCCCTCTCTTAAAGTGGTGCATGATTGTTTTTAGTAACCATCCTCTGTTTCTAGCTTCAAGTACATTTTTGACGTAATCAAAAGGAACACACACGTTAGCCTCATCGTCGTTCAAAGATTCATAAACGGGCTCTGTTTCAGTTACTTCCTCGGAAGGCATTTGCACTAATTCTTCATCATCCAGGATTTCAGTGATGCTGGTGTCTTCAAGTTTCTTGATTAAACTGAAAATAGTACCTGCAATAGCTCTTTCTTCATCACGTATTTCACGTAATGAAGATGGTATTTCAATCTGACGTAGACACTCTTAACACCTTATTTGCATCGATTTTCATCGTATGAAATGTACACATACACACACACACTCACACAAACACTTGCACAAGAGCACTCACAAACGAATTACAGGTCCCTAATTTCCTATAATATAAGTACAGCAGTACGTTTGGACTCGCACACCCTTCAACCACAATAACACATTCACAACCTCGTTCCGAACGAGTATATCACTTTTGCAAACAGGTCAGGAGGAGAAGTTAGAACCTGCGCCAGCAAACTTGACGGTCTGTATACAATAGATCATTTAAGTCCCTCCAGGCAGTTCCCGAATAGACATTGTAGAGTAATATCACTTACGCTTACGTTTTTGTGTTGACAAATGAAAGCAATTTCTAAATGGAAAAATATTGTAGGTATAAACAAACTATTTACATTTCATTTGTGTTATAATTTTTATTACATTTCTGTGATTGATTTATTACTTCCATAATGTACTATACTATGGATGTGTGGTCCCTTGTAGCGTAGTCGCTAACGTTCTCTCCTTCGGTGCGAGCGATCCCTGGTTCGATTCCCGGTGGGGGCACTCGATCGAAAAAGTGTGAGAAGCTTTCACAGGCCAGCCATTCTGAATGAGGTTTTCCTGGGTTTTCTTCATTTACACTAGGCAAATGCCGGGGTGGTACCTAATATATAGGTCCCAGGCCGCTTCCTTTTCCCCAGATATTGTGACCGCCGCGGGACGTCATCCCTCAAACGTGACGGGTTAACATGGGCATAGGTGTCGAAAGGCCACAAATGTAAACCATAATCTCTATAATATGGACGCATTGTATTACGATCAATATATCTAACGTAAATACAGATACAATTAGATTTGGGTGAAGATCTACCATTTCCGTACTGACGTCTGTGTGTCTGTATGTATGTAAGTCCAGAGAATATTTCGTCAACGATAAATCACGTAAAAAATTACTTAAATAAACAGAGCCCAGCTCAACTTTCTATTTTGTTCAATATTCATAAAATATCTGACATTTAACACAATAACTTGCAGGCGGCACAAGATACGGTAAAAATAACTACACCAGTGAATTTTCGAGAAAATTCTACATGAATTTGATGTATCACTTGCACCTATTTTCATTTGAGAAACTCAAAGTTGAATCCAATATGGCGGATCCAAGATGGCGGGTGGGGTGCGTAACATGTGCCAGAGAAGCAATACTTGATCCAGTTTGTTTTGCATATGACCACATTCATGTCTAGTTAACATCTAAAGAAACCAAAAGCAATCTTGTGTCCGAGCGTTATAGTAGTTTATGATTGAATTTCGGAAATGTAAAGGCTTATAAAAGTGCGAAATACCCATATGGACCGCTAAAATTAGTATAAAACACATTGGGCCGTGGAGAACTTTGCATATGAATTACTTTTACACGAATCCCGAGGGGACACTTGGCGAATGTACCTTGTTAGACTGGAGAAATTATTAGCCTTGGTTTTTCATTATCGTTTGGCCATGAAACAAACGCCGGAGAGATATGCTAGCCTTGTATACAAATGTGTGGTATTGGAATGTATAACTCGTAGGATATGATGCTTTACTTTTTAAAATTTCAATACTTCCAGTTAGTCGGGGAGCCAGGGGTCCTCCATGTGCACCCCCCCCCTGATCCTATGAGACCATACTTTTTTAAATCTTCATAGTCTAAAGAAAATTTATAGCTATGTTCCCAAGAAAACAAACTGGCTCTACACCTAAAGAATTGCCCTTATTTAGTAGAACCTATATACGTCTGTCAGCAAAATAAAGAAAATAGTTAACCTTCATTTTGATGGATTTATTCCCCCCCCTAACTATCGCATCGTCATAAATGATACATCATTGAAAAGCTTATGGAACACAGATTCCAACGGGGTAATGCCTCCACATTTTGTGCTTCACTCCTAGAAGAAGAAGAAGAAAAAACCTGAAAATTTTTGAAAAATTCTGAAAATTCTAAGATTTATGGCCGGTTGGCAACCCTTGCACTTGCTGCACGTCAACGAAATAATTTCTGCGTATGCTCTAGATAGATATGTCAAACATATGCAACAATCATAGAGATCAGCAAAACACAACGTGAGAAAAAAAAATCAGAACCTCAAATTTCTTTCGGGCCATTTTTATTAGACTTACAAAACAACTCCTATTACCCCTCAATATTATCACCTTTCTATTAGAACTACGCACATGAATCTTCGTTATTACGTTTGATATCCTCCAATAACAATTATGATTTAGAAAATAGTTACTTTGCCCAATTCTGGGGGGGGGGGGATATAGCCTTTAGATTGCAATTAGAATAGTACGCTATTAGTATCAAAGAATTTTTTTTTTTTTTTTTTTTTTTTTTTTTTTTTTTTTTACAATTTCTGGCGTTACCAACCCTTACAGTGCATGTTAGTTTAATTATTTTTATAGGAGTAAGATGCAACGTACCTGTATATGCTGCCGAAGGAGATAAAATGAAATATTCACTGTACAAATAGACAAATCAAATTAGGGGCATTTCTGCAGTTATTCAGCAAAAGCAATCACTTTCACAATCACTATCACTTTCATAACTGAAAAGGTTTCCCAGTGCAAAAAGTGTATTCAGCAACGGGTCAATTAAACAGGCCTTTGAGGGCGGTAACATGGAAAAGTCAACATTTGCTTCCATTGAAAGGATGAGATCTTTGTCTTGGCATTTGTTTTTTACTATGAGCAGCCTAAGTTCATCAATTGAGGAACATTTTCTAGATTCATAAAGGGCGCATGTAAATTCCTCTAGGAGTGAAACTAATTTGTCATGTACAGTCCATGATGCTCCAAGTTTTTGGAAAGCTGCAAGATAAGGTTGATACTTCTGAGAGAGCAGCATTTTTAAAGGTTTGATCTTTCCTTTTCCTTTGAAGGCACTTGTTGAATCACACCCTGTAAAGGCATGAAGCCCCAGTAAAGCAGAACACTTCTCAGCACCATAATCCTCTGACAGTTTACTAACATTAAGTAACCTTTTCTTGTTACCATATCCTGATTGAAACAATATTTTGCATCTGATGTTACTTGCATGAGCAAGCAATATCCAAAAAAATGTCACCATCAGGACTTTTAACTCTCACTTCCTCGTAACATGCAATAGATAATGACTCTCGTATCTGTTTCTTCTTGGTTTGATGTCAGTTCTGGTATCAATACGGCTTCTTTGGAAACAGAGAGATTGAAAGCTTCTCCATTCTTTACTGAAATAAAATTGCGAGTTCCTATCAAATCCTTTACTTCTTTCTCTGTTGGCCAAATATCATGCAGAATATTTACTAACTGTTGCTTATTTTCTTTATTTTTCAAAAACAATTTCCAGTCTTTAGGTTTCTTGGATTTCGGGCCTGACACAATCAACTTTTCTGCTTCTCCTCTTCGTTTTCTTTCCAAAGCTTTTACTGATATCTTGCTGTACATATCAGTACTGAAGATGACATCACCTTGTTTAGAAGTCATATGGAAAATCTTCATAGCTATGTCCTTGAAAGTTGGTGGAATTTATTTCAAAATGTGAAAGTATGCATTACCATCTTCGACAGTCAACGTTTTTGGATCAGGGGAAAAAGCCTCATCACAAACATCTTTTGCAAAGTACAAAAACGACTTGGCTTTGTTGGTCTTGGCAAGAAATCCATTAGTGGTACCGATGCTGTATGGTATTGGTGACAAAGAATATGTCATAAGCTGTTTCAAATCTATCTTAATGTCTTTTTCTTGTGCCTTCACTAGTAGCTGAGATAGAATATTTCCTTGATGTCTGTACTCTATAACTTTGTTTGTACTTGTTGCCACCTTGACACTAATTTGCATGTCTGCCATAGTTTTCAAGTTCAGTTTTTTGATGCTCTCAAAAAAAGTTCTCATTCTTTTTCAGTCGCTCTTCCACAAAAGTATCTCTGGCACCTTTCCCTAGCTGTTCAGCTTGAAGAATATCTTCCTCAATATTTGGAGACACACAAACACCTGAAGATATTACATATAACCGATCTTCTTTAATGCCAAAAGGATTCATGTAACCTTCAAAAGCTTCTATTACTCGCAATACTGTCTTGTGCCCTCTTTCAATTGCTGATCTTCCTAAGTCTCGATGAATATTTCCTTTTCTATTTTTGATACCAGCCATATGCAAAGTTGCTCCTAACATTTCCGAACGCATATGTGTTGTCAGTATACATCTTTGGTATGCACCATAGTTCCTTGTTATTCCGGTCAACCCTACCCCACTACCTCCAGCACCTCCTCTTGACCTTGCATGCTTCATGAATGTTTCTTCCATGGTTTTATCTACATCTGTTCTACACCCTGGAACCATACTCCTCGCAACACTGAAAGCACCCATTTTTAACAGTTCCTTTGCACCTGGGTGAGTATGTTCAATGTTAGCTATCATAACTGAAAACTTGTAGTATATCGTGCATGATTTTGAGCAGAGTAGCTAAAGAACAAAGGTGACATTAAATGTAAACACTCTGCATACAGATAAAAGTCATTTTTCTTAACAGCTTCATGAAGTTGCAAAACCAGCCCCACATGATCCATAAATGACACCCAAAACTGAGCTGTTTTACCAAGTGATCCCTTTTTAACCTCTTGTCTGAAATCTTGATATTCTTTACAAAAGTGAGCAACTTTTCCATTCTGCATGATTAAATTAATGCTGTCATGATTGGGTTCTAATATTGCTTGCTTAAAATAATCTTTCAAATTTTCCAACATATTCAAATCATCTTTTTTATTAAACTGAAAGGTTTTGAGAAGCATTCTTTCCAAAGCTTCAAGAACTATTTTATAGCAATGCATAGCTCTACTGTAGTTCTTGTCACTCAATACTCCTTTCATCGATCTCGATGTCATTAGTCCAGCTTCTATCATAACATCATCTAAACCTGACCCTGTCATTTTCTTTCCTACAGCTGAGAAATAGGCACCTGTTAAATGAGTGCTTCCAGTATTCCAAAGGAGAGTTCCAAATTAATGGAAATGCTTTCACGCACACACCTAAGTCAAAGGTTGTGATTACATAATCTTGCCCAACAGCTTGAGAAGCTTCTTCTGCTAATCTCAAACATTGCTTCACTGTACTGTAGTCTGTGATTGGCTTGTAAATGACTGGATAGTAACCTAAGATTGTGAGCTTCTTGGGTGGCTCACCAGCGATTGACTGAAATCCACTCCATCCAGGTATTTTATTCAAATCAGATGTTTCCTGAGACCTTAGCCACACCCAACACAAATTGTTTTGAAGACTTCTTGAGAAAGCTGATTCCCCCTCTGAATAATGAATTATGAATGACTAACTTAGGACTGTTTCGAATGTGTACAAAGCAATCAGGTAACTCATGGTTAATTGTTAAATTCAAGCTTTTCTGTTTGGTCCTCACTTTTGTATCTTTGATACATTCACTTCTGATGTCATCTTCCTCTACTTTCTGCAGCATTATTCCATGAGCTGTATGAACAGAGCCAGCACCTGTCAATTCATTCACATGTTGGTCAAAATTATCAAACTCAGAATGAAAAAAGAAATTTCCCACTTGGCCTCATTGCAATAGCATCAGATACAACAGAAGATTTGTTCAAAACCTCATTAGCCATTGCAGTCTCTGCCACTAAACTAAACCAATACGATTCACAATGACCCAGTTTGTTGAGGAGGGTTATTAGTTCCTTGCTTTGAAATAAATGTCTAAGACTCAGGCAGAGTAACACATGCTTTGGCATCTTCCATTGTCCTTTGGTTGTGGCCCGGCAGATGTCTTGGCCTATTGAAGAAATAAGTTTCTTGGTTGTATCACTTTGCTTTTCCTTTCTGTTGGACATGACAATGGACAGAAAATTTTCCAAATTCTTCGGAACTTTGACATCTTGGTCAAGTTCTTTTGACGTTGGTGGCCACTTAAGGTCTCCTTCCGCTCTGAATGTTCTAATGATAGAATCATGAAGATTTCTGGCCGCATTCTCAATGCTATTCTCTGATCCTAGTTGAAAAGCCATTTGGACTGCGGTATCAGTATCAAGGGACTTACTGTAAACAAGGACAGCTTGAAAACACTTGCTCTGAGTAAATGAGATGTGTTGGCTGATTTCATGTTTCAATAATTTTGCCTTTAGTTTTTCAGATCTATGATTTGGATTCCGACAATTTGACTTTTCTAATTCTGCAATGTACAAACCATTCAAATCTTTAAGTTTCATAATCAATTTGAGTTGTATGACTTTCATTGTAACCTCTTCAAGAACTACTTCAAAAGCATTTTTGTGTGCTTTCTCCATCTGCATTTGTATCAGCTTTTGTTCTTCATTCTTAGTTCTCCAATGGGTATCAATATTACAATAAGACTTCCTACAAGATGGATGAAATCTGGCTTCAACTGCAAATAAATCAACATTTCTGATTCTCCGTAAAAGCTTTTCATCACCTTTCGCTTCAGCACATATTAGAACAGTGTTTCCACCACCATACTCGAAGAGAGATGTGTTTTCACTTGTTCTGGCTTTATTCTTATAAATGCGTTTAGGTTCAACTACATTACAGAAAATGCAATCAGGCTGGAAGATGATTCGATCTTTAGACTGTGATCGTCGTGACGTTGAGTGACTCTTCTCATCTTGGACTGAGGAGGTAGATGTTTCAGCTTTAAGTCGATCAAGGTTTTTGGTAAATTTTTGATAACACTCGCTGTGATAACCATCTCTTTCTTGCACAGTATCTGGATCTTGGGAACAGATATCAAGTCTTTCTGTTGGTGACGTTTGTAACTGTCTTTTTCTTTTCACTTCCAGTAACTTATCAATCCGTTCTTGCGCATTGGGTAATTTCAAAATATGAGTGAAATGTACACCTTTACACGGTAACGGGGGAAAAGGATCACTAGGTCGTCAATCTGTCATATTCAGACCTTCAAACGCCTCATACAGGGCGATCTTCAGTACTATCGGGTATCCAGCTGTTATCCTGCTTTCTATTCCATCAATGTCTATAATTTTTGGATACTGTTAATATAAAAATATAATGTACACATTAGTGCAATTTTGTTTGCGTAAGATAATAGCAAATGTTGCCAGTGCAGTTGTTCCCAATATATATTTCAATTTCTTGAGTTTCTTCTTCCTCCTCTTCTACAAATATCCCAGAATTTGTACAAATGTTACTTCGCTGGACTCTGTGTTGAAAAAAGTTTGCAACGAAATGTAGTTCATGGTCCTGTGTTAAATAGGGAGATCACCAGAGTCATCAATGTGAGTACCATTTCTAGTCCTTAAAAAACCTTATTCAGGGCGGTCCTCAGTACTGACGAGTATCGAATTTTTATCTCGCTTTCTATTGCACCAATGTATATGATTTTTAAATATTATTGACACCAAGGTACAGTGTATACATTAGAGTGATTTTGCCTGCGTACGATGGTAGCAAGTGTTGCCAGCATTCCACGATTTCCAGAAAACGTCTTTTTTTAGATTTTTTGCGGGGTTTCTTCCTCTTATTCTTCTACAAATAACGCACAATCTCCTCACTTGTTACCTCATTTGAATCTACGTAAAATAAGCTTTCCAACGAGGTATTATTCGTGGCCCTGTGATAATTAGGGGAATCTCTAGGACCGTCAAAGTGAAGGTCTACGCTTTCCGTGAAATACCTGCTGGTCTTATAAAGGTTAAAAAGAAAGGCCCGCTATTTTATAGTAGAGCCAGTTTTCTTTTTTGGGAACATGGCTTAAAATTTTCCTTGGACTGTTAGTAATATAAAAATATATGTCGCAAAGGATCAGGGGGGGTGCACATGGAGGACCCCTGGCTCCTCCCCTAAGTGTACCCCCCCAAAAAAAATGTAATAAAGAAATAACGGCCATTTTTTAAACATTCAATTAGAAGTGAACAATCTACACAAAGTTTGCAATCAATCAGTGAAAACGGCATCTTTCTAGAGCTTGTGGTTTCCGAGATGTCATTGTCAAATGAATTGGTCACAAACATATAAACGTCCACACATATAAACAGGGTTGGCAAAAACTATGGTTTTTATTGAAAAAAACCAAAAAACCAGGTTTTTTTTGGTTTAAACCAGGTTTTTTTGGTTTAAATAATTTGCTCTATGTATTTATATCACAGATGGACAGAAATAAGTTTGTTTCGCCTCGGTGTTATTATGCAACAACCGGATTATGTTGGGAGGGGTCACATACGGAATTCAACCGCTTCTCGGCTTACATCTGAGGGAAACTATCCTTCATTTGGACTCGAAACCGGGACTAATTGGCCACAACTGCGATACGTCTGCCGACTACTCACGAAGGACTCCTGATAAAAATACGTTGTACTGATCTTTACATACTTGTTAATATAATTGTCAAGAGTCATTTCAGAAGGACAAAAAGATAAATAGTTGCACAAGTGAAACCATTATACAGATTTACATATGGACAATTTCAAAATACTGCAGAGTACAAAAGAACTAATGTCCAAGTTAGTTCACTACGACTTTTATTATTCTAAGTTAAAGAAATACAACGACTTAATTTGCGTATCAGTACGAAAAGTGAATAAAAATACGAATTATTTGAGTCCACTTTGACCTATTTATACATAAATAGATACCAGAGATACTTCTGATTTCAAAAATGCCTCTCGTGCGGTTTGTATGACGCCTACCTCCCCACCCCCCGCAAAGTACGGCATTTCGATGTATTTTATCAATAGTAAACATTATTAGAACGAAATAATATTTAGAATTTTTCTTTGATTGCAACTGCATAATAATAATAACAAACTATAAAAAAAATCACATAAGAAACACTCATAAACTTATACAAAAAAAAGTTGCTTTTGTATAGTATAATCCCTTTGAGTAATGAATGAGGAATTTAGGTCTGAATATAATACGAATAATATACAGGAGTGAAACGTGATAACCCACAAATGTGTGTCCATCAAGATATTACGAACATTATTCGCTTTTTGGTTTAAACCAGTTGGTTTTTTGAAAAAACCAGGTGGTTTAAACCATGGTTTAAACCACCTTGGTTTAAACCAGCCAACCCTGCATATAAACCTAGCATTTTAATATATAGATACTTGGTAATTTTCTTTTGAAAATATACAGATTCCATAAAACTGAGCCCTAGTTAGGCAGGTAGCGAACTTAGACAAGTGACCAAGCAAGAAGTGTTTTCTGTATTACTTTCATGGAAAATGTACACTTAACAATAATTTATTTATTTATTTTCAGGGCCGAGAATTCAAAAGCTGTGACGCACGCTCTTCGAGATTTCGCAAGACTTTATCGCTGACGTCTCACAAGAGGATAATAACAAAACAAAATAATATTTAAGAAAATAAAAAACACACACAAAAACAAAACAATGGGACAACCGTTTCTTATTTGGTGCTGCGAGTGGTCAGTTTCCTTTTCAGATGCACAAGTGCTAAAAGAAAAAAAAAAAAAAATAAAATAAAATAAACATGTGTTCACGGAGGATATAGTCATTCGTTCATACAGCAGTCAGTGGATTCTTATATTTAAAAGAAAAAGTGCTGAGTGTACAAGAAACTTTACAGAATGAACGAGAATAAGTGAGAGATTCATACGAGGCTTTGAAACCAGACCTAAACGAAATAAAAGCATTACAAACAGAAGCATAATCATAATTGGTTTTCAATGTGATGTATTGGTCATCTCATGTGTATATGTATATATTATATATATATTTGCCAGTCGTAGTATGATATTTGTTTTTAGTTTTGGTAATGAAATACAGAAAGAGAGCAGTCTGAGGAATTGTACCAATTCCTTTTTACAAAGGAAATTCATGTCTTATTATTTATTTTTTATTTAGTTTTATTATTATTATTATTTTAGAGTTTCCTTTCGTGATATACTGAATAATTTTATATACAGTTCTAATTCCTATATAGTTTTTCTCTTTTGTAAGGTCTCATTTGTGTGTATTGTTAGCAGGGTAGAACAATCTTAAAAGCCATGAGAGTTCCCTTGTGGCTAAGCGGTTAGTGTACGCGCCTTTGGCGTGGGTGACCCGGTTTCGATTCCCGGCGGGAGCTAATGTGATTTGGATCCCACGTTAATCAGTAGGTCCATGTCTCATATAGCTTCGCTGCTAAAAGGGACGCCGAACTTAAAATCAAATCAAATCAAATCAAATTAAAAGTCACGATTTTTGATATGTTACTCCGTCATAATTTTATTAACGTTACTGAAAATATACTATCCACTGAATAATAATAATAATAATAATAATAATAATAATAATAATAATAATAATAATAATAATAATAATAATAGTAATAATACGAAGAAGAAGAAGAAGAAGGAGAAATTATTAATACAAAGAGTTGTCAAGTCTGTTTCAAAACAAAAGGTCTTCGTCGTCTTAAAGAATTTACTTTACCATTGGGAAGATAGCTGAAGGATATTACCAAGTCATCAACTGAAGGTTGGTTATTCTTCGAATTTTCGTACTTCATTCAGTGTTAAGGAAATGTCGTCAGGTGAGTTTTGCAAATTTCTCCTGATATTGAGGAGGTCATGTTTTAAAATAAACTGTAGAGTCTGTGAGAACGTATAAAATTACTACATGTTTGTCGGGAATTAACTTTTAACCACAGCCGCACACACTAACATACTCTCCCACCTACCGACGTACATATTGTAATGTCCATGTGCTTGTGTTTACAAACAACCACAACCACGCCCCTTAGTAGGGAGTGTTGCAGCTGCATACTACAGAGACAACAGCGACATCACTGGCAGGGGCGTGCCGTGGGGAGGGGGCGACGGCCCCGGGCGCCGAAGTAAGGGGGGCGAAAATTTCGGAAGAAAAAAGGAAAAAAGATAGGGAAAATTGCTTGGAATATATGTATGGGAGCGCCGTCGTATATTCTCGCCCCGGGCGCTGATTTTCCACGGCGCGGCCCTGGTCACTGGACACATGACGACGAGGGAACAGCAACGCCACCTACTCACCTCAAGTGCCTATATAACCGAGAGGATTCCATGGCCAACCATCAGTTTCGACTAATCAGATATCCTTTCGTGGCTTGCAGTGGAGCCTAGGAAACACCCCACCGAAACCTAAAACCTTAGCTTTGTGGAGCTAATGGTTTCTTTTCCTATTGGCTTGCAGTGGAACCTTGTTGGAAACTTTCATTGGAAACTTTCGTTGGAAACATCTCTTTTTGCTTGTAGTGGAGCTCTACCCATAACTCTTGCACAAGCAGAATTTTACAATATATTGCTAGACATACATTTATTAGTGGATTTCTTTATATACTACAATAGAAGTGAAATAATAAAAAGCTTATGAGAATTTTACCAAGTCTAACGTACGAGGATTTCCGCGAAAGTCACGGCAATTATTATTTTATTATTTATTTATTTTTACGAGAATGGGAACGAAGCAAGAAGTTCGATAAATTCAAACGGAAGGCTAGATACGTAAATGTTACATGTAGGAAGTTGGATGAACATACAGGATATAGCACAAGGAGAATGAGTACTACGAATCGTTCGTCTTACACATGTGTTTCACGTAATGGCTCCTTAAGTTTTGGTATTAGGTCGAAATTACATGGCAGTAAGTCTAGCGAATATGGTGGATGCTCGAGTACTTCCCATTCCCATCACATGATAAGATTCTGCACACACGCTGCTCTATGGGCTGTAACACGTGTGAAACGAACGATTCGTTGTAATCATTTTTCTCTTTGATATATCCTGATAGGAATGTGTGTGTTCGACCAACTTCCTACATGTAACGTTTACGTATCTAGTCTTCCATTTGCATTTTTCATAATTTCTTGCTTCATTCCCATTAACACATGTACTAAACTTCCATTTGTTGGCGTGAGAAACCCGGTTCCCGGCGGGAGCTAATGTGATTTGGATTCCACATTAATTAGTAGGTCCAATCTCATATAGCTTCGCTGCTGAAAAGGACGTTAAACTAAAAATCAATTAAACTTTCATTTGCATTTTTCATAATTGCTTGCTTCGTTCCCATTTTCGTATACAAAAAGATTGCCATGACTTTTGTGATAACCCTCGTATCAGATCAAGTTCTCGCCGCCACTGCAAATTAAAAGGAAAAATAATAAAACACCAACTCCTCATCTTGGAGTGAAGAATCATAAAATTACACTCTCATTGTTAAAGTGGATCATTACTCCAATGTTCCGAGTCTTTTTTGAGTTTTGACACACTATTCTCAATATTCACGACACCGTGACGCACTTGTTCATTTTTTTATTAGTAATAGT
Source organism: Thermobia domestica (assembly GCF_964235325.1). Lineage (NCBI taxonomy): Eukaryota > Metazoa > Arthropoda > Insecta > Zygentoma > Lepismatidae > Thermobia > Thermobia domestica. The sequence goes on from NC_137458.1 coordinate 9,063,072, forward strand.
GTAAGGCTACATATATGTTTCTATGAAATAGTGATTCTGTGTAGTACTGGGAATTGTTACTATTGCTAAAGCATTGACTCGAGAAGTCTGTTTCAAAGTTAACTTTACGTATATTTATTTATTTATTTCGACTTGCTTTACATGTCGAGTTTAAGGCTATAAGAAGCCTTATATACCACCTAAACATGATACAAAATTCAAAGACTAAAGTCTTCAATGATAAAGAAAGTAGGGGGCGCGGTGGCTCAGTGGTAGAGCGTTCACCTGCGGTGCTTGGGGTCCCTGATTCGATCCCATCTCGCGCCGTGTGGACTTTGTGGTGGACAAACACTGTGCTCGTGGGTTTTCTCGGGGTTCTTCCGTTTCCTCTCACTTTCTTCATTCCACCATTTCATCCATTTATCATCATCACCGTCTTTTTTAGAGTAACCGGCATAACCGTGGGACGTAAAACAAAGATATTTTTTAAATAAAGTACGTAGGCTGATCATTAGTGTTTATGAAGTGAATACAACAGCAATGCATAGAAAACGAAACATGTCTGTGTAGTAGGAGAAATGACTAATAGATAGAGCAAGTTTGAAGGCCATGACGTCAGGAATGTGTATGCATAAGGCAACATGAAAGTGACACACGGAGAACAGTGACAGTGCACGGTACAGCGCATTGAAATTCTGTTTCATCATTATGGCCCTGAGTCCAAGCAGCAGTTATGTGTGAAGGTCTCTTTCATTTCCAGCACCCAAGAAAGCGAGAGTGGTTGTTTTTGCTGACAAAGTTATGGTCATCTCATTTTTCGATATTCGAGGCATAGTGTACCAGTATGTCATCCCACCACATACAACTGTCATGGGAGTGTATTGAAAAACCTGCAAGGTCGCATTCATCGGAAACCACCATATTTGAAAGAAACAGGATGGATGCTTTACCATTATATCACCAGGCCCCATATTGCCAATTGTTATTGACCATCTTGCAAAGATCAACGTTCCGTGTGTACCCCATCCTCCATATAGCCCTGATTTAGCCCCTTGTGATTTCTTTTTCCAATTTTGAAGAAACATCTCCGGGGGCGGCGTTTCGCATCTTCATGAGCAGTGGTGAAAGCTGCGGAGGCCATATTGAAGGATCTGTCCAAAAGTGGCTTCCAGCATGCAGGGTTGTGAAAAACCCAGGGCTTTTTTTTAAAGCCCCGCCCAGTGGGTTTTATTGGGCAATATTGGGTTTTATTAAATTTTGTACGTTATTTAAAGCCATATTCTTACTTCAAATACCATATGAGCATTTATGCTCTATTGCAGAAATGAAACTATGAAATTCATTGTGGGGCCGCAGTGATTCACCTCTGGCGCGGGTTCCTAGTTCGATCCCAGCTTCCGCCAAATGCACTTTGTAGTGGACAATAAGTATGCAAGGAATTTCTCGGGGCTCTCCTGTTTTCTCCCACTTTCGTCACGCCACCACATCCATCTCATCATCACATCCTCTTTAGTCTCGGTGCAAAATCATGCGAAATTGAACTAAACTTAGGAATAAGAAAGAAAGAAAAATATCGCGAAATCCGTGAGGCTCATCCGCGTTTTGTGGGATACACCTTGCACCACTGACATTCGCTTATATTTTCCGGTGTGGACACTCGCTCGGAAGTGTAAAAGCTTTTTCAGGCCAGCCGTCCTGTTTGTGATTTTCCTGGGTTTTCCTCTTTCACACCAGGCAAATGCCGGGATGGTACCTAACATACACATCCCATGGCGACTCCAATCCTTTGTTCCTACTCTTTCCTCGGATAGCATGATCGGCTAGGGACGTCATTCTCATACGTGACTGGCTAACATCGCCATAGATGCCAGTAATCTAATTCCTAACCTAACACTTATATTTCGATTTCTAGAAAGAAGTACACGATTTTCTAGAGTACCAAAGTGGTGGATAATTTTATGTACGGTAATATAGAATAGGAATAAAATATCCTCTTACACTCAGGATTCTAATCCTTGAGCCAGCCATCTTGACTAAAGATTCTTTTAGTTTCCCTCAAAGCAGGCCAGCCAAATACTAGAATAGTACCTTAAGTTCAGGAGCCAGAAATAAAAATGACTATTGAATGAATGTCGTTTTTCTGAAAGAAACAAAAAAGAATTTTTTGTAAACTGAAATGTTGAAAATGGATTTTTTTTTTCTAATTTTCAGTTGCCAAATTGCTTTCTTACAATAGATTTTATGATTGAGAGGCTTTTTTTTTTTTTTTTTTTTTTTTTGACATGCAATAATTACACTGTGCTTCATATGCTTCACCAGATAAGCAAGAAGAATTAAGAAGTTTCACGATCTGATTGCCGTTAGTGCAGGGCCGGCGCGAGGGGGGGGGGGTCGAGCCGTGCTACTGCCCAGGGCGGCAAGTCTAATGGGCGGCAAAATTTGAAAAAGAAAAGAATACTATCAAAATATGTTGTTTCGTAATTGGCCCAAAAATGGGAAAAATAAACTTTTCACGTGAGAATGTTATTGAACTAACTTCACTCACATTCAGGAGAATACTCACTTAGGAAATTCAGAGCATACCCTCTCATTTTCAATTATCAAACTATTAGCCACAGGTATCTCAGGTTCAATATTTCGCTTGTAGCGGCGTAGATAAGATTTTCAAATAGAATGGATAAGATAATCAAGGTGTCTTTTATATTTTTGTTTTATTCAGCAATGTCCTAACATTCCATCCCAAGTATGCAAAAAGTACACTCCCAATTGAGATCTACAGCATCTACAACGTCTAGAGACATTTAAGTTCTAGCAGTGAGTTTTTAACCAATTTACAAATTGTTCATTCCGAATATAGGAAATCGTGCAGCATATTTTTTCTTGAGGTATCCAGAAGAGAATTTAGAATCTAGAATTTAGAGAATTTGTTTGCAGTAGTCATTCACTAATCCTCGTCGTTAATGGTGCAGTCACAGCATCTCAGTACGTCGTTTCATTTTATTATTTTTTTTTGTGTGTAGTTAAAAAATATGACTTTTTTGCGTCAGTTCAAGGTTGGGCTATGCTAAAGGAACATATTAGCAGTCTCACTTTAAAACCATTAAGCACCACAAGGTAGGAGAGCCGAATTGATGCTCTAACTCCAGTTAGATATCAAATTGGGGAAGTTTAGGGCGCCTTACTTCAAATAAGTAACTACAATAGAAGAGATAGAATGGTCACCCCTAATGCTCTGTGTATAGCAAATCAGCTGCTTGACTTTACTTTCCTTTATTCATTCGTTGTCTGGTATGACTTTTTACTCCACATAAACATAGTAAGCAAAAATCTCCAAAGCATTGATTCTAATGTGTTGGATACAGTCGGGTTTCTTAAAAATAAATCTGAGTACTTTAAAAGAAGCAGAAATGATGCAAAGTTTCACTCTTACTTAGTGGATGCGATGGAGTTGGTTTTAGTATTGGTATAAGTGATCCACGAATAGATAATACAGTGCAAGCTCGAAGTCGAAAGAAGAAGAGACAGTTTCAGTACGAGGCACAGGATGAAGCTACTGAAAGTCCATAAACAAGGTACAAGATCGATTTTTATTACAAAGTTCTAGACGCAATTGTGTTAACTTTAAGAAAAATGTTTGAGCAACTTAAACATCACAGCGAGTATTTCGATTTTCTTTGCGATATAAGTAATCTTAAAGATATGCCACTTGAACTTTTATCTGACAAGTATACTAAACTTGCCAGCCTTTTAACACACGAAGAATCGAAAGATATTAACCACAGTGATTTGGAACACGAACTGAAAGTGTTAATCGCTATAATTAAGCCTAAAAGTTACTTCGCATCTCTCAACAATGTGTGGAGGCCATTCTTCTCTATGGAGGTTGTCTGTTCGCACCTACGCCTGTGAGACTTTGCCAAATACCACTGCGGCTTCAAGCTACCACACTCCGTACAATTTTTTCTTTACCGCAAACCGCTCCTACTAACGCATTATTAGAGGCTGCCGGTACAATTCCATTCGCAGTTTAAATGGAATACTATGTCTCGAGATTCATCATGAGAAGATTAGGAACAATAACATCCACAGTGATTCCGAAACTCGAACTCCTCTACACGCACAACAGACAGAGAGCATTACCGTATGACAGATACTTCCATGGTTATATCACGCATATGCAAACCTGCGACGCTGGAAACAAACAATATACCGGAATCCTCGTCTACTTTGCTATAACCCGCAATATCGAACTACATTGCAATCAGCTACACTGGAATTACCGATTTCTACTAACAAACGAACGAACCTACTATGCCAGCAGAGCGTGGCTCTCAGATGGGACTTACATGGCAGCAAACCATTCTCATCGCATCCTAATATATACAAATGCTTCCAAAAGAATTTAAGCAGGAGTGGAATACACAGGGGCGAGTATATACATACCTCATTCTCTACACGTTGAAAGACAACGACTACCAAATCAGATGTCAATTTTTCGCGCTGAACTGTGGGCTATACGTATGGGATTGCGACACGCCATAGAACATAACTACGAAAGTTTTGGAATCTGTAGTGACAGTCTTAGCGCCTTAACAAGTCTCCAAATCACGAGCCTCTCTAACCGCATGACATGGATCCACGGTAATATCAAACAGATCACAACCATCAAGGACAAAGGACACAGTGTCCTTTTTCCACATATTTGGTCACACTGGCATACATGGCAATATGGTGGCCAACCGTCTTGCAAAGGAAAGTACAGAGTTGGATCACATCACTGATATCTCGATTCCCACGGAGAGCCTCCACGCCCAACTCCAAAAACAACGACTGAAAAAATGGAGACGATACCAAGATCAACATAGACATCGAGAAGGTAAATACTTTTGGGCACTATTTCCAAGACCCACGACGAAACAGTGGATTACGCCTGCAGGTTGGTCGAGAAGACATGTGTGTTTACTTTTTAGATTGTACTTAGGAGTTACTCAAACACCGTATAGATTATACCGACAAGGACATCGTAACACACCTCTGTGTTATTGTGCCGAACAAGAAGCGAGATTTATCTCATCTCATATTTCAGTGTAAGTTAACTCCAGCCTACCGTACCACCCTCTATACTCTAATTCATCATTTCCACCATACCACACCAGTGACTGTTCCCTTTATCTTAGCGAACAATATTCGAACAGTAGTGTATCACCTCCTCCAATACATAATAATCAACAATATTACGCTTTAATTAGCTCTTGCACTACAGCTCGGTATAACTCTCAAGTGGGATATATCCTCCTGCAAGGACTGCCAATAGTACATCTCAACCAATATAGACGAATCCAACTGAAGACTCAGCGTCAGGGCAAAACAGTTCATAAGAACAAGAACAAGAACACACATACAAGCACACACACTTATGTTTTACACTATGCACCTTTTATGTTGTGAATGAAAAAATGTCCAGTGTAAGCTCTTCGCTTATATCTGTGTTAATTTTATATTGAAACACTTCGCAAAGTGAAACTTCAATTTTAAAAAAAAGTTTTGTGCAATTGAAATAGTAATATATTATTACCTGACCTGCGAACGAGTGCGGGCGGCCAGTTTTGGAACTAAAATGCAAGCAGCAGTGTTTCTAACCGGATTACTTGTAATCAATCTATCACAGTTCTTTTTGTCCTGTTCGTCATAAACCACTTCACGCAAATGCTCAAGTCGGGCGGATCCAGTGGGGCGGGGCGATCAGTGCAATTTCCCCTCCCTGAATAGGATATTTTTGTATTTTAAAAATAAAACCTAAGAATTTTCACCTTTCTTTTATATATGTAAAATAAAAACCTAAAATATGCATGCCTTACTTTTTTTGTTGTTTTGCGTTGCAGAAGTAAAATAAAGCAAGAAATAGCAAGTAATTACTTCCCTTGGCGTTCTTGCTGAAAAAATGTCTTCTCCGAAGCATCTCCGAAATTACGACCATGTCAGATTATGTCATCTCCGATCCACTGTCGAAACTAAGGATGTTATAAAATAGAGGATCTGCCCATACGTATCTTCATCATATGAATCCAATGAAGCCAAAAAAGCAATCGAGCATCGTCTGAGCCTGATTGGTTACTTTCGTTTCCGCCATTATGGTCAGCTCAGAACATTGCGATCTTAGTGGCTCGGAGGGGGCAGAGTAGGTGTGGCGAAGCTGTGACGTATGGCTTCACGATTTTGTTGTAAGGGCAGATCCTCTATTTTATAAGATCCTTTGTCGAAACGGTGTATTGAGTAACAAAATTTTGCACTCAGATCATATTTGGATGTGCTTCAAAAGTCTGGTGAGAGAGAGAACTGATAATCTTTCATCGTCACACTCCTAACCGGCTCCCCAGAGTAGTATAGTGCCCTTTTTTCACGAGAATTGAGAAAAGTGCAAATTTCTCACGAGAATTGGTATAATTTCGCCTTATTTCTTACGAAAATTGATACAAATTTCCTTTATTTTTTACGAAAATTAGTGTATAGTGCAAAATTCTCACGAAAACTGGTACAAATTTCCTTCATTCTCACAACGATTGCTCAACAGTGCAAATTTCTCACGAAAATGGGTGTAAATTTCCTCTGATCTATTTTATCATATATTTTAATACAATTTTATATTAATTTATACAATTTATGCTGATTACTTACCGTTTTTCCCCAAACCTTTAAGAAACTTGTTTCTTCCTTGCTTATTCCTCCTTCAAATGCTGAAAATACCTAAAGGAACTTCAGAACATGTCCACACAAGTCTTTTTCGTTAATCTTGAACGCAGTTGGTCTTGGTATTCAAGAAACTAATTCTAAAGAAAGAAGGCACATATAATAAAAGAATGGCATCTTGTAAGGTGATGTAACTAAAGGGGGAAGACCACAGGAGGAGGGAAAATGGAGTAGGTCTATGGCAAAATGTAACCATCGTGTGTGGTAATAGAACAATGGATTGCAGACAAACACCCTTTGTGATCGTAAGAGATGCTTCTTATGGAGCTGTCACATAATTCCATCATTTTGTCAATTAAAGAAAGAAGGAGCTGTCAATTTAATGTAACATATGGATGTTGCACAATACTTTAACTGTTGGAAGTCAGAAAGACATGTCAAATAATTTAGTTTAATGTATTTAGAAACATGGGAAACTCTGGATAAAGAACAATTGTTAAAAGACATTGCCTGTTTAAGATAGAAGACGTAGGAGAAAGAGAACCCTTTCATAGGGAGTAACGAAAGAAACATAGACACAGCTGCGCTGTAATTTTGGGTGGTCCAAGGTGATGCAGGGGAGCGAAGTGTAATCTCCTGTGGAGTAAAAGACCATGTTTAAGGGGGAGTGTGACTTCTACTGCATGGAAACTGAAAAATATGTGAAAAAAAGAAATAGGAATCATTATTCTAAGGACAAAGATTTTAAGAATGAGATAGTTACGTGTCACTTTTTAAAAGTTAATGTATTGCTTCCCCATAATGAGAGACCGCACGTAGGATTGCATGAGGGGAACTGTGTTGTTATTTTGAGCAAAGAACCAGTTTAAATTAACGTGTGAGATGTTACGCATTTTGTTAAGACCTTGCCACATACGTAGAGGGGAGAGAAAGAGTGGCCCTTCCTACCTGAGTTCCAAAGAGGAAAAAAAAAAGACTGAATGAATTGTGTACGTAAGGGAACTTTCACTTTTGTGCTTTTTGGAAGAAGTCTTCAAACAAGATTTCTTTTTAAGGTATTTCCGCATAAATGATTTTACCCTTTTAAAAACTAGAGTAATGAATTAATTATTTATGAATATTAATGAAATGATAATGAATATTAATGAGATGGTAATGAATATTAATGAGGGGGTATTTTATGTATTGATATTGTATTTTCAGTAGCTGATATGTGATTTTAACATAGAATATTATCTTTTGGATACTGTATGGGTCTAATGGTGTACGAAGCTTAGACGAATGACAAATTGCATGTATTTGTGATTAGTTTGTAAGTGGGTACATGTATGTGTAGCTGATATGTGATTTTTAACATAGAATATCATCTTTTGGATACTGTATGGGTCTAAGGGTGTACGAAGCTTAGACGAATGACAAATTGCATGTATTTGTGATTAGTTTGTAAGTAGGTACATGTATGTGTAGCTGATATATGATTTTAACATAGAATATCCTGTTTGGATACTGTATGGGTCTAATGGTGTACGAAGCTTAGACGAATGACAAATTGCATGTATTTGTGATTAGTTTGTAAGTGGGTACATGTATGTGTAGCTGATATGTGATTTTAACATAGAATATCATGTTTTGGATACTGTATGGGTCTAATGGTGTACGAAGCTTAGACGAATGACAAATTGCATGTATATATGAATAGTTTGTAAGTGGGTAGATGTATGTATGTATGTATATTGGTTTTGATATCGGGATAGGAATATATGTATCATAATGTAGACATATTATCTTTCGTTTGCATGTAAGTGTTTTAAGCATGTGTTGTTGGTTGCCTAGCTTTAGGGGCTATACTAGGCTGGATGCAAACACCTAAAGTGTTTCGATTGTAGCCTTATTTTATCGTATTGTAGAGTTGTATATGTTGTTGTGATGATATGCCATGTGAATGCAAACACATGAACTGATTATATTGTAGGCTTATATTTTGAATCCGTATGTATATAAGTGTTTTAGATTACCTTGAATACCATGTTAGAATGTATATAATGTGATTTTTTTACGTATTTATCCTCTCGTAATATTCATTGGATCGCTTGCTAAGCAAGCTCCGAGGTTGAACACATCATGTTACCTCAAAATGTGAGCATGCCAAAGATGACCTAGTGCTATTTGAAGCACAAAGGATATCACTGTGTTATAACCCATTTACATATAGATATCTTTTCACTACAGTATTCTAATGTCTTATATTGCTACCTTTACTTACTTTTAAGATGGTTGTTCACCTTATAGAAGACATTGTGACATCAACATGGTTTCCAACTTGGGATAATTTATTGTAGGAACATAAAATACGTATAAATAACCTTATATGAAGCGTACGTATTCTTCCTTTATCTTATATAGAATACAGATACTTCGTATTATAGGAATATTTGTTTGGAGAAATAAAACATAATATTATAAATTGTAACGCTTTATTGTATTTATATAGTCTACAATATTGTATTTTCCAATATTGGCATATTGATATACATATATAGATATATTTAAATAAGATATTTACTATACTTAGAATATTCTTAATAACTTATTGACATATTTACATTATATATACGTAGAAGTACCAACAGATAGGAAAACTTATGAACATATTTGATGATATTATGACCATGTTATGACATGATGCTACCTTTAGACAGTTTAGTATTTACATATATACAGAATACCATTCATTTAACACAGTTATTACTTTGATAACCATATGGCAATGTTCTATAGTCAGTAATACTGTTATGATTTAATCGTCGTCTTTTATTTTGAACTTTCTGATGTGTTTTAGTTTCAGACTTGGATACGATGACAAACCCAGGCTTACGAACAATTCTTCCTGGATTGTGTAACTGTTTTTTCTCAGCTTTATCCCGAACTAGCTGATAAAAATGATCAAAGTTAATTTCTTGTCGTGTACGATGATTTAAAGTTATTCCTCTAATTTTAAATACATAATCTACTTTCCCTGTTTGAACTTCTTTCATTCTATAGGCATAATTTTTTGGCCCTAAGCCTATAAATGCATCAATTTCCCAGCCATCAGGAACTTCATTAGTTAACTCACCTAAATAGGAACCCAAAGAAAGTGGAGGCTTTTCATTACGTTGCTGCACAAACATAATACTATCAGTGTCGCAGTACAATACACGCTCAGGATCTATAGCTGTTAGTAACTCGTAAAGTTTTAGACGTGCCCAAGAGGTGATGAAGGCTGCAAGGACAACAATGGAAAATTTCCATGGCTTGTTTTTGTTCTCATTGTTTTTATATGATAGAATGAGATGTTGCTCTCCAATAGGCAATACAGTTTGTACCTCATATTGTGGTGCCCATAGATAACTTAAAAATTTTTCTGGAGTATCTACAATTACAGATTGAGATAAATCTGTTCTTTGTCCCCATTTTCCATACAACGAATTGAGAAATATTTTGGAAATATATCTTAGACCAGGATTTGATTGAATGTTATTTTCCGATAACTGAATGCATTCATGTTCATAATAGTCTGCAATATATTTTTCTTGATCTTGTTTAGTTTTGCACCAGCTAGGAAATCCTGAAGACTCCTGTTTCATTTTTAAGAAGGAATTGACATAATCTTTAAACAGATTATCTTCTGATCCAGATAATTTGAATTCCCAAATTTCGATAATTTGTACAATTTTGTATCCGAGATCTAAAGCTATATGAAGTTCAGGAGTACAGTATGTACCAATAAGAACACGCTCGGTATCATTGTGCATGCAATTGTTGTTACTTTGTTCCATACACGTACGACATAACCCAAACAAAAGGCGCTCATTACATGTATATGGTAAAATTGGAAAATATAAGTCTTTGGGAGGTAAGATACTACATTTCACTAATCCATGAATACTTTGCACTTGGGGAAAGTCAGGCCCCTTGTATATTATAGGTTTTCCTATAGGCAACGGCTTACGTGCCATCACCCAGGGGTAAAGACTGGTAATATCATAATATGACACAAACTCCGCTGGTACATTCGTACAAGGCATTAAAACATTCTGTACGTCCACCATGAAAACTATCTTTAGGTACAAGATGATCAACAAGATCATGACACTGTGTTTGAATAAACTGCTGTAATTTTTTATCATTTTTTACCATATGATCCCATTCACACTCCCACATTTCAACGACATTAAGATTTAATTTTTTAAGAAATGCTATTTTTATGGTAGTGTTTTCATACCGATCTTGTAGTGATGTACCTTGCTTACAGGTAGAATCTAGTGACACGTGTCGTAGTGTAGGATAACAGTTTAAACACCCGTGATAGTAACATCCATGAAATTCGTAAACTGTATTTGTTTTAGTTTCAAATCCATCAACCTTATACCTCCCAAATCATTTTTCCAAGCCATTCCCAGAATGGAGAATTTCACTACCAGTAGTACGTTCTAAGTACCGTAGCCAGTACATTGCCTTGAGACTTTGACGATCACGATGGTCAAATCCATAAGGCGGAATAATTGGAATAATTTCTTTGGGTAAATATAAGGTACGATATGTTAGTATTGCCAAACTAGCAATAGTTGGTGCAGCGATAAAACATTGGATACCATTTGTTTTGTCTTCAATTAAGTTTGAAAATTTAATGACAGCCTCTGCTAAAATTTTAACATCATTCCGACAATATTCAATCATTTCCTTTTGGAGATTATACTCCTCATTATTTGTAACACGTTCTTTGTGCCATATGATAAGTTGCTCTCGATCTTCAATGCTCCTTGAATCAGGATCAAAATATTTTAGATCAGGAATTTTGCCTATATAATTTTGGTTTTCTAATGTATTAAACAAGTACGGAAAATCTCCCTTTCGTAAATTTGCAGAAAGACCTAACGTCTTAGGTAATTTAGATAGTTTAACTCCCATATACAAATATGTGTCACGAAAGTAAATCTTTTGTCCTAAACGCATTTCAATAATTTTTTGCCCTGACATTATTACTTCAGGTGTAAAATGATGGTTTATGATCAAAGTTTTAGCACAGAATTGCATATCATAATTACTGCCATTATGGGAAAGCACAACGATTTTTTTAAACATTGGTCGAGTTATTAATACATGATTAACAAATTCTTCAATGTTGTAAAAATCAAACGAACGGAACCCATTTTTATCACCGCATACAAAGCATGTATCATCAAGTTTCATGTCCTTACACTTGTAACAAGCATGAATACAATTTACAAAATTTACATGATGTTCTTGTTCTCCCTGTTCATTTTTAGGAAGCAACATTGTTTCTACATCAAAGATAATGTACAAAAAGGTATCTACATGTTGCATTATAGCCGTTTGAACAAAACAAATATGGTCATCGCTTACATATGTGTAACATGTTTTACAATAACGTTCACCACATTCATGTTGAGACTTGCGTGAACGCATATCATTCATAGTACCACAACGGACACAAATTTTCTTTGTTTCGCATAAACTTTTTCCGCAAACATTTGTTGTTTTATGATTAGCAAAACATTGTTCTGAAGAAAGCAGTCTATGACAATCAAGGCATTCAACTTTAATATTATTATCATTATTAGAAACATTATGATACTTTTCGCACATTGGACATTTGAAGTTACACTTATGATTTTGTGTATGATGATAACCTTTCAAACAATACTGACAATATTTCCGTTTGTTTAATAGTGTTGTAATGTTGGTAATTAATTCGTAGTGTCCTTCACTGTACAAAATCAAAATTTTCTTTGATGCATGTATTCCAGGATAAATTACATTATAGTTTCGAGTGAATCCGTTCTTTTCGTAAACAACAATTTGATAATGAGGCGCTAGCTTATTTTGAAACTTTTTTACATCATCAATAGTACACCCATTACGGATTTCAATGTCAACTTTAGCATTGACACACAATTGCTTTGCTTGTTTCATCAATCGTTTAGAATGATTTTTCAATTCATATACGTAGTTATAACGATGATCAGCCTTACCCATTCCAAGAATAATACTCTTGGGAAGACAATACACATCCTTTTCTACAGGAATAGTACATTGTTCCAGGTGTGTTACAAGATCAACAAATTTTGATGAACCCCTTGTTCGTCCCCTACCTTTACGTGAATCAACAATATGAATTTTGAAATTTACTTTTTCACCTAATAAATAATTTTCATTACTATTTAAAACATTTTCAATTTTACGAAATAGAATGTCGGAGCTTAAATTTGACTTTTGACGCCACGAAATGTATATTGGTTTATTAATTGTGGAAGCAGAACTTTCTATTGTTATACCAACATACATATCATCATCGGCATCATTTAAAACGTGATCCTTTACAAATTCAAATAACAACTGAATATATTTTTCAGGATCATCAATTCCACTAGTTTGCATACGTTCAATTGTAACTTCCTTTCCTGTAAGTCCAAAATAAGTATATTGTTTGATTCTACTATTAACAATACGAAAATATTCATTTGTTTTACCACTCCCATATATGTTAGGCTGTGATACAGTATTAGTATTGGGACTTGGAAAGTTTATAAAATTTTCCATGAACACGCTAAAGTCATCTGTAGTTAAACTATTAGCTTTTCCTTCAGACACAAGTTCCATAAACTTTTCACGAGCTAAATTCTTTATATTATCTTGAGGAAAAAGCCTACATGATATAAATCAATAATATCTTTAGCAGACTTACATTTTTTCAAAACAACATGAGGATCACAACCAAAATGTATAAACAACGCTTGCAATAGCTTGGAATAAGCTTCATTGCTTATCCTTGCACCCGTAGCATGACATTGTGTTATCACTTCCCATGTAAATAAAACTTCGTTTGGATTTTTATATTCACGTGCTTCTTGTGCTGACAACATGGTACAGATGACAGACTGTCCTTCCATTGTATTATTGACACACTAAATATGTAATTGCAATTTCAATTATTGTGTTTTATACAGTAAATATTTTACACAATGATGTACACAGAACTTTGATAATTGTTTTCACAGTTTTTTTTAAATGATAGGGTTTCGTAAGTAGACTTTTATGATATGATTCACAATGTGGTGACCAAAGATACACTTTTTAAGAATTTTACACTTACCAGTAAGTATAATAATAAAACTTTCCCGAACTTGTTTTAGTTCACAACAGATTTAGTTGTAAGTTTACCGAGACTACACTTAAAACTTGTCGGCAATTGCACTAACACTTGCCGTTAACTACAATCATAAAACTTCCCGTAACTTTTTCAGTTTAGTATTGATGCACTACCACTTGTCACTCACTAACTATATTTTAGTTCACCAAAGATATACTTTTAAGTTTATCGGTTAATCCTTTAGCACTTTCCGATAATTGTAATTTACAAAGTGCCGTAATAAAATTGTTTTAGACTAATTACAGCACGCAAAGTACAAACAGGAAGTGTGTTTACTTTTTATTGATTGTTTATTATCAACACTAATAAATGGAAATTCCAAGAACTCCACACGAAGATTCCCGAAGATTGCCGAACCTAACCGAAGATGAACATGAGAGTTTATCCACAATTCCTGTACATGTTGGTTAATGTATCACACGAATGGTTCCGAACATTGCCGAACCTAACCGAAGATGGACATAAGAATGTATGAACAATTCCTGTACACGTTTAGTAAATGTAACTTCCAAAAGACTTGTAACTTTAAGATATACTTCAAAGTTTATTACTAGATGTAACTTTGTAACAAAATTGGTATTTTAAAATAAATGATTTAACAACACAGAGTATACCAATGATTGGCTTTACTTTAACAGTAGTAATTTTATAGTGCGCGGCGCGGCTTGCTGTGCTGGATTTATACTTTCAAAATTTAATCTCGTACCCAAACACATTTCGTTTTGTAATCTCGTACCCAAAAGCAAATAGTTTGTAGTCTCGTACGCAGGTGCTTTAACATATTTTAAATTAGTAACAGTAATATTACACAATGTGATGTAATTTGTAAATGCACTATTAAAGTTTGCAACACTTCAAACAATTATAGCTACTTGTTTTGTATGCTCTTTCACTGTGTTATCGGTCTAAAAATTGCTTTCTTAGTAATGCTAAGAATTTGTTTTGTTGCTTTGCTGCAGGTGTTTAAACCGGTTTAAACTAGTTTATTGTTTTTTGTTATGCAATTATTCAGTTCTGCAAGAACTTCGTTGTTAAAATAGAGTGTGATCGTATTTAAATTGCGGTGCAAACTCCTTATTTATTTAACATCTCGTAATAAATTACTCGAACACTACGTGTGAGCATACCAAAGATAATTTGAAAATATTTAAAAAATGAAGTAAACTTAGAATTAATTCCAATAGAAACTAAAAGTAACATAGTTGCAATTATTTTATTCGTTCGCTTCATTAGCAGCTCAGAGGAATTACATTCCGAAAATATTAAAATTATCAAAACATAAACTTGAACATAACAAAGTTATTTTAGCATGACACAAGATGATTAAACTTAAAATTTATTACATGAAACTCATTGATTGTTAAATGGAGAAGTAAAATTTAAGTCAGTGTTGCAATTCAATACACGAACTAAAAGTAAAAGAACAAGTTAAGAAATAAAAGTGCAGAAACAAAATTAAAAACAATGTTGCAATCTAACATACAAAACGGAAAATAAAAAAATATAGAAGCAAAACTTAAAACACAATGTTGCAATTAAAAATGCAAAGCTAAAAATATAGAACCAAAACTTAAAACAGTGTTGTCATCAAAAATACAGGAGCAAAAGTTTAAAATACAATGTTGCAATCCAAATTGCAAAAGAAAAAATTAAAAATACAAGTTTAAAAAATTGAAACATTCAAAACTAAAAATACAGAATCAAAATACAATGTTGCAATCCAAATTGCAAAAGAATATTAAAAGTACAACTTTAAAACACAATGTTACATTACAAATTCGAAACAAAATAAAAATTACAAGTTAAGAAATAAAAATGCAAACTGAAAACTAAAAATGCAGAATCAAAATACAATGTTGCAATCCAAATTGCAAAAAAGAAAAATTAAAAGTACAAGTTAAAATTTGAAAAATGTAAAGTTAAAATAAAAATACATAAGCAAAATTAAAAACAATGCTGCAACCAAAAATACAAAAAAGGAAAAAAATACAATCATGAGACATACGAACATTAATTAGTAGTATACGGACCTCCACTTTTACCGTCATTATTTTAATGACATGAGTTTGCAACACATTTTGGGGAAATAAGGTCCGTATACTACTAATTAATGTTCGTATGTCTCATGATTGTATTTTTTTCCTTTTTTGTATTTTTGGTTGGAGCATTGTTTTTAATTTTGCTTATGTATTTTTATTTTAACTTTACATTTTTCAAATTTTAACTTGTACTTTTAATTTTTCTTTTTTGCAATTTGGATTGCAACATTGTATTTTGATTCTGCATTTTTAGTTTTCAGTTTGCATTTTTATTTCTTAACTTGTAATTTTTATTTTGTTTCGAATTTGTAATGTAACATTGTGTTTTAAAGTTGTACTTTTAATATTCTTTTGCAATTTGGATTGCAACATTGTATTTTGATTCTGTATTTTTAGTTTTGAATGTTTCAATTTTTTAAACTTGTATTTTTAATTTTTTCTTTTGCAATTTGGATTGCAACATTGTATTTTAAACTTTTGCTCCTGTATTTTTGATGACAACACTGTTTTAAGTTTTGGTTCTATATTTTTAGCTTTGCATTTTTAATTGCAACATTGTGTTTTAAGTTTTGCTTCTATATTTTTTTATTTTCCGTTTTGTATGTTAGATTGCAACATTGTTTTTAATTTTGTTTCTGCACTTTTATTTCTTAACTTGTTCTTTTACTTTTAGTTCGTGTATTGAATTGCAACACTGACTTAAATTTTACTTCTCCATTTAACAATCAATGAGTTTCATGTAATAAATTTTAAGTTTAATCATCTTGTGTCATGCTAAAATAACTTTGTTATGTTCAAGTTTATGTTTTGATAATTTTAATATTTTCGGAATGTAATTCCTCTGAGCTGCTAATGAAGCGAACGAATAAAATAATTGCAACTATGTTACTTTTAGTTTCTATTGGAATTAATTCTAAGTTTACTTCATTTTTTAAATATTTTCAAATTATCTTTGGTATGCTCACACGTAGTGTTCGAGTAATTTATTACGAGATGTTAAATAAATAAGGAGTTTGCACCGCAATTTAAATACGATCACACTCTATTTTAACAACGAAGTTCTTGCAGAACTGAATAATTGCATAACAAAAAACAATAAACTAGTTTAAACCGGTTTAAACACCTGCAGCAAAGCAACAAAACAAATTCTTAGCATTACTAAGAAAGCAATTTTTAGACCGATAACACAGTGAAAGAGCATAGAAAACAAGTAGCTATAATTGTTTGAAGTGTTGCAAACTTTAATAGTGCATTTACAAATTACATCACATTGTGTAATATTACTGTTACTAATTTAAAATATGTTAAAGCACCTGCGTACGAGACTACAAACTATTTGCTTTTGGGTACGAGATTACAAAACGAAATGTGTTTGGGTACGAGATTAAATTTTGAAAGTATAAATCCAGCACAGCAAGCCGCGCCGCGCACTATAAAATTACTACTGTTAAAGTAAAGCCAATCATTGGTATACTCTGTGTTGTTAAATCATTTATTTTAAAATACCAATTTTGTTACAAAGTTACATCTAGTAATAAACTTTGAAGTATATCTTAAAGTTACAAGTCTTTTGGAAGTTACATTTACTAAACGTGTACAGGAATTGTTCATACATTCTTATGTCCATCTTCGGTTAGGTTCGGCAATGTTCGGAACCATTCGTGTGATACATTAACCAACATGTACAGGAATTGTGGATAAACTCTCATGTTCATCTTCGGTTAGGTTCGGCAATGTTCGGAAAACTTCGGGAACCTTCGGCAATCTTCGGGAATCTTCGTGTGGAGTTCTTGGAATTTCCATTTATTAGTGTTGATAATAAACAATCAATAAAAAGTAAACACACTTCCTGTTTGTACTTTGCGTGCTGTAATTAGTCTAAAACAATTTTATTACGGCACTTTGTAAATTACAATTATCGGAAAGTGCTAAAGGATTAACCGATAAACTTAAAAGTATATCTTTGGTGAACTAAAATATAGTTAGTGACAAGTGGTAGTGCATCAATACTAAACTGAAAAAGTTACGGGAAGTTTTATGATTGTAGTTAACGGCAAGTGTTAGTGCAATTGCCGACAAGTTTTAAGTGTAGTCTCGGTAAACTTACAACTAAATCTGTTGTGAACTAAAACAAGTTCGGGAAAGTTTTATTATTATACTTACTGGTAAGTGTAAAATTCTTAAAAAGTGTATCTTTGGTCACCACATTGTGAATCATATCATAAAAGTCTACTTACGAAACCTTATCATTTAAAAAAAACTGTGAAAACAATTATCAAAGTTCTGTGTACATCATTGTGTAAAATATTTACTGTATAAAACACAATAATTGAAATTGCAATTACATATTTAGTGTGTCAATAATACAATGGAAGGACAGTCTGTCATCTGTACCATGTTGTCAGCACAAGAAGCACGTGAATATAAAACTCCAAACGAAGTTTTATTTACATGGGAAGTGATAACACAATGTCATGCTACGGGTGCAAGGATAAGCAATGAAGCTTATTCCAAGTTATTGCAAGCGTTGTTTATACATTTTGGTTGTGATCCTCATGTTGTTTTGAAAAAATGTAAGTCTGCTAAAGATATTATTGATTTATATCATGTAGGCTTCTTTCGTCAAGATAATATAAAGAATTTAGCTCGTGAAAAGTTTATGGAACTTGTGTCTGAAGGAAAAGCTAATAGTTTAACTACAGATGACTTTAGCGTGTTCATGGAAAATTTTATAAACTTTCCAAGTCCCAATACTAATACTGTATCACAGCCTAACATATATGGGAGTGGTAAAACAAATGAATATTTTCGTATTGTTAATAGTAGAATCAAACAATATACTTATTTTGGACTTACAGGAAAGGAAGTTACAATTGAACGTATGCAAACTAGTGGAATTGATGATCCTGAAAAATATATTCAGTTGTTATTTGAATTTGTAAAGGATCACGTTTTAAATGATGCCGATGATGATATGTATGTTGGTATAACAATAGAAAGTTCTGCTTCCACAATTAATAAACCAATATACATTTCGTGGCGTCAAAAGTCAAATTTAAGCTCCGACATTCTATTTCGTAAAATTGAAAATGTTTTAAATAGTAATGAAAATTATTTATTAGGTGAAAAAGTAAATTTCAAAATTCATATTGTTGATTCACGTAAAGGTAGGGGACGAACACGGGGTTCATCAAAATTTATTGATCTTGTAACACACCTGGAACAATGTACTATTCCTGTAGAAAAGGATGTGTATTGTCTTCCCAAGAGTATTATTCTTGGAATGGGTAAGGCTGATCATCGTTATAACTACGTATATGAATTGAAAAATCATTCTGAACGATTGATGAAACAAGCAAAGCAATTGTGTGTCAATGCTAAAGTTGACATTGAAATCCGTAATGGGTGTACTATTGATGATGTAAAAAAGTTTCAAAATAAGCTAGCGCCTCATTATCAAATTGTTGTTTACGAAAAGAACGGATTCACTCGAAACTATAATGTAATTTATCCTGGAATACATGCATCAAAGAAAATTTTGATTTTGTACAGTGAAGGACACTACGAATTAATTACCAACATTACAACACTATTAAACAAACGGAAATATTGTCAGTATTGTTTGAAATGTTATCATCATACACAAAATCATAAGTGTAACTTCAAATGTCCAATGTGCGAAAAGTATCATAATGTTTCTAATAATGATAATAATATTAAAGTTGAATGCCTTGATTGTCATAGACTGTTTTCTTCAGAACAATGTTTTGCTAATCATAAAACAATAAATGTTTGCGGAAAAAGTTTATGCGAAACAAAGAAAATTTGTGTCCGTTGTGGTACTATGAATGATATGCGTTCACGCAAGTCTCAACATGAATGTGGTGAACGTTATTGTAAAACATGTTACACATATGTAAGCGATGACCATATTTGTTTTGTTCAAACGGCTATAATGCAACATGTAGATACCTTTTTGTACATTATCTTTGATGTAGAAACAATGTTGCTTCCTAAAAATGAACAGGGAGAACAAGAACATCATGTAAATTTTGTAAATTGTATTCATGCTTGTTACAAGTGTAAGGACATGAAACTTGATGATACATGCTTTGTATGCGGTGATAAAAATGGGTTCCGTTCGTTTGATTTTTACAACATTGAAGAATTTGTTAATCATGTATTAATAACTCGACCAATGTTTAAAAAAATCGTTGTGCTTTCCCATAATGGCAGTAATTATGATATGCAATTCTGTGCTAAAACTTTGATCATAAACCATCATTTTACACCTGAAGTAATAATGTCAGGGCAAAAAATTATTGAAATGCGTTTAGGACAAAAGATTTACTTTCGTGACACATATTTGTATATGGGAGTTAAATTATCTAAATTACCTAAGACGTTAGGTCTTTCTGCAAATTTACGAAAGGGAGATTTTCCGTACTTGTTTAATACATTAGAAAACCAAAATTATATAGGCAAAATTCCTGATCTAAAATATTTTGATCCTGATTCAAGGAGCATTGAAGATCGAGAGCAACTTATCATATGGCACAAAGAACGTGTTACAAGTAATGAGGAGTATAATCTCCAAAAGGAAATGATTGAATATTGTCGGAATGATGTTAAAATTTTAGCAGAGGCTGTCATTAAATTTTCAAACTTAATTGAAGACAAAACAAATGGTATCCAATGTTTTATCGCTGCACCAACTATTGCTAGTTTGGCAATACTAACATATCGTACCTTATATTTACCCAAAGAAATTATTCCAATTATTCCGCCTTATGGATTTGACCATCGTGATCGTCAAAGTCTCAAGGCAATGTACTGGCTACGGTACTTAGAACGTACTACTGGTAGTGAAATTCTCCATTCTGGGAATGGCTTGGAAAAATGATTTGGGAGGTATAAGGTTGATGGATTTGAAACTAAAACAAATACAGTTTACGAATTTCATGGATGTTACTATCACGGGTGTTTAAACTGTTATCCTACACTACGACACGTGTCGCTAGATTCTACCTGTAAGCAAGGTACATCACTACAAGATCGGTATGAAAACACTACCATAAAAATAGCATTTCTTAAAAAATTAAATCTTAATGTCGTTGAAATGTGGGAGTGTGAATGGGATCATATGGTAAAAAATGATAAAAAATTACAGCAGTTTATTCAAACACAGTGTCATGATCTTGTTGATCATCTTGTACCTAAAGATAGTTTTCATGGTGGACGTACAGAATGTTTTAATGCCTTGTACGAATGTACCAGCGGAGTTTGTGTCATATTATGATATTACCAGTCTTTATCCCTGGGTGATGGCACGTAAGCCGTTGCCTATAGGAAAACCTATAATATACAAGGGGCCTGACTTTCCCCAAGTGCAAAGTATTCATGGATTAGTGAAATGTAGTATCTTACCTCCCAAAGACTTATATTTTCCAATTTTACCATATACATGTAATGAGCGCCTTTTGTTTGGGTTATGTCGTACGTGTATGGAACAAAGTAACAACAATTGCATGCACAATGATACCGAGCGTGTTCTTATTGGTACATACTGTACTCCTGAACTTCATATAGCTTTAGATCTCGGATACAAAATTGTACAAATTATCGAAATTTGGGAATTCAAATTATCTGGATCAGAAGATAATCTGTTTAAAGATTATGTCAATTCCTTCTTAAAAATGAAACAGGAGTCTTCAGGATTTCCTAGCTGGTGCAAAACTAAACAAGATCAAGAAAAATATATTGCAGACTATTATGAACATGAATGCATTCAGTTATCGGAAAATAACATTCAATCAAATCCTGGTCTAAGATATATTTCCAAAATATTTCTCAATTCGTTGTATGGAAAATGGGGACAAAGAACAGATTTATCTCAATCTGTAATTGTAGATACTCCAGAAAAATTTTTAAGTTATCTATGGGCACCACAATATGAGGTACAAACTGTATTGCCTATTGGAGAGCAACATCTCATTCTATCATATAAAAACAATGAGAACAAAAACAAGCCATGGAAATTTTCCAATGTTGTCCTTGCAGCCTTCATCACCTCTTGGGCACGTCTAAAACTTTACGAGTTACTAACAGCTATAGATCCTGAGCGTGTATTGTACTGCGACACTGATAGTATTATGTTTGTGCAGCAACGTAATGAAAAGCCTCCACTTTCTTTGGGTTCCTATTTAGGTGAGTTAACTAATGAAGTTCCTGATGGCTGGGAAATTGATGCATTTATAGGCTTAGGGCCAAAAAATTATGCCTATAGAATGAAAGAAGTTCAAACAGGGAAAGTAGATTATGTATTTAAAATTAGAGGAATAACTTTAAATCATCGTACACGACAAGAAATTAACTTTGATCATTTTTATCAGCTAGTTCGGGATAAAGCTGAGAAAAAACAGTTACACAATCCAGGAAGAATTGTTCGTAAGCCTGGGTTTGTCATCGTATCCAAGTCTGAAACTAAAACACATCAGAAAGTTCAAAATAAAAGACGACGATTAAATCATAACAGTATTACTGACTATAGAACATTGCCATATGGTTATCAAAGTAATAACTGTGTTAAATGAATGGTATTCTGTATATATGTAAATACTAAACTGTCTAAAGGTAGCATCATGTCATAACATGGTCATAATATCATCAAATATGTTCATAAGTTTTCCTATCTGTTGGTACTTCTACGTATATATAATGTAAATATGTCAATAAGTTATTAAGAATATTCTAAGTATAGTAAATATCTTATTTAAATATATCTATATATGTATATCAATATGCCAATATTGGAAAATACAATATTGTAGACTATATAAATACAATAAAGCGTTACAATTTATAATATTATGTTTTATTTCTCCAAACAAATATTCCTATAATACGAAGTATCTGTATTCTATATAAGATAAAGGAAGAATACGTACGCTTCATATAAGGTTATTTATACGTATTTTATGTTCCTACAATAAATTATCCCAAGTTGGAAACCATGTTGATGTCACAATGTCTTCTATAAGGTGAACAACCATCTTAAAAGTAAGTAAAGGTAGCAATATAAGACATTAGAATACTGTAGTGAAAAGATATCTATATGTAAATGGGTTATAACACAGTGATATCCTTTGTGCTTCAAATAGCACTAGGTCATCTTTGGCATGCTCACATTTTGAGGTAACATGATGTGTTCAACCTCGGAGCTTGCTTAGCAAGCGATCCAATGAATATTACGAGAGGATAAATACGTAAAAAAATCACATTATATACATTCTAACATGGTATTCAAGGTAATCTAAAACACTTATATACATACGGATTCAAAATATAAGCCTACAATATAATCAGTTCATGTGTTTGCATTCACATGGCATATCATCACAACAACATATACAACTCTACAATACGATAAAATAAGGCTACAATCGAAACACTTTAGGTGTTTGCATCCAGCCTAGTATAGCCCCTAAAGCTAGGCAACCAACAACACATGCTTAAAACACTTACATGCAAACGAAAGATAATATGTCTACATTATGATACATATATTCCTATCCCGATATCAAAACCAATATACATACATACATACATCTACCCACTTACAAACTATTCATATATACATGCAATTTGTCATTCGTCTAAGCTTCGTACACCATTAGACCCATACAGTATCCAAAACATGATATTCTATGTTAAAATCACATATCAGCTACACATACATGTACCCACTTACAAACTAATCACAAATACATGCAATTTGTCATTCGTCTAAGCTTCGTACACCATTAGACCCATACAGTATCCAAACATGATATTCTATGTTAAAATCATATATCAGCTACACATACATGTACCTACTTACAAACTAATCACAAATACATGCAATTTGTCATTCGTCTAAGCTTCGTACACCCTTAGACCCATACAGTATCCAAACATGATATTCTTTGTTAAAATCATATATCAGCTACACATACATGTACCTACTTACAAACTAATCACAAATACATGCAATTTGTCATTCGTCTAAGCTTCGTACACCCTTAGACCCATACAGTATCCAAAAGATGATATTCTATGTTAAAAATCACATATCAGCTACACATACATGTACCCACTTACAAACTAATCACAAATACATGCAATTTGTCATTCGTCTAAGCTTCGTACACCATTAGACCCATACAGTATCCAAAAGATAATATTCTATGTTAAAATCACATATCATCTACTGAAAATACAATATCAATACATAAAATACCCCCTCATTAATATTCATTACCATCTCATTAATATTCATTATCATTTCATTAATATTCATAAATAATTAATTCATTACTCTAGTTTTTAAAAGGATAAAATCATTTATGCGGAAATACCTTAAAAAGAAATCTTGTTTGAAGACTTCTTCCAAAAAGCACAAAAGTGAAAGTTCCCTTACGTACACAATTCATTCAGTCTTTTTTTTTTCCTCTTTGGAACTCAGGTAGGAAGGGCCACTCTTTCTCTCCCCTCTACGTATGTGGCAAGGTCTTAACAAAATGCGTAACATCTCACACGTTAATTTAAACTGGTTCTTTGCTCAAAATAACAACACAGTTCCCCTCATGCAATCCTACGTGCGGTCTCTCATTATGGGGAAGCAATACATTAACTTTTAAAAAGTGACACGTAACTATCTCATTCTTAAAATCTTTGTCCTTAGAATAATGATTCCTATTTCTTTTTTTTCACATATTTTTCAGTTTCCATGCAGTAGAAGTCACACTCCCCCTTAAACATGGTCTTTTACTCCACAGGAGATTACACTTCGCTCCCCTGCATCACCTTGGACCACCCAAAATTACAGCGCAGCTGTGTCTATGTTTCTTTCGTTACTCCCTATGAAAGGGTTCTCTTTCTCTTACGTCTTCTATCTTAAACAGGCAATGTCTTTTAACAATTGTTCTTTATCCAGAGTTTCCCATGTTTCTAAATACATTAAACTAAATTATTTGACATGTCTTTCTGACTTCCAACAGTTAAAGTATTGTGCAACATCCATATGTTACATTAAATTGACAGCTCCTTCTTTCTTTAATTGACAAAATGATGGAATTATGTGACAGCTCCATAAGAAGCATCTCTTACGATCACAAAGGGTGTTTGTCTGCAATCCATTGTTCTATTACCACACACGATGGTTACATTTTGCCATAGACCTACTCCATTTTCCCTCCTCCTGTGGTCTTCCCCCTTTAGTTACATCACCTTACAAGATGCCATTCTTTTATTATATGTGCCTTCTTTCTTTAGAATTAGTTTCTTGAATACCAAGACCAACTGCGTTCAAGATTAACGAAAAAGACTTGTGTGGACATGTTCTGAAGTTCCTTTAGGTATTTTCAGCATTTGAAGGAGGAATAAGCAAGGAAGAAACAAGTTTCTTAAAGGTTTGGGGAAAAACGGTAAGTAATCAGCATAAATTGTATAAATTAATATAAAATTGTATTAAAATATATGATAAAATAGATCAGAGGAAATTTACACCCATTTTCGTGAGAAATTTGCACTGTTGAGCAATCGTTGTGAGAATGAAGGAAATTTGTACCAGTTTTCGTGAGAATTTTGCACTATACACTAATTTTCGTAAAAAATAAAGGAAATTTGTATCAATTTTCGTAAGAAATAAGGCGAAATTATACCAATTCTCGTGAGAAATTTGCACTTTTCACAATTCTCGTGAAAAAAGGGCACTATACTACTCCCCAGGAGTCCTGGGTCCACCCCTAATTGAGATGGTACCCACATGCGCAAAAAAATTGCGCGTATACTGTAACTCACGATTTTTCGCATTTATTCCATTTTCCTTACGTTTATGAGTAAAATTCAGTTATTAGTATGTGGATATGATAGAAAGCTATCCATCTGATATATTTCGAAAAAATAAAATAATAAAACTAAGCAAAAAACAAAATTACGCTCGGTTTTGTGTATACTGGCAATCATAATTTCTAGGGATTTTTTCAGTAGCATAGCACGATTGCGAAGGGAAATTGACAATAGGCAGTGAACGAGGGGCGATAGGCGAAGGAAGGAACTGGAAAGTGGAGTAAAATATTGAATTTATTGGTTTAAACCTAGTGTCTAGATTGTTTGCCAAATATAAATTAGCTTCTGTAACTAAGATGTCGTACGAAAATATAGAATTAAATAGAAAAACTCTTATCTTAAGGTTCGAAGCGGTACGCACCATGGTTATGAGCACTATTTGTTAGAAAAAGAGAGTAAGCAAAACGTAGTCTCCGTGATTAGGTGGATAGAGTGGCGAACTAGCAGTTATTTTATTATTTTGACACGAGATCGAATCCCACCCTATCCCATCCCATTTTTTTTACAAAACAATATAGGAAGTGTATAATTTTGAGGTTAATAAGAACCGAAACAATATAATAAGGAAATAACTTATTGATAGTATCTTTTAATCGACGTATTTATTCAGTATTAGAATACGTGTAGGCCTACTATTGGAAACAGCTATTGCTTTCAGTTTATGGTCTTGTATGCTACACCTTCCCTGCCCGTTCTTGAACAGCAGACAACTTACTTCGGATTTGTGTGTCAGGAACAGGAAAAAGAACATACGCGACCTTGACAGTCTTTCCAGTCTTACCCCTTGTTACATCGACCTGATGTCAAATTATCGTTTGTGTGTGTGTGTGCTTGTGTTTTTTGCTTTTTAGATTATTGACTATCTCTCTCACTCTTTTTTTCATATCCACAAGTGCAAGGATGCTTTCGTTGAACGCAACTAAATTATACAGATCTATGTATGCGGAACACGAATATTTCCAAAAGATAGCATGAATATGAACGATAATCATGCCATTTTTCTACATTATATAGATAATTCGTTCTCCTTCGCATTGGCGTTCTTAAAAGTAAAATTATGGTATAATTAAACGTGCGAATTTGCCATTTTCAATGTAAATTTCTGTCCCCTCCTCCGCAAAACAAATCTCATGGGCGCAAATTGCGTGTATGCTCCCCCATGTTCCAAATAGAAAAATTGAGTTTGGATATTTTCTGCAAGAATATTGGCGAGATATAGAATTTCATATCCAGTATTTCTGTTTGCTTGGTATTGGAATTAATAGAATTGGAAGTAATTGTTTTGTATAAGTATAATTGTGCAGAACAGCCATGGATAAATGTTTTGTGCTGCTATATATAAATGTATGAAAATTGATAGGAAAGTTTATGGAGGAGTGGAAAATTTCTTCCCACGCTGGGACAACAGTAATTAAGTTAGCGCCAGGGAAAGAAAAACTAGAGACGGGGAATTTCCTTAGCTTCCCCCTTACAAATAAACGTTTTGTAAGTAACAAACGTTCTGTGTCTGACGCATGACTGCCTATTGTTCTGTGGATCTCCGTGGATGAGTGAGTAGAATCGTTGCTTGGGATCATGAGTTTCCTGGATTGAGTCCTGTTCAGGGCAGCTCAATTTTTTCCATTGTTTGTTTCCCATATCTGAAGATGTTTCTTCCCGTCCGTAATCATCTGATGCTCTCAACTGAGTTCTCCACTTGAATTCAACAATTGGTAGTGGGACACTCTCAGGTTCGGGTGAGCTTTTACATGTCTACTTACAAAATCAAAATTTGCGACGAAATATGGATGCTATCCGATCATTTTGTCTCAAATTCTAAATTTGCGCATATGACTGTATCTTTCATCATATTTGCATCTTTCGTTATCCAATGTCATCAGCTATGACAAGATGGCTTGGGAGCAAAACTTCAAATCATAAAAGCGCTATACCAATGGGCTTACTCGCACTAAGCATTTGATTAAATGTATGTGTTTTCATACTGAAGGTGGGGGACTTGCTCTTCCTATCCTCCTGAAGTGACAGAATATTTATTCAGACTCTGCAAAGTAATTTCAGATCAAACGACTGAAAGAGTGTTCATTCCAACAGCAACAAGATTGGACTTTAATTTTTTTGTTTCAATTTATCTTTACAAATAGGACAAATATCAAGTAATATTTTTGCCCTAAGAACTACGTCTGAGATTCATCTCATTTTGGAGAAATGATGCTGTAGACGGTAGTGGGAATTTCCCCGAAGTGTACGGGAATTTTCCGGCCTGGCTATTATGCCGCCCTCCTTCTTTTAAAGTTAATTCGGTTGCAATACTTCCCGGCAAATGCTTCGGACTCAACTGGTGGATCACTTTAGCCGTAAATCTCCGTATAAGTGTACCATCCAGAAGTGTCCCTTACTGTACATAATGGGTATGCTGGTAGGGTGCATAGTTCTTATGTATTTCCTTAAATAGCTTGCAATATGTCCCATAGTTTTGAAACTAGGAATGGCCACAAAGATCTTAGGACCCGGTTCCAGACCTGGATCCGAAAACCCGATTCCAGATCTGGATCTGAAAACCTGGTTCAAGAACCGGATCTTAGGAACCGGTTCCAGACCTTGATCCGAAAGCCCCCAAAGACCTGTAAAGCAGGCACAAAGTTCACCTTCAAAACACTGCAAAGAGGACCATGCCCTTGTGCCATCCCCTTCCAGACCCGCTTGTGCCACCAGAAAAATAAATTGGTCCACCAGTAGGTGTTTAGTCAAATGAGTTGGCCAGTTTACCTGTTTAGCCAATGAGCATGCCAGTTACCCATTTTATTTAGCCAAATGAGACAAGCGGCCGCCGCCTGGACGCCTGCCTGTCGCTTCCACCATTTCATCTAGCACACTGTTCACAGTTTGCCAGCAGCTCGGATTTAGCGTAGGGATGGTCACGAAGTTTCGGTTCCAGCGGAACCGGTTCCGCGAGGAACTGGTTCTTGGAAATCCGGTTTTTAGAACAGGTTCCGGAATTGGTTCCAGACCTGGATCCGAAAACCCGGTTCCAGAACCGAATCTTGAGAACCGGGTCCAGACCTGGATCCGAAAAACCGGTTCTGGAAACGGATCTTCTAGAACCGGATCCGTTCAGACCTGAAAATCGATTCCATCAGGAACCGGTTCTGACCATCCCTATTTCAAAGCAGTGTGTTATAAAATGTGATATATCACATTTACAGCGGTTTATAAATCTAACATTAGGCGTTTCTCATCCTACAGTATGTTGATCAGAACTTTCTGTTTCTCAGAACTCATAATGGCTTTTCTAACTAAGTCCCAGAAGGGTTTTGTTAATAAGTCATATCTTTGTCTTTCATATCTTCGCCACAACGAAGTGTCTTCCATATGTTCCTCAATACACTGTTTTTGTGAGGTAACGCTTTTTGGACCCATTAATAACACTTTTTATACATTATTTGCCCAATTTTCTCCTCAAAATTTGTACTAATAGTGTTTTATTTTTCATAGTGTGAGAAAGAAATTTTCCTCTGTTTCCTCATTTTGTTCTTATTTTTCTCCCCTTACAACAACCTATTCCATTCTACACGTTTCTTGCATTTTATAGCTAATCTTCGTAAGCTAAAACGTGATAATTTTCTTAAATGCATCTTACTAAGTAGAAGAAATATAGCAAAAAGAGACATAGACAAAGGGGTGGTGAGACGCAATTGATTGGCAGCTATAACAGATGATATGTTTACCAAAAAAATCCCTGGAAATGCGGGATATAAATCCCAATCATATACACGGATAGAACAGAGAGAGGACAATTAGATGAAAAGCGAATGGTTGATGAATGAACGAGCATATTACTTTGAGTTGAGTTGAGTTGATTTTAGTTTAGCGTCCCTTTCAGCAGCGAGGCTATATGAGACGTGGACCTACTGATTAACGTGGAATCCGAACCACATGAGCTCCCGCCGGGAATCGAACCCGGGCCTCCCACGCCAAAGGCGCGTACGCTAACCGCTTAGCCATGAGGGAGCTCCAAGCATATTACTTTAAATATATGTAGGAGCATATATGCATATTTCTGTGTGTGTGTGAGTGAACTAACATGAACCATAGAGCTGAATGAATCCAATAGGAAGATCGTCACGCAGGAAGGAGGGTGTTACCTAGGTAGTTGGTAAGACCACTCTGCAAAGGAAACAGGATTGAATGATTGCAACTGTCCATTGTTAAACAAGAGGGTAGGAGAGATTCTTCGGCATATTCCACTTTTCTTCTTTCTTCGTTTTCTTATTATCTTCTGACGTTCATTAAAAAAAGCCAGTTTATTTTTCTCTGATCTATAAAAGAATTAATTTGGATTTTCATTGATACGTCAAAAACAAGCTGGTGCCCCATGTTTCATATTCTCAGGATATAACTTTTCTTCTAGTGATGACAAACAGGGTTTGTGGCTCAGTGGTAGAGCGTTCATCTCTGGTCCATGGAGCCCTTGGTTCGATCCCAGCTCGCGCCAACTGAGCTTTGTGGTGGACAAACACAGTGTGCGTGGGTTTTCTCGGGGTTTTCCCGTTTCCTCCTACTTTCTTCATCTCTATTTCATTCATTTCTCATCATCACCGTCCCCTTTAGCCTAGCCAACATAACGTGGAGCGTAAAATTTAAAGATTTCATAGTCCTGACAAACACAAGTCACGGCAGGCACTCTTCAGTCATCTAGTAGTTAGCGCGCGCAAGTTGTGGGTTCGGTTCCTGGTGGGAGAGTATTGAAATTTTAACTCACTACGGTTGTTTGGATTTCATCTTAAATTATAAGTCTACGTCTTACATAGTCTCGGTGCTGAAAGGGAGGCTAAAATCCCATCCAACCAAAAAAAGAACGAAATTCTGGGTTTAGTGTTTGCCCAGAATCTTTGTTAAGCTCAAGATAGTGATGAATACCAAAAATGTAGGAAGTAAGCCTAATAGTCAGGGCCAGCATTGCAACATGTGCATTTGCACGGAACGGAGAAATATGTCTCAACTATATTACTTAA
Source organism: Thermobia domestica (assembly GCF_964235325.1). Lineage (NCBI taxonomy): Eukaryota > Metazoa > Arthropoda > Insecta > Zygentoma > Lepismatidae > Thermobia > Thermobia domestica. The sequence continues at coordinate 9,093,890 of NC_137458.1, forward strand.
AATTAATGTTTATTGTAGGGTAATATTAAAGCGCGCTAATTAAAAATTAATTTTCTTCCATTTAAAAGCTGTTTAATTTATGGTCTATATGTTCCAACAACGCAGAACAGCGGATAGGAGGCTAAGCAGGTAGTTTCTTTCATTCTCTGCCCCCCGCTAGGTCACGTGCGTGAACTTTGGGTTGTCCCCGCAGACGAAGATACCAATAGAATGCAGATTGACAGCAGATAAGAGCAAAGTCAGTTTTCTCTCTCTTCATAGATCATAAAGATTTCATTGATTCTGCGTAAACATCTTTGCGAATCGTTACCTGTAGAGGCATATTGGAACTAACAACGTACGAAAGTTTCAGAAAGCTCTCTGTGTTGCTTTCAAGTGAGGGAAGTGTTCATCTTATAAAAATAATTTTGAACTGTATAGTAAACTGAATAGCAAACTCGCTTCAACTCGCCGGGAATTCAACTCGGGTCTCCCGCTACAGGACGCATACCCTATCCACATAGCCCCGAAGGGCTCTATGGAGCTTGAAACCGGAAGAGTGAAATTGTTTTACCATTTCCTGTTTCAGTAGAGAGATACAGGTGAAGATGGTATTTTTCTTCAGATGCTCAATCGATTTTCGATAACTGTCATTATCTACTACCAATTTAGTTTTATGGCGATCAATGTTAAAACCGAAACCGGTTGATTTCTTCCACTTCTGGTTTGAATGCAAGGTTAACGGAAGAAAGATAACCTATTCTTGAGACGCTGCATGAATTCCCGAAAATTACTCGATATCTCTGACGGCTCACCTCTGGTGTATGGGGTGGCCGGTTCGATCCCAGCTCGCGCCAAGTGGGCTTTGTGGTGAACAAAGACCATGTGTTTGGATTTTCTCGGAGATTTTCTGTTTTCTCAAACTTTCTTAATTCCCCCATTTCATTCATTCTGATCATTATCGTGTCCTTTAGCCTAGCCGACATAACTGTGGGACGTAAAACTCAAAGATTTCATTTCATTTCTAAATAATAACCTAATGCATTCTACAGTGCTCTATTCCCCAACAATAGCGTAACGATTGATTATATGCTTGCAGATTGATATGCCGTAACATTGATTATTCATGCAAAGAAATGTACCAACATCTGCCAGGTACTCGCTACAAGAAAGAGTGTGTATATATATTGTTACATAAGGCGCGTAAGCCTGATGGCCGGCTTTCGCTTCCTGGATTGTGAACTCCGCGCTCCTTGTGGGGAACGTAGAGGCATTGAACGGACGGAGGAGGTTCGGGATGGCTGTCTCGAGGAATGCGTTATTTACTTCTGTTAACCTGGTTGCATAGGCCTCCAGCCGGCTGAAGCTGACAGAAGGGGCTTCAGGGCTGAGGAAATTATGCATAAATAATTAATATAAATCGTACTGTACCTGGTGTAACACAATGGTTACAAACAAGGAAGTGAAAAATAAATAATAAAATAAAATAAAATAAAATAAATGTGTAATATCAAAAATATTCTTAGCGAAGCATTTCTGTAGCAAATACAGCCGGTTGGATTAGCCGTTTATCTACCAGGATGAAACATGGCGCTAGTGTAGCTCTCTCGAAGCATACCCCCACCTTCCTCCTTTCACTCTCTTGTAGCTTCCCACTCCACCTCCTCCCACCGTTTTCTGTCCAAGGTCGACCTTGAGCAGGTATTATATAAGGAGGCGAAAACGGCCTTGATCAGTTCCGGTCTTCATTTCTTCTTCGACTTCCAAGACGATCAGACGTGCTCCGGTAGTCTCCAATACCAATCAGATATGTGTGGACTTAGCCGCTGCGCTGAGTTTTTCTGTAAGATGTAGTTTTCGGACTTAGAATTTGGCGACCGGCCTCGCCCTGCACATAGCCTGGGTCAAGCAGACTTCTATGTTCATTCGGAATAACTTGAATCACTTTAGCGTGACTTTACTCGTTTCTTCGTTTTCTTCTCCTTTTATGATTTTTATTCTATTTCGCGACTTTAAACAGAAGTTAAGAGAATAATGGAATCATAGACGTGCATGAGAACTTAGTCGTTTGGGATAGCCAAGAGACAATATTGACTTGAATATGGTTCAACTAAGTGATTGTGACCTTAGTATTTATTGAGAATTTAGTATGAATTGAGAACTTAATATTTATTTCATTCGGTCTTTTCACTTGTACTCGTTCTGTATACTATCCTATCATTGTAATAAACTCTACTATTCTGAATTTTCTCTCTTCATTGAACTTCTCCTAGAGTAGAATAGAACCTGGGTAGATTCAGGTACCGACAACGAATGAACTGAGCTACGACTTCGATGCGTTTTCTCTTTCAGCCTTACTTCACACCAGCGAATCTATGAGGATAGGATTATCTGAGATTAAATACGGGATGCTATTTATTCACAGCCCCGTCTGGCTGGGCGAAGAGAGAGAGAGAAAAGCGATTCTTAACTCCGTATAAGGCAGGGTTCCTGATGATTCTTGTCTTAAGCGGAATGGTGTGTGCTCACGCTCGTCACGAACACACACTGTGTGGTTTCTATCACACGTCTTAGTTATGGTGGAGCCCCCGAGATGTTAGTATTTGGCCACCGGTTCCCAATCGGCGGCCCGCGCTAACCACTAACCACAACTACTCGTAACAGTTGGTAGGGTTTCGCCGGACATAAACGGTCAGTTCAACCACTACACACCCCATACTCGTAACAGTCGGTGGAGTCTCGCCGGGTGTGAACGGTGCACTCTACCGCTGAGCACACCACATCCCGCAACAGTTGGTGGAGTTTCGCCGGGTATGAACGGTGGAGCTACCACTGAGCCCCCGTAGCCGTAACAATATATATATATATATATATATATATATATATATATATATATATATATATATATATATATATATATATATTCGTTCAAATAGTGTTCTCTATGAAACGAGACGAGAAATAAGGTTTTCTCGTCTCGTCTACTAAATTTAATAGGTCTTGTCTTATCTCGATCCTCGAAGGCTTCTTTCGCTCTTGTCTCGAAGTTCTATTCTTCCGTTTTGTTAATTTAGTTTTAAAAAATCATGCCGTAATTGTTTTCCTTAATTTCAACTGGAAGTTATCACAACCGTTCTTCGTCACGATTGGCCCACGAATAGTGTGATATAACAACATTTAAACCATACTTATTATTGGAGTAAATTGTGTACTGACTTGTATATTTTAAACATAGATAAATGCTCTTCATTGTTTTCGTACCATCATTTTATCAATTTGTAGTTTTTTACATATGCATCATGCGACAGTAAAATAGTGTTTGAGATCCAAGACTTGGGTGAATTAGTGTTACCCAACGGACTCGAGGAATTTCTCGTCTCCAAAACGACACGATAGTTGTTGTGTTTCTTGCCTCGTCTCGAATTTAAAAAGGTAAAAAGATACAATATCCAGTTTTTGTTTTCTTGCGCCACAGTGAAATATTTTCCATTATAAACTGCCAATGCACTTCTAGAGATGTTAGTTTCAAATGCAAATTAACAAGTATCTATGACATTTTCATTCAAGAGGTCAACCCTTTGAAACTTTGTTCGACAATGCGGCTACAGTTATTAAGATCTTACGTGTTATTTCTGTGATAATTCAGGTTTGAACTTCCTATATAGTATTACTGCTTATAATACCGATTCAAATATTATCAAAACCGGTGGCAAAATTAGGATCTTGTTTCGGGGGGAAGGGGGCTTGAGAATCAGTAAGATGCATTTTTTGTTGTGCTGTAATATGAAAAATAATAATTAAATTATTTCGGGGGGGGGCTTTGAGTTCGATAGCTCCCCTAAATATGGCACTGATCAGAATATATTTGTTATAATTATTAGTGTATAATTGTAAATTAACCTTCATAATATTGCTAAATACTTATGTTCATTGCATTGTTCACATCGAACAATATCATGGTGATGGGGCAAACTTTTTAGCGCTGTATCTCAGTTACATGAGTTACACGTTATTCGCCTACAAAAATAAATTCTTCATTTCTGAATTAACAGATTTTACACGTAAAGTTTCCAAAAAAAAAAAGTAGCACTCCATTCCTGTTCTGCACTTTTATATAATTAAATTATATGATGAGCGAACTGTGAAGATCTCTCTTCGACGCAAGTGTTATATTAATAAGCCGGGAACTAATTGCTTAAATATCTTTCCTTTCCTCTTTCAAAAATTAATAAAATCACTTATTATTTCTGCCTTGTCATTTATTTATTATAAATATTATTATTTTCCAAGTGTGTAGTGAATATTTTATGGACTAACTGGGAAAGGATATGACAAAGTTTGTCCTCTAAAAGTTGCATGACATTTAATGTCCTTTCGAACGATTCCAACAGTTATACCACTTTCTATTTTAAATTTTGAAGTTGCCCCCCCGTTGGAGGTCTTCACGAGACGCCACTGGTCTCGCTACTGTTTTTATTGCATTCTACACATACGATTTTGTAATGCAATATTTAGTTTGAAGGCTCTACGTGCAGTATTAGCTGCAATATAGGCCTGGTACGTTCTTATTGAATCACCCTATATATATATATATATATATATATATATATATATATATATATATATATATATATATATATATATATATATATATATAGAGAGAGAGAGAGAGAGAGAGAGAGTTTTGGGGAAAACAATGATAACTCACGTGAGCTTAATTGTCAAAAGAGTTCAAGTTTGAAACAACAGCATATTTAGTATGCTTTTTTTTTTTTTTTAATCTTGAATTGTTTCCGCAATTCAGCTCACTTGAATGTTATTATTGTTTCCTGTAACCCTGTAACCAACTCACGCGGTTTTAAAATTAGAGTTATCGTTGTTTTCCCCCGAACTTTTCAATCAATTCTGTAAATCAGGTTTTCAGTCAAAATCAAGTGAAAAAATATTTCACTTGCTTATCCTTGGAATGCCAATGTCGGGTCCAAATGATCTAGATCCTCAGAAATATTGTAATATTTATTTATTTATTTATTTTGTATATTACTATTAGGCACACGCCTGAAATTCCATGATTTGTTCTTTCATCTTTCCAGTTATTTTTTTAAAGTTATAAGTTTTATTTTTTAAAGTTACATCCCTTATTTTAGAAAGCAAAATATTGATAAAGCTTTTAGTTTTGCATTTCCTCTGTTGTGTCTCATCATTTTCACCCCGCAAAAATCAAGACTTAGTGCGTTTGCACACGGCAACGATAATATCGGTGGAAGCCCCGATAATATCGGTGTCGGTGTCGGCGTACTTTGCACACGTCGCCGACAATATCGGTGGAAGCCCCGACAATATCGTTGCCGGTGATAAGCTAAGTAAGCGACATACACAAAAAATCTTCTCCATATATGAAAACAAATAAAAAAAATAATAATTGGGAAAATTATTTTTTAAAACAAGGACTACAAAAATTGTTCTGAAGAGGTGTGGAGGACGGTACAAAACTTAGAAAAAATAGTCCTATGCCTACACATGTTTAGATTTAACAGTGCCGTTTTAAATAGATGCTCTAAACATATTATTTTTGTTTCAATGAGAATTGATGCTGCTGTACATTGCAAACTATATTAGTTTTAATTTTATTAATTAGTTGGAACACTGTTACATATTGTATGTATATTATTTTGTTTTCCATGCAATTAATATTAATGTCATAGTAGATTAAATGATCAGATTCGAATTAGTAATTCTGTTTTACATTGCTCCATACATACACTGGCGCAAATCCCGGGGGGATGAAGGGGACATGTCCCCTCCAATCTTGGAACTGGGGAGATTGTCCCCCTCAATAATCCGATTTCAAATGTGTTTTTTGGGAGAGAAATTTGATTGTGTCCGATCGCCAGAAAGGAAAGTGAGATGAAATTAATGTCCACTCAGAATAAGCCTCAAATCTGACCGCCTCCCAATGTTGAAGACAACTCTGCTCCCCTGATCCTCCACAGCATTGTTTCTCGACTACAGAAGTAGTTTGAACATCGCTATATATATAATATGGGAAAGATCTTATCCTCCTCCCCCCCCCACTTCAATGTTGAAGACAGATTTGCGCTGTTGCATACATACCTGTCGTTTCTCGTTTCTTTTTGTCTATGAACTCAAAATCCTGGGCAAGGCTTGCATAAACTTTAATTTTGCCATGCCATGCTTTTTGCTTTTCAATTCTGTCCTTGAAAGAGTCTGTTATCTTATCCCATATGCAAGGTCTACATTCCACAAGTTCAATAAGGGTTAAAATATCGAATGGAAAAATTCCTGCCATCTCTAAAAATCTAAGCAAAACTAGAAAGATACGAATGCGATAATACACAATCTTTTCATTCAGTCACTGTAGCTAAACTGCAGAACTCTATCAGGGGGTCGATCCCGGCACAAAGGGGAGAGGGAAAACTTGGATACATAGCTTTGGTCTTTGTTTTCAATTGCCATTCCACAAATTATATTTAAAAAGGGGGATTTGGAATAGTTTTGGAAATGAGAGAAAAAAATCTGCAACAAGTGAAGCATGAAGTCACATCCCTATTGTTGAGAAAATGCCAAATGAATAACTTGTCCTTGGAGCTTTGGAAAGAGTGTTTGATTGTGCTGGTTTCGTTTCAAAATAATAATAATTCTACTTTGACTTGTCAACAAATATTCTATTCAATCATTGCTTATTGAGTGGAACCGGGAAAAGCGATTTGCACACAATTCTGATGAAAATAAAAGAAAGTAATAATAATCAGGATTTTTTCCATATGCTTATGTTCACAGTGTATCAAACTTTGAAAATTACGCTTAAATTAATTTCCAGAATGTATTAAAATTTAAAAGCATTAATAGATTAAAAAATATACCGTCAAAGAGTGTGTGTGTGTGAGAGAGAGAGAACAAAAAAGGAGTGGAAAATAATCAAGAAATTGGTTATCTAAATTTCCTATATTCTATTTGGTAATAGCTGTTTAGAGGGAAACCAGTACTCTTCAGACTTCCCACATTTTATATTCATTTAATAAAGGGAATTAGGTACTCCGAAACAGAGACTGTAAAAAAAATAATAAGCTGTTCCGACGTTGTTTATAGGACAAAATAATAATAATAATAATAATATACAATTGTAATAGAAAAAATGGAAACAACAAAATTCCAAAGACAAGAAACGAAACAAAAATACACAGCGCCTTGTCACTCACTCTCTTCATCTAACCCGCTGACCGGCCGACATTATCGGTGGCGTGTGCATCCAATCATAAGAAAACATTGCCCCCGACAAAATCGGTGTCGGCGGTACCGCCGACAGTATCGGGGGCTTGGCCGACAGCATCTGCGTGTCGGAGGATCGGCCGATAATATCGGTGGCGTGTGCAAGCTACGATTTGAATACATTGAAGTCGATTTCACCGCCGACATTATCGGTGGTTCCTCCGATATTATCGTTGCCGTGTGCAAAGGCACTTAGGCTTAAAAAATGGTCGAAAAATGAAAATAGAGAAAGTGCATCCTGTTTGACAAGGCTTGTTATAAAATACAAGTAAAAATATGTGTAGGCAGATAAGGTTGTCTCATTTCTGACAGCAGCCAGTCTTGGCTTCCGCAACCCTTTCTTCTTCCGAACCATATGATCGGATTGTCAACTAACATAACTTGGCGTCAGGAACAATGGTGTGAATGAATCAGGGGAGATTGTATCTGCAACTTCACGAGCAGGAAAAGAAACCCGGTGATTCTCCAATACCTGAATTTGTGTTTACTTTTATATTATTTCCAGCGTTGTCAGATTTATTTTTAAAATGTAATATTAATGAACTATAAGAGCTAGTTTAAAAATAAAAAATGTGAACATGTAGTATTTGGGTAGGTTAGCATCTGGAGAATTTTTGAACTCCATAAGACAAATAAATAGTTTTCGTAATACTTCGGAAAGAAGTTCACCATGTTATTATATAGGGATTGATGATCTCAGCTGAAAACGTTAGACACTGCCTTAATGCCCAACCCAACCCTATCTCTGCTAAACTTAAAGTTTTAGTTTGTAACATTGAAATAGAATCCTTGGCTGACACAAACTTTGATACGTATCTCATGGCTTAAGCACTTTGGAAACGTATTAGTGCAGATGTGATGTCACGCAAACTCACACCAGGTGATGACGTACTTCTAGTGGACTTCAGTGGGTTAGCCAGGAGAAAAGTAAGAGGTTACACATTAGTCACTATACAAATTAATAACATTTCAGTCTATATAAAAGTTTATGGTACAGAATCAAGATCTCATTTTAGGACTTGATGCGCTTACAGCCTTGAGAACCCAAATTAACCTTTCGGATGGTACGATTTCCATGGAATATAATCATTTGAAAACTATTATTAATCTTTTACCAGAAAATTTGGATTTTCAGGAAATCTCTGAAGACGAAAAGCGAGGCACCATAGATAAAAAATTATGTTTCAGCTGCCACTTTGGTGAAACAATGTGCTACAGACGAACAGATTAGAGATGCTGTCAACCACACTTTTAATGTAAACAGCCAACAGAAAAAGCAATTATACTGTCTTTTGTCTCAATATAGGGATATTTTCACAAATTATCCAGGTCTTTGTAAAGATTTCGTTTATGAAATGGAGATGAAAACAGACAAACCCCTGGTATGTAAGCAATATCCAATTCCTCACAAATATCACTAAGATGTACGGGAGGAGATACATAAGGTATTGGAATTAGGATTAATTTGTCATTCAAATTCTATTAACAGCAATCCTATCCTTGTGGTTCCCAAGAAAAACGGGAAACCGAAGGGTTTTATCTATTTATGTTTACCGAACAGATATGTGGAACTTCGCCAAACCAAGTCGGAGGGTATACAAGACTTGTTACTAAAAGGAAAGTGTAAACCTTTTCTTAGCTCGTTAGAACTTGTAAGTAGTATAATCAAGCCTTCCTTACTCCTAAGTCCCAGGAATATACATCATTCAATTTTGAAGGCCAGCATTACCAATATCGAGTCAGGTGTTTTGACTACAAGAATGGTAGCAGTGTATTGAATAGTATGCTTCAATAAGTATTGGGACCAGAGTTACATGCTAAGATCTTACAATACGTTGATGATCTGACTTGTGTTACAGATACCTTCAAAGATCACCTTGCATTGTTGAGACAAATCTTCGAAAAATTTAGGGAGCACAACCTTACTCTTAACATTGAAAAATGTTTATTTTGTACTAATCAACATCTTTTTTAGGTTTCTTGATTACCCCCGAAGGCATCAAGAAGCATCCGGAAACCTAACGCAAGCAGTTCTATTATATAACTATTCTATCGTTGAAAGCCTTGGAGTTTCACCAGCGAGTTTGTATCTCAACATTCATTTTTCTCGTTCCATTTTCAAGCATTTGGTTTGGTTTACTTCGTCTTCAGATACTTCGATAAGGAAGATGATATTAGTTGGTCAAATAAACTACTTATGGCGGGTCACCGAGGAAAAGCCATCATCGAGAAAAGGAACGCACGATGGAACGACACTCAACAACAGCGACGACGTATAAAACAAGGAAGTTTAGTTTTTCTAAAACAGCATAACATTAGTAATCTTTTGAAAGGTGAAATTCCTAAGTTTTTTGATTTGTACCGAGGGAACCTTTTATGTGTTAAAGTTATTAATGACCGTTTTGTTGAACTTGTTAACCCGATGCACGATGCCGCGAGCAGTCCATCAAACACACAGGAGGACCTTCTTCTGGTGCAGTGCTGGTTTCGGCTATTTTGGAACCGGTTCATATGATGATGCTAACCAATGATGATGGAGCTTAGTACAGGACCCACTTCTCATCACATGTCAACACCCTGTCCAGAAATGGCCCCTTCCTCAGACGAGACAGCAAAGAAACACAGGTGTCTGCTTGCGTTGCCTTCTGGCCCGGAGTCAAATCACGTGGGACCCATCGACCCAACTTGGAGTGCTTCAAAGTTGGTGAAGGTGCTGCCGAATAGTTTCTCCACTTATATTAAATTGTAGTCCCAGTTCCTCACATGTCTGGCATTGTACGCCTCAATTGCTGCCTGACGATCTTCATTTTGTACATGTGTTGGTTTTCCGGTACGTGGTGCGTCTTTGAGTGTTTCGTCTCCGTCCTTAAACTTGTTAAACCACCGCTGCACTGTCCGCGTAGTCACGACACCCTCACCAAAGGCCTGACATATCTTCCGCCCCGCTGCAGCGGCGTTTGAGCACAGTTTGAATTCGTACAGCATACACACCCTTATGACGTTTTGTGGAGGTCCCATGTTCACACTTATTCACTCTGTCCTTATGCAAGTTCACGGTGTAACTGAACTGTCACAGCCAGGTAGTATGTTGGATATACCCACACCAACAACTGACCTTCGCCTTATCTCCATTCGCATTCAACTCATGGTGTAAGGAAAAATTGAACATAAACCTCCACAAAAAGCGACAGAATTCTTTTGGTTACCTTTATGACAAAGAAACAGAGACACTACTGGCTGTGACAGACACACTCCTAAGAGTTAAAATATATATTACTTTCATATCTTGCAACATTTTATTATATTAATTCGATTTTCATCGATGTTTCTGTATCTTCTGCAAAATAGAAACCGTGTTTAAAAATTTACGGAATTAGTATATTTTCGATATCAACTGTTTTGATTAGTTCAGAAATGCATATTTTAAAATGTAATAGTTCTGTACCTCAGAGCATGAAATGCGTAAGTCCAATTTTGGCGAAAATGATTTAAAACTAGTTTTGTATATCTTTCGATGGTCTACAACGAATGGTTTGTTATGTCTGGTTCTACACGGCTTGATAACATATTTGACCAAGTATATAATGTACGATGTTCAATATGTATTTAGTGCTTAAATAAGTGTTTTTGCTGTTTTCTGGAAAACAAGGATTTGTGACTTACGCACTTCATGCTCTCAGGTACAGAGTTTATCACTGAAAAGGAAAAGTAAGCTTTAAAGTAATAAAACTCAGAATTTCCATGAAATCCAATTCTCATTTAAGCTCTTTTTCGTATTGATTTGATTTGAGTTTAGCGTCCCTTTCAGCCAGTGTTGAATTCAGACATTTTCACCCGGGAGGGAATGTGAACTCCTCGGGGGGGAAGAGTTGTTTTTCTGCATTTTTGCAAGAAAGCAGCATATTTAACAATTCCATTCACATGCACATTTTACCTAATATTGAGACTAATTGCTGATAAATATTCAATGAGAGATTATAATTTAAAAAAAAAAACAATCTTTTAATTTTATCTAAAACATTAAATAAAGACTGGCAAATTATTTTAGACTAAACTTTAACTGCTATTTACAGTAGCTATTTTGGTTATTTTTTTCCTATATTCAGTAGTTACTGTTTGTTACTAATGTAGAAGTTTTTAAAAAGATTTAAATTAACTCAAATATTTTTTTGTCCTAAAACAAACATACATAGGAATATCTTAACAAAACGTTATCATTCTTTCTCACACTTCTGATTCTAAATCACGCATATTAGCCTTGGTTTCTTCATTGCATACACATCAATAGTTTAGTTTACGAAATCTTCAGTAGGACTGTCTTCAGTAGGATTTTCCACGACTTTGTGCCGTGTCGTGGAAAATCAGCGCTTGGGGCGAGAGTATACGACGGTACGTGTGAGTGAGGACGGCAGACCAGCCGCGAAAGGTGAGAAAATTTTAAAAAGTAAACCCTGCTTTTCCTTGATTTTGAGCACTTTTTATTACTTTTTTTCCTTTCATTTTATATATGTGCACATGTCGAAATGTGCATGTGTGTTTCATTCCTCTCTTTTTTCTTTCCTTCTTTTCTTATCTTTTTCCCTCCCGAATTTTGCGCCCCTTACTTCGGCGTCCGGGGCTGTTGGCCCTTCCCCATTGCACGGCACTGAGCAGATCTTCGTCACCTTCAATAGCAATCTTTCACTTATATACTACTATTATATTGATAAATTCTATATAAATCTCTAACCCAGGAGGGATAACTGTTCCTCCCTGATCCCTCTGAATCTCACCCTTTAACTCACTTATTTTTAGTTAAAGAAAGGTGTGTTTACTTTAACAATCGTAAAACACATTTACGTCTGTTACTTCCGATGCGAGAAATGGAATTTAGGCGCTCTATTTCAAATAATGCAAGAACTGTACATTTTCAAGAACTGAAGTCTGCTGACATCAGAGATCATATGGAATGATCAAAGCCCTATCTTTCCTTTCCTATCTCAATCTGTGCTATCAGTGCTAGTGCTACCTAGAGTACTAATATATAATATAGGGCGAGAGTACAGTACCTACTAAAATACAAACCTTTCTTCAACATCTGACAATTTCATGTTCTGCCAAACTCGGTCATAACGTTAAGAAATACAGGTTTTGTTGACTATTTTGGTATTCTATCTTAGATGTAAATTGTTTAATATTTATATAGAATGGGTCTGCGTCATTTATATGTATATTGAGAGATCGGATTTCGTCTGCACGTGCACGGAAAGAAAAGCAAATAATTGGGTGAAGTAATTTCTACATTTTGTGACTGAAATTTTGGAAGTTTCTCCGGGGGGAATGAATTTTCTTCGGGGGAGAGATTCCCCCCGGGCTACCCCCTGAATTCATCCCTGCTTTCAGCAACGATGCTATTTGAGATGTGGACCTACAGCTTAACGTCAAATTTGCATGTGTATATATTTTTTGTCTCTCTCTCTTCCAGTAGGCTGCGAAGTTTATGGAAGAAAAACACATTGAGCGCCATGTGTATCAAAAATTATACACACCGGTTTTCCTTCCTGGGCCATGTGTATCAGTTTATATACACAGTCGAAATCACTGGCTGGCCACAGGAAAATCACGTGGTATACCCTCCCGGGCCAAGTTGACCTTGAGAAAGGTCATGCATTGTTATGCTCATTGACAATTTTTTTTTCCCTTCAAAACTTAATGGTTTTCAATTGTTGACAAATTTTAATGCATAGATTTTGTTTTGACGTAAACTTTTACCAAATTGTTGTCACTCGTGTCATTTGTTTCTTTCAATAGACCTACAGTAAAGTGTCCTCGAGTCAAAACGTCTAGAAAAACATTATGGACAGACAAATTGAGTCCATTTTGATGGACTTTGACGCTTAAGATCTAGATGTGAATAGTTCAGAAGATGAAAATTTTGATATGTTAGTGGACTCTGATCTCGATCCGGAGTGGCTTCCTGAAGCAGCTGATGATTCAAACAGTTCTTTTGACGAGGCTGGTGAGGGTATGGCAATTTCCGACATAGCGTTTAGTTACGCAATTGGAACCAATACGGATTAGACTAATGAAAGTACTATGTCAGTGTCGCAAGGAGTAAATGTACCTGATAATCCACCATCTTCACAAGAAGACAGTGTACCGGATTCGAATCTATTAGAGAGAATTTTGGAAAACATTTCGCGGAGTGACCCAAGTGACAATCACCCTGTTTTTATATTTACTGGAAAAAGTGGTATTGACCCTACTATTAGTGGTATTTTAGCTCTTGCTGATCCGATAGATTACTACGAGTTGTTCATCGATCCTGAAATACTCAAGATTATGGTTGATCAAACTAATTTGTATGCAATGCAATAAATCCAAAAGATTGACGACGTCTCTCCTAACGCAAGGATACACGATTGGATAGCTACATATATAACGGAGATGCGTAAATTCGTAGGACTTACATCCATCCCACTCGCTTATCGTCTTCTCCAATCTAAAACTCATTTGATTGGAACTTTGAGGTCAAACAGAAAACATATCCCGAAACAAGTCCTTGATGCGAAATTGAAACAGGGAGAAACAGTTGGAAAAGAGACTGTAGATGAAGTGATAGTGTTGAAGTGGAATCACAATAGAGATGTTTTAACGTGTTCGACAGTACACTCCACAAATGATCACGTGACCAAAACTTCTAGAGGTAAAGCAATTCAGAAGCCAAAGTGAGTAGTGGATTATAACGAACGGAAGTCATCAATCAATGTCAGTGATCAGATGGCAACTTACGGAACAGCTTTGAGGCGCTGCACAAAATGGTATAGAAAGGCTGTATTAGAAATTATTTGGGGAACAAGTCTCGTTAAAGCATACTGTTTGTACAATGAAAACACAATAAACACAGAGCAATCGATTAAAGAATTTCATGAGTCAGTTCTGGAGAGCATGTTAGGTTTGACTGAATCGGTTATCACCCATCGATCCGCAAGAAGACAGCATAACCTGATCGGCAAATATGATGTAGGAAACCAATCGAAAAAGGTTAGAGGAAGGTGTGTTTCTTGTTATAAGAGACATGGCACAAAAGGATCGACAACGCAAGGCAAGAGAAAGTATGCGACCCAAGTATCAACAGTTTGTGATACCTGTGAAAATAATCTGTTTTTGTGCAACGAGTGTTTCAATTCTAGCCACTAAGAATCCTAAAGTGCTCAAGATCTTTGTGTTAAGTGTAAGTTTATCAATTTAAGATGAAGACAATGTGGGAAAGTTAAAAAAAAAGAACAAAAGATGATGAAAGAAAGTAGATTTTGAATATTCATATTTACACTCATAAAGTTCTTTTACCGCTGACGCTTATATTTGAAGAGATTGAAACTCGAAGTGATTTGAATTCGAATCCATCACATTCGATGGAATCCATCACAATCTGAAATAGTGGAAATTGTAATTTTATCACATAATGTAAAAATAGTTGTTATTGTAGATTTTTAGAACTGACACTAAAAGTAAACTATTGTATTTGGTTTTCTGAATAATACATATATAAAAAACAAAGGTATAAATACAATGATTTTCATCAGTTATATATTTGACAAATATACCAAATAGGCTGAACACAAGAGTGCGGGCAGACTCTCACGGAGTATAGTAGTTGGAAACAACTCGATATACAAACCTAGGTGTGTATGTGTTCACATACAAGGGGCCAGAAAAAAGTCTTCACTGTGTATCAAAAATGATACACGAAGCCCCGGAAGGAAAACCAATGTGTATCAATCCAGATACACAGGCCTGATCGTGTAACCTTCCCAAAGATATTTTGGCCCAAAATGGTGAACCAACAGACCTTCCTTCGGCGCTCAATGTGTTAAAATGTTTGTTTTTTCTGTTTTTCTTTCCTTTTTTTTTTTTTTTTTTTTTGTGAAAAGGAAGATAGTTCATTTGGTATATTTTGATGTTTGTATTATTTTAGATGTTTGTAATGAGAACACTATTTTGCTGTTTTTTTTATTCTTTTTATTACTTTTTATTTTATTATTTTTTTTTATTTACAAGTTATAGTGGAGGTTGTCTTGATGTTAGAACTGTTTTGTAATCAACTTCTTTGTACCATTACTCTGTGGATGCGTGGATGCGTGGAGGTGAAATCAGTTGTGGGTGGGGTTTCTGTGATTGCTCTTTCTTCTCCTCCTTATCTGATCCAGGGGCTCTGCTACTGTTTTGGATGCAACGCTTCTTCTTGTTTCCAGAGCCACAATGTTAATAAGTTGTAACGCTGTACTAAGAGAGGCAGTGGACAGTCTATCACAGGACAAAAGTGATTTTACAGCAGCGGCCAACACAGAAAGCTGTGACTTGTTCTTGTCGTTACAGGAGCAATAAATATCGCAGAAAAACTGAGTGAGACGCCACAAATATTCTGCAGTACATTTTGCTTTATTAGCTTCAATCAAATTTCGGTCATTTAAGTTCTCATATAGCAACTTTGACATCTCTTTGCAAATATTTAATGAGTTTATCAGGTCTTGAGTAGTCAATTTTCCCTGTCGTAGAATGATCAATGCTGATCGTAACATTATTTCCATTTTATAACGATCCGAAAAGTGGCTCTCGTCATGTAGTGTCTTGAAGCATGGTGATCTTAATATTTTAGATGCTAGTTCAAAATTTGAACTCTGGCCGACCTGATAAGGGAAAGTCCCTGACCCGTAATCGATGGCTCCTCTTCTTTCTCTTTGTCCATTTCTCTGGCTCTGCCAATATACTTCAAACAGCACGTAAAGGGTTACTACCACCCCTACTAACACTTCCGTCACTGGCACCATTTTATCTTCAATCTATTAAAATTTAATTAACACAAGCTTCAAATTTGTTTTTAAATATAAATTTATACAACCACCCACAACAAAACTGTATTCATGTTTTTACTAGATCATGTTCACAAATAATTGTCCTTCTTTACTAGGTAATAGTAAACAATGTTATTGTTCCATTGTTGTTGCTTCTAACGTTTTATTTTTACCAGTTTTTTCCTAAACGCTATACTTTCAATCCAAATTCACTAAACCCTATTATTATTATTATTATTATTATTATTATTATTATTATTATTATTATTATTATTATTATTATTATTATTATTATTATTATTAAAATAATCCCGTCCCACAAATTTCCATCTTTTACGTTAGGAAGCAGTTCATGAATAACTACTTCTCTCAATGGTTTCTATCTATCTTTGGATAATCAAACTCAATTTATGCAAGCGGCAGAGGGAGGGCAGTCGAAACCCACTACACCCCTGTTGTGTGCCCCTGGTTGGGCCTATGGGTGACGTCACAGATCGTTTTCAGGCAACCTGTTGTCTACTAATCTTGGATTCCACTAAATTATATCCCTGAGTTTTATTATGCAATGCTGCAATTTTAATGTAAAACTTAATGAAAATCATGGACTGCGGGTTGTTTTCACTGCCCGAAGTCAGGTTTACATGATTGAGACATCATCTGATGCTACGGAAGAGGAAATTGTCATGAGATGGCGTATCGTCTTATAAGAAGTTCAGTGCATCAAATGAGAATACCAAGCAACCATCTTATGAAGGAAGGAATGATAGAGAAAAGTGAAAGATTTGTAAAAGCTATTTCACAAACTACCACTGTTAAACGAACTTTTGTCTGTCAGCGACAAAGAGTAGAGACTGGATAAATCACCGAAGAGTATTCTTTTAAACTTTGATATCAATACTTATTATTTACATGTGTCACATCCCTTAGTTATAGCGAGTGTCCGAAAATTCACGCAACAGGTAATTTTGAACTTTTTATTCATTCATAAAGTATACAATATAGAGTTAGGTTTGGAATAGTATTGCGTAAATGGCCTCTACGGCTTTGCTGGCTTCTTCAAATTTTGGTTGCATAAATGTAGCTAAATTTCCTCCTTCAAGGCGTAGGTGGTCGTGGGTTTGTTGACGTAGTAAAGCTTTCGATCAGGTTAACCATGATGTCCTTTTAAGCAAACTGAAATGTTTAAACCTCTCAGATTTGCCACTTGATTTCTTTCGTTCATATCTTAGAGATCCTCACCCAAGGATTATCCTACCGGTACGTGTAATAAAATAAATAATAATAAACAGTAATAAAAAGTGCTCAAAATCAAGGAAAAGCAGGGTTTACTTTTTAAAATTTTCTCACCTTTCGCGACTGGTCTGTCGTCCTCACTCACACGTACCGTATAAAGTGATGATTATTTAGTATTCTCAGGGCTCATATCTTGTTAGCCCACTTTTATTTTTTATTTTTATTAATAATATTTCCAATTGTCTGCAAATTCGTCCAGCCTATTATATGCAAATGACCTAAAATTCGGAAGATGTAGGCTATTAGTGATGTCAATGACTCAGTATCAGGGGCGCAAAAAGAAAATGTTCTAAGGGGACGGACACCACCCTGCCCCTCCCTTCGGGCGCCAATGCTGACAAGTCAACACTTCCAGCATATAAACCCAAGGAGTTTTGGCTCGATACAGGTCATTTGTCAAAGGGAGTATGAGAATAAAGAGCTAACGTTCCATTAATGCTAAAACTAAATAAAATCTACTTTGACAGTAAAAAAGATCACGAAAAGTTTCAATTTTGTTCGGTGGATGCCAACCGTTGAAGGACGTTTGTTTCCATCTAACGACGCGATATGTAACTTTTGGTATTCTGTAATTTGATATACTATATATAGACTGGGGAGACCTTCCATTGAATCTATTTCTTGTCTGATGTTCACCACACAAAACCAGCTATCGCCTCTTTGTTAACCTCAACGTCCAAACTAATTAAACAACCAGGAAGCAAAATAGTCTGTAGTTTATTTCCTGGTTTAGTTTTCCAAAGTATTGTTCATTCGGTATGACACATCTTCCTCATATTTGCATGTCTGGATGACTCCTAGAGTGTGATACAAATGTGACTGTAACCAAGGCTTCTCGTAGCTGTGTTAACCGAGAGATGCCAACTCTTGGCCTCTTTTTACTCAAATCATTGGAATATCAACCTTACAAGTACTATAGAAACGATGACGTGGAGTACTAATTCACTGTATGCCTTCTCGCTATTCTAGTAACTAGCGTGCGCACATCTTTGGTGTATGTACTTCTGCTTTTGATTTCTTATTGGAGAGCATTGAACGTATTTAGTGTTGACCACCAGATTAGAGTTGGCATTGTCTCGTCTCAAATAAGTCGCAAAAGTGCTCTGTCATCTCGAAAAGCATAATTTGTTTCTATTAGAAAAAGCTCTGTCTTGTTACAGAAATCCTGTCTCGTCTCATGGGTAACACTAAACGTATTACAGAAATTTGAAAGGAAGATGAAATTAAATATACAATTTAACTTCCCACGCATATCTCTTTTAGGCTTAAGCAGACTGGCGATTATGATGGGATTGGTTGAATGTTACATGATGCGCAGACTAAAAACTAAGTAGATAAAGTGATTGTACGCACACAATTCAGAACATTTATCAATATTTAAAGATATGCTAGCCATTATAGCATATATTCCAATAATAAATATGGTTTAAATGTTGTTGAAACACATCCTTCGTAGACCTTTCGTGACATGGGAGGATTCTAATAATTTCTAGATGAAATAAGAAAAAAAATCAGAACACACATAAACTTTTCAGTCAAAGTCAAGTGAATAATATTTTACTTGCTTATCCTTGAAATATCAATATCGGGACTACCTCAGAAATAATTTATTTATTTATTTTGTATAGGCCTATTCCTGCTACTCACACGCACGAAATGCCATGATTTGTTCTTTCATCTTCCCAGATATTTCTTTTAAAGTTTTATTTTTTAAAGTTACATTCCTTATTTTGGAAAGCAAAATATTGATGATAATGGTTTTAGTTTCGCGTTTCGTCTGACGTGTCCTTTTTTTAACCGCGCGAGAATCAAGATTTAGGATCAAAAATGGCTGAAATAGGAAGTTAGGGAAAGTGCACGCTGTTTGAGAAGAAGGTTTGTTATAAAATTCAAGTAAACAGATGTGTAGGTAGATAAGGTTGTCTCATTTCTGGCAGCAGCCAGTCTTGCTTCCCGCAACCCTTTCTTGTTCCGACCATATGATGAGGTTGTCAACTAACATAACTTCGAAGATATGCGTTCTCCACATTATTAGATGAACGATCTTATCTCATTTCGTAACTTGTTTCCCTCCCCTACCAACTTTTTGAAGATCAGTGAGGAACAATGGTGTGAACGGATCAAGTATCTGCACCTCCACGAACAGAAACCTTGCTTATGTGCTTTCCAACACTGTCATATTTCCTTGTAAAAAGTAATATTAATAACGTAAGAGCTAGATTTAAAACTTAAAAAAGTTGACAAGTAGAATTAGGGTAGTTTAACAAGTGGAGAAGTTTTGAACTGCATAAGACAAATAGTTTTCATAATACTTTGGAAAGATATTCACAATGTTATTATATAGGGATTGATGATATCAGCTGAAAACGTTAGGACACAGCCTTAACTCTCCACGATTATGCGTCGATGCTAAGGAAGTTCGTGATAATGGGACAAATGATAACGATGCAGTGGGAGGAAACAGGAGAACCCAATAAAACCCCCACATAAAGTGTTTGACCACCATAAAGTTAATTTGGCACGGGCTGGGATCGATCAAGGGACGGGGCAATCCAAATGAAATCGACCAATTTCCAGGTCAAAAGTTGCTGACAAAATTTATTTATTTTTTATTTTTACCTAAGATTGTACCACATTCAGGAAGTTGAAAACGGGTATTAATTTATTTACGCGCATGTTTTGTCGTAGTAGCCATTTTGTATAGGCGCCTGAGCGTTTTGCACTTTTCAGAGGATTCCGTTAAACGCTATAACTTTTTTAAGTTTTAAAGATAATGAGTTCAATGCAAAACCATATGAAAGTTAATGAAATGGACAATAGTCTGTGCTCTGTGCATATTGAGACGTAATTCAGAATGTTGAAAGAAAAAACTCTGAATATTGAGGCTGGAAACCTAGAAATGGCCATTTTGGAATCTTCATTTTGAAACGAAATAAATGAGACTCACCTTCAACTGTTTGTATACATAGAGACTAGATAGTAAACAACGTCCCAAACAAGTTTCAGATCTGAGAACCATATACATTTCTGGACTTTTTAAACATTGCGAATTTTCGAAAATCGTGTATTTTCACCATCAAATATCTCAGGAAGGACACAAGAGAAAAATTTCAAATTTTCACAAAATAGATTATGTTTGGGCAGTAAAATGAGAGTAAAATTGCATTACTAGAAAGGAGGTTACCAAGCAGGTTTAAATGAAGGAGGAAGAATTCCAGTAATGAAAGGATTTCCGAAGATTCATAAGAAAGTGATAAAGCTGAGACCGGTACTTGACTGCAGAAGGAATCTATGTGAACCGCTGAAGCAAAAGGTCAAGAGGATAGCTGAAGTTTTAAGGAGAGAACAGGAGAGTAATAGTGTTAAAAATTCTAGGGAACTGAAGGACAAACTGGACAACATGGGACCTATTGAAGGTAGAACACTGTTGTTTAGTGTTGATGTGAAAGCAATGTTTCCGAGCTTGGAAAGGGAGTATATATTGAAAGCAGTGACAGAGGAAATGGGAAGAAAAAAAATACATGGTTGGAGTACAGAAAAGCTCAAAGAAGCATTGAAGACAGTATGGAGGACAGGGTTGATATGTTTAAAACAAAATGTTTAAAACAAGTGTTTAAAACATGTTTAAAACGAGGGCTGTTGTTTTATTCAGTTTATTTTAAACGTTTTAAACAAATTGTTTTAAACGGGGTTTTTATCGATGCTGGTTGGACATGTTTAAAACAACTAAAATATCAGATTGAAGAAGCTAATTTAATATTCTAACAAACAAACCGTCCTCCGCAGGATTTGTGCATGGAATAAATTACAAGCAGAGCTATATTCTTATTATAACAGCAATTACTGAACGAAATTCTGCACATCAGTGTGCGTATAACCATAGGCGCCGACTTGAAGAAAATATTGGGGGGTCCAAGCAATGAATAAATATATCATCATCGTATTCAACCGTTTTTCATTAACTGCTTGATGAAGGCCCCCTCCGCCCCCAAATCTCAATCCGCTACTCAGCTGCAAAATTCACACTGCATTGATCTTCACTTGTCAGGTCAGTGTTGCCAGAGTGTTGGTTGAAGCTTCAGTGATCTATTCAACACCAGTCTGAAAACCGCCTTTTCTATCGAATAAGAAGGCTGTAGGGATGGCCACGAGCGACTTCGAGCGAGTTTTCTTTGAAACTCGACTCGACTCGAAACAGACATATTTAAGCTCGACTCTAGAACTCAGTTCGAAAAATTTCCTCCAACTCGACTCGAATTCCGGTCGAGTTTCGAGTTCGAGTCGAGCCAGAACGAGCCAAATGGAGCTAAATTTTATGTAGTTTCAAGTACTCTCTTCAACTATCCTACATAAGACAGTGTAATTATTATCAATGATACTACTGCTACTACAACTTATTATTATTATTATTATTATTATTATTATTATTATTATTATTATTATTATTATTATTATAACAACACAGTGTATAAACATGAAAGATAGGTGGTTTCTATCTGAATACTAAAAACTAATTGACTGCCGACCTCGGTAGTCGTGAAGTCTAGGAGGCATGGCCATCGTTCACGAGATTCTGGATTTGAGTTCCGGAGAAGCAAGGATTTGGCTAAGGCCAAATATTATTAAAAGTTATAGGGCGCTGGCCAAACATGTTCAAAACTGCTCGGCTCGGGCTTAGGGTTGTCGGCCTGTGTGAGCCGATCTAAGCTGATGGCTCACCCAAACCGAGAGGAACAGAGCTGATAGCTCAGTTGGGGCGAATCGATGGCTCATCCCAACCATGCCGGCTCGAACATTTCGCTCAGTTGAACTAAGCCGAGCAAGTTTACATCACTACCCGGATTGAGCTTCTGTTTGGGCTCAAAAATTCGACCGTGCAGGTATCAGCCTTGATGGTAAGAACTAAAGTATATACTTAAATTGGTGCTAATGACATTTGAGGCCTAGTTATAAAATCCTTTGTCGTCTTGTTATCGAGACGAAACGAGATACAAGCAGTGTCCCCTATCATGGACAATACTAAAAGTATTCCACTTTATCGCTTACATTTCTAATGGCTTTCGCTTCCCAGTCTAATCATGCCATGATTTTAAAACGAGTTAAAACGAGCTGAACGAGCGAGCCATTTATCAAACTCGACTCAACTTGAAACTCGGCCTAAAAAACAGCGACTCGGTTCTGAACTCCACTCGAGAAAATTACGTTTGACTCGACTCGGAACTCGAGTCGAGTCGAGTTTTAGCTCGACTCGTACCCATTTCTAGAAGGCTATTCCTAACGTTGAATTAAAGGAATGACGAAGTTTACAACAGAAATTCTCGCTTCTCTTTGTTAATTTTTCCTCGGCTGGAGTTATTCTTCCTCGGCCGCCTCCCCCCCTTCCCCGAAAGTCGGCGCCTAAGCGTATAACTAAACCAACAGAAATTCAAGTGAAGTATTTGAACATTTCTTAATTTCCAAGAATAACGGAGGTTAAACACACTATACACTATTCTAAGATCCAAATACACAAATTCAAAACTTGGGTATTTTTTGATTTCTATCATTTCCATAATAATGAACAGTTCTCACATCATAAGCTAGAAGAAATGCTCTGACAAATACAATACAACTCATAGAAAAGAACAGTGACTAGCCTACAAGGAGCAAATGACATATTTTAACTAAACAGTTTTCAAGATACATCTCTATCTGCAACATGGGTAGCTAATAATGATTAGTGTCTACGGACGGCATAACAACACAATTAACTCTAGACACCCGCCAGGGATTTTAACAAAATGGTAGACTCTCACGTTCGGGCCTTTGGTGACCCCCCTAATTATCACAGAGTCATGAGTTGGAAAGCTTATAGACCACAAATTCCAACGAGGTAACATTCGTGAAATTCCCGCCGTATCAATAGAAGAACAACAGACATAAAAAATCATTAAAAATATGAAAATATTGACTTTGCGGGGTCCTGGCAACCCTTGCAGTCACCCTACGCCGACAAAATGATGCTAATGTGTAGGCCACATACTTGTGACAATAATATAAGAAATGGTAGCCATTGCTGCCATTGCGTAATGAATTCGTTTTATATAGGAAATATTTAAAAAAATATGAAAAAAACATTCATTGAATTAGACATTCTCTCCCCTCCCACAGTATAGTACCACGTCCATATGCAAATCATTTTTGCTGCACACATCATGTATACGAACAAGAATTATGCTTCTAGACCACTTCAGTGAAATATATTTTGTGTTATATGGGACCGTCCCGAAAATAAATGTAAATTAACCAAATTTGACCCCCTCTTCCTCTATAAACAACAAGTACACATACAGGTTACTATCATGTAGGAGACTACTTCATTGCTTCACATACCAATTTTTATGGATGTACCACAAAGGGGAGAGGAATATCCGCCAAAACCTGATGAAAAAAATTGATGAAAAATTAAAAAAAAAACAACTTCATCCTCCCTCTCTCGGCCGTACATACATACCCCCTATATACATAAAATGCAACTGACGGAAAGCTTCATCCCTCAAAAATACTTTGGTACCAAATCATCTTTCTAGCTTAATTAAGGACTGAGCTATTGATGTTTGTTGTAAAAATAAATGTAATTTACGTAAAAAAAACTTAAAACTCCAAAAATTGGCTAACTTTGTCCCCTCCCTGCATATAAGCAAGAAGTACAAATACACGCTATTACCATGTAGTGGCCTACTTCATTGCTTCACGTAACAATTGTTATGAATCTATCACGATATTTACCCTCCTCCCACATACATAAAATTGCACACCAGCAAAGCTGCATCTTTCAGGAATAAATTGGTACCAAAACCATCTTCCAGCCTTAATTTGAGGTTTAAGACTGAGCCATTGAGGTTTAAAGCCCTGACACAACAGTTGCGTCAATGCGCGTTTAAATATTAAGAATGCAGACGACCAGTAGAACGTAACACAAAGAAACTAAACTACATATTCTGTGAACAGAGATCGGGAAAATTCCGATTTCTTTTTCCGAAATTGAACATTTGGGCGGATCGAGATTAGGGAAGTTCTCGAAATTTGGTCTAGCGGTTGAATATAGATGGCAAGCAACACCTAAGAGTGTAAAAATGTAATATATATTCCTATTTAGATTATGGTTTTAAACAAAATAAACATTTTAAATATGTTTATTTTGTTTAAAACAAAGTACTTTGTTTTAAACATTAAAAACGTTTTAAACAAAAAAAAACACGTTTTAAACATAAAAAACGTTCTTTTGTTTTTCTAAAAACATGGTTTTTTCAAGCCTGATGGAGGAATAGTTTCTGCGTTATAGGAGAGAAGTTAGCAAGGTTCAAGTAGGGCCTGAGCATAGGATCGAGAATGAGTCTGGTATTGGTGGAGATAGTGATGAACAGGTGGGAAAAGGAAGCCAAAAGGAAAGGAGCTGACAAGCTTATATTCTTCATCAGGTATGTTGATGATTGCTTTGGAATATGGAAAGGTACTAAGAGGCAACTTACAAAATTTGTGAAAGAAATAGAAGATCAAGAGAAGGGCATAGAACTGGAATTGGAAATAGAAGAAGATAAAGCTATTGTATTTCTAGATATGAATATAAACAGGCAGAATGTCAAGTTGGTCACAGAATGGTACCTGAAAAAGTGTGAAAATGAAATGAAATGAAATCTTTGAGTTTTACGTCCCACGATTATGCCGGTTAGGCTAAAGGAGACGGTGATTATGAGAAATGAATGAAATGGTGGAATGACGAAAGTAGGAGGAAACGGGAGAACCCCGAGAAAACCCACGCACACGGTGTTTGTCCACCACAAAGTTCACTTGGCGGGGTCTGGGATCGAACCCGGGACCCCAAGCACCAGAAAAAGTGTGCATCAGGGAATTATTGTCATAAAAGGAGTGATGTTGATAGATCTACGAAGAAAAAATTCATAGAAAATATGGAAGAGAGGATCATATGGATAAATAGTGACAAAAGGAAGGCAGAGGAAGACATAGAGAAGTTTCACAATCAATTGGAGCCCAATGGGTATGATTAGGGGAGACCGGGGCTATTTGAGTCAAGGGGCTCTTTGGGTCAAACTTAAGAAAAAAAGGTCACTGCGCATTTAATATGCGCACCAGTACGCTGAACCTACGTTCAGTTGTGAGTTCGTTGACTAAGGGAAGGCTGTGTATATCTTTGATCTTCTAGTTTCTTATCGCTTGCTGTGAATGTGCAACTATTCTGAGCAAGGTAAGTTGCAATACTTCATATTTTGCTCTGATATAAAATTGTGTTTCTATGACATAAGGTGCTGAATCTGTGTAAATGCAAATATTTGTAAAGTTATTACCGTGCGCGTAAAACAGAGCGTCCACATATTATAACCGCAAGTTTTGTCGCTCTCCTCTGTTTCGTGTAAAAGTAATACGTTCCTACGTAAGCTTTTAGCAAAATGGGGTTATTTGAGTCGAAAAAAATGGGGCTATTTGAGTTAATGGGGGTTATTTGAGTCAGGTGTAAACTTATGTGAATATATTTAATTTATGAATTTTAATTTTGTATTATGATTCAGCCTCCTATATGGTCATGTATGTAAAACAAAACACTTTATTTTCTTTTTAAATAGTACGGACACACAAATCAAAACACAAATACAACAAGTGGAATAATGAAGACATGGAAAAGGCAGTGCAAAGTGTAACAAAAGGTGATTTGAGTTTGCGTGGAGCTTCACAGTTCTGCAATGTTCCTTTTGAAACATTGCGAAGAAAAGTGCACATCGAAAGGTTGAGACTAACTTTGGGTGATAACGAAATAGTTCAAAATGCAAAACCGAAAGTCATAGGACACCCCACAGTACTGACAAACGAACAGGAGGAAGAGTTGGTGTTGCGAATTGTGACTCTTGCGGAAAAGGGACTAGGTTGCACCCCTGAAACGATTCGAAAAGTTGTGCATCGATATGTAACGATAAATCAAATTCCGCATCCTTGGAAAAACAAAGGATTAGCTGGTGAGGATTGGTTTTCAAATTTCTTGAAAAGACATCCGAACTTATCATTACGAAAGCCTGAGGGACTTTCAAGAGCCCGTGCTGAGGGCGTTAATAAGGAAGCAGTGAGTGCCTTTTTTTCAACTGTTGAAATCTGTTTCTTCGACGATTGGTGTCAACACAAAGCCACAACGTATATACAACGTGGATGAAACAGATTTTCATCTTAACAACAACCCAAGCAAGGTCATTGGCAAGAAGGGGAAAAAAGAGGTGGTTGCTCTCATTGACGTCGAAAGAGGCAAGAATGTCACTGTAATAGTTGCTTGCAACGCAGTTGGACAATACATCCCACCATTTGTTATTTTTAAAGGGCAGCGCATGAGAGAAGAATTCATAAACAATCTACCACCTGGTTCTTATGTTTCCTTATCAAAATAGTGGTTACGTTAATGAAGAACTGATTGTTAGGTGGCTCGAGTTTTTTCAAACAAACAGGGTTGAGGAAAAATGTTTATTAATTTTGGATGGGTATATTTTTCATTGTTCGCTAGAAGCTCTGGAATTTTGTGAGCAACATGACATTGAACTTTTTTGCTTGCCACCTCACAGCACTCATGTATTAAAGCCTCTAGATAGAGCACTATTTAAACCTATGAAGACTTTTTACCATCAAGAAGCTACGAAGTACTTTTATAACATCAGTCCATCAGAGCCCGGAAGTTCAGGTGATAATCGAATTACGAAAGCCAGTTTTGGAAAAATATTTAAGAATACATGGGATAGAGCAGCAATTCCATCATATGCTATACAGGGATTCAGTTGTACAGGCATATATCCATACAACCCAGATGCCATTCCTGAAGATAAGTTTCTTCCCGCCAGTTTATTCAACACTACTGAATTTGCAAGCAAAAGAACCGATATCACTTGTACAACTCTAACCTCACCGGAAGATACGAGTTTAAGTTCAACTGCAGGAGTTAAAACAACAGCAGAGATTCCCTCTTCAACCTCAGCATCAGAATCTGAAGAACGTCCATCAGCAACACCATCATGCTCAACATATGCTGCACGTGATCATGATAGTGATCAGAATAAATCCGAGGACAATGTACCATGCGGATTCTGCAATGTAAAATATTACTCTAAAGAATCAGTCGGTAAAGGGGAGTGGATTCGCTTCCAATATTGTAAACAATGGTACCATGAGATATGTGTTGGAGCTTATGGGAGAAAACAGTTTGTATGTGGCAAGTATCTCTGAGTTTCACATTTCTCGATAACTTTCATTGTCTCGTATTCCAGAAGTTTGAGAAACAGTGATTTCTCTGATGTTCGTATAAAAAATAATTATAATTCTCTTAGGTTTCTCAAGCACAAGGTTTGGTTTTTCTCTTACTATACATTTGATTTTAATGTATAGGACTACTAGTTAAACGTGATTTTGAACACAGGTGTTATTGTCAGTGCAGTTTTTATTTTAAAAGTTAAATTTGAACTAAAGTTTTCATTATTAATGTGTGTTATTTTTATTTACTGAAAATTAATGCAGAAAATGTAGAAGTATACGACGTTTCTTTTTATGTTATTTTGTCAGAGTTGCCTTTTTTTCTTTGCTTTTACAAATGTTTATTTCAAAAAGGATAAGTCAAACTACTCGCAGACGAACCTATATGTGTACGGTATTATGTAACAGATAAGAAAATAAATAGCCTTGTATTATTAGGACGCCGAAGGAGTTTATTCTTAACTTATTCTTAAAACCCTTTCTTAAAGATTTGCTCTACTTATTTTCTTTTCCTTTTGACTTATGTTTTTACAAGTTATATATAAAAGGGTATAATTTAATAATATATATGAATGCTAATGTGATTAATGTAAACAATGTTGATACAGTGAAATACCCAAATAACCCCCTCAGAAACCCAAATAGCCCCGTGATTTTTGCTAATCTCGAATTCTGCCATTTTTATTTTAAATTCGTTTCCTGAACTTCCATGATTTAACAGGTTCTTTATTCTTTAATATGTTGCACTATAATAAGGTATGTTGATTATGGTCTAATTATCTAAACTCTAAAGTGCGTCGTTTTTTGGAAATTTTGAGTTTTCCCTTACTATACTCAAATAGCCCCCGTCTCCCATATAGAAAATGGAAAAAATAATAGTTTAGTGCTTCACCTACTACATTGTAGGACTACTGGTTGTTCGGGGCAACGTGAACACCCTCGTACTGTAAACTTTTAGGCAATGAAGTGCTTTCAAGATTATGTCACTTTTAAATAATGGATTCTTGTTAGTTTGAAAATAATGCCATGGTATAAAAGGAACAGTATTCAAGACTTTCTTCGGTCTCCTAAGAAACCGACCTCAATCCCAAAGAAGACGTTTGCTAAGAGATCTGTGGGTGAAATATCGAGGGATGCGAGCAACTTCCAGTGCCCACCTGTCTAACCTGGACGAACTTGAGAACCTAGTTAAGAGCCTTCCGGCAAGGCTAGCTTCTGTTATAACAGCAAGAGGTAGCGCCACGAGGTATCAACTCAGCAATGACCTCAGAGAAAAGAATCAGGTAATAGACCAATTACTTGTTGGTAGATACTGTGATTTGGGTTGCTTCAGCTTTAAAGCGCAGTAGCATTTGATTTATAACTATGAATTAGCTTACCATTGGTAAAATAAAAGTAAAAATTCTCTCCTCTGATTCTTTGTAGGGTATTTTCATAAGAAGATTAGCACAGCGAAGAAAGAGACAAAATTGAGATCAAAAGATAAAGAAATCCGTGTCGTACCAAATGAACCTCTGGCAGGTGCATCTAATGGGAACTCACATTCAGCAAGTTCAACAGAAAATGTATCTGACTACTTACTGGAGTTAGAGGTAATCATATTAAAGTATTGTTTTACATTACCGAGTGGCCGTAGCTCAATTGGTGTAACGTTGGCTTCGCATTGTAAAGGTCCTGGGTTCTCGATCAACAATCGCCTATCCTGACTGAAATTTTCCCCTGGTTTCTCTCAGTCGTACGACGCAAATGCTGTGATGATGCCTTAAGACCAGTGCTGACTCTTTTAACCTGTTTAATATAGTTTGTGGTATTGTTTAACACTACGAAATTTTAACTTTTTAATTTTTATCTTTTGCGAATTTTATTATTTTAAACATTTTTATTATAAAATTATTTAATTATTATTTAAAATTTATATTATTTAAAATTATATAAATTAAAATTTTTATATATTTTTATTTTATAAATAAGTTTAATAGGAATCGCAACATTAATGTTTCGGATATCTCTAAGATCGTCATCAGTAATTATAGTAAATTTGGGAAGGAATTTTGAATAGTCTGTTTATACAATATTTGTATATTTTAGAAAAATCTGGTACAGAAGTGCATTATTAATTTTTTGTTGGGGGCACGGTGGCTGTGATACAGTGCTCACTTCTCGTTCGTGAGGTCCTTGGTTCGATCCCCGGCTAAGTTTGTGATAGACAACATCGTGCTTGTGGGTTTTCTAGTGGTACTCTCTTGTGTCCCCCTACTTTCTCATTCCACCAGTTCTTCCATCATTCACTTGGTTTAATCTTAACGTAACGGGTATAATTGTGGGATGTTACTCTTAGATTTCATTGTTTTATCTTTCGGTGGAATAGAAGTGCTTGGGACCGCACAATTTGATTAATAGTAATTTTTGTGTCATTGTATAATTTTGTAATGTCTATTAATATTTAAATCGTAGTTAAGATGGACAATATTTCAATAATTATGACCAATTTCTTCACCACTGACAGAAATATTAATAGAGATATTTCTCGTTCAGCAAAAGAAAACAGCATGAAGGAGGAGTACAAATTAGAGATGTAAAAAAGCCGGCTTTTTTAAATCAATGGTTTTTTGCACATAAAAAGCCGGCTTTTTTGGGAAAAAAACGAGAATTTTGGAAATTTTGGCTTTTTTCATTTTCATGATTTTTCTGTTTAAATAGCTTTCTTATAGTATACTCTAAAGTTAAATAAGATTCCATGACCTGAATGCCATATTTCGCTCTGGAATTCACCATCATGATGGATGGAGCACATGGTTTATGAATTAAAGTAAACATAAAGTACGTAGTATTTGAGAGCAATTTTAGAAGCTATTTAACTTTATTTTAACTTCTGAATTATTAACATTTTTTCTTCTCTAGATCATTTCTTTTTAGTCATCCGTGTTTCACTTCTTAGAGCTTATTACTCTAGCTTCTAGCACATAATTAAACTTATGTTTTTCAATATATTCATCAGAGCGTACGTTTTTCAATATGTCTGTCAGAGCGTACTTCCACATTTCCGTTATACTGTAGCTGTGCAATGATTTAACAGTAATCTTCCGGACACAACCTTGAATACCATTTGATAGAAATAATCAGTATCGGATTTAGAAAAATATTTGGGAGGTTTTTTTCTGAATAATGTTTGTTTTTGTAAAAATTCCTAACTTTTATTTAAGAAGAGCGTAAGTTTATGAGTACAGGCATAACAAATATTTCGTTTCGTTTGTATATTGAGCTATAATCTTCCAGATACAACCTTGAAGATCATTTTATACTGATAATCAGTGGCGGATTTAGAAAAGTATTTTGGGAGGGGCTTTTCTTATTAATGCTTAGTTTTTCTAAAAATTCCTAATTTTTTACTTGAGGACAGCTTGAAGTTTATGAGTAAGGGCAAAACTAATATTTAGTTTGTTTTAGAAATTCCGTAATTTCGGGGTAGAGGCTTCAATCCGAAAGACATCCCCACCCTAACCCTCTTTGCAAACCCATCACTGCTGGTAATTAATAATAACAAAGACTTAAAAACGATTAGAAAGTAAGTCGGCCAGGACTCACAGTACACGCACTATCTCTACATTCACAGATGGAATTAAGAAAAACTTTTGTCAAAATGATCGAATGCGGGGTTGAATCCCGGACTTCACCTTAGAAGCGCGAAAGCTAACCACTCACTCATGTTTGTAGTGCAGTTGTGCTTAACTTAAATGTATTCTCTCTCTCTCTTTCTCTGTGGCCACAAAAGCTCTCCATTGACTTCTGTACTTATCCAATTCAATCCAGTTTCTACTCTGTATTCCTATTTCTGCTAGATCCATCTTAATATTGTCCTCCCATCTGGGCCCAGGTTTTCCTAATGGACGTTTCCCGATTGGATTTCCAGTTAAAACTTTGAAAGTGTTCCTACTTTCTTCCATTCTGGCTACATGACCTGCTCACCTGAGCTTCCTAGACTTGATGACTCTAACGATGTTTGGTAAACCGTATAAATTATGTAGTTCCTGCTTATGAAGTTTCCGCTATTCCCCATTCCCATTCCTCTTGGGTCCAAATATTCGTCTCAGAATTTTATTCTCAAATAATTTCAGTCTGCGTTCTTCCCTCAGCGTAAGCGACCATGTTTCACAACCATAAAGCATAACAGGCATGATTATCATTTTATATATTTTAAGCTTTAAATTCCTTGACAGAATTCGCGACGACAAAATATTTTGAACTGAATAATAATAAGAATTTCCTGATTTTAGTCGACATTTAATTTCTTTGTGGGTATGATTTTAGTCTGGTAATACTGATCCAAGATATTTGAAAGAATCCACTGTGTCGAAAGTATTAATTGATATTTTAAAGCATTCATTATTTGCCGTAACTTCCTTGTATTTAGATTTCTTTGCATTTACTCATGTCCCTACAAGCGTTCAATAAAGCCTCTGCATTTCTTTCGATTGTTCTCCTATCACATTTACATCATCAGCATACACCATAACCTGGTGAATACCATTCAACTCTAGGCCCTGGTTCCTATCTTTGATTTTTCTTATAGCGTACTCCGGAACAAAGCTGAATAATAACGGCGATAACGCATATCCTTGTTTCAGGCCAATCTCGACGTGGAAGCTCGCATTTTCTACTCGGACTTTACTCTGAAATTCATTTAAACACTTAATAAATCTAGCTTTTTCGGTATTCCAAATTATGTAAGAATGTTGTACAATGTTTCCCTCCTTACCGAGTTGTAAGCCTTTCTAAAACCAATAAACAGTTGATGTACTGGGTAATTTATGCCCATTTCTTTTCGAGTATTTGTCGAATGGTAAATATCTGGTCGATTTCGACTAAATTCACACTGATAATCTTTAATAATTTCATCTGCGTATGGGGTCAATCTTATTAATAGAATGTTAAGAGAAATGCCTCGATAATTATTACAATCAATTTTGTCGTCTTTCTTGTGAACTGGAACAGTGATTGATTCTTCAACTCTTTTTAAATGTATTCCATAGTTTTTCTTTTTTATAAAAAAAGTTTCGTAACTATATGTTGAATTTTCTTGTTAAAAATTCAGAAACCTTCAGCATTGGTTAAACCGTGATGGTGGTTATATATTCTACAGCCTAGGAAACCATACGCTCAGATGAACCGTCTATTACGTATATGATCCATGAACAGAAAATTCGATACTTTTCCGATTCTGAACAAGCTTAAGGAGCAGTCAGTGCATTACAGAATTTGGAGCTTTACCGATTTTGCAGATCCGAAGCACCTGATAGGTGGTAACATATTATTACGTATGTGATCAATCAGTGAAAAATTTGTTCGAAATATTCATATAATGTATATGAAAGTTAAAACTTAACTGAAAAATTTCAAGAATGTGCAGAACCACCCGAAACGAAGTTCTTGATGTGGAGATTTCTCTCATGTTTTTCTTTATTTTGCTTTAAAAAGAGGGTGTGTGATATTTTGAAGTAAAAACACTACTACATACAATTTTGCTAGTTATTTGTTTACCATTTTTTAAAGTACTTATTGTATATAAGAGGTTAAAATATTATTACATATATTGGATAATCCTTTGGAATTCATAATGTAAATATGTTAAGAATTTTACAAAATCTTTTTGAAATTCATGGTTTACATTCGAGGTTTCAGATTATTATCTGCATCAACCACTATTTGAATGATTTTTTTTTTGTTGTAGAGAAGCGAAAGAAAGTCTGCTTTATCAGTTTAAAGCAAAATTTTCAAAAAAGCCCAAAATTTCTCAAGCAAAAAAGCGAAGCAGAAAAAACCAAGTTTTTTCCCAAAAAAGCCGGTTTTTTTCCGAGCCCTTGCATCTCTAGTACAAATAGAAGTTTTTACTTTTTAATAGACGTGTAGGAACCTAACACTATAACATGTTGATTTTTTGTACAAGATAACGTGCATTACAAAGCAAGTTCTATTAACTTTGAAGAAGAGAATTGATATTAGTATATTGCAATATATTGTGTTCAAGTAATTGATCATGAAAGCGACAAATATCTGTAGAAATATCTTCGAGTGTTTTTAATTACCTTCCTGCGTGATGTGTATACTTTATCAGTCACCTATAGTATTATGTTTCATCATGCTCTGAGTTTGCTTCAAGATGTTATTAGATGTAAATAGACCAATTTCAATAACAAGAGTTAACATGGGACATTTTCTTACTAGATGTTGCAGCTTCTGTAGTTATCTTACCTTGGAAACCTCTATTCTTATTTTTCTCCAAATTTTCCAGGCAACATCAATATAATCCTTAACTCCAACGAATATAAGAAGATTGCATTTTTTTTTACTAAAAAAGACATTCCTTTCAAGAAAAGATAAAGAAGTAAGCATAATATCATGCTTTTTGCTCCACCATAAACTGATAAGAATGATTTGCAGACGCATTTGCTTGAGCTACATTTTTCAATAAATGTACGAACTCATCTTTTGTTGTTATTTTTTTAAAAAAAGTTTTTCGGTATATCTAAATGTATCTGGGGTAAAAGTATTAAAATATGATTTATATTTCAAGATTGTCATTGTCACAATTGTCAACAATTTTCTATTTACTACTGTACAAAGATCTCTGTAAGATTTTATATTTTTGCTTCCTAAGGACTGAATTCCGGGCTTCTCTGATGTTCAGAGTTTGAGTATATAGGAAGAGTGACGACGCAGAGCGGGCAGTGCAGCCCCCTTTCCTAGTGCACCCAACCAAATTAAGCCGAACTTGCAGTAATAGTTTCAAGAGGTGGCCCGGGGGAAATTCCCAGGGGTCATAAATCCGCTCGTACTCAATGTGTTGTCAATATTTTCGTGGTATTTCTTTTCATCCTTCCTATCTGTATTTTTAAAATTTCCTGGACGAAATATTCTGAAATCACCATTGTATACTTGTAATCCACTTCAATATTATTTAGGTCTATATTAAAATACGTATTATGAAGCTAATAGTACACATTATTCGCAGTTTTGGTACCAACGATGAAAGATGTTTCCTTGAAGATGCTACAATAAGAAGCTAAACTCCCCGTCATCTCCTCAATGTTACCATCTTTTATTCCATTTGGAAATCTATCTGTTAACATTAACTTTGATTAGTTCGTTGGCTATTGAAGTTTAGCGTCTATTTTCAGCAGCGATCTTGTATGAGACGTAAACCGTGGCATTTCTTTTCATCCTTCCTATCTGTATTTTTAAAATTTCCTGGACGAAATATTCTGAAATCAGCATTGTATACTTGTAATTCACTTCAATATTATTTAGGTCTATATTAAAATACGTATTATGAAGCTAATAGTACACATTATTCGCAGTTTTGGTACCAACGATGAAAGATGTTTCCTTGAAGATGCTACAATAAGAAGCTAAACTCCCCGTCATCTCCTCAATGTTACCATCTTTTATTCCATTTGGAAATCTATCTGTTAACATTAACTTTGATTAGTTCGTTGGCTATTGAAGTTTAGCGTCTATTTTCAGCAGCGATCTTGTATGAGACGTAAACCGTGGCATTTCTTTTCATCCTTCCTATCTGTATTTTTAAAATTTCCTGGACGAAATATTCTGAAATCAGCATTGTATACTTGTAATTCACTTCAATATTATTTAGGTCTATATTAAAATACGTATTATGAAGCTAATAGTACACATTATTCGCAGTTTTGGTACCAACGATGAAAGATGTTTCCTTGAAGATGCTACAATAAGAAGCTAAACTCCCCGTCATCTCCTCAATGTTACCATCTTTTATTCCATTTGGAAATCTATCTGTTAACATTAACTTTGATTAGTTCGTTGGCTATTGAAGTTTAGCGTCTATTTTCAGCAGCGATCTTGTATGAGACGTAAACCGTGGCATTTCTTTTCATCCTTCCTATCTGTATTTTTAAAATTTCCTGGACGAAATATTCTGAAATCAGCATTGTATACTTGTAATTCACTTCAATATTATTTAGGTCTATATTAAAATACGTATTATGAAGCTAATAGTACACATTATTCGCAGTTTTGGTACCAACGATGAAAGATGTTTCCTTGAAGATGCTACAATAAGAAGCTAAACTCCCCGTCATCTCCTCAATGTTACCATCTTTTATTCCATTTGGAAATCTATCTGTTAACATTAACTTTGATTAGTTCGTTGGCTATTGAAGTTTAGCGTCTATTTTCAGCAGCGATCTTGTATGAGACGTAAACCGTGGCATTTCTTTTCATCCTTCCTATCTGTATTTTTAAAATTTCCTGGACGAAATATTCTGAAATCAGCATTGTATACTTGTAATTCACTTCAATATTATTTAGGTCTATATTAAAATACGTATTATGAAGCTAATAGTACACATTATTCGCAGTTTTGGTACCAACGATGAAAGATGTTTCCTTGAAGATGCTACAATAAGAAGCTAAACTCCCCGTCATCTCCTCAATGTTACCATCTTTTATTCCATTTGGAAATCTATCTGTTAACATTAACTTTGATTAGTTCGTTGGCTATTGAAGTTTAGCGTCTATTTTCAGCAGCGATCTTGTATGAGACGTAAACCGTGGCATTTCTTTTCATCCTTCCTATCTGTATTTTTAAAATTTCCTGGACGAAATATTCTGAAATCAGCATTGTATACTTGTAATTCACTTCAATATTATTTAGGTCTATATTAAAATACGTATTATGAAGCTAATAGTACACATTATTCGCAGTTTTGGTACCAACGATGAAAGATGTTTCCTTGAAGATGCTACAATAAGAAGCTAAACTCCCCGTCATCTCCTCAATGTTACCATCTTTTATTCCATTTGGAAATCTATCTGTTAACATTAACTTTGATTAGTTCGTTGGCTATTGAAGTTTAGCGTCTATTTTCAGCAGCGATCTTGTATGAGACGTAAACCGTGGCATTTCTTTTCATCCTTCCTATCTGTATTTTTAAAATTTCCTGGACGAAATATTCTGAAATCAGCATTGTATACTTGTAATTCACTTCAATATTATTTAGGTCTATATTAAAATACGTATTATGAAGCTAATAGTACACATTATTCGCAGTTTTGGTACCAACGATGAAAGATGTTTCCTTGAAGATGCTACAATAAGAAGCTAAACTCCCCGTCATCTCCTCAATGTTACCATCTTTTATTCCATTTGGAAATCTATCTGTTAACATTAACTTTGATTAGTTCGTTGGCTATTGAAGTTTAGCGTCTATTTTCAGCAGCGATCTTGTATGAGACGTAAACCGTGGCATTTCTTTTCATCCTTCCTATCTGTATTTTTAAAATTTCCTGGACGAAATATTCTGAAATCAGCATTGTATACTTGTAATTCACTTCAATATTATTTAGGTCTATATTAAAATACGTATTATGAAGCTAATAGTACACATTATTCGCAGTTTTGGTACCAACGATGAAAGATGTTTCCTTGAAGATGCTACAATAAGAAGCTAAACTCCCCGTCATCTCCTCAATGTTACCATCTTTTATTCCATTTGGAAATCTATCTGTTAACATTAACTTTGATTAGTTCGTTGGCTATTGAAGTTTAGCGTCTATTTTCAGCAGCGATCTTGTATGAGACGTAAACCGTGGCATTTCTTTTCATCCTTCCTATCTGTATTTTTAAAATTTCCTGGACGAAATATTCTGAAATCAGCATTGTATACTTGTAATTCACTTCAATATTATTTAGGTCTATATTAAAATACGTATTATGAAGCTAATAGTACACATTATTCGCAGTTTTGGTACCAACGATGAAAGATGTTTCCTTGAAGATGCTACAATAAGAAGCTAAACTCCCCGTCATCTCCTCAATGTTACCATCTTTTATTCCATTTGGAAATCTATCTGTTAACATTAACTTTGATTAGTTCGTTGGCTATTGAAGTTTAGCGTCTATTTTCAGCAGCGATCTTGTATGAGACGTAAACCGTGGCATTTCTTTTCATCCTTCCTATCTGTATTTTTAAAATTTCCTGGACGAAATATTCTGAAATCAGCATTGTATACTTGTAATTCACTTCAATATTATTTAGGTCTATATTAAAATACGTATTATGAAGCTAATAGTACACATTATTCGCAGTTTTGGTACCAACGATGAAAGATGTTTCCTTGAAGATGCTACAATAAGAAGCTAAACTCCCCGTCATCTCCTCAATGTTACCATCTTTTATTCCATTTGGAAATCTATCTGTTAACATTAACTTTGATTAGTTCGTTGGCTATTGAAGTTTAGCGTCTATTTTCAGCAGCGATCTTGTATGAGACGTAAACCTACAATTTAAGGTGGAATCCGAACCACCAGAATCATTCAAATTTTTTCAGGATTCCCACCGCGAATCGAACCCGGAATCCCGTACACCAAAAGTGATCATGCTAGTCGCTACACCAGCTAGGAGTTAAAAATTAACTTTGATGCTACGTGGTAACCAAAGTCAGTAAGCATTCAAATTTTTACACGCACACACACACATAAAAAAAAACCTGCCAATAAAAAGTAGAATCTAAAAGGGAACAAGTATACAGGAGTAACTTATAGTATCAATACTAAATATATTAATTTAAAACAGATATAATTCATATTTTATGCAGTAAATGTTTCAAAATGAAATTAAATATCTTCCAATGTAAAATAAATGGTTTTATTGTTGAAGTATTTACTTCCGATGGTTTGTGCGTTCAATTATTGGAATTTCCTGAGCACTTGTTTCACGACGGTTCTTTCCCGATAATGCTACTTTATTTACTGTAGGGGCCACGGTAGCTCAGTGGTAGAACGTTCACATCTGGTGCATGGGGTCTTTGGTTCGATCACTGCTTGGGCCAAGTGGGGCTTTGTGTACACAAACACTGTGCGCGTAGGTTTTCTCGGGGTTCTCCCGTTTCCTCCCACTTTATTCATTCCACAATTTCATTCATTATTCACCATCAGCGTCTCCTTTAGCCTAGCCGGCATAATCGTGGGACGTAAAACTTAAAAAAAGAAATTATTTACTGTACGTGGAAGCTTTAATATAAAATTGAATATTTTACTTCTAATATAAACATACTCCACACATTAATTTTTCTACAGATTGGCCCAAAAGTAGGTATACAGTACCGTACAGCATTTTATATCATTTCTTACTGTTATCCATCAGGTAGGCTTAGTTTCTCAATTATTTGTTCTTAATGTGTTTTTACTTATATCTTAAGCTCGGAAGAGCCGAAGCAATTAAACCTATAAGCTAGAATGTTATACTTGATTAATGCAGGGGTGTATACATACTTTTGGACCACCCTGTAAGCCCTATAATTATCTCAATTTTTTTTTTCATTCAGTGAAATCGAGATCTTTACGAAGGTCTTACTAAAGACTTAATTAGTATATGTTGAAAATTTCGTAACAGTCACTTTCAATGTGATCAGCTTAGTTATACAAGTAATATATTATAAAAAGCTCAAAAACTCCGACGTGTTTTTTTTCAAGTGGAGTCAGCTCACTTTGGTAAACAATATCATAAATACAGTTTTAACAAGAATAAACGTATGCAATATCTAAAGTAAAATTACCAGTTTTGTTGTAGCATAGTAAGATGTCATAAAAAAAAAAAAAAAGTTCAAAGTATAATATTTTTCCAAAGAATATTTCTATATGGTGTGCTAATCAACTAATCTTTTGTTTCAGTTAGCAACTGAAGCCGAATTAATATTTGGCAAATGTTTGGACGCAACGAAAGAGAAATTACTAGCTGCAGTGAATAACCTAGATGCTTTAAATATTAAAAAGAACTTGGTGGCCTTGGAACGATATCTCTATCCAAAGGGATTCAACAGATGTATCAATTTGGTACGTTCAGTTTTTAGTGATAGTTCCCATAATTAGTTATGAGCTTTACTTTTGTTTTTTTTAAAGAAAAAAAAAAACAGTTTGAAGATTGTTCGATATACCCAGGTGTGTAGCCATGAGGGCCCTTCGGGGCCAGGCCCCCCAAATGACCAGTTTTTATAACATCATCGTAAGATTACCTCGCTTCAGTCATTTAAAAAAAACAAAGTTTACATATAATTAATAATTTACGGTAAAATAGCATGGAAGAATACTATTTTACCATACCGATCGAAAAATAGAGCGTAACAGCCCAAATTTCTGGGCCTGAGCTGCTCCACGCCATCTGTTAGTGATTGGTGGAACTACGTCCAGCCTAGCGACCAACGCGTATCAGGAGCTTTCTATCCCTAGTGGCCGTCAACTCCCCAGTTTGCCTCACGACGCTCGCTGGACACCGAAAATTGGGGAAGTACCGGGACCCGGGACTACGCGCATATGAATCTAACGTTCTAACCACTAGACTACGGGGTACCCCATCTCTTCCTTATACCAATCGAAAAACAGTATAGTACACTTTTTGTGACAGCAGATTTACTATTTACTGCGATTTGTATTTGACAGTTTGAAGACAACAGTTTTAACAGGGTACTATAAATATAAAGGTAACCAAGAAAATTTTGTCGCTTTTTCACCCATCACCTACGAACATTTATAGGTCACTTAAGACGTACCTGGAATATCAAAAATTGCCCCATCGACGACATTCTGCCAACGTTCTGGAAGGCCATGGATTCCATCGAAGTAAAACTTGGTAGGCCGTGAAGCGAAGAAAGTATCAAGTGCATTTTGCACCTCTACCAGGGATTTGAACTGGCATCCTCTAAGTTCATTGTCCAAGGAATGGGACAGGTGATAATCAAACGATGCAATGTCCGGGGAATATGGCGGATGCAATATTGTTTTCTATCCAAGGCGTAGAATGGTGTCCCGGGTCATTCTAGCCACTTGAGGCTTAGCGTTGTCCTGTAACAGGAGAACCCCTGTGCGATTCAGAAGTGCTGGCTTCAGAGTTTTGAGTTTTTCATGCACATGGCTCAACTACTGACAGTACACAGTTGTATTGATGCTCTGACCAGCTGGTAGCATGTCCCGATGCACGATGCCGCGAGCAGTCCACCAAATACTCAGGAGGACTTTCTTCTGGTGCAGTGCTTTTCCGGCTGTCTTGATAACTGTTCACTGGATGCTAAGAAATGATTACGGGGCCGTGGAACTTCGTACACAACCCACT
This sequence comes from Thermobia domestica, assembly GCF_964235325.1. Lineage (NCBI taxonomy): Eukaryota > Metazoa > Arthropoda > Insecta > Zygentoma > Lepismatidae > Thermobia > Thermobia domestica. Next base: position 9,134,706 of record NC_137458.1, read on the forward strand.
TCTCATCACATTCAACACCCTGTCTAGAAATGGTTCCTTTCTCAGACAAGACAGCAAAGAAACACAGGTGTCTGTTCGCGTTGCCTTCTGTCCCGGAGTCAAATCATGTGGGTCCCATAGACCCAACTTGTAGTGCTTCCCCAATTGATGAGGGTGCTGTCAAATGGTTTCTTTATTCACACTGAATTGTAGCCCCAGTTCCTAATATGTGTGGCCACTGTTCGCCTCAATTCTGCCTGAAGATCTTCATTTTGTACATGTGTTGTTCTTCCGGCACGCGGTGCGTCTTCGAGTGTTTCGTCACCGTCCTTAAACTTGTTAAACCACTGCTGCACTGTCTACGTAGTTACGACACCCTCTCCAAAGGCCTGGCATTACTTCCGCCCCGCTGCAACAGCGTTTGACCCCAGTTTGAACTTGTACAGCATACACGTCCTTATGACGCTCTGTGGAGGTCTCATGTTCACTCTGTCCTTACGCAAGTTGACGGTGTAACTGAAATGCCACAACCAGGTTGTATGTTGTATATACCCACACCAACAACTGACCTTCACCTTATCTCCATTCGCATTCAACTCACGGTGTGTGGGACCAATTGAACACAGACCTCCACAATAAGCGACAGAACTTTCTTGGTTACCTTTATGCTACCATAAGACAATGGTACTCAACTAATAAGTAAGTATATTAGATTTTTTTATATGCTGTACCTAGTGTTTTAAAAAACTTTTTTTATCAGATGGAAAATTTGGTGAAAAGCAACGTTTTTTAAGTATTCAATTAGGATTTCATTCGCTCTTTTTAATGCTACTTGGTGTATAGCAGGAAGTGAGATACACCTGTTAATAAAATAGTTAAGTTCTTTAGTCACGAATAATAAATAAATATTTTTGTTAGGAAATCTTAAGAAAATTAAGTGCAATTTAAAAGAAAATCAGTCTTATGTATAAAGGTAACCAAGAAAGCTTTTTTTTTTTTTTTTTTTTTTTTTAAGAGTGTGTTCCATTGGTTCTCACACCGTGAGTTGAATGCGAATGAAGATTATTGGCGTGGCCAGTTGTTGGTGTGGGTATATCCAACATACTAAATGGTTGTGGCAGTTCAGTTATACCATGAACTTGCGTAAGAATAGAGCGAACATGAGACTTCCACAGAGCGTCATAAGAGCGTGTATGCTGTACGAGTTCGAACTGGGGTCAGATGCCACTGCAGCGGAAAGAAAGACATGCCAGGCTTTTGGCGAGGGTGTCATGACTACGCGGACAGTGCAGCAGGTTTAACAAGTTGGTTCAATGGTTCTGACATGATTTGACTCCGGGCTAGAAGGCAACGCGAGCAAACGCCTGTGTTTCTTTGCTGTCTCGTTTAAGGAAGGAGCCATTCGTGGACAGGATGTTGACATGTGACAAGAAGTGGGTCCTGTACAAACCTCCACGGCACTGTCATCATTGGTTAGCATCCCATAAACAGTTAACAAAACAGCCGAAACCAGCACTGCACCAGAAGAAGGTTCTCCTGTGTGTTTGGTGGAGTGCTCGCGGCATCGTGCATCGGGATATGCTACCAGCTGGTCAGAGCATCAATACAACTGTGTACTGTCAGCAATTGAGCCGTGTTCAAGAAAAAAATAAAAACTCTGGAGTCAGCACTTCTGAATCGCAAAGGGGTCCTCCTGTTAGAGGACAACGCTAAGGATGACCCGGGATACCATTCTACGCCTTGGATGGGAAACACTATTGCATTCGCCGTACTTCCCAGACATTACATTTGCCGAACTTCCTTGGTTACCTTTATAGATAGGTTCTGCGTACGAAGGCTTAAATTGAAGTAGTTATGCACAAAAGTATAATGTTTGGTCCGGGACAGTAGTTCTCGGTTAAACATGATAAAAACTGCCTGGAATATAATTTGTGGGGAAAAAGCAAAGTAAATAAATAAAAATAAAAATAAGTAAATAATAATAATAATAATAATAATAATAATAATAATAATAATAATAATAATAATAATAATAATAATAATAATAATAATAATCTAAAACCAGTGTGTTTAGTTTTCCGGAATTAAACCAAAATTTTCCGGGTTTTTCAGGCCTCAAGAACATGAACTGCAACACATTTTTTCGTACATTGTAGCTGTTTTTCCGCCCTAGTAATCTGGCGCTCCTTCATGTTCTTCGTGTACGACTGTCGGGGTCTGACTGTATTATCTTCTCTCTTCAAAAACTGGATATTTGACAAGGAAACCAACCAGAAAATCAGGTAACAATTTACTAATTGCTAAATAAACCAGTTGGAAGCATCTAAAGTCCCAAAATATTGGAATCCTATTCGAATACAGAATAAATCAGTGAAATATGGATTTCCAAGCTAAGTTTCAGGATCGCCATATTTGTTTACAAGGACAGGCATGAAGTGAAGTGACTTTCGGATTTTCTGTCAACTGCAAAATAAGATTTGGTGTGCCAAAAACCTTTGGGATATTCCTTTCACCGTCCCGAAGTCAATTGGGGTGTGGTAGTCTGTTCTTATAGATAGTTCTGTGTACGTAGTAAATATTTTTTTAACATGGCGGCATATGATTTAACTGTAGTTCGATTAATTTTTATTATGTCAGTGTAAACATTAACAGTGACTCGTATTTGCCCCTAAATTGACCATAACCCGACTGAAATGGGTTAAATAATTTTATAAAGGTTCTTTTTCCCTGAGGAAAGGCACCTTCCGTTTTTTAATAGTTTCAATATGTCCCTACTGGGGCATTGACATAATCTTGTAATTGGAAAAAATGGATTAGTTTGATGGAAGAGCCACCTGGCTCTGATTATTCCCTTCCCTTTCAGTTCGCAGAGCCGATTTCAGATGTGGTGATATCAGTGATTTGTTCGGTGTATACATATAATTAATTTGTGTAATAATATGGATTGGTATGTGTAGTTTTAGTTTATGTGTGATGTAGCATGTGCATGTGTAATTCAGTATGTAGATAGCAGAAGTGATGTATTTGTGAAGGTATGATTTCTTTATTTAAGAACAGTGTATTGTTGACGTTTGATTATTCATCTCTTTTGGTCAGTTCGAATAAGTAAATTATTCCGTAATGCAAATTTATAAATTATGTCCGTACTGCTATCCCATAATATAGAGCACATAGTAAACTTTTCATACAAAGTGTGTTTAGTAGTACTACAGCAATCAAAATTTGGTATATACAGTCCTCAGTCATATTTTGGATATATTATATCACTAAATTCCCTCAAAACAATTTATGTTGCGTTTAAATTTCTTATTTTTTATAGATGCACACAATTATTGAAAAAAAATACATCTTTTAATTATACATACATACTATACATGATGTTTCGTGAACTATTATATCGTTTATATCTATATATAACGTTGCTACGACAGCTTACAGACAAAACTTATCAACACGCTTATCAAATTAACATATTAGAATCAATTTTGATTCTATTTCTTTTTCGTATTTTCTTCTCCTTCTTGTTCTAACTAGTTAGTGCATATTTTAAAATTACATATTGCCCAGAAGTCAAGTAAACAATTTCTCATCGTTAGTGTTTTTGTTCCCCCGAGACTTAAGAAATTTGTTAGCCGAAAAATTACCTCTTTTTCGTTATTATTGAGAAATGTGTCGCAGTTCTGGTCCATACAAATAGGTAAATAAACGAATTACATTACTAATTAATTTTCCTGAAAAGCATAATGCCCTATGTAGTCTAGTATTTAAATAATTAATAAAAAAGAACTTTACCTTCATTCTTAAACAGAAGTTAGCAAACATGGCGCAATTTCCATCGCCGGATCATAATTGAAATATTTTTTTCTTCGTTACTTTAGGTGATTAATTTCATTGTTGTTTCAGAATATAAACACATTTATTATGGAATACTATCAGCAATATTGAATTTTCCTTGCATATATTTTCTTCTTTCAACACAAATCAAAACATATTCAAGCCGTGAATATGTTTTGATTTGTGTTGAAAGAATCTAGCGTAATGAGTAATAAGTTTCGTGTTAAGTGGTAGCTTTTAATTTTGATTTATCATGATAGTACTTAGTATATGCGCATATACTATAATATGTGTGTACCGGTTCGTGGCCGGGGTCATAAACGATAACTTTAAATTAATCTAAATCGGCTATGAAAGGAAAGCAGAAACAACAGAATGAGCTTGGATAACGACGGTCTTTTCAAGAACAAATTGGATTACTTTCAAGAACAAATTAAATCTACCCCAAATAAATGAAGATGAAAACTTAACCGAAATAATCAACGAAATTGAACAAGCAACAAAAAAAGCTTTAAAAGAGGCTACTCCGGAAAGTCAAGAAAGAAGAGTATATGAAGATTTTGGACACCGAAACTACAAAGATTAAAAAGACTTGCAACGTCAGCCCGGAAAAGTTATCAAGCAACTTACAACCCAATACTAAAGGAAAGAAGATTAGAAAAATATAGAAACGCAAAGAATAAATATAAGGAAGCAATATTAGAGGCTAAGAAAAAAAGTTGGGATCTTTACCTAAAGAAAAATATTGAAATAGATCCATGGGGTGTTCCATACAAACTCATAACACAAAAAATAAACCCATTAGTATTAAATACAGTCAAGAAATTAGATGGATCATACACCTCAAACAGAGAAGAAACTCTAAAAGTTTTAGCGAACAAATTTTTTCCCAGAGATGAAAACAATAACGACACAGAAAGAAACACAGTGCTAAGAAACAAAATGGGTGAACAGCATACAGGAACTGTACCAGAATCGGACAAAGTTACTAACGAAGAAATAGAAAAGATCTTTAGAAAACTTAAAAACAAGAAATCTCCGGGTGTAAATGGTATCAAAAACGAAATATACAAGAAGACTAAAGATTTATGGGTCCCCTACCTAACGAAGCTTTTTAACCTACTAATAAAGAAACAAGAAATTCCAGAGCCGTGGAAAGCATCAAAATTAATTATTCTCTCAAAGGGACCAGAAAAGGATCCATCCCAAGTAAACTCATATAGACCTATATGCTTATTAAAAAATATATCAAAAATTTTTGAGAGAATAATATTAAACAGAATTCAAAAATACAGAAACGTAACTGAAGACAAACTACAATTTGGATTCAGAGCAGGAAAATCAACAGAAGACGCCATAAATACTCTTCTAGATGATATCAAAGAAAATATATACGAAAAGAAATATGTATTAGCGCTCTTCATTGACATCGAAGGAGCATTTGATAATTTATGGTTTCCATCCTTGATTGAAAATGTAAAAAAAAAAAAAAAAAAAAAAAAAAACTGGAAATGCCAGAATACTTACTGAATTTGATAAGAAACTATCTAGAAAACAGAAAAATAATAATACCCAATGAAGAGGGCGACATAGTAATTAAAACAGAGAAAGGATGCCCGCAAGGATCAATATTAGGACCCCTACTATGGGACGTAGAATTACAACCATGCTTAGAAAAAATAAACAAAAAGCAAGAAGTCGATAAAATAGTGGCATTCGCCGATGACGTCGTAATAACAACATCAGGAAACAGCCGAAGGGAATTAGAAGAAAAAGTTAAAAAGATAACAGAAACACTTGAAGAGTGGAGTATGGAGAGTAAATTAAGGATATCATCAAAGAAAACCAAATATCTAATTTTCGGCACAAACCTACAAAGAAATCCGACTATAAAATTAAATGGAGTAGGAGTAGAACGAGTGCAAAGCATAAAATATCTTGGCATAATGCTAGACGATAGACTAAAATTTGATGAACATTTGAAATATATAGTAAAAAGGGGAAACAGTGTAGCGAATAAATTGACCACTATTGCAAGAAACAGATACAGGTTACCATTAAAAATACTAAGACTATACCAAGAAACTATTTTGTCAGCTACCATGGCGTACGCATCCAGCGTTTGGATTGATAATCTATTAAGAAATAAGACCTACAGAAACCAAATCAATAGACCACAAAGAAACCTATTAATCAGAATGTCTGCAGCTTTTAACACTACTTCGCATAGCGCACTCTGTATAATCCTTGGTATCCAACCAATGAACTATGTGTTACTGCAAAGGGCAACTAATTACTGGTTAAGAAAAGAAGAGAAAATGAAAATTAGAGAAATTTTTAACAGGGATCTAAAAGACGAGAAAGAAATTAATGACAACATAATACAACTATGGGATAAAGAATGGCAGGAATACAGTGGAGCGCAACGATTACATAGAATCTTTCCTAGCATCGTCGACAGACTAAAAATAAATCAATTAAATCCAACATATGGATTGGTTCATTATCTATCAGGCCATGGACCATACGAACAACACCTCCACAGAATCAAGTTAAGACCCAGTCCAATGTGTGAATGCGGAGAAGAGGAACTCCTGAGCACCATGTCATGTGGTGTCCATTATTAGAAGAAATTTTAGAACTAAGAACTCAAATAAGAGAAAAACCGCTGAAAGAAATAATAGAAGTAGAGGAAGACTGCAAAAAATTGGAAAATTTGACAAATGAATACTCCGAACTAAGACGAAAAACTTACAGAAGAAGAATAGAAGGATGAGTGCAAGTGGAAGAATGTGTGAAGAAGTCCTCGGACCGGAGAAAAGACTCCTGGAACCCAAGCACTGGATTACCGTGTTTTCGCCGAGGACCAGAATGCGTGCTGCACCTCCAGCCTCTCGGTTTGGAAAGGAACTCCGGTGCAAGAGTGAATGTTGCGTGAGTGCATGAGTAGAGGTGAAGCGAGGATAGTGTCTCAGAGATAAATAATAGAGCAACTCTCGCCAATAGGACGGCCCATCCCGGGCGTGCCGGCCGAAGGATAAAACGGACCAGGGCCTGCACTAAGTGCTCTGAGTGGGCCCTGGACCTCAAGCCAGCACAAATGGGTAGAAACTGGCATTGATACGAAACTGAGAACACTAAAGCATCAAAGCAAAAGTAACAGGAAACGCTTATATAGAAGCATAAGAAAATTAAAAGTTTTTGAAAATGTGAAAATTTAGATAAAAGTAAGTGTAGTGTGTGTGTTTCATAGTGTAAGTACTAGTTGGTGAAGGTTAGTGATTTCATCAAAAGCAGTCAGTGTCAATATCCGTAGTGAGTGTAGTGCAGTGTTGATGCAGGATAGTGAAAAGAGGTAAAATTTACAGGTGAAAAGCCAGTGTAAATAGTGCAAATGTGAAATAGAACACACAGGAGAGAAATGCAGGCAGAAACCAGAGAAACCAAACATACAGAGTGAAAACCTGAAGAAAAGAAGAAAGAAGAAGATGACCAATAGGTAAACACCAAAACACAAAACATACGACATACAAAACAACACACACGTAACAAACTCAAACTCAATAAAACAAAAAAACACACAAAATCTCACAAGACTAGAAATGAGAGTAGAGTTAAGCAAATATTAAGTTTAGTTATTTTTTTTGTTTGTTTGTTTGTTTTATCTTTTTTTTGTCAAATCCCTTGTTTTAGTTTCACGTCCTTTTTTCCTTCCCTTTCCTTCTTCAAAATTATGAAATAAATAAACCCAAAAGAGAAATCATTCGCAATGATGATACTTCGCCGGTTTTGAATGCTCAAGGCACCGGCTGACAGTAACGGGCTGAGCGAATGAAAAAAAAGGTCTTTTCAAGAATTTCGAAAATTCTTATTTGTGGAAAATATGTAAATCACGTTGAGATTTTTTTCTTAGCAAACTCAAACGTGTGTTCGATCTCTCCTATGGAATTTCAGTTACTGGATAAAGGTTATTCAACATTTGGAAATAATAGCGAAACGATTAAATTAATACTTATCGTCTAGGCTGGGTCAGGGTAACTCCCACTTGTGTAGTTGCCAGGATCCAGGTCAGAGTAGTATGAGGAAACATGTCTCATCAGAAGCAATCCAGAATTGATTCTATAACAATAAAATTCGGGTATGAAATATCTTTTAATATCTATTTGAGAGCTTTTACTATATTTCCATAATCATCCAATATTTCTTTACTTCTAGTTTCTTCTGCATCCTTCTTCTTTTCTTCTATCTTCCCTCTTGACTTTCATATATCTCTTCTTTACTCTTTCTTTTAAATAAAACTGAAGAGATGTTGTGACAGTTGTAGCTGTTGTCGTGTATGGGACACGGTCAATGCATTTAGTCAATGTTCTCTTCGGAAGTCCGATTAACAAAACATAGGTATAAAGCAAAATTCCGAAATTCATTTTAATTTATTTATTAACATTATCAAATTAGCAACTTTCAAGCACGAAGTTTTTTCATCCTCTGCAATCGTAGATAGGATTTTGAATATGTGTATAGAACGTTGTGGTCTCTTTGAACACATTCTCTGCGACAATGTGTTTCATGGCAATTTTACAAGATACTGAGTGGTGTGTTCCATGAGAGAAGCAATTTCTCGGCTATTCAACATAGGATTTTGAATGCGTTGTGGTCCCGTTAAACACACTCATTTGCGACAATGCCACGAAACAACCATAATAGTAAAATAAAAAAAGTGAAATACTGTTTTTAGGTGATATTTATATTATTATTACTTGTCTATGCCGTACCAGATATATACTAGTTATTTTGTGTATATGATAACGATATTGTATATCCTATCTATAAATTACTTCTATTTCTTATCGTAGCAATTTTGGGCAACGGCACTTAAAAGTGCATAATATGTTAAGAAGAAGAAAAAATGTAGAATATGTGTTTAGTTGCAATAAGTAGAGAGTTATTTGTTTCGTGTTGCTATGAGAACAGAAAAATTATTCATGGAATTTTGAGAATAAAAGTTAATTGTGATACGCATTTGATGTACCTAATTTCTCTTGCAATTATGAGTAAAGATTAATGTGCTGGATCGTGTTGACTTACTCGAAACTGTAACAGAAAGGTAAAAGTATTTTTAACGGTAAGTTAAAAATAAGAGAGTGAAACGTTTCATTATTTTAGATGGTGTTTCCGACCCGAGAGTACCTTGAGATTTGTGTGAAGTAAAGTAAGCAATCTCATAAATAACCGTCAACACGGAGTACATTTTATTGAGAAGTAAAAGGAAAATTTATCGTAATCTTAAAATGGATATACCTAGAGTCGAAAGTATTAATGATGAATATGGTGGTGTTGGAACACCAGGATCGGATAAATCAACGAATGTGGCTGACCTTATAAAACAGGTCAAGCCTTGTCACAGCAAATGGAGCAAAAGTTCCAACAGATGGACACTAAATTTGAGCAACTGGCATAGCAAACACAACAGATGGATAGCAAATTTGAACAAATCACACAGCAAATGAATACTAAATTTGAGCAACTGACACAATAAACACAGCAGATGGATACTAGGTTTTAACAAATGGATAAATTTGAACAAATTACACAGCAAATAAACACTAAACTACAAGGAACAGACTGCATGATGGAACAACTTTTGCACAGATTTACAGTTGTAGAAAGTTCGGTAGAAGTGATTGAGTCTCAAGTTAGTGAGCATAGCAATCAGATTAAAGAATTACAAGAAGAAATACAATCAAGGAAAATATTACCACCATGATAATCCTGATCAGATCATCAATAGTAACCATAGGCCAAATGAACGCAGATTAGCTATGGAAGGAAGTGATATACCGGAAAGCTATATACCGGATGATGATTATTTCAGATTTAGTGAAATAAGGTCTTTAACGAAATTTAGTGGAAGGTCAGAAGACATATCTGCAAGTGTATTTTTGGAAAAGTTCGAAGAAGAATGCGATTTAAAAGGGGTAGTCAGATCCAAATTTCTTAATATTTTACCATACGTTTTACTACCACTCTGTTCGGTTTGGTTCAAAGCGATCAGGGGGAGTTTACGTAATTATTTAGATTTTAAGAACGCACTGGTTTTCAACTTTGAGAATGATTTTATGTTGGCAAACCGAGACGCTTTGGTTCGAAACAGACGGTATGATCCCAAAATTGATAAGAATCTTACTGATTTTGTGATTTCCGTATATAATGAGTTGAAATTAACCCATACCAACAGGAATCACGAAACATAGAATCGATCCGGATATTGTTACCTTTTAGTTTGCAGCAAATACTGATATCTGCACAATGTATTAATTTCAATCATCTGATTATGATAGTACAAAATTTGGAAATCAATGGTGCAAAGTAACACTAATCGAAACGAAACAAATAATAACCGAAGCTAAGCCAATCATATTCCAATTCGAAGTATCAATGTGCGTGAAGAATGTAGTCCTAATGTAAGAAGTAATGATAGATACAATTATAGGCCTACCGGTACATAGAACCGAACACAATTTCAGAGGAAACAGAAATAGTAATCGCACAGCATTTAGAAATCAGGCAAACAGTATAATGGATTTCGTAACAATTTCATAGGTGGCAGAAATTCTCAAAATAGAAACCAAAGTACCGTGGAAGCAAATAATAGGCAGACTGTACACAAGATTATGGCGTGGAATGCAACTTAACCGAATTTTTTGGTAATGTAACTGAAGCTAATGTTGTGTCGTCTGAGAAAACATTCAATTGATTTTTGTTTTATTTCACTTTAAATATCGTAATTATTTCATTTGTCGTTGGTACTTTGAATTCTATACAGATAATATAAATAATGTTCTTAATATAAATGAATGTTGCAACTACCATTACATGATATACATATAATGCTAGTTGCAATAACTAGAGAGACAGTTATTTGTTTCGTGTTGCTATGACAACAGAAAAATTATTCATGGAATTTTGAGAATAATAGTTAATTGTGATAAGCATTTGATGTGCCTAATTTCTCTTGCAATTATGAGTAAGAATTAAGGTGTTGAATCGTGTTGACTTACTCGAACTGTGGGCAATAATTGTAACAGAAAGGTAAAAGAATTTTAACGGTAAGTTAAAAATAAAAGTGAAATGTTACAATATCAATTCAATGTGTATACTTAAATTTCTACACGTAATCTCTGAACCGTTTCGTTATACACCGTGATAGCAAGGCGAAGATAGACGTTCAAACTAGTTCTTTTTCACTCTCTTTTTGAGCAAGACGAAGATAGAAGTTAAAGAGATAGAAGAGAGAGAAAAAGACAGTTGGTTTTTCAACGCTTCTTACAAGTTTTTTTGCACGTTGGTTGCAAGAATTTGTAGCCAGTTTTTTCACGCCGCTTGCAAGAAGTCAAACCTAGTCCCAACAATTTATTTCCTCACGTCCAGTCACAAATAACGTACATTAATTATGTTTCTTATATTAATCTTTTACAGTAACCAGCGCCAATATATACAGTACAGACCACCTGCAACAGTGTGCACTCATAAATATTACGCTGGTGAATATGTTAGGTGAGGGTTCCAAATCAAGAAGTGGGCTTGTGACTTTTAGTACGGCAGGGAGAGTTGTGAACATCCATTAGGTGCAGGACCACCAGTAACAACGTGCACTTCAAGAAACATTACAATGTCTCACGGCCTGATAATAGGTGACAGACGACTCATTGTACAGACGTTAGCTGCAATTTCGTTTGACAGTATTATAAAGTTAGGATCGATTTAGAGGGATGTACTAAAATCGATCCTCCGCACCGCACCGATCAGCTAACCTACGCACAGTAAGTCTTCTCTCACCTATATCAGGTCGTGTGTGTGTGGAGTACCAAATATTCATATAATTAACCTTAGAACCAAAAAACAGTATAAGGTTTAGAACTTCCAAGAATTTTTGGTTATAAGCTGAGATGAGATCCAGATTTCCAGGTCGTCTGTATTATACGACGTCAGGATTAGTTATATTACTAACTGTCTATAAACATTTACACCAAAACTTTTTAACTGTTTCCATAGTAACCGAATCGTCACAACGTTGCCATAGCAACCAATAAATAAGCACTTCCACACGGCAACGCGAAAACAAATTACAAAATCAACATTTTTCACGACATTACTTATTACATTTTTGTATCACTGCTTCATACATTAATACCTAGGTATTATTACAATTATATATTAACCCTTGGAGTACCAAGATGGGGCCAATTTGACCCCAGCAACATATCTTCTATTTTTATTGCATTAAAATATATATGCTGAAATGGTCTTCTAGGAATGCTTTTATAAGAGTCTGGAATAATTTTGTACACTTAAGAGCATTCCTAAAAGACCATTTCAGCATATATTTTTTAATGCAATAAAAAATAGAAGATATCTTGCTGGGGTCAAATTGACCCCATCTTGGTACTCCAAGGGTTAATAAATAAATATATAGTATTAATACAATTAACTAATGTCGTGAAAAATGTTGTGTCTGTGTGGGGTGTGTGTGTGGAGGGGGGTGATTTTGTAGCAAAGTGCGCTAATTTTCTTTTAGATTTTCAATGATTGTTCCTAAACACAGAGTAAAAAAAAAGGGGATAATTTTACTGAACCATTGACTTCCTTGTATTTCTACAATCACAACCAAAATACTAAGCGATGTAAGACAACTTCCTATTATTAGCAGCACAATCAATAACATCTTTCTGAGCTGTAGTCAAATCTAAAGAGCCAAAGGTGACCACGCGTCCCGTTTTAATTGTTGTCCTGTATTGTTTATTCTGAAACGGGGTGTCTAATTGTCCCATTTACAGTAAAAATGAACATAGTGTCACTTAAGTGTTCTATATAGAATGTAAATGATTTGAGCAATTATAGGGGAGACTGGCTGGTTGACGAAGTGCATATAACTCCTTCATTAATTAACATAATAAGCTGTTGCTGCTGCCATAAAAGAGCGATCTATGGATGCAGCTGCCACCTTCACATGAAATTAGTAACTTGAGGATTATGGCGTCTATTAGATAACGAGTGTTTTTGCCAGTCTGAAGTATTTTTTTTTCAGTTCTCCGTTACAACATCACAGAATCGTCACTACTTGGAGTACAGAGGTAGGTAATATAGCATTAGTTAGATCTGAACTTTGTTTTTATGGATATTCAAACAATAAAACGTAAATGCCAAACAACCCCATGTGGAGTTTTATTTCATTTTACTTTTATTGTTGCATTGTTTGTTTTATTGTTCTGTTTTTTACAGTTCTACCAATCTATTAGTTAAGGAGAGAAAAGTTAGCAGCTGCGTAGAAGATTTCAGCGAGAGGACGAAGGTGCTGTGACATACTAGTAAACGTTGCAATGTTAACTGAGGTGCGACAGTTAGTCATAAAAGAACGGGATAAAAGCAGCGCCAGAGAAGAACGACAGAATGAAGACGCTGTGACACACTAGTAAACCTTGCAGTGATAACTGAGGTGCTGTCGCAATCTTATACACACAAAGCAACCAGTATTTTTAGATAGATTTGCTGCAAAAAGAGAATTATAAACGCAGCTTCTTACATATTAAAGTATAACCAGAAGGAATCGTATTATATCGAGTCGGTCTATTCCCATATTGTGGACCAAGATTCTCACTGTTTGTACAGGCTTTGCTGACAGTCGACTGATGTGGATGCAGTACATCCTCTTTTCTTGGAAAAAGAACAATTTTGTTTCCAACATAATAGATTACAGATGCGTATGTCTCGACTGGTTTAAGAATATCTTTCTGCTGAAGCACATCTTGATGTACTAGGTTGGACTCCTAAAGTGGCTGATATGAACCCAATCGAGAACGTGTGGTTTGAAGTCAAGAGAATAATGAGAGATACGTGGCCATTACCGCCTCCAACCACACAAGATAGTTTGTGGGAAATAGTAGAAAAGACTTGGGAAGAGATGGCTGAAAGCCATAATTATATCAGAAAGCTTATAGAGAGCATGCCATGGCGGCTTCAAGCCGTAATTGATGCAGAATCACATTGGTCTTCATACTGAACTTTCCGAGCCAATTAATCATCCCTTTGAAGGGCTAAATTTTAAACTCCAAAATGGTAAAAAAACACAAATTAACATGAATCCGTTATTCTAAATAATGTTAAGTAAAAACGTTTTTTTAAAAAAATTCTATTAGTGGATTCGAACCACTGAACTTTAGTTTGAAAAACTCGTGACTTTCCGCTGCTCTACACCTCATTGCCTACAGAAACTACCTGAAGGACAAGATTAAGAAGCATCGACTTAAGTAGAATAATTCCTGTAGTATCATTGTAGATAAACGATAGTGCTGTAATCGGATTATTCTTTTCTCATTTTAGAAAAGTATCAGGTTGTGAAGAAAGTTCTTCAGGTTTTCAACCTTCAATATCAAAAGAGCATATCTCAGTTCAAAACTTTATTAATCGAAATAAAAGTATATGTATTCCTCAAACTCTTGGGGGGGGGCAATTGCCCCCTCCTGCCCTTCCTAAATGACGCCCCTGAGTGCCCAGCGTTGAAACATGGACACGACTCTGTGATACTGTGGGGTCATAATATCGAGGTTTACGGAAGATTTTCTGTGTTAACACTTACTCGTGACTGTCCGTTATTATGTCGACATTGTAGGAGACCATGCGTATCATATGGCTTAGATATTGTTGTTGCAATGACGCCATATTTTTTGATAATGGGTCTATTCACACAGCTCAAGCTGTTGGTGCATGGTTTGAAGAACATCAGGATGAAGTTGGATCCTGATACCTGCCCAATCACCGGATCTGGGCATAATTGAATATTTGTATTCCGTTTAGGATACAAGAACCGTGTGCAGATTTCCGCCTATATTCTCTCTTAAGGAGTGTAGTGATACACTACAAGTGAGGTGGTGTGATATTTTACTAGTTACCATTTACGATCTTCAAGATTCCATTTTACAACGCATAAGTTCCGTTCTGAGGGCAAGGTGTTTCTATTAAATTGATACAGATTTGTATGTATTATGCGTGATCACCTCCATAGGTTGAAATAGTTGTAAGGTATTACGAGGGGTCGGGACCAGAGATGGGCATTCTCACTCATTATGAGAGTGGGTGTGAGGGAGTCGATTGATGGTGATCGTAATGGAGAACATTGAGGGTAAGTGTGGTTGAGGTTGAGTGTGAGGGAGCCCATTGATGGTGAGTATAATCGAGTAGATTGGAGGAGTGCTTCTGAGAGTGTGAGAGAACTGATTGAGGGTGAGTGAGAGTGAGGGTTTGGAAAAATGCCCATCACCAGAATGAATTTTTAAAGAATGAAAGTTATTTGATTGGAAAAAGGTTGAAATAGTACTTTCAGAGTAGCAACTTAGTTGGCACGGAGTGACGTAATTTGGTTTTAAAACAGCTGGCTCAGTGTACTAATTGACGGAGAAGGTGAAAAGGATATAACTCGTTTGAGCACATCAGCACATCAGCATCTGCCTCGGCCCGGAGTACCTTGAGAATGTAAGTTATTACAATTTTAGCAAGGATAGCATAAATCGTGTTACTTAGCAACGGATACTATTGTTGTTACAATCAGAATATTGTTATATTACCAATATGCATTACAACATTATTATCTCCCAACAACAATAGAATGTGTTGCTAAGCAATATGATTAACGATTTATAATTTATGTTGACTTTTGGTCTGTTTCCTTACAGTTTGAGAAATGTCAAGAAAACAAATAAAAAGATTGTAAGGCAATGTATTCTCTTCCTATATGGAGTGTAGAATAGAGTCTTGATTTTGCAATACTAAAACAAATGGTTTTATGACAAATATTTCATACAATGCTAAATAATAAATAACCAGTAATAAGACATTTATAAATTACCTTTTGTAATATTTTGTATGGTTTATGACAAATAACGGCCGTGCGGTCACGCAGCATTTTATTGAATGCTTCCATTTTAATAACCGTCGACCGGAGAACTAAGACGTATCAATAGTGACCCATATCGAGAGCGTGTTGAAGATGAAGGAATCACAACACAGATGTATCTTGTTTGTTCTCCCCATACTATGAGAAAAGAATACCCCGATTAATATTTTTTTAGATTGCATCACGAAATAAACTTGATCAAGATGAGTAACCGCGCAATATTATAAATGTGTTTACAGCCTCAGCAATTTGTAAATAACAGATATTAAGAACAATGGCAAGCCCGTAAAATAATCTACTATACTGAAAACTTTTATAGTTTGTAATACAGTTAATAGAATATTAAAAGTTAATAATAATTTATGGGCCCATATATGTATGAACATTCATCTTTACGGCACGGCATTGAGAAAAGAATTTACATGATGAGTACTGCAATGGTAAAATTTGAAGCATTTAATCAGAGAAGGTGGAGGAAATGGAAGGAAATTAAATCATATACTGGGCAATCACTCACGACTACAGCGGGTCGACTAGCGATGGAAACGATCCCTCGATATACGACGAAATAAATAACCCTACGAATTATATCTTGGCACATCTGAAACCAATATCTAAGTTCAAATCAGATATGCTAAGTGGTTAGGAACCGACAGGTTAAAACGGGGGAGAGGAGGTTGAAAAAATTTCTTAGAGAAGAGAGTAGAAAGATAGCTAGAGAAGAGACAGAGGCGCGCGAAAGAAAGTAAGATAGAACGCTAGATACTACAAAGAAATTGGTCGAATTTAAAACATGCGACAAACCGTCGACTTCACAGCCAAGTATATATTTTGATATGACTGAACAGGTGGCATACTAAATGCGTAGTCTAAGATATACCTCCAAGTACGAGAGCAAGTCTGTGCTCAGAATAGAATTTTCACAAAGACAAAGGCTTTGTGGAAATGCTACTTCTCACTATGTCCGGCCAAGCTCTTGGAGATCCCGGAAATACCGGAGGATAGGTGTGGTCTCTTAATTTAGAGATTTCTAATACAAAAAATATCGATCCCTCAGAAAACTGAGGAGAATTCAGATTAAAATATGAAGAAATAGCGTAGAAATTAGGATAAAGAGAATCCTAAATGGGGTTAGCCGAAATTTAAAAAAATAAATAAAATAATTTTGTACTAGCAAGTGGTTTGCCAAATTCTTGCTAGAGCTTTGAATCCCGCTTGGGCGCTAACCTTGGATTCCTGGTTCCAAATAGTATTATAAGTAAATATAGTAATAGTTGTATAATAAAGGGGGGCATTTGAGTCGGGTACGGGAATTAAATAAATTTTTTACTGTAGTATAACTATTATATTATTTACTCTTATTCATCCCGTCACCTCTAAGAACAATGACGAACTCAAATTAGTAAGTAACGTTGGTAAAGAAAAAATCACAGAAAGCAAGCAAGTACTATCGCGAATATAAGGTTGGACAAGTATACTTAAACTGCACCAATTACGAAACAGCTATACCGTTCTGTAGTTACTCTTAAACTATACCAAAACATTTAATGCATAAACACCACTCACATGGTCAGACCGGATAGGCAGTTAATACATACAAATGTATACCAATCAGGTTAACTTAAGTTACTAAAATATGTGAAAATATGAGAAAAAACTGTATAAAATTTACGAAATATTAATCGCCCTAACACTATGATTCTTTAAAACACTTCTTCGTATCAATTTAGATAATTACGATTCATCAATAGGATACTGAGTGCAAATGTAGTTAGTCATGTGTACACAACAATTGTTTTCATACGAATTTTTGATGTAGGGGTCACTGCTCGAGCATTTATAATCACATATAAACAATCACAATCTTAAATAGTAGCAAAATAATAAACTGGGCTGGCATATATATCAGTAGCGTAACGTGATATTCCGAAAGGGGGAAGCCAAAGTTAGTTATTTGTGCGATATAGTATTACTGCAAGCAGCAATACATAGCTATTCCGAATGGAAATATAGGGTTATACAAAATTTAGGAGGAAGCCCCCCTAATTGGAGGTCTAGTGGGGCATAGAGAAGCGAATGCGTGGATCACGTTAGAATTTAATAACCAATTGTCTCAGCTCCTTCTTGCCACTACCGTTGTGACGAGAAAACTAGGCCCCACTTTTGTATGAACATTGTTTCCAGTGTCGTTCCCTTCATTTCTTTCTCGTGGGCGGCTTTTTTCTCCACATACCACACGTCAATCTCGTTCTTTAAAAAAAAAAAAAATCGCCCCTAGAAATTTGTCATCTGGGTCCGGAACTCAGACGCCCGTTCGTGAATATGGGCTGAGTGCATATATCATTTGAAGATGTAAATACAAAGCACTTAAACCAACTGTGGGGGCCTGTTTCTATATCCAGATACTGAAGTCAAGGGCGCAAATCTGTCTTCAACGTTCGTGGGATGGGTAAGACTCTTCTCATAATCCTTTCCTTTTTTTTAACGATGTTCAAAATATTTATGAAGTTGAAAAAAATGCTGTGGAGGATTAGGGGAGCAGGGTTGTCTATAACATCGGCAGGAGGGCACATTTTAAGGCTTATTGTGGGGGGAGGTGAGAAGAGACTCATATTACAGTAGATGAATCAGATTTCTGAGGTAAACCTGTTGTACTCGTATATTATATACCAAATGATGTAGATGAAATAGTGGTACATATCATTATTACAACTCAGTGCCGTGAGCACATTCTGAAATTTGAATATATGCATAATAATAATTGACATGTTTCTACTTACGCATCCACAATGATCCACATTAAAATTTTAGGGCATTTGTTTTATAACAATACAAATAATGACTTCCCCAAAACTATGAAAGAAAATCAATCAGGCCTATATTTGGCGCAACAATACTCTTATCTGAGCAAAATTATGATTACCACAATAGCATTATAGGAATTGTTACAGGAATTAAACAAATAGTTGAAAATAGACTACTAATAATTAATGACAATGAAATATTAAAGAATACGATTCTTTTTTAAAAATGAAACAAGTCAAAGGACATCAGTTTCCTTTGTGGCAGTCGGATAGAAATCATCATAATCACAATCTCAAATCGGATTATTGGGGGGGGGGACAAGATTGTAGGAAACATGTTCCCCTTATGTCCCCGAGATTTGTGCCAGTGACTGAAGGGCCCTGGCACAATCTTTGCTAGTGACGGGGAGTGGTGGCTCTCTTGTCCTACCAGATCGGTGACCGTAATTCTACAGAATGCTTTAAATTTATGCCTGTGTCTGTGAGCTCCTTTACGATGAAGATTACAATTACGATGCATTTAGTTACGATTAAGGCATAACTATTTTAATACTATTATTTACATAACCGGCATGCTTCAAAAATGCGTTGAACTAACCATTTCCGTTTTCTTCTATTTCCTTTATATTAGGGCTCGTACGTTCTGTTCAGAAACTAAGCTTAGTTCAAAATATCTACAGTTGGAAATACTTGAATATGCCAGCGTATATCTAAAGCAAATGTTGGATTGCAAGGGATGAGGAGGAGTGAGAAGGGAAGTATTGCGCATGCGCATTCAACAGAAAGCAGACGAAAACCCCGATGCTTTCAGTAGGCCTGAAAGCCCGAGGAAAATAGCATACGACAGGAGGAAAGACAGAAAATGTGCATCTGAGCGACGCGCATGCGTAGGTTCCTCTTGTCAAAGTAAGTCGAGAGAGCGCGCCAGAAGATTGCAGTGGAAATAATTGTGATAATTACAAGCAAACAATTTATATATAATGAAATACGTACTTTTTCTTATTAACAGGGGATGCAGGGCATACCGGCGTTCCCTTACGCTACGCCGCTGAAAGGTGTCCTATAATTTAATTACATACACTATATTCATATACATATTATTATTAATTATATTTACTCACATCTCATATTGTAGATTCATTTTGAGACACCCGATTCTTCAAATACGCCCAAGACTGTCCAAAGCAGTCACATTCATTACATTAAAATCTACACGCTACTAAATGAAATTCTCAAAGCACTGGCCAATACATGAAAACTCGTATGAACCAAGACTCACTTCTTTCAATATAAACAACACCCTAAATCTACACTCCGCAGCCTAATGACCGTATATACACAAGTAGAATTTAGTATTATTCACTTTATTCACATTTCTAACATACAACTTGCTGTGTAAATCATTCGTAATTCTGTACAGTACTTATTCATAAATTTATTTGTATTCCGCAATCAACAATGGGATTATTTGCAAACAGCAAGAAAGGAAAATTCTGAAATTATGATTTGACGATGGAGATAGCGTTCTATATAATGGCTTGTAGTTAAACGCGAACGCGAAGTTTATTTTCGTTTACCAATTAATTATTTCACTACAGAACGGTTAATACTCTTCAAGATAGGTAACTAGTAAGGTACTTTAGAGATTTAGCTACTCACATTGACTATGGCTATCCTATAACTTCAGATATTAATAAAAAATAGTCAATTTTAGCTATACAAATCTCGTTAACTATATTGCCGAACAAACGACTGGCGTTGTTCTTTAGCATAGAGACTTGCACGGGCCGAATTTTTCGGCCCAAGCCCAATCCAGCCCGATAAATTTTCGAAGTTTCATTTTGTAACATTTTTCACGGGCACACTTCTTCAACGTTTGCCTTTATTCTAATTATCGTTTAACGAATGCCAATAATTATTAAAGAATTGCAATTAATCGGCCCCAGCCCGGTCCGACTTGAAGAAAAATCGGTGTCGGCCCGCCCAAGCCCGGCCCGGCCCAAAAAATAACAGAGTCGGCCCGCGGGCCGGGCCAGGCCCGGTCCATGCAGGTCTCTACTTTAGCACTAGGGGAAGCTATAAGCTGACAATAAACTTTGTACTGTATTCATATCATGAAACAAATGTGTAATCTTATAACTGCTTTAATTTAGGGATGAATTAACTATCAGGTTCGACCGGAAAGATGAATAATGAATAAATCAACAATACATTGTCTCTACATAAGTTAATAACACTCCCATACACATATCAATACACACATACATGCTACATCACAATAAGCCAAAACCACACATATTACTACACAAAATTACCTACTGCATGTCTACTGTAAACAATACACTAAACATCACTACAGTTTAATGTGCTCTCATGCTAAAAAGGAGGGGATAGTTAGAGCCAGGTGGACCTTGCACCAAAATTAATCCATTTTTTCAATTATAAATTATTGTTTATGACCCCGGAGGGACATATCAGAAACGATTAAGGAAGATCCCTTTCCTGATTAGAATGGAACCTTCACGAAATTATTTAACCCATGCTATGTTGGAAGCTATGTCAATTTAATAGTAAATAGGAGTCCCTGCAGAAGCGTACTCTGAGTATTTAACCTAACACAAAACCGTATACCGCCATATCCAAAAAAATCTAATATACTACACACACACGAAAACTGACAGACTACCGCAACCTAACTGAATTTTTTAGGATGAAGGAAATTCTTAGGAGGAAAGCTAATCTCCAAAACTTAGTATGAAAGATCACACAACCGAAAATCAAAATTCACTGTCACTCTGATGAACCTGTCCATAACTATTCGTAACAGCGAACATGGCGTCTGTTATAAATGATTCCAATATTGATTTTATCTACTTGAGTTTTTCAGGTGAAATCTGATGATTTGGGACTCCAATTAAGCTTCCAAACTTGTTCTGTAGCTATTTAGTGTATTATTACCTGCATATTGTAGCTTTTCCTGTAAAATATCCAATTTCTTCAGGGAGGGGATGTAGATGCAATTTATCCTACGAAGCTTACACACAAAAGAACGAGGTAAAGGCGCTCCAGAACACTGAAGTAGAATATAGTTCCGAATTACAGCGCAGAAAATTTCGCGGTTAAAAATACAAATCGAATGAAAAAGAGTGAAAACTAGATGCAACCGAATTTTAGCAGGATATGGGCATCTAGTCGGGATGAAGGGGGTTTAAAATATCCTACCACATATTGGATTGGTGAACAAATACAGAAAATTCTACAAAATTGCTAACCTACGAATTACATCGAAATAAGAATATAAAATTTTCATAATCATCCAAACGAGATGCACATACACAGAAATTTACGAAAACGGCATGATTCTAGCACTTGTGGTTTTTGAGATCTGATTGTCGAAAGGATTGGAGACAATCATATAAACTTTTCTTTGGTTACAAGCTCTGATTAGTGCATACTTCAGTAACAGTTCCATCTTAACAAGTAGCGTGGTTACGAAAGGGAAATGAAATATATGAGTTTAACTTCTCACGATTATGACCTTTAGGCTAAGAAAGATCATTAAGGCAATTAAATATTATGAAAGAATTGTAGAATAACAATGTGGGAGTAAACTAGAGGACTCCGAGTAAACCCACAGACACAATGTTGTCCACCAGAAACTTACTTGGTCGCGAATGTAACCAGGGACTCCACGCACCAGAGATAAGCGCTGCACCACAGAGCCACTGCTCCCCCCCCCCCGTTCACAAAATTGGAAATAAGGTTTGTGTCGTCCAATTTCTGTCCGATTTCATGTTCACTTGAAATTGTAGCAAGTTCTTCCGACTAAGCTTCAGCCACTATAGGGCGTAAATAATTTTAGTTTTTGAAGAAACAATGCTCGCCGCTTGCAACTTTCAGGCAGTAGTGATAGTAATAGATACTTAAGGTTAGCTTGTGACATTAGGATGACTAAATCGATGATCTGTTCTGATTTTAGTCTAGTAGATGATCATTCAGTCCACTTCTTGTAAAACATTAAATGACTTGTCGATTTTTTTTATGTTTAGTAAGATATAAACCTCCCCAATATTTATACACATCAGAAGTGGTTAGCAACGTATCAGTGGGGAAACAACTTGCAACTGAAACATAAAATTCAGTCTTATTCTTTAGAATACACGAACCATGATCTATTAATATGTTCCTTTTTTTCTTTTTAACGTATATTAAAAGCTGCCGTGAAAATTTTCTGCCGTTAGAGTTGCGTGAAAAAAAAACAAAAAAAAACGTCAGTTCCTGATCTCTCCGGAGGACCTTGACGTACCCAATATATCCGTGTGCTGGATCAGTGTGGTGTACGTATAAATAATATTTTCACTATCTATTTTTTTTATTGTGTATTAAAGTCTAGCATCTTGAAGTTGTTTTAGAACCCACGCCATATTAGATGTGGTAGAAGTCTGCATGGGCCGGAATTTTTAGCCCGGGCCCGTCCTGCCCAGTGAATTTATAATATGAGACCGGAGCCCGTGTGATAATCAAATAAGACCGAATTACAGAAAATTTAAAAATTAACGCAAAATTGTATTTTTATTTACAATAATTAGAGTTTACAGTAATTTTGCAGTTTACTTTTGCAGCACTTATTTTTTTACTAATACATATTCTCCTTTTTGTAATTTTGTAATATTTTCGACATCCATTGTGCTGCGATTCAGTTTTGGCAACATTTGTTTTCTCTTTTTATAAGTGAAAACGGGAATGCTATAATTTTTGTGGGGAATTTATGAAAGAAATTCTTCTGATATCAGCAGAAGAAAGAAATAATAATAAAATATAAACTAATATTCTCTTGAAAAATAAGACAACTTGTTCTGTAAGAAACAGTACTTTCACTCACAGATAAGCTAAGCATGTTTATTTCCGTTATTTTTAGCTTTTCTCTCCACTACACAGTTAGCTTTACTCTCAATTGGATAACGATAATAGTATAGGTGTCCCACGTTATAAATTTAGATATGGTTTAAAAATCCAAAAAGAACAGTCCGATAAATATACTTGTACAGTATATTTACAAAGTTGGGCCTGAGAAATATGGTTCTATATTTAAAAATATACGGCCCGAGCGCGAAGTGATCTATGCGTTATTGGCCCGAGCCCGGCCCATGATCTGTGTCGGGCCTAAGCCCGTGGGCTCAGCCCGGCCCCTTCACACCTCTAAGATGTGAACCTCCAGTTTATAATGGAATCCGAGTACGCGCTAGCCACTAGACCAACGCTCATTATTTTCTAATTATTTTATTAGGATCACACACTGAGACTTATAATCTTGTGTTAATACGTCAGTCCGTCCGTCCCTAACTTCGCACGATAACTTCAATGGATCTGATTTTTGTAACATTCTATTTTCTTTTGCAATAGATAGAGTGATTATCTCGTTCGAGTTCGTTAATGGAGTCAATCCGTTAACATCTTCACGGGTAACGGTGGCTATTCATATCCCGTTTAAATTCCATAACATTCCCTAACTTCTATGCAACCTGCGCAATAGCAAAGAAATGTTAGTTGCCTATAATACAAGGATAAGTAACTTTTCTTATTGCAATTGTCTGAGCCGAGTTCGTTAATGCAGTCAATCCGTTAATGAATTAATTGGTAACAATGGCTATCTATATCCCGTTTGAATTCCATAACTTTTCCTAGATTATATGCAACCTGCATAATAGCAAAGAAATGTTGGTTGCCTATAATACAAGGATAAGTAGCTTTTCTTATTGCAATTGTCTGATCCGAGTTCGTTAATGAAGTCAATCCGTTAATGAATAACGGCGATTTCAACAATGAATATCTATAGCCCATATCTCATACATATATAAGCGAATTTCTGATTTTTTTTTTTTTTTTGCGACAGATAGATAGAGTAATTATCTCGATCATGTATGTAAATGAGATCAATCTGTTACCCAATTAACCGATAACAATGACTTTAAATTCAATAAGATTTTTTTTAAAAAAAAAATCTACCTTTGCAACATATAGCTCAAGCAGAATTCACGAAACGCCAAAACGCAGGGTAACGGAGAAAATACTCATCTATTTATCTATCATCATAACTGAAGTTATCATGTACACTCGTGTCCAAATAATGATTTGCAGGGTACTTTTAATACTGATATTACGTGTATAATCGGGAAATGTATATTTGTGGTAAATTTCATAGGAAAGATGAGTAAAACAAAATGTTGCTAAATGGAGAACAAAGTTTTATTGTTCTTATTTACTGCCTTTTTGACATGAAATTTGCCACATACATGTCTTTGAAGATTATACACATACTAA
The DNA here is from genome assembly GCF_964235325.1 of Thermobia domestica. Taxonomy (NCBI): domain Eukaryota; kingdom Metazoa; phylum Arthropoda; class Insecta; order Zygentoma; family Lepismatidae; genus Thermobia; species Thermobia domestica. The sequence goes on from NC_137458.1 coordinate 9,159,591, forward strand.
CATTAGATATAAGAAATACTGGGCGAATTCGTTGTCAAATTACAGAGGTTGTTCAGCCTACATTTGGCCGATTTCGTTCCTTCCCCCTCCCGGGCAGAATGGATTCACCGGACCTGGCTCATGGCGTCCTGCAATGTTGTGAGTGGCTTCCTGGAAACGGAGTTGTTTTTCCGCGCGGACGACAATAACGCACAAAACAACAATTATAGTGAGTGTTGTCTTAAATTTGTTTCCAAGTGTTTGGGTTTCCGCTCTGTGACCCAAATGCCGCCCAAACTAAGCCGGTTTTGGGAAGGCTATGTTGCGGCTCTTTATGACGCACGCTTTAGTGTTTCTGTCATTAGAAAACAGTGCAAGAAGAATGGTTGCAACAGGAAGGGCGAATGCACCAAGGCCACCTCCACCATACAGGGGGAACTTCGCAAAATGGCAATGCAAGAAAATCCGCCAACACAAAAGTGTATGGCTAATCGTCTTGACGTGTCTTTGGGGACTGTGAGCCGGACATTACACTATCAACCCAAGCTGGAAAAAGCCATGAAAGCTCGCGGCCATCTTCTCACGGATGCCCACCAAAAGGAACGAAAGTGTAACGCCCAGAAGCTCTACGAACGGCATCTGGCAAAACAAAGGTGGATGGATGTACGTCGTAACACTCGATGAAGCATGGATTTACCTTTGCGGCAAACCGAGAGCCATCATGTACCGATAGAAAGGCGCCAAGAACTTCAGAATGTGGGTCCGTGTCTGTAAAGAATCCTTCCCAAAAGGGTTCATGGTCGTTACTGGCTACTGCTGTTACCGAGGTAAACTGAAGATTCGTAGGATGGCGGAGAACTGCAAAATAAATTCACAGTATTTTCAGGAACAGATCATGCGGCCCATCTACGAGCATGAGATTCCAACAATGTACGGAAATGACGCCAATCTGGTGCGCATTCACATGGACAAGGCCTCATCACATACCTCACGATCGTCCCTCGCACTCTACAGGGAGATGGAGGAGGGAAGTGGTATACAGGTGATACCTTTCAATGAGGTACCTGTAAAATCTCCAGATGCAAGTCCTATGGACTATTGTGGATTTGGATTGCTGAAGCGGGCTTTGGGAAAACGGCGTGTGAAAACTGTGGAAGGACTTTGGAAAGATGTGCAAAGGGAATGGAACAAGATTCCCCTCCCAGTTCTTCAGAGAAGCTTATTACAGTGGAAATTATGCTGTCGGGCTATTGTTAGGAACCAAGGGAAACACATCGAGCACTTACGGACCTGGCGCCATGGATTCTTCTATATTTTTCGGTAAGTCGAAATTGGCCAAATGTAGACTGAACAACCTCTGTATATTCCTACAACAACACATTTATAGACATGCGACAATAATTTTGGATATGAGTGTAAATCTTCTAAAGGGACACGGCCACTTTCTACGAGTTCTGTTTGCTACATTAGCAACTTGCGATGTAGTTTAACTTACTTTATTCTAAAATGCTGTAAAACTCTCATACATACTGTGCGAGAATCGAATAGACTTTACAAAAGTTATCGTGAAATTTCTTTTTATTTGGTCTAGGAATTAATTCGTGCGGGTGGACAAGAGATGGCGCAACGAACGGAGCGTCCCACAGTTCCGTGTATCCACACATGTGTTGCAAACCCCTGTCATCGCGTATCGTTCGTAGTATAGGGCAGTGGATTAAAGCGTCAACAACACCAGTTTGTAGTTAAGTGAACATGGCGCAATTTGTGCCTGATAAAGTGTTTTTGCGGGGTGTCCTGCTGCATTACTTTAACATGCAGAAAAGTGCGACTGAAAGTCATCGTATTTTGGTGGAAGTGTATGGTGACCATGCTCTAGCTGAGCGAACGTGTCAGAAGTAGTTTGCACGGTTTAGAAGTGGTGATTTCGGCTTGGCAGACCAAGAGCGAGCTGGACAGCCAAAAAAATTTCAAGACGAAGAATTGACAGCATTGCTCGAGCAGGATTCGTGTCAAACGCAGGAACAACTTGCAGCAGCATTAGGCGTTGATCAAACAACAGTCTCCAAACGCTTAAAAGCCATGGGAATGATTCAAAAGATGTCACATTGGGTTCCACATGAATTGAAAGACAGAGACGTTGAAAGACGAAAAACCATTTGCGAATTGCTGCTTCAACGACAGAGCAGAAAGGGGTTTCTGCATCGAATTATTACGGGTGATGAGAAGTGGATCCATTACGAGAACCCTAAACGAAAAAAGGCCTGGGTGAAACCAGGTGAACCAGGTCCATCACAACCAAAACGAGATATTCACTGTGCAAAGGTTATGCTGTGCATATGGTGGGATATGAAAGGTGTGGTGTACTATGAGCTGCTGCAACCGGGTGAAACTATGAATGGAGAACGTTATCGACGACAATTAATGCGTTTGAAGCAAGCTCTGGCCAGAACACGACCAGAATGGGAGAACAGACATGATAAACTTATTGTTCAACATGATAACGCTCGCCCACATGTCGCAAAACCGGTCAAAACCTATTTAGAAAATGTCGGATGGGAAGTTTTACCCCACCCGCCGTATTCACCAGACGTTGCTCCTTCGGACTACTACTTGTTCGATTGCATGAACATCGATTTGATTGGACAGCGGTTTACTTCTTCAGAAGATATCGAAACATGGGTCTCTGACTGGATCGCTTCCAAGGATGAGGACTTCTTTCGCCACGGAATCCGTACATTGCCTGACAGATGGGCGAAAGTGGTGGCTAGCGATGGACAATATTTTTCTTAAGGTATTTATGTATTTTGTGTTTGTACTACAGCTTCAATGTGTGCGTACCAACCGCACGAATTAATTCCTAGACCAAATAATTATCGTAAATAATATCCGGAGGAAGTTAAATATACCATTCTTCAGTGGTCTTTTCTAAAATAGTGTTTAGAAGAGATCATTGCCTAATTCAAAGAAAATACGCGTCGCATTCTTTTTACGAAAGTTACCGTGAAACATTTTTTTTTTTTTACAGGGGAGCATATACATATCATACGAGAAGACTAGATTCACCGTTCATTCTTAACTCATTTTAATCTCAAGTACAAAGGATTACGGGAAAGAGTCAAAGGAAATATACACAAAATACTGTAGTACAGGGCTCATAGCGAGTCACTTTTTTAAAATTAAAAGTTAATTTTTTTCAAATTGGTCACTAAAAGTTACTTTTTTCCCAATTTGTCACTAAAAGCTACTTTTTTGGGAGATAAAGTGATTTTTTCGTGTGACTTATGTATTGCATTGGCAGCTTTCTAAGAAAAAATATAAAAATAAATGGAAAAAGGCAGAAACTTGTTACTCATTACTCTTCTGAAAGCTTCAGTACTTACTGCCACATGTGAAACAGTCAGCTTTATTCTCACTTCAGGTTTTATTCTTTCTAAAGCACAGTGGATGGTTCGTGGATACTTAAGCTCTCAAGGTGGGGTTGAGAACCCTTCTGTGTCTATCCTTTCTTTTATCATAATAGTCTTTTAGTTTTCTCTCGTAATAGGTAACGCCCCGCTCAACGTTGTGTGTGTGTGTTTGTATGGTTCATAATCTTCGACTTGTGTTATGCTTCTTGTATGTTCTTCTTAAGAGTAGGTGATGAATTTGAATATTTCACGGCTTTGAGAACTCTCAATGCTAAGTTAAATATAATGTCTGGGATGAAGAAATTCGGAAATAGGCCAGAACTGGTTCCACTTACTCAGAATCTTCTTACATCTGCTAAGTCTGCTTACCGTAACTACAAAGCATACTTAGAAAACCTAAGAAAGGAGGAAGCTCAAAAAGAAGAAGTAAAGATGAAATAAAACAACAAACAAAGAGAGAGGCGCTAGAGAAATTGACAAAGGAAAAAAAGGACATGATGAGATTTTGGCCACTTTTCATGTGCTTTTGGTCGCTTTTTCGCGTGCTTTTGGGCACTTTTCAACTATTTACAAGAGATCGGACCACTATGAGCCCTGGTAGTATCAAAACCGGATGAGTTTTACATAAGTTATCGTGGAACATTAAAAAAAAAAAAAAAGCCGATGAAAGGTGGTCAGGAGCGTCATTTCAGATTTTGCTTGGGGGGGGGGAGACCTTGATTTAAGTAAAATTTCTCGTTTTTTACTGATTTACTACTATTCTTTTGATAAAATCTATATAAATCTCAAACTCAGGGGGGGAATTGCCTCTCCCTGGCCCCTAAATGACGCCCCTGGGCGGAGTAATATCAGTACGCTATCCTTTACTAGTTTCAGCTTCATGTAGAGTGTATGATTAAGAAACCTTGAGGAGAATACTCGACATATTATACTAAAATCGAGAGTTGTATCTATGAACATAGTTTTTAAATTGGGAAGTAGAGAATTTATACCACATGAAAAAGGATTTAATTCACCTTTCTCATTCTTGACTAATTGGAATCCCAAGCACTGGATTACGGAAAGAAGTCAAACAAACTGTATGTTATATTTCAGGGCGCAAAATTTCAGGTCACCACTGGTGACTAGTGTTCGGTAGGAATGATTTCTGTTTAAACCCACAGGGCTGCGCAGTTTTAAGTTTCGCACGAAAGCAATTCTCACTGAGTGAGAGAAAACACGACATGTGAAGTCTTCACAACGTTGTAATTCGCCCCTCTCTTATCCTCAATCGAAAGATATAAGATATTTTTTTAACATGTATATGGACTATCCAATTCAAAATTGGTTGTCCTGAATTTAATTCTATCGTTTTGAAATTTTATGCCCTGATGTAAATTCCTTCTTTGTCAAACCAAAGGCCTTGTGGGGGGGGGTCTCATATTTTGTACGTTGAGAGATACTGGAAACCATGATTTTTGGATTGGCGAGTGCGTCTGACTTTGAAATTTTGCGCCCCGCTATATTGTACAAAAACCGAAATCAATTTTAGAAAATTTATATTTGAATTCGAAAAGAAATCGAGGGGAAGGGCCAGGAGAGTAAATCCATTACTTTATTTATTTATTTTTTTTACTGATTTTAGCCCTGCAGAGGGGATTATAAGCAAGCCACAAAGAGAATATATGACAAATTGCGCCAAAAGTGAACATTTTAAAAGAAAATTATCGTGTAACATATTTTTCTCAATTTCGGGGTGTTAATGCACTCTTTCATTCTTGGCAGATTTAAACTTCAATTTGGGAGGAGTGGATATTCACAATACCATAAAGAAAATATTGTCATACTAGATTCTTTTTTCGTAGTTTATATTGGAAATGACTTTCATGAACATATGTATAAAGTTGCAACGTAGGGTTAATTTTACCCCTTCATATATGAGGGATTCCAACCTCAAAAAATAGGATTAATTCTGCAACTGAAAAGAAGACAGGCCTGAAACCTGCCACAGAGGTTTGGGGGGGGCAATGAATATGTTAGGGGGTCAAGTCATTAAAAAATCTTTTATAAATATCTAAATTGTGTTTTTGTATTAATAATAGCATTTTATATTGAGGTATGGAGGGGCCACGAAAAGTTTAGGGGGCAAGGCCCCCTAACCCCTCTCTAGTTGCGGGCCTTAAGGAAGGTATATAAAAGTTTCATCAAAATCGAACGAGTTGTACGAGAGTTATCGTGGAACAGATAGACGGACAGATACACAAATGAGAATCAAATCGAATAGCAGAAGCTTCGCTAACATTCACTCCAATAAAGGTGTCATCTTAGGAGTTTGTTGGTAGCCATATTATTCCCAAAAAATGGAAAATGAAATTTTCAAAAATGAGTTACAAACATTATAAAAACACAATAAACACTAATGTCCTAATTTTATAAGGATTTGAATGAAAATTCACTAATATGATGGGAATATTAGCAGTAAAAGTAAAATACAGTAGAACAAGTGAATATAACTGTGCATACGTTACAAAGTGCATTTAGAGGGAACTTCATCATTCTGCAATTCATTTGTAATTTGGCGCTCCCAGATACTGCACCGGAGAACAAATGTCTTCCTTGTCGCCTTAGCTACGCCACTGGAGTTATTGGAAGAGCATTTTTAAAACACCACCAAATCGCACATCAACAAATTACAGTTTTACGTAACTGATTTTCAAAATGAGGTTTATCAACAGATGGAAAAGTAATTTTCTCTGAACGCCTGCCAGGCAATAGCATCTAGTTTCCAGAGATTTCTACTACGGCAACATACTTTAAACAGGAGAGCACAAAGCTAGCAGGAGAATAAGGAAGGAAAAATAGCTTTTTCTGTCAGAGATGTATCCAGATAAAAGAGATGGAATTTAACGGGGAACTTGTGACGAGCTCTCCGGAGACCTGCATTTGATTCCCTCTGACAGAAAGCTCATGTGATTCAAATCCTACCCCTAAAAGCACAGATAGTATGCCCAATTGTGACCAACTAACTGCCAACGTTGGCCTTACGTTGTAATTGATCGCCTTGCCGAGCATTTGCCGAACAACACATCTGCCAACGTTGGCCCTACATTATAACTAAATGCCTTGCCGAGCATTTACCAACCAACTCATCTGCCAACGTTGGCTCTACGTTATTATTGACCGCCCTGCTGAGCATTTGCCAACCAACTCATTTGCCAACATTGGTCCTACATTGTAATTGATTGCTTTGCCGAGCATTTGTCAAGCATCTCAATTGGCAACACAACCCCTACGAAAAAAGTAAAATTTGGGGATTGAGAGTATGAGATCAAAACGGGTTAAGTTCCAAAGTTGGTCGTCCGTTTCTAGCAAAATTTTGAAAATTTACCGGGAAGAAATAAATAATTTGCTTGTTAGTGTGCTTGATAATGTATAAGGAGAGCGAAAGTTGTATTTATTTCTTAAATATACGGTTCTAAACATGGAACTATTTGGCAAGAAGAGGGAACTACTTGGCGCAAGGTTACTTCATGGTAGGATTATGGGAACGTAATGAGCACTTGTTTTATAAACATGGCTGGTGATAATCAGGAAAATTTATTAAAAGTAAGTGAAAATCACGGCTTAATAAATTTAAAAGTAAATTGTAGAAAATGCGGTAAGCAAATAACTATAAAGAAACATGGAGAAAGTTATATTTTTCAATGTAACGGTACTATAACCAATATGGCGGCAAGGTTCTAGAACACAGATCCCCCTTCCCATTTAGCTGTAATAAAGATAGAAAACAACGTGCCCTGCGGGGCTCTAACCCGCCTTTACTGGACAACGCTCGCTCGGCAATACTATGTGAATTAAATATTAAACTTTGGTACAGAAAGGAACCAACTATTACGCTTTTATCCAAAAATTAGGCGGACGACCAACTTCAGAATAAATGCCTTCAAAACTGTTAGATAAATGACGGCAAATTCTTTGATGGCCAACAGACACTTTAAACAACGTCGAGCCAACACATTTTTTCAACTGTATTTTTTGAATTGTCAGTTTCCCAACCTCACCGACCATTAATCCACCAACTATTAACCATTAACCTACCTACCTAACCTACTAAGGACCCTAAGCTGGGGACAAGGGTGCCGATTTCTCTGTAAATTTTGGGGAGCTCTTTCAGATGCAGAAGGTATATATATGAGAATTTTAAGACAAATTGCATTCAAATTATGCCAAATATTGTATATTCATAAATACAATAGGGGTATCCACATGAGTTTTTGGGGGACCGGGCGCCCTGGACCCCCAGGATCGGCGCCCTTGGCTGTATATCGACGTCTCATATAGCATCTGCACTGAAGAGGAGCGGTCAGCTCTTAACAACCCACGTTCGCTCAGCTCAGTATTAAGGGGATAAATCAATGTAACGAACACAAAATAAACGAATAAAGAGAAAATAAATTAAAGCCACTTACAACAGCTTTAAAAGACATTTTTTTATTTTCTCCTCCCATAGACCATTGAGTGTATAACATTTTGTATCCACACACATGCAGTGTTGTAAGTGGGTCTTTCAAACAACCGTATAAACAAACGCCAAGCCAACCTTGCTTACGAGTTTTGTGGTAGAATTCCACACATGATATGTGAATACATTAGGTGTTTAAGTGGAAGCAATTATTTTTCTCTGAGATGAGTAAATAGTAGTGCTAGCTGGCGTCCACTGTGACGGCGGAGAGTGGTGTAATATTTGGCCACCAGGGAGCAGTTTATTTTATTTTTTCACCAGCATGATTCACGGAGGAAGAGATATGATAAAAAGTTCGTTGGAAACTGGATATGCTATAATAGAGGGCTCTTCAACGCAGTAAGCAAAACAAAAAGCGGTCTCGAAATTTACAGTGTTGGCAGATACTCCATCAACAGAAATACCCATGAATATTAAAAATAATACTATATTTCTTTTATGAAGGTTCATAAAATAATTGTCCATCAAATGCTTATAATAAAAAATCTCATACCCAAAGATTTCTGGCTGAAGAGAAAGTGTAATCTTTTAAAGCTTGCTCATTTGGGGTGTGGGGAAAGAAATCCATTTTTAAAATAATAATGCGAATTTCCACTAAAATACACATTTAATATTTAGATTTTAAAAAATAAATGTAAAACATTGATATAAAATGCCGCTTAAAATATATTTTCAAACAATTTCCAATATTTAACGATATTAAGAAAAGAAATATCCGAATTTTCTCTCTCTCGAAAAAGCATCCGCAATTTTATTGGTCCACGTCATAGATGTTCCTGTAGTTGACGCCTGCCTTTGCCCAGCATAGATAATGTACGAAACTGTATAACTTTTATCTTTTTTACGACAGTAAAGACAACTGATATCTATGCAGTTACGGAAGAAGGATTTCTAAAAACTGGTCCATCGCAATACCGATTACTGCAGAGTTTAATTAAATGGAGAAAATATGAAGAATACTAAAGAGGTGTATTGGGTTCCTTATGCACATTAAGAACCTCTCATAATGATAGGGAACGAACTGAACTGAAAGAGAAAGACATGTCTAGTAACTTGGTCTTGGTCTGGGTGGTCTTGGTCTTGGTGTTGCACACCCGGTCTTGGTGTTGATTTTGGTCTTGCCTGCAAGAGTCTTGCAAGTCTTGCTTTTAAGAAATCTTATGCTTTCCATAGGTAAATTTTACTCTGGATATAAGGGATAATAAAGTCTACATTGCACCAATACTAACGGAAATATAATGCATGTTTCTAAACGTAATAGTTTACCTTCGTGTATGATGATAGTGTACAACATAGGCAATGATGACCTTTATTTTTTTTTTCAATGGCTGCCCACGCTTCACTATTTGTAAGATAAATCACAATGTTTCGTAATATATATATATATATATATATATATATATATATATATATATATATATATATATATATATATATATATATATACCGTATATTTTAACAGATCGAATACACAAACTAGGAAGGCTACTCCTGAGACACATGAAAGAAAATCAAGACGGCACAGATTACTGAAATATCATAAATTTTTCAAAATTACCGTACTTTTACACTCTAAAAGCGTCAGATTTCTTTTTCTTTTCAACCACGATTACCTAATCTTTGTATTGAACAAATTTCCAATTAAATATTGAGATTTTGTTTTACTGATTCTAATATGAACTCTATGAGGCAAAGGCTTTCGAAATGTGGACATGGAGGAAAAAGGAGAACATTAGCTCGGTTGAAAGAAAAACGAATGAGAAGGTGTTAGAAATAGTAGCAGAAGGGAAGAAAAGAAAAAGTTTAGATGTAATTAAGAGGAGGAAGAGGAATTGGTAGGGATATTGGCTGAGGAGGAACTGTATTATGAGAGACATGCTAGAGAGTATGGTGGAAGGAAAGAGAAGGAGGGGACGAAGGAGACTGTAGTTGAAGGAAGATATTAAAACAGAAAATTGCAACGTCAAGACGAAGAGACTAGCTGAGGACAAGCGTACATCGAAGCATTTTAGTTGCAGCAAGTGACCTGCCGATAATGGCAGAATAGCTATGATGATGATGATGATGTTATGTTTAGCAATATTTGCCAAAAGAGAGAGAGTAAAAATTAAAATAATAAGTAAACCTCTTAATATTTTAGAATAATTTGAGTGAAAACTGAAAATGACTGTATATATTTTGTAACTATTCTATCAGGCCTTGTTTCCATTTTATACTAATACACAATAACACACTGAGCAAGGCTATGTGATAATATGTAGAAAAACAGTATCACGTAACAGTTTCAACACAATAACTGTGTCTTCATCAGACTTCCACTCTTTCTGGCTGCTTGGAAATAGTGAAGTTGGGACCGGTGCTTAACTGCAGGAATAATATGTTAGAACTGTTGGAGAAAAAGCTTAAGAGAAGGACAAGAAAGTAAGAGAGTAGAGAATAGGCAAGAGGTTAAGAGGATGATAGATAAATTAGGAAGAAGAAATGAGAGCACAGTGCTATTTAGTCTGGATGTTAAAAGTATGTTCCCGAGCCTTAAGAGAGAAGAAATATTGAGAATAATAGAAGATGAAATGGGTGAAAAGAGAATAGAAAATTGGGACAGTAAGAAGGTAAGAAAAGGATTAGACGCATTGTGGGAGAATGGATACTGCATAATCAGAGACAGGATTGTTAAAATAAAGGAAGGACTTAATATAGGATCTTGTTTGAGTCCAGTACTATCAGATATAATAATGAATCGATGGAAGAAGGAGACGATAGAAAGAGGAGGAGAAGGACTGCTTCTTTTTTTGCCGTTATGTGGACGATTGTTTAGGAATATGGAAGGGAACGAAAAGGCAGCTGGAGAAATTCATAAGGGACGTGAAAGATGAAAAGAAAGGGATTAGACTAGAAAATGAAATAGAAGTAGACAAGGAAATAAACTATTTAGATATGAAAATAAAGAAGTCGGAAGGAGGAGAGTTTATTACATCCTGGTACCAAAAAGAGTGTGCAGCGGAAGTGTATTGCCACAAACGAAGTGATGTGGATGAGGGTACAAAGAAGAATTTCATAAAAAGCATGGAAGAAAGAATAGGAGACCTAAACACAAATGAAGAACAGAGGAAAACAGATTTAAAGAAGTTCTGGACACAACTAAGGAGAAATGGATACTACGAAGAGGATAGGGTCACAAGAGACATAGCAAGAGAGAGAAAGAAGACAAGAACAAAAAATGATTTGGAGTAGAAAGCCTAGGCAAAGAAACAGAGAAGATAAAGATAATGGTTCGGAAAGCAGGAATTAGGACGTACAGGAGAAGAGGAAGCAGAATAATTGAACTAGTCAGAAGAACCAAGAGAAAAGCAATAGCGGACAAAGATCAAAGGGGAGTAATATATAGAGTAGGATGCGCGGAGTATAACAAAATTTACATAGGAGAAACAAAAAAAATGCAATAAAGGATTAAACAGCACCAGGATGATGTAAGATTGAAAAGGGACAACAATGCGATATACAAGCATCAGAAAGAGACAAACCACAGGATACGGTGGGAAGGAGCAGAGGTCATAGAAGTAGAGAACAGAACTTTGGTGAGAAAATGGAAGGAAGCCAGGGAGATTATGAAGGCAGGAGACAAGATGATGAATTGGAATGCAGGATTATCGATAAATAAAGAGTGGGAGAAGATTCTGCTTAAAGAAGAAGAAATGAAAAGGGAGAAAAAAGAAAGAAGAAAAATTAACAAGGAAAATGAGGATAATTAGAGGACAGAATGCATCCAGCGAAAAAAGTAAACTTTTAATTGGACATGTGTGCAGCTAAAAAGTGAAAGTGAAAGCCACACAAGTGTTACTTTTTAATGAAGGGGCGGAAACTAATTAAAAGTTGATCTACGAAGAGTATATATAAGTGATGACCAACTCTCAAGCAGCCAGAAGGAGTGGAAGTCTGATGAAGACACAGTTATTGTGTTGAAACTGTTACGTGATACTGTTTTTTTTTTTTTTTTTACATGTTATCACATAGCCTTGCTCAGTGTGTTATTGTGTATTAATATATTTTGTGTAAACTCAATTTGTATAAATACTTTTGACCTATATTAGAAATACAAAATAACGGCATCATTGGAAATACCTGTACAAAATCACTCTCACTTGTGAATATGGATTATTTATTGTTGTATAATTTATATTGCTCAATCTTCGATGTGCCGTATACCTAAAGAGGCTAAAAGTTATATTGATAAACAATTTTTCAACGTACAAGCATCTGCCCACGAAATCAAACTTGCGGTCACATGCACTAAGTTTTTGTCAAGGTCATGAAAATGTTATCTCGATATTAATTTTATGAGCATACATTGAACATTTCCAACGGATGCTCGAGCCTCGGAGCCAAGGCCACACCCATGTAATCGGCACCTATGATGTACGGAATTACCCATATTCAGTACTACAGAAGAACACCACTAATATTTTTTGAAATGAAATGAAATATCTAGTTTAACGTCCCACGATTATATACATCGCGGCTAAGGGAAAGGGTAATGATGAGAAATGAATGAAATAGTAGAATGAAGAAAGTAGGAGGAAATGGGAAAACCCCGAGATAAAACATACACACGGTGTTTGTCCAGCAAAAGCTCACATGGTGCAAGCTGGGATCGAACCAGGAACCTCATGCACTAAAGGTGAACGCTATATCACTGGGCCACCACGCTTAAAGCAACTGAAGGGGGAAAAACAAAATTCTCTTTTGCTATATTTATTCCAGGACGAGCCGACAAACTTTACCAGCTCGAAGGTCAAATTTAAATTTACTCCAGATAACACACACACCTGTAGAATAGTGTTTGATTTCCCGCATTGTTTAAAAACGCACGAATGCATAGTAACCCAACACCAATGACACATTTCTTTGTAGAGCTCCCTCGTGGCTAAGCGGTTAGCGTACGCGCCTTTGGCGTGGGAGACCCGGGTTCGATTCCCGGCGGGAGCTCATGTGGTTCGGATTCCACGTTAATCAGTAGGTCCACGTCTCATATAGCCTCGCTGCTGAACGGGACGCTAAGCTAAAATCAACTCAACTCAACATTTCTTTGTATGCAACAAGCTCTGATTAGAATGACACCTGCGTGGCTTGAAAACGAGTAATAACTACAGAAAACGCAAATAACCGATTCAGAAAACGACATACTGTAGCTGTATGCTACACGGGGATATCGATTCACGCTGATTGCATAAAATACTGGGAACATCTTCACGAAGGTGACCAGACGTCCCGTTTTAGCCGGGACAGTCCTTTATTTTCAACCGTTCCGTTTTTTTCTGATTCTCAAACTGGACGCCTAAATGTCCCGTTTTAAAGCAAACATGACCCAGGTGTCCCGTAATTATTATTCAAAATGTAAATGGTCAATGCTAATTCTACACTCTTCCGTATCAACACTCGTTGGGAAGGTTCAGCCGTGCTTAGAACTTCTGAATATTCAAATGGGAATTGAGTGTTCTGTGGTTCAAGTGGGAATTGAGTGGGAATTCTGAGTGTTGAAGTAGTTAAAAGTATTGTTGGGTAGTACTTAAGTTAGAAACGATGTGTTATCATTCTTACTTGTGTATTTTGTAAATTGAAGACACTGCTGAATCCCAAAATGCAATGTGTAATTAACCCCCCGCTTCGCCGATTCCTATGCGTCCCGTTTTTGAAAGTAAAAGTTCTGGTCACCTTGATATTCACTCCAACGACATTTTTACTGAAGCCAAGAAATTCAAGTGAAAGATGTAATGATTTTTTCCCTTTTTACATTCTAGTAAAAAAAAAATCAAGTAGTACCGGTACTTGTGCAAGACTCTTGCGCAAGAGTCTTGGTCTTGGTCTTGCAGGTATGGTCTTGGTCTTGGTCTTACATCGGGATTCCTGGTCTTGGTCTTAGCCTTGCATGCAAGACTCTTGCAGAAACTGCAAGACCAGGACTCTTGCGCTCATCACTAATCGATAGCTAGTGGTGCACTCTTCATGGGTTCGATTCAATGGGGAACACAAAAAATATATTATTATTATTCACTGTCAGCAATAATCCGTCTCTTATGGCTTAAGGGCATAATCGTGGGACGTTAAACTAATTTTATTTTATTTTATTTTTTTACGAAAGAGGTAGGTGAATTTGTTGCCTAAGTGTAGAATTTGTTCAAATACAACCTCAAATAAGTCTTATTATTTGACTATCAATCTTACGTATTTCGAATCTCTGTTGGAAGCCACGGTGACTGCTTGCTGCATTCGGATGTGTGGACCGAGTGCTCCAGATGAGAACCTTTTCCTAATTTTGTGTTTTAAGATATCAGTGAATAGACTCTTTCAGAGACATTGTTCTGTGAATGTAATTGATATCGATTTGAATGGAACTTTGTATTTTTCTTCCTCAGCTGTCTGCAGGCTGTTTAGTTCCTGTGATTTTAAAGTGCAAGTTAATGAACTATGTATCGTCAGATTCGAAAATATACTGTCAAGCTAGCATTTACCAAATCAGCACGTATGATTTGTCCTACTGCTCTACAGACTCACGGATGACTGGAAAACAAACCTTTAACTGGATCACATTGCTGAGATCCTATTAAGTTCTGAAGAATACTGTAAATTTATGAAATTTTGTAAGGCTGGTGTTTTTTTTTTTTTTTTTTTTTTTTTTTTTGAGAAGTTTCTACATGATACTCCACCAAAATCCCGTTTTGTTCATAGCGATGGCACCGAAAATAAGGTACAAAACACCAGCGGCATGTAAGCAGATGGGCGTCACCTGAACTATTTTGCGAAAAATAGCACTTTTTTCCAGGGCGTCCTGATAGCAAGTAGTCATTTTTCCAGTGTTGCACGATACGTGATGCCACCCGTACCGTCCAAGTATGGAAAATCGAACACTCCGAAAACTCGTTCCCTTTTATGACCCCTTTTTTAGATTGTATCCGTTCTCTTTTACGACTTCTTTTTCAACCTTTATTTTAACATATAAAAAATTACATAACAGTATGAACAGATATCCCAATCAGAAATTACTGAGACTATGAACACCTATTTTCGCAACTCCCTATGTAACATAGCAGAGCTGATAAAAAAGTATGGCATAGTTTCGCAACCTCCTATGTAATAACAGTGATGATAAAAGAGTATGATCACCTTTTTAACCTTTATGTAACATAGAAAAAATTACCCAGGAAAGGCTACAGCTTAAAGAATAATAGGGTGTACTCGTTCTCTTTTTCAACCTCTATTTAAGATACCAGAGATTACCTAAGGTTATGGCATATAGTAGAAATTTCAACCCCTGTATAGCATAGCAGAGATAAAAAGAATACGAATACATATTCCAACACAGTAACCTTTAAACCCCTATTTAGGATATAAGGATGTACTTGTTCTCTTTTATGACACCTTTTTCCAATCAACATAGGGTATCAGAGATTATAAAAGACTATGGCCTTTTTTCTACTCGTATTACCAAAGGCCACAAGCACTGTTTTTACCCCTTTTTAAGATAGAAGCAGAGACCTTGTTCTTTACAATCCTTATTTTGAATATGCTAATTGAGAATATTATATTAGTTATGTGGGATTACACCTTTTTAATTGATTTATGCTGATTACGAATATATTTGTTTTTATCTAGGCCTGATAGTTTATGTAGGATATGCCCTTTTACAAAATAATTAACTAATTTGTATAAAACTATAGGGGTTTTTGAACATGCTAATTACGAATGTAATATTTATTTTTACCTAGGCTTTACAGTTTATGTGGTATAGGTCCTTTTATAAAAAAAATAACCGATTTGGAGTTTTAAATTCTTACCAAGTATATTTTATACAACCCTTTTTTGAATACGCTTTATATAGGTCAGAGGTCAAAGGTCAAATATTTATCTGTGCATAATTCGTAAACAGTACAACATATATTTGGTACGGATCTGTCTGGATCCTCCGGAAGAATCTGGGGCACAACTTTTGCATTCAAAATGTGTGCGCCTAACAATGATGGAATACGTGTTCGCCGATTTTTCCATCTACCCAACCCTTTTCCGTAAAATTGGCCCGGGGTCAGACTTTATAGATGTCTTGTAGTTATAGCACGTGCTCTACTTTGCCCTGCTCTTGCGGACGTATACACCATTTTGCAGAAAAACGGACATCACTATTTGCTTCCGGGGTTTTAACATTACACATGCTTTTCTTTTTATGCGTATTCACCAGTTCCAGACCAAGTACTTTCCTTGTTAGTATACTATATATGTGCCATACTTTATTTCATTTTCCAAATTCTGTAGTGGAATTGGAACATCCTTTACCTAACTCATAACTTCTGAGTATACCTCGTACAAATCTAATATTGTGTTTCTTTGGTATTGTTACTTTTTTTTTCAGAATTTGCTAATATGTGATAAGTAACTTAAGGATTATTCTAATAATTATTATTATGCACCAATGAACAAATTCTGGGTAAACCACTGGTTTCAGGTATAAGAGATGGAACAATATGTATCTTTATCTTTGGAAACACAAACTAAAAGCTTGTATTCAGCAACGGTAGAAGAACCAGTTTTGTACCCTAATTAATTAATTACAATCCGCTCCATTCTGTGTTGGGAACTTTGTTATATTCCACACCCATTTAAACACCCTCTTCTTCCATCCTTTTGCCAACCCTTTCCCTCACATCCTGTACAACCGCCTCTCTTCTGCATCCCCCTTTTACCCTAAAATTTACAATGAAAATTTTACCGTTGTACCACACCGTTTGTAGACCTCAGGTAATCCTCTAATATCTGGCCTCTGCGGTTGACGAGAGTGCTTGCAGCAAATGGTTCTAGATCCGATTAGAAGCGACGAGCACAGTAAAGCACTCTGCATCTGCCATTCCGATGTTCTCGGAGGGCAGTCTTTCTGCTCTGTGTGTGTGTGAATTTCTGAGCTCATATGTGCGTTCTAGACCCACCAAGTTATAATTTCTATCAAGATTTTATTTAAAAAAAAATAAAAAAAAAACTTGTCATATTTGTGAAAAAATATAAGCACAGAAATAATATCCAGTACAGTTCCCACCCTTTTCAAATTGGTCCCTCTTAAACATTATTCTAAAATTCAGGCTATCATGGAACGTCTTGAAGTCTCTATGGTACAATAGAACGTTTCTCAAACTGTGGTCAGCGGATCACAAGTGGTCTTCCTCGAGATTTGCTCTTGTCGTCCCCTTAGATAAATATTTAGTCCCAAAAAGACCGATAAAAAGCGAATTACGTATCATACTCTATAGTTGAGAATCTGAAACGGGTATAGATGGTAAAGATTTTACAAATTCGAATAGCTTATGTAGATGTATTAGCATAATATCCCTAACAGCACAATTACATAGCAGGCATATGCCTATCATGTTCCCTCAGGTACATGGGAATGTGTCCAGCATGTGCCTTATGTACACCTTGTCTCAAAAAGGTTGAGCGCATTCTTTATTGGTGTTTTGAGGCAAAAATTTTCTAAGTCCAGCTTCGGGTATCTTCGGGAAAAATTAAGCCAGGTTCGAACCTCCAAGCCAGCCTTTGCAATCGGGAAAAAGTTTGCAGATGTGTTTTTCTTCTTTTAAATATAATAAGACTTGTTACCAAGTGTTTAAAAAAGCAACATTGATTGAAATACTTAATGATACAATATTTCGAAACGTTTTATTAATGTCACCATATGCTTGCTTATCATTTAGCTCTCCATACGTAATGGAACATTTAAATACGTAAAGAATCTTTCCATATGTAAAAGAATGCTCAAAATTAAGAAATAGAACATAATTATCGCCTGAGTACTAAAATAAAAGTCAAAGTAGAACAGAAACAGCGTTTGTAATGGATATGAATGTCATAATTATCTTGAGATTCGTTATACAACGCTAGAAGCTTAGTTCTGGAAGTTCTTGTGTTAGCTCATTGGTAAGCTGTCGGATTTCAAATCATAAGGTTGTGAGTTCGATCCCCCTCTGGGTCAATACTTTTTTTTAAATTATATTTTCCGCAATGCATGAAAAATTATATAAAATAATTACATTAAAATACATAAGTTGTTTATATATAACATAATCATTGCAGAACATAGTAATTATTATGTTTAAAATATAACATCTGAGATAATTTTCACAGTAGGTCGGTATTATATATGAGAATGTTAAATACAAGTTAGGAAAATCGTTTAATAGCAATAAATAAGTTATGTAGTGTATTTATTTGCAGCTATTTGTCATACAGATTTAACTTCTCAATATTCTCATTACAGTATGTTATTTATATTCGTGAAATGCAGTATATTCCTACTGATATAGAAAATGTATAAACAGAGTATCCAAAGTCGTATCCTGCTTCAAGACACATAACTTTTCCCGATCCCCTTAACGTCACGGGAAGAAACACAAATTCTCTTTAGAACGGAATGTCGTTACTTAGAGTCTTATTCGAATACGTTGAATATGCTTTTGTGTATTCATCTCTCTCTCTCTCTCTCTCTCTTTCGCTTTGTTTATGTGTGTGTGTGTGTTGCGGAATATCTTAAGTTGAATACAACATTTGCAAAGTATATGAGCATCATTGTCATCGAATACCAGAAATTGAAAGTCGTGTTTCTTCAGGTTGGGTTTGCGAGTTCATGTTAGCTCACTGGTAGAGTACGGACTTGCCACTGAAGAGGTCTTGAGTTCAAAGCCTACAGCTAATTATCATTTTTTTGTTAGTAGGATTGCACAGAAATCGGATACAAGGAGTGGTTTACTTCTACAAATATTTTCAGAAGCGTTTAGGTAGCCCTGAAAAGGGCTGTTTTCGGGAGTTAAGGCGGGGGCATTAATATTGTGTCCAAGACCCTTCTGAATTTATTACACGCTCCATTCTTCTGGGCATGGAATCTATTACATGGGTGACAAATCTATCTCCTTCCCCTACCTCCAGCCATGCTTCGGAAACAAGATGCCACAGGTCATCCTGAGTTCTTGGTGGATCTGCCTCAGGCCAACTTTCCCTTAGAGTACGCTTCACTTCTGCCCACATATTTTCCATGAGATTGAGGTCTGCTCCACGAGGCGGCCAGTCGATTAAATCAATCTCAGGGTGCCCTGCGAACCATTCCTGAACCACATGGGAAGTATGTATTGGCGACTGGTATTGCTGGAACTGAATTACACCATCAGGCTGAAATACTCGTACAGATGGCACCATGATATTACTGATAATGTCTAAGTACTGAGCATTGTCCAGATGTCCTTCAATTCTATGAAGCTGTCCTGCTCCGCGACTGGAAATCCAACTCCAACATAAAATAGATACATGGCCACTGCGATTGCAAGCAGCCACATATCCATGGTCATTTCGGGTGCCTCTCGGACGATACACAAAACGGCGTCCCTCCTTTGATGTTGTGAATATGGATTCATCTGAGAAAACTAAGTTTTCCCAATTGAGACCCACATTCGCCTGTGCAAACGCGAGACGGTAAATTTTGTGGTCGTCTGAGAGTTTTTCCTTCACGGCAGCAACACGGCCACGTAACCCAGCATGACGAAGCCTTCGCAGAGCTGTATGCTTACTACCAGGAAAGAGAGAAGCTTCCCTTAGCTGTCTAGACGTACTTAGTGGGTCTAACCGGGCTTAGTTTACTAATCTCGCATCTTGAGCTTCGGTTGACACATGCGGACGACCAGGAGATCGTAAATTACCAGCCTGACCTGTAGCACCATATTTCCGAATCCATCGCCTTCCTGTAGAGGCCGGGACACCTACTCGCCTGCTAGCTGCAGTTGCAGAATAACCTTCCAACTCCCATAAAGTAATTACTGCTGTACGTCTATCCATAGTTACCAATGTTCTGAGCTGTGAGAAGGAAGCAATAGGTAAAAGCTAGTACCTGACGTGTGATTGGTTACTTGCACGACACGCCTATTGTGGGGAACAGCGTTGCCAGATCTAGCATAATGATGCTAGATCTAGCATAATTTGCATGTCTCTAGCATCTAGCATCTTGCTTTTAGCATCCTGCCCAAATCTAGCACAATTTCAGCAAGTTATCAAAAAGCCGTAAAACCTGGAGATGAGAAAGAAGTTGGTCGTGGGAAGAAAAAGAACGGCAGAAATGGGGTCTAGGTCAAAACCCCCACAGCCAAAACCCCCACACTCAAGAAATGTCAAAACACCCACACAAACGGTCATAACCCCCACACAAATGGACAAATCTCCCAAACGAACGAACGGTCAAAACCCCCACACTCAAGAAATGTCAAAACGCCCACACGATCGGTCATAACCCCCACACAAATGGACAAATCTCCCAAACGCACGAACGGTCAAAACCCCCACAGCCAAAACCCCCACACTCAAGAAATGTCAAAACGCCCACACAATAGGTCATAACCCCCACACAAATGCACAAAACAGCCACACATAGCAACGGTCATAATCCCCACATAAATGGACAAAACTCCCACACAAATGGTCAAAACTCCCACATGCAGAAATTGTCACAACTGCCACACAAATGGACAAAACCCCCACTAAATCGGACAAATCCCCCACACTCTGAAATGATCCTCATTCCACGTCTTTGTTGTGGCTCTTTATGACGCCCAAGAAGAATAGTTGCAACATCAGTTTAATTGGAATAAAAAAAATTATTAAAAACTACAAGGGCAATACATGCAACCAGGATCATTTCAGAGTGTGGGAGATTTGTCCGATTGTGTGGGCGTTTTGTCCATTTGTGTGGCATTGTGACTATTTCTGCATGTGGGACTTTTGTCCATTTGTGTGGGGGTTTTGTCCATTTATGTGGGGATTGTGACCGTTGCTATGTGTGGCTGTTTTGTCCATTTATGTGGGCGTTATGACCGTTGGAGGTTATGACCGACTACCAGTGTGGGGGTTTTGGCTGTGGGGGTTATGACCGTTCGTGTATTTGGGAGATTTGTCCATTTGTGTGGGGGTTATGACCGTTTGTGTGGGCGTTTTGACATTTCTTGAGTTTGGGGGTTTTGGCTGTGGGGGTTTTGACCGGTTCCCCAGAAATGTATCCTCTTCCATTGATTCATACACTCGGTAAACCATACAGGCAGTCTTATTTTCCGAAGTAAGTTCGGAACGGCTTTGGGCTTTTTTTTCTTTTGTGGCTCCACCGAGGGTTTTCTAATCCTTTAACTCCGAGGCATGGGCGGAGCTATGGGGGCCATTCTCCCTACAACTTTTTGACAACTTCACCATCTTTATTTCTGACTTTATGATCATATTTATACCTGAAATGACAGCTCCGAGACCGACCAAAAATCTGCCCCCCCCCCCCAGCAGACGATTCCCAACTCCGCTTATGCTGCGAAGTAATTTTCTTTCAAAATATGTAAACAAAAACTTTGCATTCATTTATACCATATATACGCCATTGAGTCTGGCAACGACTGCAGTAATTTAGTTGAGTTAAAATTTTGGTGCGTGAAGTATTGAGTTCTATCCATGCATTCTTGCTCTCTGTGTATTTTAAGTTACGTTATCGTATCTCAACTTCGTTTTTTTGTTTAACTCCTGAATTAGTAATTATGAGGATCTAGCATAATTTGACCGAATCTAGCATAAGTTCAATCAGGTTTTGGAATAATTCCGAGCTGTGAGTCTGGCAACGCTGGTGGCGAACGACTTGGTCAACGACTCGCGAAAGAAATCTGAAAATGGTGCGCCGTAATAATAATATTAAAAATAGTTTTTATAAAGGAATATTAATACATACGAAAAGCTGTTTAAAGAATGAATTGTTATACTGACTTTACACGTATAAAAACATATACCATATACCAAACAGATTGAGCGATATGATGATAGCTGTTTCGAGACGAACACTTTCGAAGTCCAACTTCGGGTATCTTCGGAAAACAGTAAACTAAAGCTGCTGGTTCGAACCTCCAAAGCCAACCTTAGTAATCGGGAAAAGATGTACAGATATGTTTTTCCTTCTGTTAAATATAATAAGACATGTTGAAATGGTATTAAGTGTAGAAAAAAGTAACATTTATTGAAATACTTAATGATACAATATTTCGAGACTATGTATTCACACTCTCGTTTCGTCATTGTGATTTCCATACGGAAAAGAGCATTTACGTATGAGCTCAGTTATATTTCAGAAGCAGCTTCCGAAAAGTGGTACACCACCGAGCGTTTAAATCGTGAGTTCGATACCCGTTCAGGTGAGATTCTTTTATGATATTTTACTTTCCTCAATGCATGAAAATTATGTAAAATAGTTACATTACAATTCATCAGTTGTATATATCAGTTGAATATATATATTCATATCATCAGTTGTATATATCAGTTGAATATATATATTCATATCATTTCACGACATAAGTAATTCTTATCTTTAAAATATAACATCTGAGGTATTCACAGAACGTCGGTGTGTTATGTGTGAATATTGAATACAAATTTAAAAAATCGTGTAATAGCAATAAATAAGTTATGTAATGTATTTGTTTGCAGCTACTTTCATCGCAGATAACTTCTCAATATTCGCATTACAGCATTTAGATAGAGCATATCGAAAATCGGATCGTGGTTCAAGACAAAAAACTAGCTAGCCCCAAACTGTCACGTAAGAAATTCACGAATCGCAAAAGTAAAGTGAAGACATTGAGAGCGGTAATTCTTTAATCGCTCTCTCTCAACTCTCTCTTATCTGCATTTATACATATAAAAGTGTATGTATGTATGTTCCATCATAGCTCATGTATGCCTAGAGCAGGGTTTCTCAACCTGGGAGTCGCGGCCCCTAGGGGATCGCGAAGATAGGCGGAAGAGATAAATATACTTATAATCTAAAACCAGAAATTATTTTTAAATATTATTTTTAATTTTGTTCTGATAGGCATACTTTTATTTTTTATACACACTGTAAAGAACAATAAAAAATAAGTCTACTAAACATTTTCAAAGGGTGTAGAATTCGTGTTACTATTCGGTTCAAAGTCTCTTGTCGTCGCGAATTCTGTCGAGAAATTTGAAGCTTAAAATATACAAAACGATAATCATGCCTGTTGTTCTGTATGGTTGCGAAACATGGTCGCTTACTCTGAGGGAAGAACATAGACTGAAAGTATTTGAGAACAAGATCCTTAGACGAATATTCGGACCCAAGAGGAACGGGAATGGGGAATGGCGGAAACTTCATAACGAGGAACTACATAATTTATACGGGTACCCAACATTGTTAGGGTCGTCAAGTCTAGGGAGGCCTAGGTGGGCAGGTCATGTAGCTAGAATGGAAGAAAGTAGAAACGCTTTCAAAGTCTTGACTGGAAGACCAAACGGAAAACGACCATTAGGAAGACCTAGGCGCAGATGGGAGGACAATATTAAGATGGATCTCGCTGAGATAAGAATACAAAGTAGAAACTGGATCCAATTGGCTAAGGATAGAAGTCAGTGTAGAGCTTTTGTGAACGCGGCATTGAACCTCCGGGTTCCATAGGCCATAGAGTTAGTTAGTTAGTAGAGTTGTTTAAAAATGAATTTAAATCAAAGAGGTATGATATAAAACTAATGAGAACTGTATATAAAAATACTAGAAAAATACACATGAAACAAAACCTGCACATTGAAATACAATTAAAATTAAAACCTAATGGAATACCTAAGCATGGTGTAATTTCACTAGTGCAGCAATGCCCGGTTCAATCTTCATGACGAACATTATCAAGCCATTTTCAACTGATAAGCGATTTCTTATCTTTGTTTTAATGTTTACCATAAAAAAAACACACACACTTTCGCACAAGTACGATATAGCAAATGGAATTATTACTTTTAAAGCAGCAATCACCAGACCAGGATATTCTTCTCTCCTCATCAGGCAGAACTTGTCCAAGTCTTCGTTACAGAAAACCAGTTGCAAAGACTTGTCGCATGATCATTCTATTATTTGGTGAAGAAGTTGTGGGCTTAGATCGGATACGTTAAACTCCGATCATTGAAGAGTTTAACATCCATCTTGAACCAGCACCTTCGTCTTTGGGAATATAGATATTACAGTTACTGTATCCACTGTCAGTGCCGGGCGCCGAAAAAAGGGACCACATTTCGGAGGAAGTGTGTTACTCATGTTAGGAAAGTGCATGTGCACATGTGTAAAATAGAAGGAAAAACGCAATAAAATGTGCTCAAAATTAAGGAAAGGTAGGGTTTATTTTGAAAATGTTATTGAGCTTCGTGCCAACCATGGTGGCGCTTCGTAGCTAGTCTGTCGACGTCACTCATATATACGGTGACATCGTACTATACTCTCGCCCCGGGCAATGATTTTCCATGGCACTGTTCATTATAAACAAAAAAATGGATTCTACTATTATAGAAATAGGTATGTTAAAAATCCCACACAAGCTTATTATAAAACAAATTATAAAAGGGTCGCTGGCAAGAGCGTGTGATAAAAGGGGATCGTGATAGGAATTAGATCGTGAGAACCACTGGCCTAGAGTAATTTTAACCACATTTCTTATAGTTTCAAAAAGAAAGCTGTCGGGTTACCTATGGTGAATGGGAGGGGGATACATATAAAAGATTGCTAGAAAATGATAGATATTAGATTCAGTTTTCGGGGTCGTTTAGATAAATAGTGAGACTTTCAATTTTGCTTAACTCCGATTAAGCTCTCATTAGTAGGGATGGGCACGAACGACTTTTCTTTGAAACTCGACTCGACTCGAAACAGACATCTTTGAGGTCTACTCTTGGACTCGGCGCGAAAAATATCTTCCAACTCGACTCGGATTAGAGTCGAGTCGAACCAAAACGAGCCAAATCCTGTGTGTAGTCCTACCTAGACAATACATAGACAATAATTATTCTATCATCAATTATACTACTGTTACTACAAATAATAATAATAATAATAATAATAATAATAATAATAATAATAATAATAATAATAATAATAATAATAATAATAATAATAATAATATGACAACACCGTGTACAAACATGAACGATAGATGGTTAGTAAAGGAATACTAAAAGCTAGTTGACTGCCGACGTCGGTAGTCATGAAGTCTACAAGGCAAGGACATCGTTCATTACCCTAAGCTGTAAGCGTCGGTGGACTACAGATGGTCAACTATTAACCTCTCGCCAGAAATTGGTGGCCCCGCAGCGACGATCCGTGATGGCCCAAGTTCCATTTTGAAAACTTTACTACCAGCGGCAGAGACGCGATGAAACGCCAACGAACCACAAAATTACTCTCCCAAAATATGTTAAAATGCCTATATGTGTGATTTGTTTATATTTAGGTGAATCAAAAAAACACAAAACAAATACCCCGGGGTGGACGCGAACTATCAATATTACGATTACTAGGCACGTGTTCTTCTGACTTCCCCACGGAAACAATCATAAAAAGCTTGGTTGTTGAAGGATAAATCATTGACGTCTTAATTTAGCCAATCAGACAAACCCCTACATCTCGAGTTCTAGGAGGTGATACCGTGAACCGTTTCAGATTTATTGCTTTCTGGTGGAGTACTATCCATGCGCAAAATTTGAGCATAATAGCCGACATGCATCTTCGGTGCCTCTTATCTTTAGTACAATTTTAACCAGAGATGCTGTGGGTCAATGAAAATTTGATCCACGACCCACCATGACCCACTATCACCCACCGCCCAAATGACCCATTGGCCCACTCTGACCCATCAACCATCGTGATCCACTCTGACCCACCACCAACTATGAACCACTCTGAACCATTGCGACCAACTCCGACCCACCAAAACCCACCGACATCAACTCTGACCGATGACCCACGTCCTCCTCTCCATTGACTAAAGAGATTACACTTGTAATAAAACAAGACTGTGAAATTATCACTTATCGGAGTTTGAATTTCTACCGTCATTGGCTCAAGCACCTCTTTGTTACAATACTGGTGGGTCTGACCTTTACGATATATAATGGCAAAGTGTTTCTCATCTTCCGAATTAAAATGAATTTAAATTTATCATATGTAATTATTTCTTTGTTGCCTTACAGACACATTTCAGTAGAAAATAGGGTGACATTTAAAAGTTTCGAATCAAGGAAAAGTAAACCAACGTAAAAAAAAAAAAAAAAAAAGAGAGAGAGAGAGAGAGAGAGAAACTAATTTTCTATATAATTAAGCATGCCGTACTAATTGAAAATGCCCATGTAATTAAGTTTAGAATACAAATTTTATGGCCATTTTTCTCTAACTTTATGGCTTGATTGCCTTATGCTCGGAACGCTCCATATATTAAACACCAGCTTCAGCAATTATAAATAGAAAGCAGTGGGTATAAAATTCAAAAAGAACTTTAGTTTGCATTACTCAATTTTTTTCTCAACTAATATCAATCGTTTTCGATTATTTTTACAAATCAACCCACTACCAATTTCCAATATATAGAAAATGCACCCCCGTCCCCCCGCTCATAAAAGACAATTTTAAAAAAATGCCAGGGCATATTCTCTTTATTTTTAATAAAGAGTTATATGCTGAATTTCAGCTCTCAGTTCAATGGCTTGTGAGATACTAACTTTTTCGCAAAAATTCGGACTTCTACTTCCCCTAAGGATATGTATTATAATGAAAGTGACACGCGTATGATAACTTCCCAGTTGGGATTGGAGCCTGATTATATACCAAACGTCAATTCATTTGACTTTGCAATTTGACCGTGATGATTACGCAGACATAGTTACTTTCAATTTTTTATGATACATATCCTTATTTCATATGTTACAGATGATTCAAAAATATTTTTTCAAGCAGTTAGCTCCTCTAGAATCTCACAGGCTGCATCCCAAAATCCAACTCCTACTATCCTATGACAATCCAAAAGTGACTGAACTTTTTTTATTAGGAACAAATGACAAAAGAAAAATGGAGATCTTGAAAGTAAAATGTAGAAAAGATCGGTGCCCCCAATAACTACATATTTCTCCGCCCCTTCATTCCGAACTTAAAAATAAAACTTAATTCGAATATGGTTAATTAGTGAATTTATTACAGCTAAATTCCACTCACTACATGCTACAGCTACAACTATGTAACAAAAAATAACAACTGTGAAACATGTTCTGAATTACTATTACATTTCTTACGCTATTATTAAACATATTAGAATAGTAAAAGAGGATTGTTCCTGAAATAGTATATTTGCTCATGATTTTTAACTTTTTCATACGGAAAAAAATTAAAATATTATTCAAGTTTTAAAATTTGCACTCTGCAAATATGTTGCCCTCTAGGCAATGGGACTAATGTGGACTAATGGGAAATGCTGCACTGTTAGCGGCGCTGAAAACTTACGATTCGATTCTAATATCGGTTGATTTCGATATCTTTATGTCGCTACGTAACCACCCTGGGTGCTAATGGAAGCTTAATTGCACTTGAATTGAAAGTAGAGCTATTCACCTAAGCGACCACGAAACTATGGATTCGATACTAATATCGACCCGTTTCTAGCATTTTTGATATGTATCCCGACAGTACTCTTTTTCCAGACTGTAAGAAATATAGTTAAAATTGCTCTAGATATATCAGAATTATGTTGAAACACACACATAAATCCACTTTTATATTCTGTATAAATAGAGAGTGAGCGAGCGAGGGAGCGAGAGAGGGCGACTCAAGGCATCACTACTTCCACATTGCAAAAGCATATATCAGGAATTGAATTGAAAATCTATGTAAAGACTTTCTGCTGTGGCATGCTTCATAAGGACAATTCCAGTCTGCTCACGTGACCTTTGGGGTTCATGAATTTTTTTGCGAGCGTTCCGACTTTGGATTCTCTGTTTATACCCTCTGTTTACGCATCGAATAACTTTTCAAGAACATAAATGACATTCTGCATTATGAATGTTGAGAATTACTCTCTATATGCCAAATAGCTGCAGATAAATACACTACATGATTTATTTATTGCTATTGAACGAGTTTCTTAACTTGTATTTACATCCTCATATATAATACCGACCTACTGTGAAAATTATCTCAGATGTTATATTTTAAACATAATAATTACTATGTTCTGCAATGATTATGTTATATATAAACAACTTATGTATTTTAATGTAATTATTTTATATAATTTTTCATGCATTGCGGAAAATATAATTTAAAAAAAAAGTATTGACCCAGAGAGGGATCGAACTCACAACCTTATGATTTGAAATCCGACAGCTTACCAATGAGCTAACACAAGAACTTCCAGAACTAAGCTTCTAGCGTTGTATAACGAATCTCAAGATAATTATGACATTCATATCCATTACAAACGCTGTTTCTGTTCTACTTTGACTTTTATTTTAGTACTCAGGCGATAATTATGTTCTATTTCTTAATTTTGAGCATTCTTTTACATATGGAAAGATTCTTTAACGTATTTAAATGTTCCATTACGTATGGAGAGCTAAATGATAAGCAAGCATATGGTGACATTAATAAAACGTTTCTAAATATTGTATCATTAAGTATTTCAATCAATGTTGCTTTCTTAAACACTTGGTAACAAGTCTTATTATATTTAAAAGAAGAAAAACACATCTGCAAACTTTTTCCCGATTGCAAAGGCTGGCTTGGAGGTTCGAACCTGGCTTAATTTTTCCCGAAGATACCCGAAGCTGGACTTAGAAAATTTTTGCCTCAAAACACCAATAAAGAATGCGCTCAACCTTTTTGAGACAAGGTGTACTTCTGAGAGATAAATCATATGGGTGGCAAGTAATAGTCACAGTCTATGTCCGCCCCTAGGCACATGCCTGACATGTACCTGGTGAACGTGCCTAGTATGTTCTAAGCAAGTTCCCCATGCCGTAAGCGTCAATGATCCACAAAATGACTCCCCAAAATATGTTAAATCACCTATATGCGTAATGTGTTTACATTAAGGTGAGTCTAAACAACACTTTAAACACATAAAAAGATATGTAGGGCTAGCCTAGGGTGTGCGCGAACCAACAACCGTTGGATTACTAGCCGCGTGCTCTTCCGACTTGGTCAAAGGGGCGATGAAGAGAACGTCGCTTGTAGAGGGATACATTATTCAGGTCTTTTGCATTCGGCTAATCGGAGTATTCCTTTAACCGCATATATTCGACGATAACCGTTTGGGATAAGATAAACTCTGCTCGCCATATAATTTTATAACAAAATGATGAGTGTATATATACTTTATTTCATGGTTCTTCCATATTCAGTTTCAAATGATTAGCGACAGTTGCCATAAAGTTGATGCGATTATTGCTTCTAGCTCTTTCAATCGCTTAGAAAAAGAAGCAACAAATGCATCAAATGTGGGAGATGAATTTGGAACACCTAAATTCGCATGGCTAGCACATCTTGTGCTGTTAGGGTATCTGAAACAGTATGTACCTAAAGTATGTACCTAGAACATGACATAGGTGAGAACATCAATGCAAGTGTGTACTGTCAGCAGTTCAGCTGTGTTCAAGAAAAACTGAAAACTCAGGAGACTGCACTTCTGAATCTGTTACAGGACAACGCTAAACCCCACATGGCTAGGATGACCCGGGACGCCATTCTACGCCTTGTATGGGAAACACTATTACACCCGCCATACTCCGTGGACATTGCACCGTCCAATTATCACCTGTTCCGTTCCTTGGACAATCAGTTTAGAAGACGACAATTCAAACCCAAAGGGAAAAATACACTTGATACCTACTTCGCTTCACGGTCCACCAAGTTCTACCGCGATGGAATCCATGGCTTCCAGAACGTTGGCAGATGTTGTCGATGCTGATGGAAACTAGTTTTGATCTTCTGGTTCGTCTTAGATGACATATCAATGTTCGAAGGTAGTGGGTGACAAAGCGACAGGACTTTCTTGGTTACCTTTCTAAATATTATTTTAATTTTTCAACTAAAGACAAGCGTTTTATTCCAAATGTGCTGAATTGTGTACGTTATTATAATTCAAAAATATGTCCTTAAATTTTGTTCTATCTAACTAAATTCATTTGTTCTCTTTCCTTTTAAAATCAGCAAATTCAAAAGTTAGCGTTCATAATGGTGTGACAATTCTAAGATAAGGAGGGGGGGGGTTTAGAGCTCTATAAGCTTTGTAATTATGCTGTAATAGGCTCATTCAAAAACAATTTGCAAAAATATTAACTTACACCTTCAGTTACATCTGGCAACACTGTGTGGTTCCTAGTGTACTTCAATTATTGCTTCCTAGTTTAAAAATATGTGCATAAACAAAGTTTCATTTTGGTATAACCATTATTTTTGTATCGCCTGAGATTCAAAACTTCTATTATCCCAAACTCCGGGTTGCATTGTATATTGGACACCCTGTATTTGCATACGTAATCTTTTTAATTATGTCTGTTTCTGGTACATTTCCTGAGAAACACTATTCTTTGAAATCGATCTTTCCCGCATAACCAACCTACAGCAATTATGTTTAAACGCGTTGCGCAAATGCACGCTCTTGTTCCTTCATTTTCTGAGGGATTTGCCGTTAAGAAAACTCTGTAACAGGAGCACTACAAGCCTTGGGCCTTTAATTGGACAGGGATTTTAAAATAATTAATGCATCTTGTCTTCTTCTTTCCATACATTGTGTCGTTGAAGTGTAAGGTCAGTATTATGAAACAAGGATAAAATCATAGCATAATTTAGCTCTCATTCTTTCGTCTTTTGTTAGTAGTTCGAGATAATGGCGGATTAAACTTGAACTTGACGATCAATTTGTTTCTTGCTCAACAATGTTTAATATCTTTACAAATTACCAACTACTGTTACTACCGATGATAATATTAATAATAACTGAGTCAAAACTCGTTCTTGGGTCAAAGCATGAGAGCCGGAATGGGGGGCAGGGTGGGGCCCGGGGCCCCCGATTCACGAAAATGTATACGTAATAGAGCAAACCACGTATATTAAATATCAAATATCAGACGTAATATAGCAACTATGGAGATGGCCCCCCCTAAAAATTTTTCTTTGGGCGCCCTGTTGCAAAGTTAAACTCTAGAACAAGGGCGCACCCACCAGTGGCGGATCTAGAAGGTAAAAACTGGGGGGACCTCCCAGAACCCAGTTTATGATAGTTATATCATGAGTTTACTATAAACTTTCAAAGATATATTAAAAAATAACTTCAATTATTTTTGTCACTCAAAAAAACTGGGGGTCTAGGCCCCCCGGCCCTGGGCCAGATCCGCCACTGGCACCCACGAGGGGATTCACAACAGAGCTAATACGTATACTAGAAGTGTTTGATGTATCATGGATTTTACGCCTCATCTGTACTCTTTCTTTTCTTATAAAAATAATGTAGTTTTTTTTCTTTTTTTCCTAAAAATATAGGTAGCTGTAATTAACACTTAGGCTACCTATCCTCTTTTCAGGTGCAGAATATACTCGTTCAATACTACATACACGTATTGAACCCTCGAAATACGTAGGAACCCTCCCAACAAACGTTTCCCTGTGCGCGCCGTCTCTAGGATGCTTTCACTCAAAGTGAATTGATAAAAACCCAGCTTGAGCCAATTATTAAGTTTTATGGACAATATTTGATAAGTATATTTGAACCCTATTTCTCCCTCGTAATTAGGATAGGTATTCTCTCTCATGGGCGCCGATTGTGAGTGGATTCGTCTCCTGAAATTTGCTTGAGCTTACATATTTGTATTAAAATCATCATTAAATGTCTTGTTAGATGATATACTGTATGACACACCTGACTGCTCTTCCCTCAAAAGTTATACAGAAATCGTCGCCATTGTCCTCTCCCCATAAGAAATAAGGTTGGGAAATGGTCTTGAAAGCGACCAATTACGACGGAGTGCCAACTGTTAGCCTACCGTTTCTCGCTGTTGGGGTGCTTCTAGGGTCTTACATTGGAGGTATATACGACACAAAACCAACGTTGGAAGTGCCCATGTGCGGAGCTCAGTGGTAGAGCGTTAACCTCTGGTGCGTGGGGTCCCTGGATCGATTCTCGACCAAGTAAGTTTGTGGTGAACAACATTGTGTCCCTGGATTTTCTCGGAGTACTCCCGTTTCCTCCCACACTCTCTTCCACTAGTTCATTCATCACCATTCACTTGATTTAATCATCAGTCTTCCTTAGTCTAAAAGAGATAATCGTGAGACTTTTAAAAAAAGAAGAAAAACAAGCGCCTATGAAATTTGTAGAGTTCACAAATCGGGACGTTAAGAGCAGCGGCTCAAATTTGTCTTCAACATTGGGTAGGAAGGTAAGACAGTTTCCATAAACTTGTTTTTTAAACGAGGTTCAAAATATTTATGAAGCTGAAAAACAATGCTGTGGAGGATCAGAGTAGCAAAGTTGTCTTCAACATTGGGAGGCGGGCAGATTTGAGGCTTATTCAGGTGGAAGAGGGAGAGATGAGACTTATATTACGGTAGGTGAATCTGATTTCTGAGGTGAACCTGTTGTATTTTATACAGCAAGAAATATCAATTCCATTTCACTTTCCTTTGTGGCAGTCAGACACAAATCATCACTTCCCCCCCCCAAAAAAAAAACAAAACATTACAAATCGGATTATTGGGGGCACAGTCCCCCAGTTCCATTGGAGAGCATGTCCCCCCTCACCCTTCGGGATTTGCGCCAGTGGTTAAGAGAGAATAGAAAAAAACTAATTTGTGAAAATGGTATTGGCTATCCAGGGCTAAAAGTGGATCTGAAAAGGTAGGGGGTCGGTAGATAGTGGCATGATGTCACACCGTCCCTCGGTGCCTATCTTTGCCCATTGTATTTTTTTTAGGAACTTGGGGTACGCCGTACATATTATGTGGAGGTGGGGTACGGCATCTCCCCGCGATCCCCCTCACTTTTTACCCCTGGGCTAATCTTCAAACTAGAAATAACACAATTCCTTCTCTGATCTTTTATAATTGAACACCCGTTTCTCCGATGTCTTAATTAAAATGACTTGAATGTTGTAAATTATAGTTATCAAAAGCCACTTACAGAGAAATGATAAGAAGAAAGTGAGGCAAAGAGAAATCTGCAATAATTATTTCGTTATTGTGAAAAAACGACCAAGCCATTCATTAATACACAAAGTTCCTTGTAAACTTTACAGCAATATACAGTTAAACTCTTCAGTTCTTTTCTCCCTTTTGTTGTATCCTGAGGTAGGGCGCTCGTTTTGTCTTCAGCTAGGAACTTAGTAATTGCTACACTTCGCTGTTGTCTTCCCTTGTTCTCCGGAATTGCCCATGAAAATAGACGAGTTGTCTCAAAAGTTTTCCTCTGTTGGCGCCACTGAACTTGGTAAACAATTGAACAACGTAAAGCGAGAAAGACATCCTCACTACCACCCTTATCGTCTTTTGCCTAACAACTTGAAAAGGCAAGGAGAACTACGTAAAAGACGGTTTGTTTCCTTCAACTTTTTTTTTTTCCTTTTTCGTTTAAAATCCTTTCATTCCATTCTTTGAGCGAAAAAAAGGTATATGTAGAAGTTCTCAAACTATGAGCCGTAGTAAAGTTTCTAAAGTTCCTAAAGGTGGTTGGGTATTTTTTTTTCTATTATTTAAAACAAAGAAATGGTTTTGTCTAGTTACTTTTTGTAAAGGACTTAAGAACTAATGTGGTTTGACAAAATTTAAATGGAAGCTTTCTCAAACAAAATACTGTATTTATAAATTCCTAAGAACATCTATACTATTTTCTATTAATATATCTAATTAAAAAATAAAAATTTTATAACGATAATATTTATAAATATGTAATGTTGATATGGACAATAGTCCGTATCGTATGCTATTTTTCTTTATGGCCAGACCTGAACATTAACTTGTTAAGTTTTGTAGCCAGACATGTATAAACATGTTTTTCTAGAGACTTCTGATACAATACGAAAAGAAACCATTAATAGTGGACGTATTTTCATTATCAACAGTTTTCGTAGGCCTTTCTACGAAAATTTCCCTCGACTGACAAAATTTTCCCTTTCCTTATCAAATTTTCCCTAGTTTGTTGAGTATCCGATACTTAATGCAGAATTTATGTGATAAGGTTAATTTAGCTATATTAATGGCAGAATTTATGTGATAAGGTTAATTTAGCTATATTAATGGCAGAATTTATGTGATAAGGTTAATTTAGCTATATTAATGGCACAATTTATGTGATAAGGTACATTTAGCTATATTAATGGCAGAATTTATGTGATAAGGTTAATTTAGCTATATTAATGGCACAATTTATGTGATAAGGTAAATTTAGCTATATTAATGGCAGAATCTATGTGATAAGGTAAATTTAGCTATATTAATGGCAGAATTTATGTGACAAGGTAAATTTAGCTATATTAATGGCAGAAGTTATGTGATAAGGTAAATTTACCTATATTAATGGCAGAATTTATGTGATAAGGTTAATTTAGCTATATTAATGGCAGAAGTTATGTGATAAGGTACATTTAGCTATATTAATGGCAGAATTTATGTGATAAGGTAAATTTAGCTATATTAATGGCAGAATTTATGTGATAAGATTAATTTAGCTATATTAAAGGAAGTGCCAACACATTTCTTTTATTCACTTTCTTTTTGCTGCTAGTTTCTCGTTAACTTTTCATTAACTTTATTTTTTTTATTACAAAAGTATACACAAATACATCCAGCCAACAAAATGAAATCTCGGTACTGATAGGGACGCTAAACTGTAATTCAACTCAACAACTCAATGAAATCTTTAGGCCTTATGGAGGGTCGTTTTGACGTATGATTTGCGTCATACTAAAGGCCTGATTACTGCAGGAAACATATGTTAGCCTATATCTTTAGTATGACACTAATCACGCGTCAGAAATTCTCTGCATACGGCCGTTTGAGTTTAACGTCCCATGTTTATATCTTTATGCTAAGGGAGACGATGATTAAATCAAGTGAATGATGATGGAAGAATTGGTGGAATGAGAAAGTGGGAGGAAACGGGAGTGCCCCGAGAAAATCCACGGACACAATGTTGTCTACCACAAACTTTCTTGTCCGGGAATCGAACCAGGAACCCCACACACCAGAGCTAAGCGTTATACCACTGAGCCACCGTTCACACCATTCAGCCAACAATGGGTGAAATCGTGGTACTTTCAGCACATACAAACAATTGCTAGTCTATCGATTTATTTCTGAAGAACAAAAATTTAAGCATTCATATGAGTCAATCAGTCAGCTAGAGAATTTCCCTGGATTTTCCACGTTTTATCGAAAAATTATCTCTTTCCCTCTTTGCTAAATTTACCACGACCCGCTACTTTTTTCGCGGGCTACTCTAGCCAGCTGTTTTACGCGCTATCCTAGCCAGTTGTTTTAAGTTAGTCACAAAATTTATATCATGGAGTACAAGGGGAACAAAACGAGCCCTGCGGGGCTTCTAACCCGTTCCTCCTCCTACTACTACTATTTATCTGCACAAAAGTAAGTAAATCACTTTTTTGAGTATTATTTTCATATTATTTTAATTTAAAAGGTGTTATAAAAATGTACTAAACTCGGGTTTGAACTCACGTCAAAAGCGATTTTTGTTACTAGTACATAGCACTAGCTCACTCGGCCACGAAGACCGACAGCTGCCATGAATGCAATGTGACAAGAAATGGTTAACGCCAATCAATCAGACCTGTGTTTTTCGTTCCTACTTCCGGGAGCATTACTGTCCTGAGCTAGTCCTAATTTACCTGCGAAATTTCCCTAGATTAGGTAAATTTCCCTCCCACTGCGAACATTGATTATAAAGAAGGAATTTTGTGAAAAATATAAAGGTAAATGCAGAAAATCTTCGGAAAATACATAAGTTTAAATATATTTTTATCTTGAGTGTTATTATTGAGCATTTAGTGAGTAAACTACGTTTTAATTGGTTCCAGAAATTATAATATAAACGAACTTACGGCTAATATATAGATGTTACATATTAAAATCTGACTAAACAAAAAATGTTCAAATTGTAGTAGAAGCTTATTAATTTGTCTTTTTCTTTGACCTTTTACGTAAGTTAGATCTAAAACCACAATCAACGTTATATTTATATATCTAATATGCTTTTCTAACGTTCCTGGTCGACACTTTGCAAACATAACCAAAGAAAAACGGAGCGGTATTCAGGGATAAGGTGTTATACAAGCGTTAGCCACATGATTAGTTAGTATCATATTAGCTCTATACTAAGTAGGATGTACTTTTTGGTATTCAGAACCTGCCTTCAGTTCTGCTAATACATTGATTTGGGCAGGATTAACTAATATAACATCAATGCATCGGGTGAGAAAAATAAATGTGGCAACTAGGGAAATCTAGACGTGCGCATGCGTAGTCTGTAGAAAAGAAATATATGATTTTTTTTGTATGTGTGTGTTTTCCATCACTTCACAACGACTAATAAATACTTATGAAATCGAATTATAACTTACTTATTGATTTCTAAAGTATATATTTACGGGGGCAGTAAGTAGGAGTCAATTAATATTAGCAACAATAGATAGATTAGGTTGTAATTTTAAAGGAAAATAATTTATCGATCAGTTGTATATATCCCTTAGAAAACTGGAAATTTTCTACTCATCCTTCACTGTTCACTTTAAGAGACAGTTCTACTTTTCTAGAGGACTTGGCTTAATAAGCTGCCTCATAGTTAACTCACCCGATGAGATTAAAGATTAGAAATAAAGAAAGACAGGTACTTAATTGCCTTTGTATTCTCATAATGTAAGTTTATTGTGGCTAAACCAGGGTACGCTCTGCTCTAAATTAATTTGCCACGTTTGATTAACTTAGTCAACTAATACATGTAAATCAGATATTCTTAACACACTTCTGATAACCATGCGTTAGTTAAACCTTTAATATACGTATGGCGCTAATCATGCGTCAAAACGACTCCGCATAAGGCTCATGGTTTCTATTATATGCCTAATACTATGCTAGATACTTTGTATATACTAGTAACTATGTATTGTAGAACCGAGCATTTTTAAAAACCTAAATGTGATATTTACATGACCTTACCGTTTACCGATTGCTATACCAACCAATAGCAGTAATTCTTTATCTTCCAAGAAAACACAGGATTTGTCTCATAAAAACAGAATTCTTAATGCTACTAAACTTCTATATTGCAGAATGGAGAGAAAGTGTTTTATTTCTAATTTTAGATTTTCATCTTAGACTTTCCTCACCGTATCCATTTACTAATTTCACTATGTATATTAATTTTTTAATGCAAAGAAAAGATAAATGATATTACATCAAAGTAAAAAATAAAATTATTTTTATTTTTCGTGGAAGTAAAAAAAAAAAAATATTTTCTATATTATGTTGGTTCTACAGACCTTGGTGCAAGTTAGTTGTAAACTTTGGGCCCGCATCACCTAAGGCCGGCCATGCCGTAAAGGATAGTTTCATTATTACTTGACCTACATTACAACACAACAGGTAATCGGGGGACAAACATACCAGAAAACTGTCTACCCTTATTTCCTCTGGTATTGTCAGTGCTTCTAATAACGTAAATGGGACGAAACTTGTTGAAAGTACTACTGTAACGTAACTACAAGAACAAAGAATTCAAATGCGCAACGGTTATTTTGTCAGTAGTATGTGTAGACTTGAAGTATTTGATAGAATTGTCGTATAGAGGGCATCCACTCTAACTACCTATATGTGAAAACTAACAATATTTCTCAAATAGTATTGCTCTAAGAGACTGTTCTAATTTAAAGATTTTCTAAATGTGCTAAATAAAAATACTAGAACGATTACGTTTTGAAGAAGCAATAGCCCTGCTTAGTAGTATTTATTACTTTGTTTTTATTCTAATACCATTCCTAAAACAGCTCAGGATGTACGCTGATGTTCGAAAAGCATTACGTATCTCTCCGAACCAGGAGCGAATCCAGGTCGGACTTCTGGGGGGAGGGCAGTGGGTTGTAGTACTGCTACTTAAAGCTACTTTTAAGAGCTCCAAACTCTGGGATGGGTTTTATTTATATATAAAATAAGAAAAAAATCCTCTTCTGGGGGGATCACCCCGATCACCCTCCTGGATCCGCCCCTGCTCCGAACGCTACCATAAGTTATATAAACTAATGAGAATGTTAATTTTCTTAGAAACAGAGAAAACATGAGCAGTCCCAGGTTCAATTTCAGATGGGGCATTCGGTCAAAAAGATGAAAATAGATTGTTTAGACCAGACAATTTAAGTGAGGTTTTCCTGAGTTTTACTCATTCACACCAGGCAAATGCCGGGATGATATCTAACATACAGGTGCCAGGCAACTTCCTTCCTTCTCTGGATAGTGTGTTCTCCGAGGGACGTCATGATTCAAACGTGACGGGCCATAAATGGCAGTAATACCTAGAAATATGTATCAATAAACAAATAAAGAAAAACTATAAGTATAATTAAAAAGGGATGAAACGAACCATTTACAGATAAAGGCTGTACGGAGAAAGAAAGAAGACAAGAAGAATCAGTGATATATGCTGTGAATGCACCAATTTATGCAGGTTTCCTTCAGCACCAGAAGCTGCAATGCTGGATCCAGCATCTAGCTATGAGGACGGCAGTCATTGCACCTTCGATAAATGAATAAATAAGTAAATACTTTTCCACTATTATTTGTTGAAAAAAATCTTTGAGTTTTACGTCCCACGATTATGCCGGTTAGGCTTAAGAAGAAATGATTGAGAGAAATGAATGAAATGGTGGAATGAAGAAAGTGGGAGGAAACGGGAGAACCCCGAGAAAACCCACGAGCACATTGTTTGCCAACCACAAAGTCCACACGGCGCGAGCTGGGATCGAACAAGGGACCCCATGCACCGGAGGGACCCCGCTTTACCACTGAGCTACCGCGTCCCCTTATATTATTTGTTGAAGTTTGGAACTCTTTTCAGCACCGAGGCTATATGAAAGGTGGATCTACAGTTTAAGGTGGAATGAAAATCATCATAATGCTCTCCAACCGTGAATCGAACTCCGGACCCCATGAACAAAGACCCGCGTTTTAGCCATTAGACCAGCGGTGAGGGCTTACGTACCATTATAGTATGAATATCTTACCCAGAATGCACCGTAGAGCTGTGTTCATCAAAGCTGACTGATTTGATCACTCATCATTTGGTCTTTACCTAGAAAAGCTCTACGTTCTTTGCTTAGTTGTAAATTACAACCACCGCCTCCTCGATTCACTTACCTGCCTGTTCATTCTTTTCAAAAACCATTGCTTCCCGTGTGAACGCTTGTTTTCTAATTACGACGCTAGAGTGCAGCACGTACTGCCCATTTTTTGTGAGTAAATCTCTATGGTTTGCATAGGAATGACCACGCTTTTCCAATAGTTTAGAAAAGAAAATGGTCTTATATTGTTGGGTATCATTCTGCAAAGCAAGAAAAGGCAAGTTGGAATACAATGGAGTGTTATTTCATGAAATACCATCCGATAATGAACTACGTAAGAACATTAATAGGTGTATACGTACATGAGGGATACTAGATTTTCCGTTTTTTCCTCAAGCCTTTGGCAGTTGCATATACGAAACTCTCTAAGTCAATAAACTAACTGTACAGGCTACTCCACATTTGATGAGTTCAACAATGGGGCATATTGACGATGAGTTATAAAATGAAAAAGATCTCCAGTATTAAACTTCCAAACTATATTATGTATAAGTGTTGGCAGTCTTATAGAACGGCTATGTCCTTCGGTTGACAGGTATCAGAGCAAAAACGGCAAGAGCTATCGACATGCAGTTTTCGGGAATCGATTCAGTGTCCCTGGAATATTTTCCATCTCCTTGGACTACCTTCTACTTGAGCCGGAAGTGGTTGAAATCGACCACTTCCGGTTTCAACAGTAAAGCTTATAACTCAAAACTGTGATAGATAGCCACAAACTGTTTTCGGAAATTGATTCATGGTCTCAGGGAAATAACCTCTGCACTCCTATATTTCAGTAAAACTGGAAGTTGAAGAAATTCAGTACTACGTCCAGTTTCAATGTTGATTTTCATATAGCAAAAATGATAAGAGATTTTGCGAAACGTTTCTCAGTAATCGATTCAGTCCCAAGAATATACTCCATGTCTTCAATATATTATTCAATTTGCATAGCTTGGAAGTCTACTGTAGTTTCACAGTCAGAAACGATACTCAGTTGTATATATTGGATATTGTTGCTTTCGAGACAAGATTTAAGCTACTTCATATCAAGAAGCAGTTGCTATATTGTGAGACAGTTTTGTCATCTCGTTTCTCATAGTTGCTGTCTCGTATCGTGGGCAACACTAATTTTAGTATTAAAACAATGTACAATTTGGCTTAGAGTAAAAACAATCTATATAACATGTGGTGTCGTTTGCGATAGCCCGAAGTTTATTAGAAAATGTACAATTCTTTGTGTTTCACATTTGTATTAGTAATGACATATCATCATAAGAGAGAGAGAGAGAGAGAGAGAGGGTGGCCGGCCCAAAAGTAGGTATACAGTAACTTACTGATCAACCCATTGCTTTTTATATCATTTCTTATTGCTATCCATAAGGTAGACTTAGTTTCTTTATTATTTATTCTTAATGTCTTTGTACTTATATCTTAAGCTCGGAACTGCCGAAACAAATGAACCTATAAGCTAGAATGTTAGAGGGTATACCTGATCAATGCAGGGGTGTAGGCGTATACCTACTTTTGAACCAGCCTGTATAATTACTCTTATAGTTAATGGCGCCGATTTCTCAGTAAATTTGGGAGGGGGGCATTCAGATGCAGAAGACATATACGAGGATTTTAAGACAAATTGCATTCAAATTATGCATACCGAATATCGCATATTCATAAGTACAATGCGGGGGGCCGGGGGCCCCGCCCCTCAGGATCGGCACTCTTGCTTATAGCATCAGAGTTCTACACGAAAGCATAAATTATATAGCTATACTATTCTATTTAGGCCAATATATGATTGAGCGTATTTTCATTTTTGTGCCTCAGCCGTAACATCAACAAATGTGTTTCTATTTGAACATATATTTTTTTCTACTTCTTCAATGACTACCGCATATTATAGGCCTATCTTTAACGCAAACCATTTAGATTTCTTTACATTCTTTCTATTAGCATGTATTGTGTACGTACAAATGTCAAACTGCAACGCAACAGGATTGACTGTCAAACGGTAGGATGCCATGGTAGGACCTGCCACCTAGTGGCGAATTCGTGATGAAAGGTACACGCATTTTTTGGCTGATTGAGCAGGCAGCTTAGAGGGAGCGGACGGATGTAGAAGGCAGTGATTACAACCCTCGAGGTTTCTGACAACCTACTGCAGTCATATTGAAACGGTCTGCTGGGGAAAAGTAGAAAAATTTATTACAGTGGATCTTCGAATTACGGATCCCTCAATTCGCGAAGAAATCAAGTTTACGAACGACTTTTGTGAACAATTTTTCCCTAGGCTTATGAACAATATTTCGGAATACAAACGCACATACATACATACACACATTATACACACACACACTTCCGCGTTCTTATTTGCTTTTTTGCTAATTTCCCGTAAATACCATCTGTCAGAATGCTGTGATCAAAAAACTACTTTTTGTTGTCTTTAAAGCTTTTGTTCAATTTAATATTAATTTATTTGTCTTCAGAAAAGGATTGTGCTATTTTCATTCTATGTTCTTCATCTCAGAAAGCGTTTACAAAATCGAAAGAAAAAAAAAGAACACACGCAATACAGCGTTTCTGTTACTAGAATGGATTAATTGTATTTACATCAATTTCGATGAGAAAAGTAATTCCGATTACACAATTAAGCTCGAACAGCATTAAGAGCTAGATTAATCTCGTAGCCCGTGGGTACACTGTATTTATAGAATACAATAGAACAATAGTTCTCAACATGGGTGTTAATGCCCCTTCACAGGACGTTCTCGTTTCCAAAGGGGCCACTGGAACAAAAAGAGGGGCTTTAAGAGCCTGCCTTACTAAAAATAATACAAAATTTACCATTTTGGTTTTGCTTGTTTATCCATCAGTGAAAGGAGATAATGAAATGCAAGTTACCACAATCATAGATAATGCTATTCTACGACAGAAAATATGAACCTGAAGAATGTTCAGTGTTGCCGTCCATAGAAATTACAGTGTTGCCAGAAAAACAATTTCCCTAAAATCTAAGTTAATGCAACGAGTAGAGTAACAAACTCAACTGCATTTGGTTACGTATCATATTGTTTTGGTTTCTTGTGAACTACTTTTTAAATTATAATTGTATTTAGTTTGTAATAAACAAAATAGTTTTAACATACAGTTATTAGATCTAAATAATAATGTTAATTAAAAAGTAGTTCACAAGAAACCAAAACAACATGGTACGCAATCAAATGCAGTGGAGTTCATTCCTCTACTCGCTGTCTTAACTTAGATTTTAGGGAAATTGTTTTTCTGGCAACACTGTAATTTCTATGGATTGCAACACTGAACATTCTTCAGGTTCATATTTTCTGTTGTAGAATAGCATTATCTATGATTGTGGTAACTTGCATTTCATTATCTCCTTTCACTGATGAATAATCAAGCAAAAGAAAAATGGTAAATTTCGTATTACTTTTAGCAAGGCAGGCTCTTAAGAGGCAATAAACATTTTATCGAACGTTTTATGCCAGGGGTATAACGGAAATATATGGGAAAAGATAGGTAATGTAGGACGAAATATAAGAATAAAATTTCTTTTCACTTCATAGTAACAAAATTTCTTTTCACTTCTTAGGAACAACATTTCCGTTCACTTCTTAGGAAAAAAAAATCATTTCATAGGAACAAAATTTTCTTTCATTTCATACGAACAAAATTTCCTTTGATTTCATAGGAACATGATTTCCTTTCACTTCATCAAAACAAAATTTCATTTCCTTTCATAGGAACAAAATTTCCTTTCACTTCATAGCAACAAAATTTCCTTTCACTTCATAAGAACAACATTTCATTTCCTTTCATAGGAACAAAATTTCCTTTCACTTCATGGAAACAAAATTTCCTTTCACTTCATGGGAACAAAATTTCCTTTCACTTCATGGGAACAAAATTTCCTTTCACTTCATAGCAACAAAATTTCCTTTCACTCCATAAGAACAAAATTTCATTTCCTTTCATAGGAACAAAATTTCCTTTCACTTCATAGGAACAAAATTTCTTTTCACCCTTCAAAGCCAATTTTAAGAATTGAAGCATTTTCCTTGTTCTTAGACTGTTTTGTCGAAGTCCTACTTTCAGCCTTTGATATGGAACGATTGAGTTAAGATGATTGGGGAGAGGAGGAAGGCGCTCAGGGTAGTCACATTCACCCAAGGGGACACTCGGCTCGAAACGATTGAGAACCACTGCAATAGAATACTGTGGCTCTACCGGACTTACTACACTTCATAGATAACAATAAAAACATGAAGCACAGGGATTTCAATATTACTTTTCATATATGTATACCACATAAAAGTTTGTAGGTGTTCCGTAGAATTTTAAATTACGCAGATAGCTAGATTTCCAAAAACCGAAAAAAAGTTTGAAAAACGGTATCCTAATGTAACACATTTTGTCCTTAATCAGAGTTATTAAAGGCCTTCCCGCTATAGGCGCCTTGAGAGGCGTATGCCCCTAGGTTACTCCTAATTAACTGTGCTACATTATAATATTTCATAGAAAAACGTTCCTTAAATATTATCAATGAAAAAAGAGTTGAATTCTATGTAACAAATTGTATTTCTTTCCGAAATATTGCTCTTTTAAGTCGTTATTCAATAAAATGTCTTTAAAAGAATCACAGGACGTGCTCTTGCAAGTTAATAAAACACAGATTGAAATATTTTAGAACAAGAAAGGATTTCTACCAGACAAAAAAGGATAGAATAAAGAGGAGAAAAAATCCAACCAATGTCTCTTGCAACAGTCAAAACAAATCACTGTCAAAAAAAAGGAGAAAGAAGAAAGAAGCAGAAAATAACGGTTGAAGCTAAGTTCCTTGTTGCCTTCGAGCTATTTGTCAAGTCTGTGAGTAAGGCATCCGGCCATGCGTCGACGGCGCTCCTCGATCAGCGACGCTGATGT
This sequence comes from Thermobia domestica, assembly GCF_964235325.1. NCBI lineage: Eukaryota > Metazoa > Arthropoda > Insecta > Zygentoma > Lepismatidae > Thermobia > Thermobia domestica. Next base: position 9,203,652 of record NC_137458.1, read on the forward strand.
ATTGTCTATTAATCTCTCCTCTTGTTCTTTAAAGATAACTGCTCCAGGTTCAACATTTATTTTCCAACTTTACCTCTTTCTCCTCGTCGGAACTCCTTCTTTTTCTGAAGTTCTAAAGCAGAAAAAATATCCTCCGGAAAGAAAGACTTAAAAAAATTTCGTAGTTGATCACACTGAAGAAAGAATAAGCATAAAGATATCAACTTAAAAGAACCGCTAACAAAAAACAAAATATGGGGAATAATAAAGATTGCAAAATGGAGTGGAGTGGTAATTTTTGGGCCAATCTTTTTCCGCACCAGAAAAGAAATATGGTGCAGGTTTACTTAAGCGAAGCCACACATTTTACAAAATTTTCAGGTAATTTCAGTACTAGCGTGTATGTAAAATAAGTTAATATTGCAACAGAATTTAAGATCAAATATATCTAAACAAATTTGAAAGTAAACTGTACATAGAATTGACATAGTGATGCATTTGGGTAAGCAAACATAGTTGTAAGCAGAGACGTACGTAGGGGATTTGATCTGGAAGCCCGGACCACCCGAAATCCCGACTTTTTTGTAAAGTTACTCTCATTTTAGAGGCGATTTTACAAATTTTAATACAATTGATTCTCATATAGAGGCGATTTTAATACAATTGATTCTCATATCGAATTTGACCCTCCAAAAAAAACTTTAAACCCTACTCGAAATAAACTACTGCGTTGCATACTATTTGGTGAAATAGTATGGAATAGTTTGAGGTTCTTGTTCATAACGTAGAAGCCCAGAAAGTTGTGTATATGCACTTCAAACAGTAAATGAATGAATGCAGAAAAATGTGAAATAACTCCTTTATGGTGCCAGAATCTGGGGTTCAAGAACCATTTGAACTATTTGTAAGCTAGCAAGAGGGCAGTGATTTAAAAAAAAAGTATAAGATAAGGTAAAATAACCGAACCTAATATAAAGGATAAATATAAATATAAACTAATGTTGAGAAACGCAAAGTGAGGTTTGTAATTCTAAAAATGTCAGAAATTTTTGGGGAGAAATAATAAGAAATTTAATTCAAACTTAGCAGCTAAAACCTTGACAAAGAACTATGTTGTTTACAAAAGAGCAATACTTTTAACGAAGGTTGCACCACGAGAAGTTTTATTTATTTATTTATTTATTTATTTATTCCTCAGACGGACGAAACCCTCCCTTTGCCTGGGAAAAAAGATAATGACCTCCGCTGTGTTGCCAGTTTGTCATTCAATCCTTTGGTCTTGACGAGTGAAGATCGCAGGCTACTTAGAATGGCTAACAAAGACAGAGCACAGCGAAGTCCGTGAAATAATTCATTTTGACAACGCTTCCGCATCCAACAATTGAAAGATCTCAGTTACAACAACTTGTCCCTCGTCTTTCGAGGGAGGTACGGAGAAACACACATCGACAACCGCACCAGAAGGGGCACCAGTGGCGTATTTACGATTTTGTTTCGGGGGAGGGAGGGCTTGGCTGACTGTACCTGGAAATGTGAAAAATCGGCAAGATATTTCATTTACTTTAATATAGTAAATACAATTTCGGGGGGGCTTAAGCCTGGAAGCCCGCCTTTAAACACGCCACTGAGGGGCACACTTCATATAAAGAGGCTCTAGTTTAGTTTATAAATACATACGGGGGGGTGCAGAAAGGAGTCAAGTCTATTTTGGTCATATTTCATATTTAGGAATTCTACCTGAAACTCTTTTCAGTGCTTAAGAGATTGATGTCCGTACTCCTATAATGTATAAAACAGTATTCGCTTTTCCGTGTTCGAGGATATGTAAAAAATTATCCGCAATGTAGCTATAACTTCTTAAATTGTTCATACTGACCTATGTCCTCGTTTATTTTATTGTCATGCTATTGTGGTCATGCTATAAAAGTTTGATCCTAATTCTTCCATTTGTCTTCCTTTGGTTGCTGATAGATAATGGCTACTTCATTAGAAGTTTGCACCAAAGAGGAACGTAACCTTATGAAACCCAAGTCTGTTGTGGATTATTTCGTACGCAGATCCATGACTAATGTCCAGACGATGTGCAACTTCATCAATAGTCACTCGTCTGTCTAACAGAACCATATCACGTGGACGGTCAATGTTGTCATCATTTGTGGCCATAGTTGGTCGGCCGACTCGTTCCTCATACGACAATTTTTCTGCGTCCATTTTTGAATTTTTCTGCGTCCATTTGTAGACAATGTTCCTGTATTGTGCCGAAAGTCTTTGATGGAATGCGGCCCCTGATACATTTTCCGACCACAAAAACTGGATCACTGTTCGTTGTTCCTCTTTGGTGCAAACTTCTAATGGAGCGGCTATGATCTATCTGCAACAAAAGGAAAACAAATGGAAGAATTAGGATGAAACTTTTATAGCATGACCACAACGACATAAGTATAAGAGGTATGAACGATGTAGGAAATGTTATAGCTACATTACAGATAATTTTTGACTTACCCTCGTATTTAAACGGAACGCACGAACGCTCTTTTCTCTAGTGGCGGACATAGAACGTAAAAACGGACGGCAGTCAGAACCTAGCCTATGATAGTTATATCATGAGTTTACTATATACTTTCAAAAAAAAATATAAATAATAGCTTAAATTATTTTTGTCATTCAAAAAACTAGGGGTCTAGGCCCCTTCGGCTCCTGGGTAGATCCGCCACTACTTTTCTCAACTTTGATAATTGGACCTGAATTCCTTGTACTGTGAACGCCCCATAGCGTCGTCTGGATGATTTGGAGACGACGATATTTTTCTTTTTTCTAAAGTTTAACAGGCACGTAGCCAGGATTTCGTAATAGGGGGGGGGGTCCGTGAAGATTACTATGGTTATCACACCAGGGGCTCGATCATTCTATACTATTTTACTGGAATATATATTGGTTCGTTTAGCCAGGATTTCGTACTTGGGGGAAGGGGGGGGGGGCTGACATGAAATACTGTGGTTACACACCAGGATCTCGATCAATCTAAACTATTTTACTGGCAACAAACCCATATTATTTTGTTAGGACAATAAAATGAGAATATGTTAGTAAGTCTTTTAATAACAAACTATGAAGAAATCTCGAGTAAAAGAATATTTTTTAAAAGTATTGAAAAAGATGTAGTAGATTGAACTCTTCTTTCTTCTTCTTTTTCTTCGTTTAATGCAGTCAAGATGCCAGTGAAATCTCTTTCTGCAGTAAAGACATCCTATAAGATGGATTAGTGTTGCCGCGAAATTGAAAACTTTTTTAACAAGTGTAACTGGAATTTGTGTTGCTGGGCTCATATTATTGGTGATTGTGGGCATTTCTTAAGTTCTATCTTAGAGTCTATTTGATCGAACCGCTTTATCGATCGCCATTTGTAGTCCATAGGATTAGCATGGAGCTAGATGGAATTCAGAATGCTCCGTTACAATAATAATCATTTTTTTAAAATTCGATCCCTACCGTTTCCTCCACACAAAGCTCCTCAGAAGAAAGAGTAACCAAAGGTTTGCAGTAGCTTTAAATTTTTTAACGCTGATTCTTCTTTTTCTTGCTTGTTTTTGTTTCATCCTTCCTTAATTTTTTCATTTCTGGTTTCGAAGGGGGGTCTGGCCCCCCGGACCCACCCCGCGGCTACTTGCTTGAGTTTAATTATCTTGAGATATAGGTATGTCGGTTTAAGCAGTACCCACAACGTTTGAAGTCGTACAAGTCTGTTATTATTGAGTTTTAATGTCCAGCATTTTGTGAGGTAATAAATATGATTGTAAACTACCTCAAAGTGGCAATAACTCGATTAAAAAAAAAAAAAAAAACATCATTATGTCAATCAGCCGACGGTGTGTTGAGAGAGGTAAAAATATTCTGTAAAATTTGGCAGGAAAAAGTCTTTTGAGGCTCTGCTAAACTAAATCTGTACTTGTAACCTTAAGTTAAAATCTTCATAAAGAACATGGCACGTAAAATATTAAATAAAAAAAAATCAGTTGACGTCCAACAAAACTGAAATCGTTAACTTCATTCTTCTCTTTCAGTTTTATTATTATTTTCTCTTTTTTTGTTAACGACAAAAGAGAAACTTCCTGGCTTTTCGTCTTCTTCTTCTTCATGAAATAAATCTGGATAACAAGCCCATTTCCTTGAATTTTATGACGTCACAATTTACCGTAGAATAGACAAGATTTTAAAAATTTGCCACATTATATTTTTTCTTTCTTGTTAACGTTTTTTCGTGTTCACTAGATGGCGCTGAGGGCTTGTCTCACCAGCAGTAATGTCTGTATTCCATTTTATGGTTCAGCGATTTAAAAAGCACGGGCAATATTCTGTGGAAATATATAAAATGGCTCTTTTCTTCCTTGTGTGTATATTTAATCGGTTTTTAATAGTTTCTTTCTCAGAGAGGGCATTATGATATTCTCATAATGAAAGCGAATCAGATTCTTGAGGTGGATTAATATGCGAAATAAAAATATATTATTTTGATATGTTTTGTAATAATATTTTTGGATAATATTGTAAGCTAGGAAGAATGGAAATTAAATGTAAGTGATTTTTTAGAGGTTCAAATTTTTCATTGATATAGGATGCTAATTTTTGTTAAATTATCACGATTGGTCCTAACGAACCAGCTACTTTTGCTTTACACGTAAAATTATGGTAGCTCTTCAAAGTATACGGATTGAAACCGTTGGCATAACTAGGAGATTTTCCTAGGGGGGGCATGGCCCCTTAGTTCTGAAAATTGGAAGAATCTTTTAGAAGACCTTGTTATGATGTTATATATATATATATATATATATATATATATATATATATATATATATATATATATATATATATATATATATATATAGCTATATATATATATATATTCTTCTGAGTCCAGCTTACCTCGCACTCATTATCAACTCCAAGTTTTATTTAGTTCTTCTAACACAACACAACACTGTCATGGAACAGTACAGTGAAAATCTATTATATCAGAAATTTGCTTGAGCTCCTCTGTGGCTAAGCGGTTAGCGTACGCGCCTTTGGCGTGGGAGGCCCGGTTTCGATTCCCGGCGGGAGCTCATGTGGTTCCGATTCCACGTTAATCAGTAGGTCCACGTCTCATATAGCCTCGCTGCTGAAAAGGGACGTTAAACTCAAAATCAACTCATAAACTCAGAAATTTGCTTAAAATTGTATATTCCCTATATTCTGTTGCTACTAAATAACTACCTAAAATCTACTCTAATTATGAAAACAATTTTCTATTACTGTTTTACTCGAGCAATTCTAAACGAAAATAAGTTAACTGTCATGCTCTCAGTTTTCTCTTACACTGGGGTTAAAGTGGATCTGAAAAGGTAAGGGGACGGATGACGTCACGCCGTCCCTCGTGCCTATCTTTACCCATTGCATTTTTTAGGAAGTGGAGGGGCACCGTAGATAGTTTTGGAAGTGGGAGAACGATGTCCTCCTGCAATCCCCTTTTACTTTTACGCCTGCTCTTACATCTAATAGAAACACAAATAAATATACAAGCAATGACATAATTTAAAATTATAACTTTTTAAAAATCAGTCATAGGCTAATGTTTATTCATTTATGTATTTAAAGTAAAGTGCAAAATTTTTTCATTTTAAGTTTTAGAATACATTATTGTCGTTTACTGGTGTTGCAGCTTAAATACACAAACCTTTGTGAACACGGAAATACCTAGGTACAATCAATTTTTAGACACGGAACATTTTTAACTAAAAAACAAAAACAATGGTATATAAAACTACCGAATCGGAGATATATAGATGGTTAAATTTCCGTAAATCTTAAATATTAAAAAGAAAAAAAAACACAATTAAAGAGAAGCAGGTCAACAATACGGGAGGAAAAGACTTGTAGAAACACTGCATGGGAACTAAACTTTGAAAGTTAAGCTTTCGAAATACATGTCTCACAATATCATATGTTAATTAGATTTCACAAAATACGTTTCTGAAATCCGGTCCATCATTTTGACTTACCCTGTATTCTTGGGACGGTAAATCAATTTTGGAAAACAATTTCATCTTTTTTAAAAAAAAAAAAAAAAAAAACTCTGGCAGGATCTTTAAAACTTATTTTTCTATCACGATCCCCCTTATATCACATCTTTTTGCCAGCGACCCATCATAAGTGATTTCTTGTTTGCACCAGGCCCATAGCCAGCCCCAAAATGTAGGGGGGAGGGCGTAGAAGTTAGGGGGCCTGATCCAACCATATTATAGTTTATCACCATATTGTCGCTCATTTGCAAAGCTATCATGAAAATTTTAGGGGGTCCATCCCGCCGTGCCCCCCGTGAATACGAGCCTGGTTTGAGCTACGCTTCAGGTTATTGTAACCTTGCTTACAATTGTATATGCGAGTGTATTCTTCATTTTGAATTGTACGTAGTATTTTGATCTATACTTTTTGTTGTGTTTGTATTTTTCTCGTATTTCAATGTGTGGTTTCCCACCAGTTTCATTTAATTTTTTTTCTAGTTTAAAATGTTGTTTAGTATTCTTTCTTGCATTTGAGTTGATTTTGAGCTTAACGTCCCGTTCAACAGTGACGTTATGTGAGACGTAGACCTACTGATTAACGTGGAATCCGAACTACATGAGTTTCCGCCGGAAATTGAACCCCGGTCTCCCTTTGCTACATTTGACTATAACTACGCAGCTCAATACATGTCTAGTTCAAACGTGTGAAAGAGTGCTCTACATTTTTGTCTTCACTCTACATGTGAATTTTAGATAACTTGCCCATTGTGTTTTTGGTAGTGTTATTTCAAAGAACAATAGATTATTCCGAAACCATGAATAATATTCGTAAGAACAAATTAAGCTCTTATTTTCAAAAATCTTGTAACAAAGGACGAACGCAAATGGACGAATGGATAGATCCTTCCTATAACACTTCCTCTATTAAAAATAATCTCGTTTCGAAGTCTAGAAGGTAATAAGTCAGTAAATTGAATTCACATGATTCTAAACGTCATACTTTGAAACTTCAGCGATTTCCAAAGATCAGGAAATATTTCGACAGATAGATGGACGCATTACAGCTTAGTGCCCCTTTCAGCAGCGATACTGTCTTAGACATGGACCTACAGATTAACACGGGATCCGACCCACGTTAGCTCCAACCGAAAGAAAACATTTTGATTAACGCGTTCCGACGGTATGGCATACCGATTAATTCTCCACGCCTGTCCATTTCATAGCAGCTTTCTTTAGCCCTTTGAGCAGTATGTTAGTTTTCCGATCGCTCACTGAGACACCTTGCCCTGGTAGGACAATCATTGCTAATGTTGGAGAAAACATGACGTAGGAGCGTTCTTTTACAATATCAGAGAAATATGCAATGACGGAGAGAAGATGGCGTGGGACAATGGAAAGTATAAGTATTGAGTGTTCTTCGTGTTCATGGATCCACTAGTAATCAGTTCACAGAAAACCATTGGACTATGCTATTGATGTTTTTCTTTGTCTTATCACCACTGCCTTTGATCAACGTTAGATTTCCTATCTCTTCCTTTCTCTCTGCGCGTGTTTTACTGTGAAAAGGAGTAACACACACTCAGTTGAAATTGACGTCATAGAGCGCTCTGTGACGTCACAGAACACTCAGTTGAAATTGGACTGGCTTAGGGTAGTGATTTATAACCGAGCGCGCAGAGCAACTGACAGAAATGAATTACATTCGTAATCTAATGTATAAAAATAAAACTGATCTTGTAAGCGACCGTATCACGTGAAAACGATGGAACAGTTTAATTAATACATTTTGGACTATACAGGGTGGCCTAAAAGTAGGTATACACCCCTGCATTGATCAAGTATAACATTCTCTTTTATGGGTTTATTTGCTTCGGCTGTTCCGAGGTTAAGATATAAGTAAAAACACATTAAGAACAAATAGTAAAGTAACACATATAAAAAAATATACGAAATTGATTCTTGTAAAGTGTAAAGTGTATTAGTATACCACAATAATGAAACGGGTAGTATAGTGGGCTTATAGGTTATAGTGTATTGCCTGTCACATGGAGACCATTACCCAAATGATCCATGACATTTCATTCAGATGTGACAGATAGTAAAATAAAAGAGATTGAATAAAAATAAGAAGAAGAATGCATAATGTAATTAATTAATATTCAGAATAAAAGAAATAATTACACATAAGTCAAATGCACAAATAAGTTATATTACGGTACTAAAAGAAAGAAACATACAATAACTACAAAACATGTAAATTGCTAATAAATAATTTTGGACTTGTCATACTATACCATACTTTAGTTATACTTTCTTTCTGAGTTTATACTTAATGTCCTGACGACAGCTACTCAGAGACTTCATGTTGAAGCTCTGAATGGAACGGAGTGAATCCGAAATAGTGGAAGCCGAATGAATGATCGTAGAAATGATCTCAAAAGAATGTATATTTGGTTTATAAAATCTGTCTTTTTATACTCGTAAATGTTCTTGTTTGTCACAACTAGTTGACACTATATTTTTGAATCTTAGACCAGTCAAAAAATAGTTTCCTAATAAATATTATTGTTATGTATACAAATATAAAGGTTATTTTTGTTTTTCCGTTCAGTTTTGGAAAATCCGTGTATTTGTCCACCAGAACATCACCAGATATTGTGTTTTTTAACTTTTCCTGCAAACAATTGTGAGATCACCGATGCACCTATCGAGGTCAGCTAGGTGTTACGCTATAGCTTGTTATGGGAAAGTTTATTTTCCAGTTCACACAACCTTGGCCTCAGGTTATTCTTATTTTTGGATGCTTTGACTATTTGCACTGAAAAATATTATTTTAATTGTTCATTTTGTTCTATGTTAATAAAAAAAACTTTATGCACTATTGATAATTCACTTGTTATATGATAATCCCCCTCTGGGAATTAATGAGCGGCTACTGAAAATGTCCGCATCAATAATTAAAAAAAAACTTTATGCACTGAAAGTCGGTGCATCGAATCTTGGCGAATCACTGACGGGAAGATGTGGTCTGTGGTGCAGCAGTGGATCAGCGTCTGTCCACACCTGATGAAGGTCACCCCCCAAAAAAAACATGTGGTCGGGTGCCAGGCCGCTGCTGGAACCATCTGGAGCTTCTGCTTTAGGATGAGCTGGTTCATGGCAGGAATCCATACTGTCTCAGTCCACCTTGTGGCTGACTCCAAAATGAAGGGTCGGGAATGCTGGAATCTGCTGGAACCATTGTCTCTGGAACATCTGGAACTCTTTGGGGTACCATGTAGCCGGGAACAGGAACAGGTTCTCGCTGCATCGTAACGAGACGGTAACTGGAGATGGCATCGTGCAGATGAAGGATGGTCCAGGAGCATCTCAAACTGAGTCATGGAGATGCTGGAAATGGCATCCGGAAATGGAGCATCTCTGAGGAAGGTGGTCCCACTACTGGTAGGCTGGAGAATAAGCTGGCATCTGGAAGTGACATCTATGGGATCTCGAAGCAGGTGCATATTGAAAAGAAAAGGATTGCATTAGTTTTAGATTTATGTGTGTTGAAAAAAAAGAAAGAAAAAAATGTATTTTTCTTCTCTTTTTGTCATCGGACTAGAATTAGTTTGAGATATGTATATGTACTGAAAATAAAACTATTTCAGACTGCAAAGCAAACAATTAGCCAAAAAAAAAAAAATGTATTTCATGTTCGTAAAAACCTTTCTGCAAATATTAGGTAATAGAAAGAGAATGCATAGCAAGTATGTTTGTTTATTTATGGTTAATGACCCAGAAAGGAAAAGATGGCACACTAACCGTTATGAGATGGAATGTCTTGATAAGAATCGCAGCGGAAAAAGTTTAGGTTTCGGAAAATCGAAAGTGTCCTGTGTTGTTGTGTATGACAGATCGGTCAGAATTGTGTGCGTGAATATTGTTAGTTATGATTCTTACGTATTCTAATGTGGTGTCTGCAAGTTTCGTTCAAAAAGTCTTGTGCGTAAATCGTGTTAGTGATGTAACGTATTTTGATCTATGTAATAGATGGAATGTGATGCTTCAGGTAGGTCCTAGAATATTGAAATTTGCTTATATTCTGTCTTGGTTATTTGAGCATTAATTGAGTGTTAGCCTACCCTCCCTCGAAGTAGACTAAAAAAGCGGCGAAATATTCCTGCGCCCTCAATTCAGGAATATCTTGCCTTGCGCTATGGTACAAGAATGATTAGGTGAACAGAATATCGAACGTTAGCCTTCCGCCCTCAAAAAAGACCAACATTGGCGGTGAAATATTCCTGCGGTCTCAATTTCAGGAATATCTTACCGTAGGTTATTGTAAAAATATTATCCCACTGACAAAAGAGGAAATTCAAATACAATCGTGTGACGTCGAACTCCCCAAAAACGACGCATATAGAATGTATGTTTCAACTCGAATTTTGTCAAGCGGAAAAATGAAGTACTGTACGTGGTTTGGAACTGATTATTCTAGGAAAATACCTATTGGGAAATAAATAGGATGAAGTTGAAAATGACTTAATGACCGAATTTGTCTGGAATACGGGAAACAAATGTTGAGAGTATGAAAGATGAATCCGGCTATTGCAGAACGAAAACGAGAGACGTAGGTGGAAGTGTGAGGTAAAAAAAAAATTAATAGGATTAGCAGGTTGTGTACAAACGCCATATGAAACAAACACAAAGCTAGATTCAAATCAAAATTTGGACCGAAAATTAAGTAATTCGATGTTGTTGTACAAAATATATCTATTAGCTTTTCACATTATTGCCTATCTACTAAGAAAGAGTAATCTTAATCTAACCCCAAAAGAATAAAGATTAAGACAACACAGAAGGGTTCAAAATTTAATTATTTTTTGAAAACGAAATAGTTGCTTGTTCCACATTTCCTTGGAGCAAGATGGCATCGGTGAGGGTTAGGTAGCAAAATTCGGCGCCCTCAACCCGCCGAACAAAAATAATTAAATTCTGAACTAAGACCATCACCAAGAGCCTAAGGGGTATATGACATAATATTAATGTAGGTTAGCATTAAAGAATATCACAAAATAATTGTAATAATAAAAGTACTAAATAACTGACAGTAACCTTCAAAGTGTTGAAAATTAATAAAACGTAAATTTAGTGATAAACCAACATAAAATTATTTAGCCATAAATAAAAATGTGCAAGTAATTAACTAAATAATCAGAATAATTTAGTGGAAAAAAATTATCATCATGACCTCAAGGAAATTTGAAATAAAATACTGAAATGTTAATGCAGTGGTGAAAATAGTAAAAATATTACCTTAAATAACATATTAACTATAAGTCTCGTAACGGAGACCAACTCCCAATAACTAAGAACTATATGTGTATAGACCTTTAGTACTGAATATTTCTTTAAGCATTTATCAACATAAACAGAACCCCATAGAACAGAATCATGTCTGAGTCGACATCCGGGTATAAGGTATGCTGGACGAGTTTATTTTGATGACTCTTGTCATCAGACTCGTAAAGGTACAGCTACATCTGAAATATCCTATACACTTTGAATCAAACATAACTGTGTATACTTACTGGGAGTTAAGTTATATCGTTCGAGTTTGTATTACTGATACCATCAGACTCGAAAATGTACATTAATACCTGAATTATCTCATGCTCCCTGTCGGAGATATTTTATGTAACATATAATGCATGCATAAGGGCGGAAAACAGACTCGCCACTATGAACCTTAATGGGTTTTATACAACAAAAAATGTTTAAAACAATGGTACGGAATGGGGATGCTTAGAGAAATAGTAACACAAAAAGAAAGACAGAGAAAACACACGATACCAGCTCGTGTCACCTCACAACACAAAATGGGCTGATGTGGCCAAAATCAGAACCCAAACAGACAAATAAACAAGACAGGACACAGTACTAAAGGTTATACTAGTATTAACAACTAAATCTGGTGCATTAAATTCTCTAGGAATAAAGCTTGGCAAAACAAGCGCAACAGAAAATATGCACACACATAAAAATTTAAAACCACTGTGTAATGCAATTTCAATAAAATATACGGATTTAAAGCAAATAGTAGTCAAAGGCAAATTTTCAATTACCAAAAATTAAAATAATAATTTCTAAATTAACAAAATATACATAGCCTTGACTAATGAGGTCATAAGTGAGAAAAAAGTATTTCGTTATACATGAATAACGGAATGTTTAATGCTAACCTATGATAGTATATACATTATCTGTCATTAAATGTATCTGAATGAAAAGAAAATGTCATGTATCACTTCTATGTTTGCCGGGAAAGCCATAACACATATAAAAAAATATACGAAATTGATTCTTGTAAAGTGTAAAGTGTATTAGTATACCACAATAATGAAACGGGTAGTATAGTGGGCTTATAGGTTATAGTGTATTGCCTGTCACATGGAGACCATTACCCAAATGATCCATGACATTTCATTCAGATGTGACAGATAGTAAAATAAAAGAGATTGAATAAAAATAAGAAGAAGAATGCATAATGTAATTAATTAATATTCAGAATAAAAGAAATAATTACACATAAGTCAAATGCACAAATAAGTTATATTACGGTACTAAAAGAAAGAAACATACAATAACTACAAAACATGTAAATTGCTAATAAATAATTTTGGACTTGTCATACTATACCATACTTTAGTTATACTTTCTTTCTGAGTTTATACTTAATGTCCTGACGACAGCTACTCAGAGACTTCATGTTGAAGCTCTGAATGGAACGGAGTGAATCCGAAATAGTGGAAGCCGAATGAATGATCGTAGAAATGATCTCAAAAGAATATATATTTGGTTTATAAAATCTGTCTTTTTATACTCGTAAATGTTCTTGTTTGTCACAACTAGTTGACACTATATTTTTGAATCTTAGACCAGTCAAAAAAATAGTTTCCTAATAAATATTATTGTTATGTATACAAATATAAAGGTTATTTTTGTTTTTCCGTTCAGTTTTGGAAAATCCGTGTATTTGTCCACCAGAACATCACCAGATATTGTGTTTTTTAACTTTTCCTGCAAACAATTGTGAGATCACCGATGCACCTATCGAGGTCAGCTAGGTGTTACGCTATAGCTTGTTATGGGAAAGTTTATTTTCCAGTTCACACAACCTTGGCCTCAGGTTATTCTTATTTTTGGATGCTTTGACTATTTGCACTGAAAAATATTATTTTAATTGTTCATTTTGTTCTATGTTAATAAAAAAAACTTTATGCACTATTGATAATTCACTTGTTATATGATAAAAGAAACTAAGTCTACCTGATGGATAACAATAAGAAATGATATAAAATGCAGTGACGTGACCAGTATGGTTCAGTATACCTATTTTTGGACCACCCTAGTTATTAAGTCTTTTATCATGTCAATTTGACTAAAGATCATTGAAGACTCGAGAATTGAATTCTGCATCTGAAATCGCAAAAGAGGGTTAGATTAATGAACGATAAGGATAAAAACGTGAAGTACGACCAGTTCACGAAGTGGGGTCGCCAGGTAAAGAAGGTTGGGAACCACTGGTCTAAAGCATAGAAGAAACTAACTTTAAAGTAAGAAAAAAAGACGTTGACAATGTTTTCATTAAAATATTTTAATAATTTAATCATTTGTCATGTACTTAACCTTTCTTAACTAATACAGGGTGTTTAAGAATGAATAATACAGGGTGTTTTAAGACTTCGTAGTATTTATGACAATTAACTTACAATTATAAATAATAAATCAAATGAAAAAGCAACTCAAATAGTTTTGTACGCAGGTACGTATATGTACTGTTTCTTCTGTCTGCCGTTAGAAAGCGCTAGTAGCAAAGATGGCGACCAATGAGCAGAAATCTTTTTGTGTTTTACATTTCGCAAAGATTGAATCTATAGTTACACTGCAATTACTTTCCGTATTAAGTTCAACTGCAATTCATCAAGTGATAATAACATCCGTAGATGGTATTATCAATTTGAAGACACCGGCTGTCTGTGCTAAGGGAAGAGTACAGGACGTTCAAGAGTGACTGAAGAACGTGTTGAACAAATGAGAGTCTTTCATGCGTAGCACCAAGAAGAAATCAATTCTTAAGGCTGTGTCCAAAACTCGGAATGCGTTAGGATTTCCCTATATAATAATATGGCATATTTCTTTCCAAAATATTATGAAAACTATTTATTTTATACATTTCAAAATTTGTTCAAATGGTTGGATCTGACAGCAGCTAGCTTTGCCTCCCACAACCCTTTCTTCTTCCGACCATATGATCAGATTGTCAACTAACATATGCATTCTCTGCATTTTTAGATGAACAATCTTATCTCATTTCGTAACTTGTTTCCTTGCCCTACAAACTTTTTGAAGATCAGCGAGGAACAATGATGTGAATGGATTAGGTATCTGCACCTCCACGAACAGAAAACGAAACCCTGCTTATGTTCTTTCCAGCGTTGTCATATTTCCTTGTAAAAAGTAATATTAATAAACTATAAGAGCTAGATTAAAAATAAAAAAGTTAACATCTGTATTGGGATAGGTCAACATCTGGAGAAATTTTGAATTGCATAAGACAAATAGTTTTCATAATACTTTGGAAAGAGGGTCACTATGTTATTATATAGCATAGGGATTGATGGTCTCAGCTGAAAACGTTAGACACAGCCTTCAGGCTCGTCGTGAATTAGCAATTCCGATGACGTCTATGTGGAGAATTTTAAGGAGATTGAGGAATTTAAGAAAGAGGATTGAAGTATTTGTTGCAACAATTACTCCAGATACACTGATGAAGGTTTGGGAAGAACTCGCCAATTGACTCGATGTGTGCCATATGACGAATAGTGCTCAAATTGAACGCTTGTAGCTAAAACTGTTTGAGTTGCTCTTTCATTTGAGGTATTGTTTATAATTGTACGTTAAATGTAATAAATACTAGAAAGTATTAAAATCCCCATATTCATTTTGAAACACCCTGTATTTCTCAGTAAAAATGTTCAAAAATTCCATATATAAAGTACAGTATCTGAAATGAACTTCTGACAAGAAGTTGAGGAAACTAACTACAAGTTAGATGTTTGAAAATGATTTCATCTGGGAAGAAGCAAATCTCACTCCTAATCGTTTGCGTCAAAATCTTATCAAGGAAAATTAAGGGAACACGATTTTGTTCAAGATCTGCTGTGTAGAGTGGATGGGGCAATAGAAGCTTATTGGAGGAAGGGGGAGGCTAAGAAAGTGGGTGGGATGACTGAGGTTGAATTAGAAGAAAGAGGAGTAGAAGTAGCGGTGTGCGGACTAGAATAATGAAAAAAAAGAGGATCGCTTTGCAACTCGTGCTGAACTGATTTACGTAATGAATGGGCTCACCAATTGAAAATTACTTCCCACGGCATCTAATGAATACGGAGATTGACGGCTCAATGAAGCGAAGATTTTAATTAAACGTCTGTGAGAAGTTGAGAAAGCATGGGATGGGGGGAGGTAGTTTGAGGGGAGGGGGTGATATTGAAGGATAAAAAAGAAGAAGTCCAGTGTTAAGGAATTCATTTTCTGTCTGGCACAGACAAAATGGGGCAGCAAGGATGGAGCCAGCAGATAAAAATGAAAGGGGAAATTCTTTGGTTGAAGATTCTGTCTGGCTAGCTGAATAAAGTGTTTTTAAGTTAAGAAGTAAAAGACCCCTTTCTTTTCGAATATTATTTGTTACTGTGATTTGATCATTAGAACATCTTTCCCTAAATGCGATACCAGTACGGTAGGAGCATGGTAACTTTACATACACTTTTCGAGACGAGATATCACCTCTACAACACATTTTCGAGACAAGATAGACCAAACTCTTGTCTTGTAGGAAAACTTAAGTAATAATAAATTCCCATTCGATTGAAATTTCCAGGTTACAGGTGCAATGCTCAAAGACCAAAGGAATGTAAATTGCAAATTACCTTATTAGTTGAAAGTAGTTTCCGCTTCCAGCCAAACAGTTTTGCTATCTGTGAGCCATTGATTGGATTTTCAGGAAGAAAGAGGTCTTCAGTCTACAGTCTTTGACAGTAGTGAGTCTTCCCACGAAGGGTTAACAGATACTCGAGACTAATATTCATGCCTATCGAGAAATTTAATTTTGTGGACAAATTTTCCGACTATGACGTGTGCATCAACAATCAATTCACAGTAATCAGTTCATAATTGACATGTAATAATACCAATTTTCAATAGGTGCTTGGTTTTCTCCCACAATGTAACGGATACGTCATAGAAATGAATACTTCGTTACTGAAATAAATCATTAAATTTTATTTTTCAGTTTAACGTCCTACAATTATGTCCATTAGGCTAAGGGAGACGGATGATTAAGGCAAGTAAATGATAATGGAAAAATCGGTGGAATAAGAATGTGGGAGGAAACTGTGGTACCCCAAGAAAACCCACACAACGATGTTGTCCACCACAAATTTATTTGGCCGAGAATCGAACCACTGACTACGCACCAGAGGTAAGCACTCGACCACTGAGCCACCGTGCCCCACCAAACATAACACAAGTTTCGTGTGCTGAAAGTGGTGGCCATTAGTGCCCGGACACAAATCACAACGACAGGCAATAGCTTGATCAACATCGGTCACTGCGCTCGCGGAGATTACTCCAATTTCTTCATGAACGTCTCTCAGCGTAGCTGGTTTCCTTCAATACGACACCTTTGAACGTTCCCCAAGAAACGAAAAGTCGAGAGATGTTAAATCCACTTGATAAATACACTTCAGAATGGTCTTCTGTTCTTCAAATTTCAAGATTTAGCCGGCCATTTTACTTCACTGTCATACTGTGTACGTCATGTGTTACACTAATGATAGTAGCGACATCTGTTGAGGAAAAACTATACTATATACTGCAATGATAATTTAACTTCGAGAACAGTAGTGAAATATCATCTAATAAATTCTGTGTACCAGGGCCGGTTCTCGGTTCAATGCCATCATTTACCGCCTCCTTTCTCCAGAAAGAACAAATGTTAAAAGTCACGGTTCTCAGTATATGCTACCCCGTTATCAACAATGAATGGGAGCGAAAGAGCACTTGCACTTAGAAAAGCCTAAACACTACAAACACAATCTCGTTGTGTCTTTTTTCTTTATAATAATATTCTATTATGTTAGTGAAACATAAAAGAAACACACCTGGAGAGGAAAGATTGTAATTTTTTTTTTATAGAATTCAATATAGAGCTTGAATCTAAATATATTATTTGTAATTCCAGTGCACTGTTGATTTTCTTTCTATATCTGTTATTTTAAAAAAAAAAGAACTTGTTTCCACCTTCAATGATAAGGAACTTGTTTGTGAGAAAGGCAAGACTAGTTTTCATATCAAAACTGTGACAACTAACTAAATGGAACAGGTGTTCGCTATTGTTCGAGAATTGAGTTCTTATATTTGACAAGAATAAAGCAATTTATGCTCGAATTTGTTTGACCATTTGCTTTAGCACTGTCCATGTGACCTTAAACTAATGTGACCTAAACATGATTTATGAATGTAGTGTTCGAATAGAAGGTCAACTTAGTAAATTTAACTACCATCATCATGAAGTTTGTTTGCAACAAGAAATATTTATTTTAAATAATATACTTAAGACAGAATTTGCCGTCCGTCGATAATTGTTGCCAACTGCAAATGCACATACATTTGGTAGAGCCGGCCCTGCTGTGTATAATACTGCACAGTCTTGGGAAGTAACGTAACTCAAGAAAAGCGTTATTTTTTAAGTAACGTTTCCTAGTAATGCGTTACATTTTTCCAAACTAACTGTAACTAAAAATAATACAAAATTTACCATTTTTCTTTTGCTTGGTTATTCATAAGTGAAAGGAGATAATGAAATGCAACTTACCACAATCATAGATAATGTTATTCTACAACAGAAAATATGAACCTGAAGAATGTTCAGTGTTGCCATCCATAGAAATTACAGTGTTGCCAGAAAAACAATTCCCCTGAAATCTAAGTTACAACAGCGACTAGAGGAACGAACTCAACTGCATTTGATTACGTATCATCTGTTTTGGTTTGCTGTGAACTACTTTTTAAATAGCATTATTATTTAATTTGAATAACTAAATGTTAAAACTATTTTATTTATTACAAACCAAATACAACTATTATTTAAAAAGTAGCAAAAGAAAAATTGTAAATTTTGTATTATTTTTAGTAAGGCAGGATCTTAAGTAACGTACCTAGTTTTTCGTTACTTTTTTCGCGTTGTATTTTGGATGAGTAACTACAATATATGCTTCTTTCCTGTAAGTGAATTTTTCAGAATGGAACAATGGAGCATGAACTACGTATGTTAGTATGTCAGTGACCGACTGTCACCGACACACAGAGAAACAGATAAGATCATAGTGCTACTTGGTGTTTTTGGAAGATTAGAACAGTCTCAGGGAAATCACGTTTACTGATTGCAAGCACCTGGAAGATTTTGTCATAGATTTTGACAGCACCAAATCAATACATTCAGTGAGTGAACTAAGACTGCAATGGTACCGGTAGTCTGTTTTACTTTGATTGGTATTGTTTTTATAAAGATGGAGAACGAAAATGTTTTACCGTTCGAACATTCGAAAGAGTACTTTTTCTTAAAAGTTGAGGATGATGGTGGACAGAATTTAAAAGTAAAGTGTCTGAAGTGCCGCGGCGGGAAATATTTATCAACATTAATATGAATAAACTGTGTTCCGATGAGCAGGTTACTTTATTCCTAGAAAGTAGTTTGTTGATGGTATGTAATATTGGAGTTCTTTCAGATCACTTTGCGTATCTTAGAGTCCCATTGATTATAGAGTTTGAAGCAACTAGTTTTAAAAAGCATGTATTGATTTTAGAGTTACTGGTAAGTTCCCAGTTTATGTGTTCTCATTTTATTAGATGTAATGTAATGCTTCTCTATATTCTGTATTTTTAATTTTACATAACAACACTGTCATTATTATATAGTTAGTTTAACAGAATAATAATAAGCAGCCATTTTTCTAACGCATAGGGATGGGCACGAGTTGAATGTAATTTTCTCGAGTCGAATTCAGAGCCGATTCACTGTTTTTGACGTCGAGTTTCGAGTCGAATCGAGTTTGATAAATGGATCGCTTGTTCAGGTCGTTTTAACTCGTTTTGAAATCAGATTGATTACACTGGAAAGCGAAAGCCATGAGAAACGTAAACAATAATATGGAATACTTTTAGTGTTTCTCATGAGAGGGAACACTGCTCGCATCTCGTCTCGTCTTGACTACGGGAGACTACAAGAGATTTTTATAATGACGCTTGACTCAACTGAGCCGATGGCTCGAGCCGGCTCGCTTGAGGTGAACCATTGGTTGGAGCCTGCTTGGTTGGGATGAGCCATCTGTTCGGTTCGGCTCAACTGAGCCAAGGGCTCTAGCCGGCTCGGTTGGGTGAGTTGTTGCTACGGCTCACCTCTCGGTTCGGCTCGATAGTGAACGAGCTGCGAGCCGAGCTGCTTGAGTCGTTAACAATTCTAAACCCGGGCCGAGCAGTTTTGAACATATTTGGCCAGAGCCCTATATCTTTTAACAATGTTTAGCTCGAGCACGAATACTCAGCAACCTAGACCCTCAACCCAAATTCAGAATATTGTGAGCAATGTCCTTGACTCCTAGACTTCACGACTACCGAGGTTGGCAATCAACTAGTTTTTTAGTTTTCAGATACAAACCGTCAATCTTTCATGTTTGCACATAGTGTTGTAATAAATAATAATAATAATAATAATAATAATAATAATAATAATAATAATAATAATAATAATAATAATAATAATAATAATAATAATAATAATAATAATAATAGTAGTAGTAGTAGTAGTAGTAATAGTACGGAAAATTGAAGTATTAACATTTTTTTAAATATTCAAATTTTCGCACCTAAAAGTAACGTGTTACTTTGAAAGTAGGGTAACAGGTACTTTTTTGGAACAAGTAATGCGTTACATTTTAAGGAAAAGTAAAGTAACTTGTAACGCGTTACATTTTCACAAGTAACTTACCCAACTCTGACACTGCATATATCAGTAGTAGGAAACTTATGGAGTTCCACATTACGAATTTTGTTCTATTTTCCCCCGTTTATTCGTCTCTTTCTGTATTTTTTTTCCCCCGACAACTCTCTAAATATAATTCTCTTACAGCTAAATACAATTTCTGTTCCGTACCGTACACAAAGTACATTCACTGTTAATACGTATTCACTTTACTTCAATAACAGAAATCCAACTCTTTATAGCGCCCGCCCTGCCAACCCTTCTTCGAATCGTATCGCAAAACCATGAATTTAATACGGAAAGGGGGAGATGTTCGTTCAATTAATAAACGACAGCAGAATTATCAAAAAAGCGTTTTAATTACTGCGAACATTCTGGAATACTTCGAAATTATTGCTGCATTTCTGGTACTGAATTCCAGAGTCCTCACTCCCTTCCTCCGACCCTCACTGCTAAGCCTCAAAGGAAGTTTCATGTGCACCCTTCTCTATATACATACCGTCACTACATTAATTGCTCAAACAGAAGTTTATGGATATTGAGATGCTGGTATATATATATATATATATGTGTGTGTGTGTGTGTGTGTGTGTGTGCGTGTGTTCACAACCGTCTCATTTGTATATTTTCGCTTACTGGGGAAGGAGTAGGTAACCGAAATCGTTCTGTATCTATCCTCATTTTAACCCTTTATTCTTCCAGCAAAAGCGAGGGGGGGGGGGAGAACCGAATATAGAGTCCTAGTTACTATCTCCTTCCACCAATGTCGCTTTTGTCATTCTCCTTCCTTTCCATGCTTTTCTTTTTTTTTTTAACTATGAATATGAATCACTAATTCAAATACTGGAGAGAATTGGCTCTCTTCCTTCTATCTTCTTCTCGACATGTGGTCTCTTTTGCAGTTTTATTAAACTATACGGATGTGTTTGGAGCCATTGATATATAAGTATTAATCAGCTTTTCTAGGCTGTACGGTATGTGGCAATATCAAGATATACATACACACATTGATATACTATTGATGTATGTGCAGATAGTTACAAAAACTGGGGGGACGCGATGGTTCATTGGTAAAGCGTTCACCTCTGGTGTATAGGATCCTTGGTTCGATCCCAGCTCACGTCAAGTGCACTTTGTGGTGGACAAACACTGTGTGTGTGGGTTTTCTCGGTTTTCTCCCATTTCCTAACACTTTCTTCATTCCACCATTTCATTCATTTCTCATCATCACCGTCTACTTCAGCTTTTAGTTGTCGTAACTGTGGGACGTAAAACTTAGAGATTTCATTTCATTTTCAGTTACAAAAAGTGGAAACAAACTTATCTGAGTAATACGACGTTAGAGCACCTTTAGTCTTTTTTTCAGAATTGAGGCATATAACACTTAAGTTGTTTCCGGTGGAATAGTGGACCATATTTGTAAAATACACCACAAGTTTGAGTCAGTGATGATGCAGGAGGAAATCTGCGTCGAACTCACTGCTCTAAAGTCAGGAGATTAAACGGACCAGAGGAAGGATTGAAGTTCACCCGCATGCTCATTAAACCGCGTCCTAAACGTCCGGAGCATTTACGAGTAGGCATCTTGGAACATTGAGTCGTTGTTAAGGTGTAACAACTGTCCCAAAAGATGTGCCAGGTTATCAAAAATATAAGCACATAATCATCGACAACAATTTGTTCATTTAGTGATTGTAGGATTTGATTATTAAATTTGAATCAAACTAGTTTTGAATTTGTTATTAATTTTGGATCATGCTAGCTTTGCATCTATTATTAGCTCTAAGTTTTATTTATTTTGGATCAATATAACTTTTGACATAAGTTTTGGATCTATTATAATTAGGGCAACCATAAAGCAGTAAAAGCATAATGAAATTTTCCACCTTTGATTGGTACCATATCTGTGATTTTGACCACTTTATATATTCAAATTTGGTAATCTTAGAAGCATAATAAAGCATAATTTACATAAATAAAGCATAAAGCATAATGCTTAATGCTTTTTTATTCCAGAAACTTGTGTCAGTAAACAACAAAGAAAAAATATGTTGATATATGTACAAAGAAAAAAATATCAACAAAGGCTGCTATCAATGCCGCAAACAATAGAAATCAACTTGCAATTACCTTTAGGCGTAACAATGGGAAGTTCGAGTTGAGTTGATTGAGTTGATTTTGAGTTTAGCGTCCCGTTCAGCAGCGAGGCTATATAAGACGTGGACCTACTGATTAACGTGGAATCCGAACCACATGAGCTCCCGCCGGGAATCGAACCCGGGTCTCCCACGCCAAAGGAATGGGAAGTTCGAATTCCTCCTCTCTCCGCACTTTGATGCACCGTATTGATGCAATTTTAGTGGGAAATATTGATAGTTTCATATACATTTTTAATGCTTGTGTAATGAAAACGAATAAAATAAAACAAATATGTAAAAGCAATGGATAAAAATGAATTATAATTCAAGGAACAGCATATTAAGGCATAATTTAGGAAAAAAGCATAATATATAGCTGTATAAAGCATAAAGTTGGTTGACCTAATTATAATTTTTGGATCAAACTACCTTTCGACCTGTTACTACTTTGGAATGAAACCACCTTTAGGTCAGGGGCGGATCCAAGACCGACTTCTGGGGGGGGAGGTGGGTTGTCATACTGCTACTTTTAAGGGCTCCAAACTTTGGGATAGGTTCTATTTATATATATAAAATAAGAAAGCTCCCTCTTCTGGTGGTGGTGGTGAGGGGGCGATCGCACCGATCGCCCCCCTGGATCCGCCCTTGCTTTAGGTCTATAATAATTAGCTTCGGTTCTACGAGATTGATCAAAAAATAGGAGAAACAAAGTAAGAAGCTTGCATGGAACTTGATTTAATCTCCTTCAAACTACTGTCCTTGGCTAGCAATGCACTTATCCCAACGTTGAATCCAGGGCTGGAAGCATTTCTGGAAGGCTTCTTTCGGAAGGGCGTTCAGCTGCTATGTCGAAGCCCTCTTAATGTCAGGAATGGTGTCCAAACATTTTCCTTTAAACACAGTTTTAATTTTTAGGAAGAAACAGAAGTCGCGTCATGTTATATCTGGAGAGTACGGTGGATGTGGACAGTTAGGAATATTATTTTTCGGCCAAATACTCCTGTTTGTCAGTCAAAAGTCGGGGAATGAATTGCTTGCTTGCTCATCTTCTGCCAACTCATTTCCGTTTTTCAATTATTCAAGCCACTTGTAAACAGTCTACGGAGTTACAGTATTATCGCCATACACCAATTTTAACATTTCATGAATTTCTTTGGCACTTCTTTTACAACTCGAAATAAAACTTAATGCTGACGCGTTGTTGATGCGCGACACAAACGGTAAACACAAACCTCACTCTAGCGGCTCTGGACGCTGACTGACAAGTCAGAACGTGTTCTAACTTGACGCTGCCTGTCTCAACGGATCAGGCTATCGGACAAATCACTCCAAATGGTTACAGCGTCAGTAGTTGCTGCTAAAAAACTTCTATCACCGTATTTTTTGATCATAGATTGTATAATTAGTTTTGGATTAAAGTAGGTTTGATTTTATAAATACCTTTCGATCCGTTATTAGTTTTGAATCAAACTAACTTTCGAACTATTTTTGGCTTTTTAACTATTATTAGCTTTCGATAAAACAAACTTTCAATCTATTATCGGCTTTTGATCTTTTATTAGTTTTGGACCGAACTAGGTTTAGATCTATTATTACGTTTGGATTATACTAGTTTAAGATTTATTAGTAGCTTCGGATTGAATTAGCTTTCATATATTATTGGCTTGGAGTTTAAACAATATTTTCTCCACCCAAGTTATATGAGACGGACATTGTTTATAAAGTGGGATCAGAACCATTGTTCTGGCTTATATTCCATTCAGATTTCCCCACTGGAATTCCAACCCAAGACCATTTTCACAGAAAGCACGTACCTTAGTCACTTGGTCTCGGCGTGTCACGTGTGATAGCTACGTATCACAGTTGAGAGTTATGTATGATAACTACGTGATAACTACATGTGATAGCATTGGATCAAAGTAGCTTTAGATTCACTATTAGCTTTGGGTTAAACTATCTTCTGATCCATTATTAGCTTTTGATCTATTATTAATTTTAGATCAAATAGCTTTCAATCTATTGATCTTTCTTCAGTTTTGAATCAAAGTAACTTTACTAATTATCAGCTTTGAGAAAACTAACTTTCAATCTATTACTAGTATTAGATCTATTATCAATTTGGGAGAAATTAGCTTTTGATTTGCTATTGACTTTTGATCTTTTATTTCCTTTGGATCATCATTAGCTTTATTTAAATATAATAATTGATTTGGATCTATTTCAATAACAGCTAGTTCGATAATATTAGTTTCAGGCCATTAGTAGTGATCTTTTGATCTATCCAAATAACTTGTAATAAATAACAATCTGAGTAAATCCCGAGCTATATACAGTTGATTATAACTTTTCATGTCCTTAAGCTTGGCCCCACCCACACCGGCACTAATTTTGAAATATGTGCCAAAAATTAGTGTCCAATTAGTGCCGACGACCAATGTTAAAAGAATTATGCTGTTACAGAAACGTAAAAAACGATTCTGAATTGGGCTAGGTTCACGCTAGCCCCACCCACTCAACCGATTGAGATGAAACCTATACACAATATTAGTGTCAAATTAGTGCGGACGATACCGCATAAAAGGAAAATTTATGTTATTATCAGGTCAAAATATATTTGAAAATCTCTAATGGTAGCATCATCAAAGAAAACAACCCATCCCTCATTTTTATGATAAAATAAATAGCACTAACTATAATTTTTTAACATTATAGGTCGTCAGCATTAATTAGGCATTAACTTTTAATATGTTTTAAAATTAGGAGGGATTGGGATTTTAGATTTCTGGGCTTTCGGCATCAAAGGCCATTTAGCCCTTCACGTTGTTGAGGGATGACGTCCCTCGGCGAGCACACAATCCGGGGAAAGGTAAGGAAGAAAGGATTTGGGAAGGAAGGAAGCGGCCTGGGACCTATAAGTACCAC
Organism: Thermobia domestica; assembly: GCF_964235325.1. NCBI lineage: Eukaryota > Metazoa > Arthropoda > Insecta > Zygentoma > Lepismatidae > Thermobia > Thermobia domestica. The sequence goes on from NC_137458.1 coordinate 9,228,812, forward strand.
CCCGGCATTTGCCTGGTGTAAATGAGGAAAACCCAGGAAAACCTCATTCAGGGTGGCTGACCTGAAAAAGCGTTTTTACACTTTTTCGACCGAGTACTCCCACCGGGAATCGAACTCTGGATCGCTCGCACCGAAGGCGAGAGCGTTAGCGACTACGCTACGCGGGGCCAGTGTTTTAATATTAGTGCCGGTAAGGTGGGGCCAGGTTCACGTGAAAATAACCCCAACCAGTTTTAATAATGCAGCACTAATTTTGAAAACTATGTCAAAATTAGTGCTGACGGAACCACATAAAAAGAAAATTAATATTATATATCTTATGATAGAAATGAGGGATCAATTGTTTTCTATGATGATACCGCCATTAATTTCATCCTAATGGGTTAAGTGGGTGGGGCTGGCATGAACCTAGACCCACCCAGAATCTTTTTAGTTTTTTGACGTTTTAGTAATAGCACATTTTTTAAACCTTGTAGGTCGTCGGCACTGATGGGGCACTAATTGTTTTGGATATGTTTTAAAATTAGTGCCAATGTGGGTGGGGCCATGTTCACGGATATTATCTTTTCATATAAATTATGTGGTATTATAGTACTGTGGCGTTGTAATCAACCAGAAGACTTTTACTTTGGGTGATTTTCGGTCAGCACATCGAGTTACATCATCTTATTAACTTTAAATAACTCCATAGTCACCATCACATACTAGATGTCTTTTTTAAGATTATATACATTTTTACTTTTTCGAAAAAAGATAAACTTTTCTTCCACATGGCACCCCCGACACATAAATATATAGCGTAAACTCATTTATATCTTTACGTGAATAGACTTAGGGTGGAAGTGGTTGAGAAGAAACATTTTTGTTGCTTATAAATTTGGGGTTGAAGCCAAACAGAATCCGGAAGAGCGTCTGGTGTACCCAGATTGAGTGGTACACCTCACAAGAATTCTTGCTTAAGCCCACACCCTCGCCATATATTTCTTTCTCACCCCCTTCAACAAAACACCTTATATAAAGAATTTCGCTCGGAGAAAACGAGAAAGAGGGAGAGGAAACTTAAAGGAAAAGTGGGGGTGAGGGTGGGGCGAAAGGGAAGGATTTCAATTTGTTACCCGCCCGTTGTCAACCCCAGTGACTATAAATCAGAAAGCACCTGCTTTGTTTTGCAGGTTTGGACTCGAACGGAAGAGGAAAGGGAGTCTCGGTCTTTCATTTTCTTCTGTCTAACCCTGGAAGTCTGCGTAAGTTTGATAAGATTTCAACTTCTACGACGGCCAAGTGCATTAATGCCTCATTTGCAAGAAGTGACTCTCGGACGAAATAGGGTACAAGAAATTCAGTGTTGCCAGGTTTCATTCACAATAGTTCCCATGACAATTATCTCCCCTCGGTAGGTAATTACATGATTATTACAGATATTACACGGTATTTACGTAATTAATATGTTGTGCAATCCTCTATGGTAGATAGTCTAGCGTCGAAGCCAATTGGCTACCGTGTGGGATTTCTGTCCACGTGATTTCGTGTTTAATAGACACAATTGCGAATAATAATAATAATAATAAAACAGAGTAATGACTTGAATCCCAATTAAACAATAGGAGTCGTTTTTATCGGATATATAAAAAGTCTGGTACCATAGAACAATTTCTTTATGACTAGAAACACATAAAATGGGTAGCCATTTTTGCTATACATTGGTAAGACGCTTTATGTTTAATGTAAAAGCAATGTTGCCAGTTCAGCTGACTGTTTCCTTGGGCCTCGCACTGTACCAAAAATACGATATTGTTGTGAAACGGGCTCAAAGTGTTGTATATCCCCCTACCCAACAACATTGTAAAGTTTTGCTTAGTACAGATAGGAAGAACAAATCACACACACGGAAATTTTCCCCCATTACCAATTTTATTCCAAAATTTCCTGTTATAAACAGTGGCTCGGGAATCCTAGGAAAAGATCCTCACAGAGTTCCGTATAAACTAAGTGGGATGGAGTTTTGAATTCTCAAAACTCCATGCAAGCTAGGTGATTGAGGTTAGGTGTCACACAATGCTCCAGGCAAGCAGAGCGGAGTGGGTAGGAGACCTTAGAGGTCCAGGAAAGCTAAAAGCTTTGGGTTAGATTCCTTTGAAAGCTCCAGGAGAGCTAAAAGCTTTGGGTTAGATTCCTTTGAAAGCTCCAGGAGAGCTAAAAGCTTTGGGTTAGATTCCTTTGAAAGCTCCAGGAAAGCTAAGGCTTTGGGTTAGATTCCTCTCAAAGCTCCAGGCAAGCTAAAGGCTTTTCCTTTCAAAACTCCAAACAAGCTAAAGGCTTTTCCTCTCAAAGCTCCAGGCAAGCTAAAGGCTTTTCCTCTCAAAGCTCCAGGCAACCTGAGAGAGTGGATTTGACCATCCAAAGACTGATACTAGTCGCTATGACCCTCCTGGTTTTATAGCGTTTCTAATGTGGTGGTGGAGCTGGTAGTCCTTCTTTATCACATGACTAGTGGTGTTCTTGTTGTCTGCCACTGTAGTAGCTTGTAGTATGACGCACATGGTGTTGTTTGTCAATATAAGAAGCATATGTTGATTGTAATCAGACCCATGTGTAGGATATTACAACATGCACTTTCTTCGTGCCATTTTTGCATGTTTTCACATTCCTTTCGAACAACCTACTGACCGGGATTCGGAGCTTTTTCATTTAACATAAGATGAGGTGCCTTACCAGTGTAAAGCCCAAACAGCTGGTACTGATGAAAAAAGAAACTCATAATTTTAGACTGAAAACCGCTTATAGTTCCAACTTTCCTTCCTTTCAATAGACGGAGTTATCTTATGATCCCGAAGTTTTGATACCCACCCGGTATGTCCTCGACTGAAAAGAAACTTTTAAGGCCACGGTTGGTAAGTGGTTCAGGCCTTACCTCTGGTGTGAGATAACCTTGGTTCGATCCCAGCCTATGTGTATTTCTGATGAACATCAAGTTCGTTGGTTTTCTTGACTTTCACTCATTTCCCCCTCAGATTTTCATTTTAGTAATTCTTTCATAATAATCCATTTCCATTACTTATCCATTTTCTAAAATTCTAATAGGGCTATCAGTATAACGTTAAATTAGGGGAGGGGGGAAAGAAGGAAAGGGAAGAAACTTATCCTTAGGTTTATGGACCAATCAAGTTTTTTCGCAAGATGGGAGTGTCGTATCAGTATTTAGAATTTCTTTACGATCACTACAAATTCCATACCGTAGATCAGACATGTGGAAGTTGAAACAGAAGGTGGGCCAATCACAAAGCATTTACTGGTGTCAAAGGCCAAACGACACAATGCATAACATTTTCACAAGAATCGAATAGCCGTATTCAGTGGACAAACTCGTTCATCGTACAGTAAAGCCACAGGAGTAGGAAAACTGCTATAATGATACCCAAAATATTTACTTACTAAAGAAACTCAGAAAAATCTAATTACTTCAGGGATGCAAATAAACACTCGCCCACTCGCCCGGGGCAAGTGGTTCATCGGTGCGGGCGAGTTATTAAACAGTAAAGACTAATAATCACGATTGAAATGTGGGATGTGGGCTGGGAGCTTTTTTTCTTGGGCTAGTAAAATTTTGCTGCTTATTTGCATCCCTGATTTACTTACTATTTTGAAACTTGATTCTTCATTTCCTGAACTAATCTCAATGTTCGGTGGTAAATTGGATGTTCTAACGTTATTTTAAGATGGACATCAGTATACCAAGAAAAAAAAATGCAATTTGGGTTAAAAGATTATGTAAGGAATACATTTCCAATAACGGATCAAGAGGGCCGGATGAAATGATTCAGTGGGCGGCAACCGGCTCGAGGGCCGGCTGTTGCACATGGCTGATACAGATTCTAAGTATTAGTTTCAATATTTGGAACTTTACTATTTAATATTATTGGTGTTACATTAATTAATAATTATTGATTACTCAACTTATTTTATTCGCCGGTAGATTTCCAAACTATGCTATGAATAAGTATAGAACGGTCCATCCATCCGTCTGTTCACAGGCATCATTAGAGTAAACACGATAACAGATAGAGAGGAATGATTTCTGATTTGGATTCAGCGTCCCGAGATTAACTTCCATATCTGTTAGTTTTCAAACTAATTGTCATATTAAGAATGCGTTGAAAACTATTGTAGAAGATAAAGGTTACAGAAGGAAAAAATATCACATTTGTTATTAAATGGTAAATCCTAGCTGAGAACTAAAATATTAGCAGAGGGTAGTGGATGCGAAAATTTTTATATTTTCGAGAAATTTCAGAATATTAATGAAGGTGATGAATGATGATGCCTTAAACAACGGCATTCACTTTTTAAAATTCAAATATTAACAAATATTATTTGGTTCGAAGACTATTTTCCTTCCGCTGTTGACTTGCGACTATCTCGCTCAATAACGTAATTACTTAGTACCTATTTGTGGTACAACGCCTTTAGTATCTGCAACCAACATTAAAGCTCTTTTCTGTGGGTCATCTAACCACTAAGGATAACTACGTTACGTAACTGCTGTAAGCAAACTTACGACAAAAATGTATTTTCGTCTATTTTTCACGACGTGATTTGAAGTATGAAATGAAGTTTCCAGCTTTACATGGACCGAGACTGAGGTAGAGCTTGTTGATGATAATAAATGGATCTAAGAATGAAAAAAAGTAGAAGGAAAATGGAAGAATGCCGAGAAATCCACGTACATACATGGTGTGATGTTTGTCCACCACATAGTTTACATCGTACGAGATGGGACCTAAGATATAACCAGGGACACAATCACCAGAGATGAGCGCTCTACCTGTGAGCTACCATAGCCTTCGTGATTTGAAAGGTTGAGATACAGAATGATTTCTACTGATGACTGAAATTATGATAAAATTCTCTTGTTATTATGCTGTCTTAAGTCCATGAAAATTCACATTTCTCCTAAATATTTTTTTTTTTCAAATATAACGTGGAAATTCCAAGCTCTATATATCACACTACAGAGTCGAACTTTAGACTACACATAACTTATTTTAATTAAAGTATACATGGAAACTCAAGCATACAAGTGGTTCAAAGCATCCAAAGAAGACCGAAAAGTGTGTCAAGATTTGCCTCGTTGTGGTTGTCCTTCAACTTAATCGACCAACTTAAACGTAAACAAAATGAAAGAAATCGTCATGCAAGCTTGAGACAGATGGTCCTAGACCTCCACATTTCACACGAAACCGTTCGTACTATTCCTGTTGATAATTTGAGCACAAGATGCAACGAATCTTGACTTATTCCGAAAGAGTTGAATTTTCTCCTAAAATAATATCGGAAACAAGTTGCTAAAGACATGCTTGATAAATCCAGATCTGAACCTACATTCATGAAACAGATTATTACGAGAGACCAGATAGGTTTATGAGTTTTACATAAAATAAATTCAACAGACTACTGAATAGGGAGGGAAAGTGAACCAAAAGAAATGAAAAGAAACCGTCAAAGTCGCATCCAAATCAAGGTAACACTGATTTTTTTCAATGGCCGTGGTGTTGCATATTCAGACTTCCTGTTAGGGAGACAAACAAAGAGTTGCTCAACTTTGAACGTCTCAAAAGACCGGAACTGTGGAAAATCAATTCATGGATTGTGGACCATCAGGTTACACCATCACACAAGACGATTATTGTGACCGAATTTTTGGCGAAAAATTGAACGAATGTTGTTGATTAAATTTGACTTTTTCCTGTTTGCCAAGGGCGCCGATTCTGGGGACCCGCCCCCCAAAGCGCATGTGGGCTCCCATATTGTATTTATGAATATACAATATTTGGCATAATTTGAATGCAATTTGTCGTTAAAATCTTCATATATGCCCTATGCATCTGAATGGGCCTCCCAAATTTACAGAGAAATCGGCGCCCTTGCTGTTTCCCAAACTCAAAGTACCGCATCGCGTAAGGTGTTTTGATTCAATTGAATCCGACAAACGAAATTCGGTGAAGGACCTTAAGGCTACTCCGGAAAATGACTACAAAAATGTTTTTATGATTGGATTAACCGTCGGAATATGTGTATTGCTTCAAATGGGGCACATTTTCAAGGCTAAATTTCGCTCATTAATGAAATATTTTGTTTTACTGACAAATTCCGGGTACTTTTTTTTTTGACAGAATGTACACAAATTTGGAAAGAGAGAAAACAGAATTTTTCATGTTTCTGATAGTTCACATAAATTATTTTTGTACGAGCAATTATACCCTTCAGTATTAATTTCACAGAAGTCGTATTAAGGAATTTGGCTAGTTTGTTTCAACCTGAATTCTAAACGACTTTGATTAAGATCCTGTTACGAAACGTTGTTATCCTTTGTCGTTGAATAATCCACAAAGGTGTGATTTAAGGCTAATTCATAAAACAAAGGTTTTGGCCGGACAAAGGTTGTAATTGCTACGTTTTTAGCATCAAAGATTATTTTTTATTCTTTATTATAAACAATTAATCAAGTATCAAAAATGCTGTTTCTTATAGGACTTTTCGTGGTGATTTCGAATCTATTTATCATTTTGTTCTATCAGCCATAGTTTTTGAGAACAATCTCACCCTCTTGTGGCGGAAAATACATTTTCAATGAAGACTTAGAAGGAAATTTGGACCTTTGCACTTCAAACTTCTTCTCTTTGGAATTTCTCCTATATTCAGCTTTAGAAATCTCTCTCTCTCTCTAAAGTTCAGCAGTAGTCATCCAACATTCTTGGATTCATCTGATTGGTAACGGTCTTCTATAGTCCGTAACTCCTGATGAAACCGTTCGTCATCTTCATCGCTTACCGCACCAAGATTACTAAGAAGCCCAGAATCGAATGAAAAAGAATTTTTACAGTTATCCGACATCCCAATTGTTTGTAAGTGTAAATCTGTTGCATAACAAGCTGTTTGTAGTTATCTGCTCTATTGTCACCAAAGATTAAAAAAAAAAACAATATTCTTAAACGATTTCCAAGTGGCCGCTTCTGCTTCAAATCTAATGTCAAATTCCAAATCATGCATTAGTGTTCGTATTTGGGGACAATCAAATATGCCTTTCTTAATCTTGATGTCACTCACTAAGGGAAAGTTATTTTTCAGATATTTAAAACCTTACCTATTATAATCCATAACCATTAGATACTGCTTCATGAAGCCAAGTTTAGTATGTAGATTAGGGAGGTGGGTTTTATCTAACGTGATAAGTGGTTCATTTACTGTATTCCTTTCTCCAACAGTAAGATCTTCTGTCTTCGGTCATTGATGTTTTATGTAGTGCTGTCTACTATCCCTGCTACCCCACAAACATACAAGAAAGCAGTACATCATGAAACCGAACTGCAGACCCAGATATAAATATGTAACTTTTATGTCACCACATATATATGCCACCTATACTTTTTATATTCCATTGTACTCAATACAAGCTTCATACTTTCGTACGATTCCTTTAAATTGGTGGAAGTGATGGATTATGTTCTAATATACAACAGGGCTGCTTTCAAAATTTTCTCAGAAGAATCAAAGAAAAGTCGTCACTCATCTCGATTGAGTTAAGTGCTGAAGGCCTGCAGCATAGCGTCAATATTATTGGAGTAATTAACAGAACTCGCCTGAGAGGGAAAATGTTCAAATTCACGTTGTCTTTAACGGAAAAAACTTATTCTTATATCTCTTGAAGTCTGGAGGCCAATGAAACTGTTTTTTTTGACAAGTTGAGAACGTATCAGATCATTTAGTTCTGACTCTGTAATTAGATGAGCTTCAATTTCGATAGTAAAACTTGGGTCTACTGTTTAGTCAGAAGCTGGTAGGGCTGTTATTGCATTCGTTTCATTACTTGCCTCATCTAATGTCACGATTCCTGTGCAACTGGGACCCGTAGCTCCAAACTGTGTGCCACAGGTCTCATAGTCAACGGAATGTTGCAATATTGAACTGTGTGTCTAGTCTTTGTCGTTTCTCCGGCAATTTTTGTAGCAATCCGTGGAATAACTCTTCGGCTCTCTCCAGGCCATGAGTATTGCGAATGGTATAAGGTGTTCCTTTCAGTTACCCGCTTAACAGCGTTTTACACGAAGTACAATAGATATGACCGGTTCGAGCGAACGTAATGGTGAATCACATTTTCTAACTCTGGAGTAACCTGTAAAAGAAGGTTGACCATTCCTATGCAATTAAATGCAATGACAAATTTCAAACAAGCTTCCCCTGCCATCTGTAGCTACGAGGGAGGATCAGAAACTAATCTTACAAGGCCGATACTTTTAAACTTTTGTCAGTTATAGAGGAATGAGGAGTGTGTGGTAATTTGTAATACATGGAGTTGGCAACTGTGCAAAGTTTCAGTTACCCGCCACCTAGGGCGCTAGTTGTAGGTAAACACAAGACTCGTTTGGAAAACTGATCTCGCGAAGAAATCCGCTCAGTTATTCGATATTTTTAGGCGAAACATATGACCGCGGCTGAAATTCACCAACAGGTGGTAGAGGTTTACGGAGGGATTGTAATGTCTCGTCAGCATGTCGCAGAATGGTGTCGAAAGTTTGCGGCTGGTAGAGAAAAACATCGCCGACGAGGAGCGCTGTGGGCAACTCAGCACGGCATCAGCAGACCATCATGCTGTTGAAGCAGTTTCGTTGGGACATCATTGACCACCCTCTCTTCAGCCATGACTTCTCTCCAAGACTTTCATTTCTTCGCACTTAAAGGAGAACCTAGGAGGCCATCGCTTCGCTTCAGACGAGGTAAATCACTTTGTGACAACGTGGCTCAACACCCAAGGACAGGATTTTTATCAGGAAGGAATCTTCAAACTCATCCTACGATGCGATAAGTGCCTCAGCCGATATGGAGACTATGTCGAAATATAACGTAATGAATGTACTATTTGTTGGCTGTATTGGTTGTATGAAATAACCTAATGTATGGTATGTTCTAACTGTTGGCTGTATTGGTTGTATGAAATAACCTAAGGTATGGTATGTTCTAACTGTTGGCTGTATTGGTTGTATGAAATAACCTAATGTACGGTATGTTCTAACTGCTGGCTGTATTGGTTGTATGAAATAACCTAATGTATGGTATGTTCTAACTGTTGGCTGTATTGGTTGTATGAAATAACCTAAGGTATGGTATGTTCTAACTATTGGCTGTATTGGTTGTATGAAATAACCTAATGTACGGTATGTTCTAACTGCTGGCTGTATTGGTTGTATGAAATAACCTAATGTATGGTATGTTCTAACTGTTGGCTGTATTGGTTGTATGAAATAACCTAAGGTATGGTATGTTCTAACTGTTGGCTGTATTGGTTGTATGAAATTACCTAATGTACGGTATGTCCTAACTGTTGGCTGTATTGATTGTATGAAATAACCTAATGTACGGTATGTTCTAACTGCTGGCTGTATTGGTTGTATGAAATAATCTAATGTATGGTATGTCCTATCTGTTGGCTGTATTGGTTGTATGAAATAATATATACACGTTTCTCTGCAGGTTCCGTAACATTACTTTTTGATCATTCCTCAAACATTTCCGAAATTAAACTACCTACATACTCTTCTGTGGTTCGATCATACCCCGTTTCACTTAATAACTCAGTTTCACCGGAAGTTCCGCTTACTGTCACGTTCGCCCAAGCCGCTCATATATGGTGCCCAGGGTTTCTTCTGATCACCAATTTATATATGAAAATAAAGCCCATATGTTTCGCCATTGTGACTATTCTAACTCTCCACAAATATAATAAAAGTAGTTAGGATTATTAACATAGATTCGAGGCATAGTTGCATACAATATCTACCACATACACACTAACACGCACTATTACACGACGTTGAGAATTTTTTACTACACGAAGACGTGCTTTAAAAAACAATGAATGGGGGTAGATACTTTAAAATGAAAGACATAAACAGTATAATTGTATTCACACCTACATTCACAAATTAAAACTAATAACTTTACGCAGGTAATAACAACAAACAATATTCAGAACTCTACGATATTACTTCAATTTATGGAATGGCACAAAAATAGCGTACACCACAGCCCGGGACATTAAACTGAAAAATTTCACTTCATTTTACACACTCTGCACACAGTATCTACACACAGCAAATTGAATTCCAACTTCCACTGCGAATTGTCAATTCTGAAACACAAAAATAACATAAACTGCAATGATAACAAAATGATTCCCCCACTTGTCAGTAGTGGTAATTTTTAATGGGATTTTTCGCTGGCAGATTTCGTGTTTCATGAAACATGATTTTACCTTTAAATGACTCGCTATTCAAGTCGCAATGAAATCATACGCTAAATGAAATGATTTAGGTTCGATACCAGGCGGGAGCTCATGTGGTTCAGGTTCCACGTTAATCAATAGGTCCACGTCTCATATAGACTCGATGCTGAAAGGTACGTTAAACTCAACTCGCACTCGCGGAATGAAATGATAACTAACAAGAAATCTGGGTTCAGATTCAGATCCATTAAGGGGGTGGGAAGAAGGAATTATTAAGAAACAATTAACATTATGTATTTAACAAAATTTTTGTAAAGCAGTGTAATTATTCATCATTAACGACAATAGAAAAATGTAGTTGAACAACAATGTTACAATAGTTTTTATTTAAAATGTAATTAAATTTATCACAGGAAGATAGCAAAAGATTTAATGTGATAATTTACATTAAATTTAAAAGTAGTAAGTTTTTTCGTGATATTGCAACACTGAATATAGATATTAAAGGGTTAAAACAAAGAAGAAAGATAAAGAGAAGAAAACAAATAAAGCAAAATGTCTGTGTGCTTTGGAAGAGAGGCGAAACAAGGGAATGAGAAATATTTTGCGTAGAGAAGCCGGAAGAATCACGTGACAATTAATCTGTTCATTATCTCTGCAGCTGAAGAGGCACTGGTTTGATAATAGCGGTGTGAATCAAGCCTAAATACTCGAGCACTTGATGCTTGAAGTCGCCTTTCAGGAAAAAGCGATAAATAACGGCTTTTCCACGTTGTTGGGTTTCGAGCTTTTAGAGGTTTTATTTTTCACCCCAGCCTCGGTTAAGACAAGGCAACTCCGGAAATTATGTATGGGTTTGTATGCTTAAAATGAATAAAAGCTTTTGATAAATATATTTAGAAAAAAAGATATCTTGCTTCTGATTAATGACCCTAAGACACTTATTATTTCAGTCTTAGAAACCAGATTTTCTTTCAGCACGATATTCCTTGTGCGCATCATTCTGTGTATTAAATAATGTCAGTTGTATAATATTTAATTCTGTTTTTGCCACAACTTCTTCGCTTCGAAATTACATCGTTATTAAATTATTCAAACTGCATTTTGTGAGATTTGCATATGAGTTGATACATTTAACATTTTTATTTTGTCTGCAAATGTCTTTATAAGTTTTATCAAGTTATTTATTAGGTTCAGGCAGTGAATTATAAGATTCTGTTCGTTACCCCACACAATAACTCTTGAACGAAAGCGAAATTTTGAATTCTGTTTTATTTGCAATAGACAGCTAGAGCCATTATCTCGACCCGTTTCGTTAATGAGTAAATCCGTTGAGATCTTCACGGTTAACGGTGGCCATTCATATCTCGTTTATAAACCGTAACATTCCCTAACTTATATGCAACCTGTGCAATAGCAAAGAAATGTTGGTTGCCTATAATACAAGGATAAGTAGCGTTTCTTGTTATCTCGACTAAGTTCGTTAATGGAGTCAATTCATTAATATCTTCACGGGTAGCGGTGGCTATTCATATCCCATTTAAAATCTATAACATTCCATAGCTTCTATGCAACCTGCACAGTAGCAGTGAAATGTTGGTTGCCTATAATACAGGGATAAGTAGCTTTTCTTATTGCAATTATCTTGATCGAGTTTGTTAATGGAGTCAATTCATTAGCATTTTCACTGATAACTGTGGCTATTCATATCCCGTTTAAAATCTATAACATTCCCTAGCTTCTATGCAACCTGCAAAGTAGCATGGAAATGTTGGTTGCCTATAATACAGGGATAAGTAGCTTTTCTTATTGCAATTATCTTGATCGAGTTTGTTAATGCAGTCAATTCATTAATATCTTCACGGGTAGCGGTGGCTATTCATATCCCGTTTAAAATCTATAACATTCCCTAGCTTCTATGCAACCTGCAAAGTAGCATGGAAATGTTGGTTGCCTATAATACAGGGATAAGTAGCTTTTCTTATTGCAATTATCTTGATCGAGTTTGTTAATGCAGTCAATTCATTAATATCTTCACGGGTAGCGGTGGCTATTCATATCCCGTTTAAAATCTATAACATTCCCTAGCTTCTATGCAACCTGCACAGTAGCAAAGAAATGTTGGTTGCCTATAATACAGGGATAAGTAGCTTTTCTTATTGCAATTATCTTGATCGAGTTTGTTAATGGAGTCAATTCATTAGCATTTTCACTGATAACTGTGGCTATTCATATCCCGTTTAAAATCTATAACATTCCCTAGCTTCTATGCAACCTGCAAAGTAGCATGGAAATGTTGGTTGCCTGTAATACAAGGGTAAGTAGTTTTTCTCATTGCAATTATTTCGGCTGAATTCGTTAATGGATAACGGTGACTGTTCATATTCTCTTTAAGATCCCTAACATTCCCTATCTTCTATGCAACCTGTACAGTAGCAAAGAAATATGGGTTGCCTATACTAAAGAGATACAGAACCATGTGTTTCTATTTACTGTTTTAGCAGAGTTTATCTATCGATTTATTTGTTAAGGATTCCAACGCAACCGAACATGTAATCGTGTGACATTGGTAATTATGATCGGAAGTCTCTGGTTTAATTCCCGGTGAGGAAAAATAAAATTGCAACGTTAAGTTAGCATCGTGAATAAAGAAATAGAAACTCTGGTGTAGATAAGCATAAATAACTGCGTTAGAAACCAATGCATTGACCACATATTACTAATCACTTAAACAAACCATTTGGCTAGTTACTTCGTTAAGTGTATGCTAGAAAGTTCTGCTGTAGATTTTTTTAGCAATAATATTGGAGGTGTAACTACTAACACTTAATATCATAACCAATTCAAGTGAAAGCAGGAAACGAATATTTGACAAGAGAATAATTATTTAAAGCAGAGGCAGCTCGTGAGAGACAAATTAAACTTTTCGTATTGAAAATTAACACAAGAAAAATTTCTTAATCGTATAAAATTAACACATTAGATCAGCGTTTCCCAACCGGTGTGCCGCGAATGAGCCGCTGTGTGCCGCGAGGAAATCGAAACAAAATTATTAATTCTATAGCAATCAAATTGCAAGACACAGGGAATATTGTATATTTGTATTTAACATTAACATAAACCTCTAATATGTATCTACAATTTTGAGTTTCACACTGTTACTTTTCTGTACATTTTTAATGTTGAAAATAGTATTTGTTATCATTGTTATGACCATTATTGCTTCTTTATTGTTGCAGACTATTTCGTAACTTGAAATTTTAAAATACATTCAGTCCTTTCGACAAAGCAAACATGCATACAAATTACCTACAGTTTTGTTTTAAAAGTAAAAGAGATTTGTTTGTTCATTCGTTATTTAGTGATCTTCCTTCTTAGTGAAAGTTTGGATACAGTTTTTAAGAAAATGTGTATTTTTAAAAGCCTTCTTGGTTCCATATCTCATTGCAGTAGTTTTCTATTTTTAAATTAGAATGAAAACAATAAGCATAATGACTTACCACGGGGGGGGGGAACCAGCGATCGAGCTTTCTTCACTGTGAGAAGATCAGTAATCAAAGAAAAAATTACCACTATATTTTATATTTACAAATAATAATAATAATAATAATAATAATAATAATAATAATAATAATAATAATAATAATAATAATAATAATAATAATAATAATATCTATATGAGTGTGCCGCGAGAATTCAAGTTACACCTATAGTGTGCCGCAAGTTGAAAAAGGTTGGGAAACGCTGCATTAGATATTCATTAAGTCCCTCTGTTTTCCGCCTTCCTTAGCCTAACGGCATAACCCTGGGACGTTAAACTGAAATATATTTATTTTTCCCTTTTAGTTTCAAGAGACAAAACTTTAATTTTTAACTGACTTAAAAAAAGAGAAGGGGCCGTGATGGCTCAGTGGTGGCCCTCCCCGTTGGTCTAGTGGCTAGCACGCCCGCCTTTGGTGTACGGGGTCCTGGGTTCAATTCCCGGTGGGAAAGCCTTTGAAATTTTAACTGTCTTGGATATATATGTGTTCCTGTTCCTGTCAAATTTGGTAAAGGTCAAAGAGGCCAGGAAACTGAGATATGATCGGTTGATCTTTAAAAAAAGAGGTAGAGCGTTCACCTGTGGTGTATGAGGTCCTGGGTTCGATCCCAGCTCATGCCAAGTGAACTTTATGGTGAAGAAACACCGTGTGCGTGGGTTTTCTCCGGGTTCTCCCGTTTCCTCCCACTTTCTTTATTTCACCATTTCACTCATTTGTCATAATCGCCGTTTCTATTAACCTAGCTGGCATAACCGTGGGACGTAAAACTTAAAGATTTCATTTCATTTCTATTAAGAAAGAGAAGGTTTGGAATTCGACCTATTTATATGTATAGTGTCTATGTTCACGCATGACTTTGACATCGGGAAGCGATTTTAATTAATCTTTTTTTTTTATTTATTTGAATGAATATATTTTCTCGGCGGTCCCATATAAATTTAATCAGGATGTAATGATACAGTTTGCAGCTAGGACATGAAAAACCTCAATGAGCATATTGCGAAGAGCGTAATTAACAGGCTTTATTATTATTATTATTATTATTATTATTATTATTATTATTATTATTATTATTATTATTATTATTATTATTATTATTATTATTATTATTATTATTATTATCATCTTAAACACAATTTCCTTTTAGAATAATGTATTTTTATTACTTGCAATTTATTACTCAGACTACTGTTAAGTTTAATCTTGCGAAACATTCTCTTACAATCCGTTTACAAAACACAAATGAAGATTTCAAAAGGAGTAAACATAACACGTACTTACGTTTGTTTTTAACTTCATGTCGTTTCTGAGGTTGTCTGCTAATGAGATAATTTTAGGCCGTGATAATGTCGCAATTAGATTCCTGTTAAACGGTTTTGATTGGCATCAATAAAAATCCTTTGCGTGTGCTTAAAACACCAGCGAGATTTTAATCTTTGAAACCATGTCCAGCGTCTCTGATATGAATTTACATAAAGATATGTCCGGCATAACATTGTGATACGAGTAACAAGCAGATGAATGATTGTTCAAAATCACGACAATAGTCTTTTCTTATTCCCCAAAGATTTAGTAGAGACTAGTAAAGCATTGCATGGCAAATATATGGATTACATTTTCTCTTGGTATTTTCACTTCACAATACGAATAAAAAACGGAACAGAAATATTTAAAAAAAATGAGGACGAAATATTTTTCCTATTACATCTGTCGTTCGTTATGTTAGTTATGTAGATCCATTTGAATCGGAAATCTTATAAGGTAGTCATCAGCAAAAATTATGAACCCTGTATGTTCTTTTAGGATTAACTTCGGATAGAGGAGATCAAATTTAAGTCAGTTTTCTTTGGGTTAGAGCAGAGTTTCTCAACCTCTGGGATCCCGACCCCTAGAGGTCACGAGAGGATTTCGTGGGGGTCGCGAATATAAACGGAAGAGGTAATTAGAATTTATTTTTTATTTTTATATTGTTAAGAACAAAAAAAAAGTCTACTAAACATTTTCAATAGGAACAGAGTTGTTTAAAAATCAATTTAAATGAAACTAATAAAAACTGGTTATTCATATATATCAGAAAAATGCAAATGCAACAAAACCTGCGTAATGAAATACAGTACAATTAAAATGGAAAGCGAATGAGATACCTGAGCATGGTATGATTTCACTAGTGCGACAGTGTCCGGTTCAATCTTTGTGACGCACGTTATCAAGTCATTTTCTACTGATAAGCGATTTCTTGTTTTTGTCTCAATGCTTACTATGGAAGAAAAATCACTTCCAGACAGGTACGATGTAGCAAATGGAATTATTATTTTTAAATAAGCGATTGGTACATAATTCACAACAATATGAGGTAACTCAAAGTGGCGGCCTCTCCAAAATTAAAATACTCAATAACTTCTTAAAACAACTGTCCAAGTTTTTTATGTTGAAAACCAGAATTAGAAATCACTTAATTTTTTTTATTATGTGACCCAAAATTAAGGGAGTTATAAAGTTTTAAAATTTTCAAACAAACTCATTTTGCAACAGTATGACGGATCGAATTCGATATTTGTAATATGAATGGACTGACCAAATTTAGTTTTAATATATTCGCTTTTAGGGAAGTTACTATCTCCACTATATACAAGAAATTAATTTTAATATTATAGAAATAAATGGATATCGTGAGATTTTCGCAGTTGGTATATTAAAAATCCCACACAAGCTTATTACAAACCAAAAGTTATAAGGGAGTTGCTAGCAACAGAATGTGCTAAAATGAGGGTCGTGGTAGGAATAAGGTTGAGAAGAAAGGTTCCTGTACAATATTGGAAACTACAGTATATGGATGTTATACGAGTAATGACATAATAGTAATTATTTGCGTAGAGGCCTTTATATGTATATGTATGTGAGAGATGTCTAATTTTCTTGGGGATAACACGGTGGTTCAGTGGTAAAACGCTTACTTCTGGTGCGTAGGGGTCCCTGGTTCAATCCCCGTCCAAGTAAGTTTGTGGTGGACAACATCTTGTCTTTGGTTCTTCTTGAGATACTCCAGTTTCCTTCAAAATTGTCATTCCACCAAATATTTCACCATCATTTGCTTGCTTTAAGCATCCGTTTCCCTTAGGCTAAAGGTCATAATCGTAGGACGTTAAACTAAAAGATTTTTTATTTCATTTTAGTTCAAAATCTTTCTTCTTCTATTAATTCAAATAGAATTAAAAAGGGAAAAGAAGCACTTTAAAATCACGTCGTTTTGGAAATATATCTACATGAATTTATAGGTATTAAACTTTTTAAATAATATTTTATAAATATTAAACTTATTTTTTCGACATTGTTATTATATATGAAGCTAGATCCACGAGATTTAACATTAACCTAGAACACAAGAATTCATTCTCTGCAAAAAAATTCTTAATACTACGAGTATTAGTAATTTCTTAAAACATTTTTATTATTATACAACGATACTTATATTCTAAATCTTTATTATATCTTTATTTGTATTTGTGAGCAAAATGTGCTTTGAAAATATGCACAAGCTATTCAAAAAAGGAAGAAGAAGAAGATGAAAAGAGAAATAGATGTAATTTCTTTTCTGGTTGTTATGCGATTATATTTTGTTATAATAGTGATTCGACGATATGAATTTAGTTGTCATAGCAACTAAAAAGTAAATAATATAGAAGAAAGGATCCATCTCGTGAAGTATACATGTACAATTTTTAAAGAGTGTACTTGTTTAACTTGGTTCGTACTACAATAAAAGGTAATATCTTGATGCAGTGTGTAAAATGGATTTTGATATAATCAGTAGCCCTGTTTATATAAATACACAAACTGAGGACCTTTGAGTTATATAAATATATACGTCTTAATTAGAGTATCTTGTAAATCTTTGACTTTAACGTCCCACAATTATGCTCCTTAGGCTAAGAGAGACTATAATTAAGGGAAACGAATGATGATGGAAGAATTGGTGGAATGAGAATATAGGAGGAAACGGGAGTACTCCGAGAAAGCCCATAGACACGATATTGCCCATACTTGGCCGTAGATCGAACCAGGGACCCCAGACATCAGAGGTAAGCGTTATGCCAGTGAGCCACCGTGCTCCACTTAGTTGGTTTAGGGAAAGATTTATCTTTAAAGAATACTCAGCAAGATGAAATGAAATAATGTTTTCTCTCAATTTAATAAAGTTGTCCCTTATGTAACAGTTGCATAAATAAAAAAAATATGTCTACATTTATCCTTATATGATATAATGTAGTACAAAATATTATACTTTGTGCAAATATCTTGTACTTTGTAAAGTCTTGAAACATCCGAACCTTTTATTTTCATTTTATTTATTTACTCCAACTATGTCTCTACAGGCCCGTATCCAAGAGGGTCCAGGGGGGCCCGCCCCCCTAAATTTTGGCTGCCTCCTAAAATTTTCACGGCAGGCTTGCAAATGAACTATAATATGGTGATGAACTATAATATGGTTGGATCGGCCCTCCCTAACTTCAGCCGGAACCCCCCCCCTACATTTTTGGGCTGGCTACTGGCCTTTCTCTCTATAGCTGAGTCGAAGACATTTGCTGATAATTTCCTAGAGAAAGACCTTTAACAGCGCATATGCGTACATGAATGAATAGTCATTGCGACTTTTATTATGACTATTTTTTCTCCGTACTAGATGTTTCAAAAGTAGTACATTTTAAATCGTTTAGTACATGGCAACATGCTTGTAGGCTCATAAGGGAACATCTTATATTGATAGTAGCATTGCCCAATGAAACAATGCGCAATCGATAGAGGAATGAAGAAAAGTGAGAAATCCAAAGTTTTACGGGCCGACACAGAGAAACACAGGAGATACAGAGGAAACAAGGGGCTGGAATCATGTAAAGATAGCAATGCAAAAGATATACTCACACAGAAAGAACTTCAAAATAATTAAATTAATCAAAATGACATTTACGCAACAGTGTACTCTTCTACATCCGATATTCATATAGGAATTCATATAGGCCTATCCTCAAACGTTTGCAACACTGTACATCAAGACGTCACAGGTATGGTTCTACTCATAATTAGTTTTTCTAGATGTTATAATTTGTGTTCCATGCCATTTAACAAAATTTAATTTTGTGCTCAGTTGGCAACACTACATTACATATGATGTTATTGATCATGTCTGTGGGTACAATGTTTGCTTACTATACTGTTGTGTAAATTTCATTTTGATTACTTTAACCATTTTGAAGTTCTTCCTGTGTAAGTGTATCTTTTACATTGCTATCTTCACATCTACAGATCCTATTTTCCTCTGTATCTCCTGTGTTTCTCTGTGTCAGCCCGTAAAACTTTGGATTTCTCACTTTTCTTCATTCCTCTATCGATTGCGCATTGTTTCATTGGACAATGCTACTATCAATATAAGATGTTCCCTTTCAGAGTTATAAAGGATTGCACAATGAGACCTACATTCTCACAAATTCATAGACCAGATGTTGCAAATGTGCATCCACTGTCTGAATACAGTCTCACATCGATCTCATTTCCAGGGGCGCACCCAGGCTGGGGTCTACCTGCTCCGGCTCCCACCAAACTTCGCAATTCGATATACATTTGTATAATTTCTTAATACAACTAAGCTTGTTTGGCAGAGAATGATTGATATATTCTCAAGATTTGATCTTACACTTGATCTGTACTCTTTCTTTTCTTAAAAACATTGTATTTTTTTTTCTGAGAATATAGCTTTTAGTACTTAAAGTCGATGTCGTCTTTCAGGTGAAGAGTAACACTGGTTTATTACTAGATAGGGGCCGCAGCGGCTCAGTGGTAGAACGTTCATCTCTGATGCATGAGGTCCCTGGTTCAATCCTAGGCCGGGCTAAGTTACATTGTGACGGACAAGCATCAAGGGTGTGGGTTTTCTCGGTGTTCTCTCGTTTCCTCCCACATTATTCATTCTACCATTGCATTCATTTCTCATCATCACCGTTTCCTTTAGCCTAACCGGCATGACCGTGGGATGTACAACTCAAAGATTTCATTTTAATACTACATAGACGTAGTAGTGTCTTGTAGCATTGGATCCCACAAAAGTCTCAACCCCTCTCAACAAAAATTGGATGCGTGCCTGCTCAGTTTAATTTGAATACATAGCCCGAGCATACCAAGCAATTTAGAATTCGTTTCAAGGAAGACTGACAACTTTCCTTCTGGTGTCAAGTTGGCTTGAAGACAAAACTTGTGGAACAGAAAAATAAGTTTGCTTTAACATCATCTCTCGGAAGCCCATCTTCCAAAGCTGGATTAACCAACCTGGAGGCGCGGGACTATAAAATATATGTAGACCCCTGCTCACTTCACCTAATAATTTGCGGGAAAGTACAATAGGAAAGTTATGTAAATATGTATCATATTTTTGGTCATATTTTATTTTATGATGATGATGATTATATTTTGCATCATTCTTTTTAGACAGCCAGTTGAGATTTTGATCAGAGTGGAGGCCCCCATCTGCCTGGAAGCCCATGGGCTAAAGCCCTCCTGAGCCCTCCCTTAATCCTGCCCTGCCATGTTCTCAGTATCAAGTACTAATAGGCGTTGTTGTGAGACTGTATAGATGCATAGGAGAATCAATGTGTCATTTGATACTCTGATCCAAAACCAGTAATTCGTATTAACGTTCTGATACTATGAACACGTTCCTGAAATTACGACTCTAACTTTTTAGGACACCCTATATTTTTCCGAACTGAAGAATTACAACCATCTTTCCAAGTGACAAATAATAATTTGAAAATCCAGGCGAAAAACCTGATAATATCAGTGTAAGGCATAATTTGTTCCCGCCGTTCGGAACACCCTGTATAAGATAGTAATCTTCCCTTGAGAACCAGTTAAAGCAAGGCGAAAGCAACATACAAAAAAATGTTGAATTCTTGCCTTTAAGCGACATGAAAGGAAGTTGAGCTATTGGTCTGTTGTTGGAAGCTATAAGCTTCGAACGAGTTACCCATGATGGACAGTCCCTGGACAGTTTTTCCTTTCTCCATCTATTCATCTTATTCCAGCCGAGAGAAAGAAGAAAAAATCAACCACAGGAGAGGAGAGTGATGAACAAAACTAGACGAAAGAAGAGAGGAAGACGGAGGGAAAGAGAAAGAGAGAGAGAGAGAAGATAGAAAAAAGATGACATCTAGTGATAAATAGATCGGCTTGACCAGTTCTCGCTTCAATCGATGGCGAAACCAATCTGTCACTTGCCTCTTAGCCTCTGACGGTTGGGTGTTTTTTTCTAAAGTTATTTTTCTTTTTAAAAAATATTTCCTCTGCCTTCAGCTTTACCTTCTTCCATCCTGAGACTTCCCTCATCTTTCACATTCTCCTTCTTTTACAGCTTTCCCCAAGACTTAAATCATTGCTGCTAATGGCGAGTCAGAGAAATCTCAGATTTTGAACACTTTGATGGAATAAAAAACAGGGTGTTTTATTCTTTTCAATTTAAACTTTTTTTACACTTCTCTCCGGTCACGTATGTTTCTTTTTTTTGTCTGAATACCACTCATTCTAGCTTTGGAACTTCTTGTATAAAATAAAAGACAAATCTGACTAAAGTATATTACTGTCCAGTAAATAATAGTGTTACAGTTTCGACAAAGTATCTTCATCAGACACATTATAAACTACAATTTTTAAGACTACAGCTTAAATATATCAGAAAATCAGAGGAGGTCATATCTAGAGACCAATAATATCCTTTCTTTCTTTTTTTAAAACAATTTTTAATTGATTACATATTTGCAACTTTTAATGATACAATTTTCACCTGATAGCTTAACTTTTTTAATTAGCACATCTGTGTTATTTTAATGAACAACTTCCCCTTTTGAGAACTTTAAACCTTCAATTTGTTAATCTTCTATTAATTACATCTATATTACCTCTTTTTTCTTTTTCTTCTTTACCAAATATCCTTTTCCATACGTTATGTATTACTAATAAAACTCCAACTGACCAAAGTAGTATATATATTTTAAAATTATATATACTACTTTAGTCAGTTGGAGTTATTATTAATCTTGAATTTTCCAAAGTTACAATGAATAATTTACACGTTATGTATATTTAGTCCACTATTCCAGTTCATAATATCCTCGCTTTCTACACTTTGTGTCCATTCTGCTTCTTTCGATTTTCTCTCAATGCTTCTTCTTTCTCTTTCCAGCCCTTCTACACCTTTCTAGTCTATTTTATGTACTGTCTCCTTCACATGTTCATATACTGAGTTACCTTCCCTTTTCAGCCTAACGTCGTAATTGTGTTGTTTAATCCTTTCCTCCAACCTCTTTTTCTGTTTCTCCTAAATAACTCATATCACATTCTTTGCGTCTAATTCTATACACAACTTGATTATTTACAGAATTGTTGTTCATTAAAATAACACAGGTGTGACAATTGAAAGGTTAAGCTTTCAAGTCAAAGTTGTGTCATTAAAAGTTACGAATATGTAATCAATTAAAAATTGTTAAAAATGAATTAAAATATCACAGGTGTGCCAATTGAAAGGTTAAGCTTTCAAGTCAAAGTTGTGTCATTAAAAGTTACGAATATGTAATCAATTAAAAATTGTTAAAAATGAATTAAAATATCACAGGTGTGCCAATTGAAAGGTTAAGCTTTCAAGTCAAAGTTGTGTCATTAAAAGTTACGAATATGTAATCAATTAAAAATTGTTAAAAATGAATTAAAATATCACAGGTGTGCCAATTGAAAGGTTAAGCTTTCAAGTCAAAGTTGTGTCATTAAAAGTTACGAATATGTAATCAATTAAAAATTGTTAAAAATGAATTAAAATATCACAGGTGTGCCAATTGAAAGGTTAAGCTTTCAAGTCAAAGTTGTGTCATTAAAAGTTACGAATATGTAATCAATTAAAATTGTTAAAAATGAAAGGATGGATCTTATTGATTCCTAAATATGATCTCGTCTCATTTTCTGAGATATATAAGCTACAGTCTTAAAATTTACAGTTTATAATGTATCTGATGAGGGCAAGAATACTTTGCCGATACTGTAATGATATTATTTATTAAATCATGCTTTGGTGAAAATTTGTTTTATTTTTTTTAGTTCTTTTTCTAGGATATTCTTGTAAACAAATAACTATAGATTCAATGATTCTATGCCACACTTTTAAACGTGTTTCTCTGTTTTGTTATTGTCGCAACTTAACGGATTTAGAAGCGTGGCCATAGATTTTCTGATATAGGTTGTATTGACATTTTGACCAGCTGCCCGTTTGCACAGGGTTATCGTAGAGAGTTGAGATGTGTTCTATCTTCTTTTATTTAACAATAGCTTTCATACAATATGCTACTTGACCCCCGGTTCCATTTGCCAATTTTGAGTTGGATCCCGCCTGGGATCCTGCGAGTGCCCCGGGGCAACATTTTTTCATTCAAAAGGTGGTGGGCTCCCAACACTAATTTGATACGTATTCGCTGACCTGACCGTTCCTTACCTGACCGTTTCCGAAAAATCTGACCCGGAAGCTGACTTTGTAATGTATAGTATGGAGCTCAATTTCTAACTTTTCACGCTTCTATCTCCGCAACGGTTGCGATCGAGAGTGTATCCGTTTTCGTGTTATGTTCTTTTGGGACTCGACTCGAAGTCAGAGTTACACTTGGATAGGTTCCCTCATGAGACTGGGAATTGAACTTGGGACCCTATACAACAGCCTTGAAGCGCAAAACAGACGTAAGACTGTAATTAATGCAATCTAACCAAGGATTGTTTATATGAATACTCGTCCACTCTTATGCTTTCATACCATTTTTAATGTTTTTCTCTTTCATTCGTTTCACCTTTGTTTTTCCTTTGCTGCTATTTGCTTGTTTATTCTTGGCCAGAATTCGCGACGAGAAAAGGATTTGAACTAAATAATAATACGAATTTCCTGCTTTCAGTCGATATTTAATTTCTTCGTGGACATAATTTTGGTCTGTTAATATTGATCCTAAATATCTCTAAGCATTTCCTTTGTGGAAGAGAGTTAACTTAATATAAAAGCTTAAATGTCAAAATAACATGAATTGCATGTACGGTTAGAAATCTCCTTTCAGGTTTTCTGTTTGAATGCGCGTGTTGTATTTACGGTGGAATACAGAAAACGATATCTACGGTATAATCCTATGAATGAATCTATGCTGGTAATTGAAAAAACTCAGTATTACATACTCTCTCGTACCACAACTACGTGACTTTTTACCTCACAATTGTTTTTAGGTTTAACTAAAGAAACGTTACATTTCAAGTTAAATTGAAGGCAAGTAACAAGAATATTCTAAACATTGAATAATCTTTCATACCCCAAGCATGTGAAGCTTTAAGCTCATCAATATTTTTAAATATTTTTTGAGGTTTAACAACAAATCTGCTAATGTTAAAAAAAATATTTTTAACGTTCTAAAAAAATCTTTTACCTTTTAACTCGAAAAAATCTAACTTCAATACATATTTCAATGTATAGGATATGAGATATGGATAGCCTTCATTAAAGTCACCGTTACCCGTTAATATGTTAACGGATTTACTCCATTAAAAAACTTGCACGAGATAATTGCAATAAAAAAATCAACTTATCCTTGTATTATAGGCAACCAACATTTCTTTGTTACTGTGCAGGTTGCATAAAAACTAGGAAACCTTATTGATTTTAAACAGAATATGAATAGCCACCGTTACCGGTGAAAATATTAACGGATTGATCCATTAACGAACTCGGACGAGATAATTGCAATAAAAAAATCTACTTATCCTTGTATCATAGGCAACCAACATTTCTTTTCTACTATGCAGGTTGCATAGGAGCTAGGGAATGTTGTAGATTTTAACGGGATATGGACATGATGATATTAAAGAAATGACTCTAGTGACGACTTCGGATGAGATAGTTGTTCTTGCTATCTGAAGCAAAGACACAGAATTCCAAAATTCTCTTTCGTTCAAGAGTTATCCTGTATAGTAACGGACTACGTCAATTCATATTAACATTACAATGTTATAAGACCCACTAACGTGAAACTAATAAACATAGAAACATAAATAAATATATCTTTGTTAAATAAAATTAAAATTGATATTCTTTCTTATATGAAAAGAAATGTTCGAATTTTCTTTTTAAAGGTTTTCATATATCAACAAAGAATTAATGCAAATGGGCTTTGGTAAGATATCTCTATTTGTCTCTTTCTTTTAGAAGGAAGCAAGAATATGATTGAATCTTAAGAATGAAAGTAAAATAAAATGAAAAAAGAGAGAAAAGTATAGATAATAAAGATTGAGAGAAGAGAAATTGGGAATAAAGTAGAAGATTATTTCAAAATTCATGATGACTGCTTCCACGAAGTCGCTTATCAAAGCAAGATAATTTTTTTTTCTCATTCGGGACTTATTATTTTTTTTCTTCAATTGCAGCGTCTGCAATTCCATGAGCAAAAGCTATATCATCTTAAGAAAATATTTTTTTCTTTTGAAATGAAAGATTCTCTCTTTTTTTTGTCCCCTGACATCTCAATAAAGTCACCATCTTCCTGGCCAATCACGTGAAGGCAATGAGAACACAAGAGAAAATAAGAAGGGCGGGTTCCATTTCTTTTCAGTACCTAGGATACTAAAAAAAAAAATATGAAAGGGAAAGTGAAAGATGGCTTTATGTATGTGTCTCTTTTTTTCTTTCGTTTCTTGAGTTATTCTTTTAAAAGAATGAATGAAAAAGAAAGATTTTGAGACTTATCGAATAAGAAATTTGATATCTTAACCTTAATATTAATGTAAATTACTACGGAACGAACACATTGCATATTTTTCAAAAAAATGAAATCTTTAAATTTTACGTCCAATGTTTATGTCGGCTAGGAGACGGTGATTGTGAGAAATGAATGAAATGGTGGAATGAAGAAAGTTGGAATAAGCGAGAGATTAACGAGAAAACCCACGCAAACAGTGTTTGTCCACCACAAAGTTCGCTTGGCACCAGCTGGAATCGAACCAAGGATCCTATGCACCATAGTTGAACGCTCTACCACTGAGCCACCACGGCCCCTAACATATTTTTTCGAGTCCATGTTTCTAAAATAGTATATTGTAAAATTTTGTGTATTTTTGTTTTATATATAAGGAAGAGGTAGAGCTGTTAATAAAAAGAGTGTTTGGAATTGAACTTTTACTAACAGTTTTATTATAAAATTTATTATAAAGTATTTGTACAAAAATATTATACAATTTGATTTTTATTTTAAAAGGTAAGTAAAAGGTAATTTTTGACTGAGTGGTTGCAGACAGGATTTTTAACAGAGCCCCGTAGCAGGCTAAGAGGAGTGGAGTTAAGGAATTAATGCTTTATAGTAAGCAAAGGCAGGTTAAATTGCCAACAGAGCCCCGTAGCAGGCTAAGCGGCTGAGGTTAGGATTTTTAGACAGAGCCCCGTAGCAGGCTAAGCCAGGAAATAGAATAGGCGTAGTTTCGTACCAAACTAGAGGCCTGGGGTTAGGTTATTTTAAGAATTTTGTAGCGGATTAAAGGAAGGTTACCAAAAAATTGGTATTAAGCTGGATTTTTTTGTTTAAATTATAGCGTTTTTTGGGTGGCGGTAGCGTTGCTGCTTTAATTTTGTTTTTTGTTCCGTGGGAAGGGTTAAATGTTGTTTGCAGGTAATTGCAGGTTTTCCTGGTGAAAGGTTTTTTTTAATGAAGCACGTGGTGGTGTTTATAAACACTTGATGTGTGGATTTGTTTGTAAACAACTTTATATGGGATATTACAATATGAAGGTAATAGAAAAATGACACGAAATCTTTCTGATTAACGTCCCTCTATTTTGTCCTTTAGGCTAAGGGACATGATGATTAAAACAAATGAACGATGATGCAAGAATTGGTGGAATGAGAAAGTGGGAGGAAACGGGAGTGTCCAGAGAAAACCTGTGGACACATGTTGTCCACCACAATCTTACTTGGCCGGGGATAGAACAAGGGACCAGAGGTAAGCGCTTTACCACTGAGTCCCCGTGCCCCTGTAAAGGTGATATAATGATTATATTTAATATAAGATATAGAGTGTCCCAAAAATAAGTAACAGTTTTTAGGAACTGATAGCTTAATATATCATTTGAAAGTACAGTAGAGCGTCGATTATCCGAACGTCGGTCAACCGAACGACCGCTTAACCGAACTGTGTACTCGCTCGCACCTGTTACTCTCCCACCCTACCGTCCATCATCCCCCTCACTCCCAAACCAAGTTTCCCACAGTAGTCGCCGCGCTGAGCCACCGCTGGCGGAACATAGCTTCTAATGGGGCCTTCATAAGGCGCTGCTGACCGGCCAAGCCGCCAGTCGCTGTGTTTCAACAATCAGCACACTTCTGTCGGTTTGGCACTGGCTGTAGAAGTAGCGGCAGTATCAAAGCTGTTCACAGCAACAGCTGCGCCAGCTTAGAATTGAGGCGTGCCGCTCCGCGCATTTCAAATAAACATGTACAGTTCGATTATCCGAACAAACCAGTTTTCCGAACACCCATGTCCCCCAATTACTTTGGATAATCGACGCTCTACTGTATGTAATAAACTATAGCAACCACAACCAAACGAATTGTGTCTTTGTGCCCTGTATAATGAGGTTACATTTTCCTTTGACATATGTCCTATCAATGTTACTGCATATTTCCCACGGTTGCACGGAACGCATTTCACACAAGAGATTATGAGATCACTGACACAGGGCTGTGCCGTGGAAAATCAGCTCCCGGGGCGAGAGTATATGACGGCGCCCTCATACATATATTCCAAGTAATTTTTCCTTTCTTTTGCCCCCTTTTCACCCGATTTTTTCGCCCTCCTTACTTCGGTGCCCAGGGCCGTCGCTCCGCTCGCCCTCCTCCCCATGGCACGGGCTTGCACTGACACGACCCTTGATGATGAACTGGATCTTTCTATTTCTTTAGATTTGAGGTCTGTTGTACACGTGTACTTAATAAATCCCGCCTCAGATACACAGAAACCTACTGAGGTAATATCAGGTAACAGAGCTGCCCATAGCCTATATTGTTTGACGCCTCTTAGAAGCACAGCGCTGTCCAGCGAGGGTTAACAATGTGTTCGATAATCATCTTGTGAAACTACAAAAGAATGAGTTAATTCGCAATTTCAGGAAGGTACGCACATTCAATAAAAAACACTCAAAGAAAAATAAAAATACGCAGTTAGCGAAATACATCAGCTATCCAGTGTTACATTGTTCTTTTCAATTTTTGCCTCGTGTTTCTGTCGCCGATTGGTAAACACGGAAATACTATAGACAACACGGTCACCGGTCTTAAATCCATTAGATTTGCCAGAACAAGGATTTCTGGGGTATAATAGATGGCATTAGACAGATGGAAGTTGCTCAGTAACTCAAACCGGTGACGATTTCAATTTCCTCTCTAGGGCACTTCGATTATACTGATAGTGAAAGTAGTACTCCGAAAATATGGGTAACTCACGTTCAACTCGATCGGGGAAATGACTCTGAGGGATGAATTTAGTACCTCCGCAGCAGGCACGTAGCCAGAATTTCGTAATAGGGGGGCTCCGTGAAGAAATACTGCGGTTATCACACCAGGGACTCGATCATTCTAATCTATTTTACTGGAAACATATTGTTAGTTCGTTTAGCCAGGATTTGGTAATGCGGGGAGGGGAGGGGGCACGACATGAAATACTGTGGATACACACCAGGGGCTGTGTATTGGTTTGTTAGGACAATATTGTTATTTTATTGTCCTAACAAACCACTATAGTATTCTAATAGTATTTTAATAACGAACTATGAAGAATCTCAAGTAAAAGAATATAACAAAAAGTATTGGAAAAGGTATGATCTTCCGAGTTTCTGAAGTTCTTCTGAGAATCTAGCTGATCTAAGCGGTTTATCCATTGTCATTTGTAGTCCACAGGATTAGCATGGAGCTAGATTGAATTCGGAATGCTCCGTTACAATAATATCCATTTTCAACTTACCCCCCAGTTTCCTCCACACAAAGCTCTTCATAAGAAAAAGAACCAAACGCTTGCTATAGCTTTATATTTTTAACGCTGATTCTTCTTTTTCTCGTTTTCTTTGTTTCACCCTTCCTTAATCTTTTACATTTGTGGTTCCGAAGCGGGGGAACGTCCGAACCCCTTGGACCCACTTCTCCTCTACGTGCCTGTCCGCAGGGATTTTCTCTCGGTAGCATTCCATAAACTTTCACTGATTGCAACGTTTTGCTAAAAATATATATATATATATATATATATATATATATATATATATATATATATATATATATATATATATATATATATATATATATATATATATATATATATATATAGTTTAACGAGTTTTGAGACACCCTACCAATTGCAGCAAAATTTTGCAGCTTACTAAGCCATGACTAGAAATAAGACCCTGTATAATCTTTCTAAATAGGCTAACTGACAGTAAAATCGAGATATTTATTTTTCTACGGAAACACTGTAATAACCATCATAACATAACGTTAAAGCTATTCTAATTTAGCTATTAGTTGTTATAACATTTACTGCAAGGTACCGGTAAGTATATTTGCCGACTAGAAGATAGTGTGTGTTGTTGGTGATTAGTAAAACAAGAACTAATATGCTAGTGCGAAGGGAGCTGTCTGGTTCTTCTTCGATTTATGGTGGTCTGATGCAAGAGTTTTCGCTATTATTTTAAATACTCGCTCCTTTAAAACTTACTGCCACCAACCTAAGGAACCTACAACCACAAATGTTGGTAGTTCACAGATTTTGTTAGGCTCGTTAAAATATGACAGACAGATTGGATCGACCGAAAAACGACCGCATATTTCTGTTCTGGTTTGACTTCAATTTAGCGATCCTCTTAGCAGCGAGGCTATACGAGACATGGACCAACAGCTTAACGTGGGATAGGAACAACGCAAACCAGGAATTGAACTCAGGTATACCGCACCAAAATATTTTTGTTCTCAAATGAATTAAAATTGCAAGTCAAATAAACAGAGTACAGTTGGTGACCCGATTTCAGAAACTCCCTGCGTGCAAAGCTTCGGAACACGACACATGTTACCGGGCTACTTGTCCAGCAATGTTCATTCAGATCTGATCAGTAATTACCGAGAAATAAAGTACCACATTTGAGCAAAGTCGAATCGAGCCTGTTCCTAATCGAGCTCGATCACCAAGTGAACTTTATTCTCTAGACGAGGAACTACGTGCCCACCAAATTTAGTTTAGATCTGGCTGAGTATGTAGCGAGAAATATCACATATACCCATTTGCAGTGATGAAAATTTTCCGGAAAATTTTGAAACGGAAAATTTTCCGATTCATAAAAACATACTCCACTTATTCCTACATCGTTGTTTAGTCGAGATGTGAGGTGGAAAATTTTCCGTTCTTAACAAATATCAGTGATCAAGTAACAATTCGTCAGTATTCATAAAATTGATTGAATTCATATATAGAAATGTTAAAAAGTGAAAGATCGTTTAAAGAATCTGAAAATTTTCATGACTCAGACAATTTTCAGTACGATGTAGGAACTAGTGGAACAATTTTTCATGAATCGAAAAATTGTCTGTCCTGTACAATGAAAATTTTCCGGAAAATTTTCCGATTCATAAAAGCATACTCCACTTATTCCTACATCGTTGTTTAGTCGAGATGTGAGGTGGAAAATTTTCTTCTATATTTTTCCGGAAAATTTTCCGTTCTTAACAAATATCAGTGATCAAGTAACAATTCGTCAGTATTCATAAAATTGATTGAATTCATATATAGAAATGTTAAAAAGTGAAAGATCGTTTAAAGGATCTGAACATTTTCATGGCTCAGACAATTTTCAGTACGATGTAGGAACTAGTGGAACAATTTTTCATGAATCGAAAAATTGTGTCCTGTACAATGAAAATTTTCCGGAAAATTTTCCGATTCATAAAAACATACTCCACTTATTCCTAGTTGAGATGTGATGTGGAAAATTTTCTTCTATATTTTTCCGGAAAATTTTCCGTTCTTAACAAATATCAGTGATTAAGTAACAATTCGTCAGTATTCATAAAATTGATTGAATTCATATATAGAAATGTTAAAAAGTGAAAGATCGTTTAAAGAATCTGAAAATTTTCATGGCTTAGACAATTTTCAGTACGATGTAGGAACTAGTGGAACAATTTTTCATTAATCGAAAAGTTGTCTGTCCTGTACAGTGATGAAAATTTTCCGATTCATAAAAACATACTCCACTTATTCCTACATCGTTGTTTAGCCGTGATGTGAGGTGGAGACTTTTCTTCTATATTTTTCCGGAAATTTTTCCGTTTTTAACAAATATCAATGATCAAGTAACAGTTCGTCAGTATTCATAAAATTGATTGAATTCATATATAGAAATGTTAGAAAGTGAAAGATCTTTTAAAGAATCTGAAATTTTTCATGGTTTAGATAATTTTCAGTACGATGTAGGAACTAGTGGAACAATTTTCCATGAATCGAAAAATTGTCTGTCTTGTACAGTGATTAAAATTTTCCGGTAAATTTTGAAACGGAAAATTTTCCGATTCGTAAAAGAATAGTCCACTTATTCCTACATCGTTGATGTGAGGTGAAAAATTTCTTCTATAGAGAGAGAGAAAAACTGTGGTAAAAGTTTATTTCCCAACTTGAAATACAAAATTTTCCGGTTCCCGAAAGCTAATTGGAAAATTATAATTTGTTGCTGAATAACTTTCCTCTACTGAAATTCAATTTTGTAGCTCTATGTGCAGTTAAATATAGTGGAAAAGTTTCCACCTATCATCACTATATATAATATCCAAATTTGTCAGGCCTAGGAAAAGAGTTTTCCACTTGTTTCTACATCGTGATGGAAATTTTCCGATCTATGAAAATTCCTCTCACTTGTTTCTACAGAGCAATAAAACTTTCCGATTCAGAAAACAGTTGTTTTACTTCTTGCTTCGAAATGATGAAAACTTTCCGACTCATAAAAAATTCTTCAATTTTTCCATATAAGGCAGGAAATATTTCGATTCATGAACAATTGTTTAACTTGTTCCTACATAGTACTGAAAATTGTCTAAGCCATGAAAATTTTCAGATTCTTTAAACGATCTTTCAGTTTTTAACATTTCTATACATGAATTCAATCAATTTCATGATTGCTGAGAAATTGTTACTTGATTACTGATATTTTTTTAGAGCGGAAAATTTTCCGGAAACATATAGCGGAAAATTTTCCGCCTCACATCACTACCCATTTGTATACCTGGAGTGAAACTATAAACAACCGTATGCTTACGTCGTGATCTGAGAAGGGAAACTTTAATGGGGTGGTTCCTTCGCCCTCTCCTTGGATACGCCACTGGTATGGGCGATAACGCATAGCAAGTTAGCTCGGAACAGATTCGAATTCAATGGAGGGTATAATAATAATAATAATAATAATAATAATAATAATAATAATAATAATAATAATAATAATAATAATAATAATAATAATAATAATAATAATAATAACTTTATTTTCGGTACTGCGAACAGCTCATAAGCAAAACTACATCACTTTGTTAAAATGATATATAATCAATTACAACAGACCGAAACAGTTTCTAGTAAATAATGGATAGAAGATTTGTCAGTTTAAGGTCAGCTCAGCAGGTTAAAGCCCTTGTCAAAAGATTAATAAGTATATTCATATTACAAGGCCTTAAGCTGATTTACAAAACAAGATTAAAATCAAAACAGTCAATTTCGTAATATACCATTTTTCAGTACTATGCCAATGAAAGTTTCATTAACTTATCATTTAAAAGAATTAATCAATCTTGCTTTAAATTACACATCCAGTAGCTAAAAGATCTTGATCACTTGATTGTCGTTTTTCTAGCATAAGAGACTGGTTAAGGTATACTGAAGATATATAATAACAATAAAATTAAGATTGACAGTTAGATCCCATGTCACAAAGTTAAAACAGTCTATTATGTGTAACGAAGGTTCTCTTACTTTTATTTAACATACATTCATTACTTTTAATAATGATAATGATAATAATATTTATTTATTTATTGTCAACACAGTGTCGAGAATTACTAAATATATAGTTACTAGGACCCGGAAGTCGAGGAAGAATCCTCTATTTTACGAGTGCCCCAAGACGAGGCTTAACTTAATATATATTCATTTTGGGTCATTGTAGGCCAGAAAATGGTGGATTTTATTTGTCCTTTTTTGCCTTTTTCGGCGTGTTTTATTTATTGGTCTTTTTTTTAAAGCTTTTCATAGATTTTAACGTCTTTTTTCTTTTGCACCATCTTATCATCTTTCGACAATAAATTTACTGGCGATTAACTCAAATAACCACCATCTCTTAGTAATCTTTTCTTTAATAAAGAAAATTCAAAAGATAAGAAATTCTTCAACGACTGTACTGGTAAGACCAGATCTGCAACAATCACAAGTCAGATAAGGAGGCGTAACAATGTCCTCCAGTAAGAGGGAGTGAAGGTGGGAAAGTTTTTTTATTTTAGGTTGTACTTCAGTTTGTGGAAGAAGGGCAGACCGTTAACCTACCAGAAGCTTGTATTTCTTGAGCATTATATCAATTAAATATGTAATTCTTATTAAAATGGGTCTTATTTTTTACGCCTTTTTTCAGTTTTTAGGTCCTGTTTTAGATATTTTTAGGTTTTCCATAGGTCCTCTTTAGGCAATTTTTAGGTCTTGAACTTCCGAGTAGGGATGGAAGACGAGACAAGATTTATTGCTGTCTCGACTCGAAAATGTGCTGTAAAAGTGATGTCTCGACTCGAAAAATATATATTTTTCTATTGGAAGAGTTGTGTCTCGACTCGAATTTTGTCAGGAAAATCCTGTCTCGACTCGTCTCGTGCTCATCCCTACTTCCGAGCCCTAATAATTACATATTCATAACGGCATTTCTAAATTTCGAAGGAGACATTTCATATATATACCGAATTCAATACTATTTGCACATATTCTATTATACAAAGCTGTTGTTCTTCATATTGGTGATTTCATCATTATATTAGTTCATGATTTTTTACAGTAACAGAGGCCAGTGTTTTTATGTGCTTTTAATGAAGGAACATGACAATTCAATGAAGAAATTAAGTGAGGACGGTCAAAATTATTTTAAGTTATTTTCTAAATGAATAATAAACCAATCATATGATGTCTTTGTTCTAGCGTTGGAAAATGAAAGTTCTCAAGGATGGTTTTATAGCTGTAGGTAGGTAGGATTAATGTGAATTTATTTGTAGGTTAGAAATTAAAAAAAAAATCCCTGCATTCTTTCTAACTGCTTACGATTTTTTAATTGAGACGGATTCCAAATAGTAGAAGCATACTGTAACTTTAAACGAGATAATAATAATAATAATAATAATAATAATAATCCTTTAATTATCTGGTCTTTTCTGCTTCTAAATTAGCCCCAATTCTAGTTCTTCTACATAATGAAATTAATTTGCCCCCTGACATTGAAAAACAATACGTAGATTTATATGGTATAAGAATTCTCAAATAAGTAATTCTCATTGTACGTTAAATTTGCTGGCAAAGATATACCCATCACACAACTCATCTCTTTGAACACGGATCATGCAAATGATCTATATTTATCGTAAAAGGACACTTGATGGTCGGTATTAGGTTGCGTTTTATCACCAGGACAAAGAAAGAAGACCCATCATAAGTTCTGGACAGTGGTTTTAAATATGGCCTCCTTGGTTCTAGCACTTATGTATATCTGAAGTGGCTTTTCTCCCTTAACCCACTTGAGCCCCAGCGCCAAGGCACGGCGATCTTTCGTTCTACCTCCATCTGGTCGTGACATTTATGTGCATTCAGGTTTATAGCCGTTCCGCACAACTATCTCCTCCACCCCGAGTTTGAAATTGTTCCTCCGCCTTTTCTCATAGTCGTAGTCAAGCCCTTATTCCATTACATATACAAACCAGTCTCGTATACAACACAGGGCTTATGTTTCTTCCCGCGCGCGTACCGCAACCATCATGTCTGGTTTGAAGAACCTAGCTGCTTTCTTTTCTTCATTTTTTTATTATTTTAGTATGAGTATCCTTAGAACAGGCAACCCGCATTGCGTAGCAAAACAACAAAACAGTCGTTTCGTCGAGTGCAATAACCGGGTACACGTGATGTATTACCTTATGAGTAAAAGGAATTTTGTTTTGTCACCTATAGAGGTCCTTGCTCGCAAAGCATTTCTGCAACCATTCTCAGCAACATTATACGTTGAAGTTTTCTTGTATATATATATATGCGTGGCAAGGCAAGTAACACTTTGTTCTTGTGTGTGTGCCCGCAGAAAAGAAAAAATCTAGTTAGAATCGTCCCGGTCATAAATTATTATAAAGCAAAGCTTCAAAGTTTAGTAGACAGGAAGAGAAAGCAAGAGAGAGAAAAGGAGAAAGAGAGAGAGAGAGATAAAGAGAAATTCAAATTGAAAGAAGTTCTTTACCCTAAAGTTATAGAAAACAACTTTTGATTTGTGGAGGTAATATAAAGTATATAGAGCGTTAAATAGATACGGAAAAGACTTTATGTGTTTTTTCAATTTGGTTTGGTTTAAACAGGATCTGTTCTGTGACCATGATTAATAAATTTAAGGACTTATTAACTCTCATCAAAATACTCAAACTCAACTTAAAGATCGAATATCGCATCTTTTAAGAACTGAAGCAGCGTTTCTCAACCTGGAGATCGGGACTCCTATGGAGGTCATGAGAAGAATACATTGAGTGAAATAGATAAATATAATTAGGACATAGGAGCGGAAAAATATTTTTAAAGATTATTTTGATTTTTAAAAAATTTTAATGAACATACAGCGCATCATTCACATATGTGCATGCATCTCCTTATCATTCCTCACATCTGTACACGTCCCTTTACAGACACAAGTCTTGATTTAAAAAAAAGAAAACCGGCAAGGGATACCATAAAGGGGAGATTTTTTCCGATTATTTTTTCCAATATCTCGCACAGTTTACAAAATTTGAGTCTACATCCTGTTGGAAAAAATGAAACGAAATCTTTAAGTTTTACGTCCCATGGTTATGCCGGTTAGGCTAAAGGAGACGGTGATGATGAGAGGTGAGTGAAATGGTGGAATAAAGAAAGCGGGAGGAAACGGGTGAAAACCCACGCACACGGTGTTTGTCCACTACAAAGTCCACACGGCACGAGCTGGGATCGAACCAGGGACCCCAAGCACCAGAGGTGAACGCTCTACTACTGAGCCACCGCGTCCCCTACTTCCTGTTGGAGTTTCTAATTCATATATGATTAATGTTTTCTTTCTTCTTGCATGCAGTATGTAATAAAGAAATAAATTACACAATTAACTATAACGCCCGTGATATATGGTGTTCATTGACCAAACCCTCCAAAACAATTAGGATTCATCTTAGACTCGAGAAATGATCATCCTTCGTTTTTCATTATCATTTGGCCATGAAATGAACGCCGGAGAGATATATTAACCCCGCATACAAAAGTGTGATGTTGGAATGTATAGCTCGCAGGATATAATGCTTTACCTTTTTTTTAAAATATAATTTCAACACTTCCAGTGTACCCCTAATAATGTAATAAAGAAACAACGGTCATTTTTCAAATATTCAATTAGAACTGAACAGTTTACACAAAATTTGGAATCGACCATCGAAACCAGCACTGTTTCTAGCACTTGTGGTTTTTGAGATCTCATTGTCGAAAGGATTAGATACAGTGGCAATAATCAAAATAGCTTATTATAAACCGGAAACTACTTATGGGAATTTCTGCCAATAGGATGTAATAAAAGGGTAGTTATGATATGGAATGAGTTCAGCAAACTTGAACTAGGGGCCCCAAAACGTTTGAAAATGAACTTTGAATCAAACTAGCTGTAGATCTAAGGCGGTATGGTACAGTACTGTCTGAAATCTGCTCTATTATAAAACTCACAATTTCAAATCAATAGTTTCGCTGGTAAGTCATTCCTCGAAGACCTTCTTGAAAGTTCGATGAGGAAAACTGAGTGAAAGTTAATAAAAGTTAGTCAGGTATACTATAGTTACTTTTAGCCAAGACACTAAATAAAATACTTTAGAGATGATAGAAAATTTATATAAAAATATGAGCGATTTCATAGTTCCAAGAAAAAGCCTCATGTTTAGAAGAAAATAAAACTAATTAACTAATTCTGAGATTCTTTATGTATCTCTGTTACTCGTAACAGCTTACCTAAAACTAATTCGTCAGTGGTTTTTGTTTGATAATCCCATCCCTAAAACATATATAATATGATCTTATTTAAAAAAGTTTAAGTGTTTTCAAAATTGTGGGTAATGTAAAATAAGCTCCAATAACGTTTCTCCTGCCAGTATTAGTAATTTTTATCCTACAGCTATTTGTAGTACTTGTAGTTTCCTAATTAAAGGGCCTAGATGGTAGATTAGGTTCAAGTTTACCGTCCTTTTCAGCAGCGAGGCAATATGAGACAGGGACCTATAACTTAAAATGGAGTCCGAATCACATGGGCTTCCACCGGGAGTCGAAAACGGGTTTTCCACACCAAAGGCGCTAACTACATAGCCAAGAGGAAGCTCAAAACAACCTAGTAAAGAATTTTGCAACACCCTGTATATTTCCTTGGTTTCCGCTAACTTCAATTTGCCGAACGCTAAACCCTCAATTTGGCATCAGGAATCATATTAGAAAGTTTGTCCGTGATTTTGTTTCTGTAGCTTTAAACTTACAAACTCTTTAAGCCATGTAATTAGTTATATTTGTCCAGGAAAACATACTGTTTAATTCTGATAACAAAGGAGGAAAATCAGTTAGGTAAATTAGAAAACACTACGATGTATTTTATTCATAGACATCACGGAACCATAGCTGTAATTATAGCTAGTAATAAGGACTTGGTTGTTGGTATTTTGTTACCTGTCCGCCAGTGAGATCTTTCTAATTATCTGTTAATGACTATCCAATTGAAAATGAGAGACAGGGCTTTATCTATCTCACATTTCATCCTTGGCTTCTAGTTAGTTAGTTGTTCATTTTCTCTGAAGATGGCAGTGGCTGTCACCCTTTCTTTCTCGCTTTTGTAAATCCTCATTAAACCGTTCACAGCCAGTTTAATTAGTTTTCTTTCGCTATTCGGATCTTTTCGCCTGAAAATGCTGCGCTAATTACAACTTAAGCTTAAAAAAAGAGAAAGAAAGAAACAAAACTAAGTCCACGCGTCGTAGAATGTAAGACCCCGCAGGTAAAGGCGCAATGTATTAAAATATACATATTTCTTTATTGTAGATTCCCATTCAATTCAACTAAGTACTGGAAGCATTATATTTGAATCACGCTCCAGCCTAGCCATAGGAGCTAAATACAAGGTTCGGATTGGTTGTAGTTATCCGTTTCTCGCCACGTAGTATACATATAGCACAAATCAAACGTCAAGTGTTGTCGATCCTCGTAGCCGAGCATGCTAGCAAGTGGGTGAGTAATGAAAATCACTTTTGTCATGGGTTCAAACCCAGCCCAAGAAAAGTTTTTATTTTTTTATTTTTTAAGCTTTCATAACACGTTTATCATTAAAGTAAGATGTAAATACGTAATACTCACTTATCCCTGGTTGTAATATATAATGCATAAATTGTGCTTTTCCCACCATTTACCTAGAGATTTCTGATAGCCCTTATAAACTATGATGCTATAAACCAACAGAAGAATAAGAATTGGGTCCCTCGCGAAGCGAGGGGTTGTAGGGGTAGTGGGGAGTTAGAGAGGTGCAGAAATAACTTTATTGTTAAAAAATGATTTACAATGTCACGAAACATAGCTGAGCGAGCGTCAGCAAGCGAAGGGGGTTAGAAACCCCACTGGGCTCGTCTTATTCCACCTTTTTCCCCATGATAATATCACGTGACATTACGTCATACTTGGGTGGTGCAACTCTGATGTAAATCTAACCTTACCCGCTTCCTTGTGACCAACTAAAAAACAGTAGGCTAGGGTACTGCGTGCAAAAAATATATATGCGTACTGGAAGCGCTCTCATATGCTGGCTGGTAAGCTGACCCACACATCTTATCCGCATGCTATACTCTAATGGAAACTAGTAACGAAATGACAGTCCAAAACCTCATAGAAATTTGTCTCGAAAATGGAAGCTACGTCACAAAGTTATTAACGTCATCAAGAGAGGGACCAATCATAAACGTTATAGTGATAGCTACAAGTGGAGGATTTCTGTAGAAGGCGATAACAACAACATGTCAATGTTGCCGCCTTGTAGTACATATTCAGACGTGCTTGTCAGCAGAAGTGAAGAGAACACGGAAAACGCCATTACAGGATACTTACAGCATGGCAATGGGACAACACACGTCAATTCGTTTTTTATTTTGACGTAAGTATAGTTAATAATCATCCGTTACGCAGTGACGGACAAAGAGTTAACACTTTTGCTTATCATCTACACACTAAAATGAAATGAAATCTTAAGTTGTACGTTCCACGATTAGGTATGCCGACTAGGCTAAAGAAGACGGTGATGATAAGAAATGAATGAAATGGTGGAATTAAGAAAGTGGGAGGAAACAGCGGGAACCCCGAGAAAACTCACGCACACGTTATTTGGCCACTACAAAGCTCACTTGGCGCGAGCTTGGATCTAACCAAGGACCCTATGCACTAAAAGTGAACGCTCTACCACTTTTTGAAAGTTAACTGACTGACCGGACGTGTCTCAGTAACTTACTTGAACTACTTATTACTAATTT
Organism: Thermobia domestica; assembly: GCF_964235325.1. Classification (NCBI taxonomy): domain Eukaryota; kingdom Metazoa; phylum Arthropoda; class Insecta; order Zygentoma; family Lepismatidae; genus Thermobia; species Thermobia domestica. Next base: position 9,268,536 of record NC_137458.1, read on the forward strand.
TACTTGCTTTACTCGTTTAACTTGCTTTTTCAATGACCTAGAATGACAGGGACACGAACACAGAAACATCGAGGACAGTTAAAATTCACAAAGGCTCTCCTACCGGGAATCGAACCCGGGGCCCCGTACACCAAAGGCGCACTTTCTAGCCACTAGACAAGCGGGGAGGTAAAATCACTTGGCGCGAGCTGGAATCGAACCAAGGGCACCATCTACTAAAGGTGAACGCTTTACCACTGAGCCACTGCGGCCCCATCTACAGACTAAGTTTACTCCTTTTCATCAGATTTTTTTTCGAAGGCATTATACTGAGCTCTTAAATTTTTCATTGCCATATCTACAACCAAATGAAGCGCACATTCTTCCAGGCAATAATTCTCTTAACAACTCCAATCCCTACCGCGCGCTGGTATCACTTCTGTCATGATCTCCAGCCATTTTTTTTTTGTGGTGGACAGCATCCTATCCGTGAATTTCCTCGGGTACTCCTGTATCCTCCCACATTTACATCGCACCAATTATTCCACCATTATTCACTTGCCTTAAAATTATCGTGTCCCTTAGCCTAAAGGACATAATCTTGGGACGTAAAAACTGAAAGATTTTTGTAACAGTGATTCGCACATTCTAATTGTAATTAATGTTTTGATTTAAGCATCTTGAGTGCGTCCTACGCGTACGTTATTTGTTTTACTGTGCTTAGAAGAAACAATACGTCTAAGCAGTGCCGAATTTATGTATAAGCTAAACAAGCTATAGCTTCGGGGCCCCACTCACTTGGCGACCTAAAAAACAATTTAAAGAAAAAAAATGATTGCAATGTAATTTGGAAATAACAAGAAAAAGTAAATAAGATAAAACGTACATATAACAATGGTGTTTTGTATTGTTATGTAGCCTACTAGGCATTTTTGAAGCTAGAAATAAAGCTCTATTTCAGAGCCGTGCTGTGGAAAATCAGCGCCCGGGGCGAGAGTATACGATGGCGCCCCCATACATATATTCCAAGCAATTTTTCCTACCTTTTTTCCTTTTCTCTCTCCCGAATTTTCGCCCCCTTACTTCGGCGCCCGGGGCCGTCACCCCGCTCGCCCCCCCCACGGCACGGCCCTGCTCTATTTCTCAGCTCCACTTGTAACGAAGCGCCTGTTATCCAGTCCTACTTATAATGGAGCCCCCGTTTCCCAGACCAGCTTGTAATGGGCCCTTGCTTCCATTTAGATATCCATCAGCTTCATAAATTAGCATATAGCAAATATTGAAACCTAAGAAACGGCGACATTTTGTCGCTGAAAAAGAAAGCTTGATGTATAAAGGGCCCCTAAAGCTTGACGTATAAAGAACCCCTTTCAATAGCTGAGGATCCCATCAAATCTAAATCCGGCATTACGTCTAAACATTTTCACTGTTTTGTATGTTCTCCTGAACATATTCCAATTCTCGGTGAAACTCACTGCTGCAAAACTCTCTTATTGAAAACTTTTCCTATCCCAATACTTAAAAAGATAGAAAGAAAGAAAGAAAACGCTTTTGCGGAAATGGTGTAACTTTTCCCTCCTATGCGTTACTGAGACTACCCTAGTTAAGAGATTTTATGATTTATTTCATGTCAGGAAACTTGATGAGAAAGATACATTTTCCTCTCTATTTCTGGTTTCTCCATTTCTTTCTTATTTTTCTCCCCTTACAACAACCTATTCCAGTCTACACGTTTCTTGCATTCTATTTCTAATCTTCGTAAGCTAAAACGTGATAATTTTCTTAATGCATTTTACCAAGTAGAAGAAAAAGAAAGAGAGAAAAAAATAGACGAAGGGGGCGGGAGATGCAATTGATTGGCAGCTATAACAGATGATATGTTTACCAAAAAATCCCTGGAAATGTAGGATATTAATCCCAATCATATACACGGATAGAACAGAAAGAGGACAATTAGATGAAAAGCGAATGGTTGATGAATGAAGGAGTATATTACTTTAAATATATGTAGGAGCATATATATATATTTGTATTTGTGTGTATGTGCGAACTAACATGAACCATAGAGCTGAATGAATCGACTGAAATGTTCGCCTTAAGAGAGGGAGAGTGTTAGTTGCTAAGACCACTCTGCAAAGGGAAAGTGATTGAATGAAGTGGGTCCCGGGTTCAAACCTTGCTCCCGCCAAGGGAACTTTGTGGTGGACAAACACCGTGTGCGTGGGTTTTCTCGGGGTTCTCCCGTTTCCTTCCACTTTCTTCATTCCACCATTTCATTCATCTCTCATCATCACCGTCTTCTTTAGCCTAACGGGCCTACCCGTGAGACGTAAAACTTAAAGATTCCATTTCATTTCTACCAGTGTAGGATGCTCAACATCAACCATGTAGACTAGAAAGTAGTCATCACGTGTGAGAATTAAACGACTGGTTCAAATTACTGTCTCCAATGTACTGACACAGTTGGACATTGTAACATTATTTTTTTTATTGACGGCGTGATATGTTATGAAAGGCTTATTATTCACTACTACGCCGGAAACTTTCGGAAATACCGTAGTGCATGACGGTAACGAGTTGAAATGACGTGTTAGCGTTTCAGTAACTTTATTTTCATTGGTATAATTGCTAGCGTGCACATCTTTGATTTAAATTGTGCAATGTTCGATTCCAAGTGAGAGAACAATGATCACACATTACGCTAGTTGAGATTTCACCTTAACCTGCATATAGGGACGAGTTTCACATAGCCTCGGCAAGGGCGCCGATTTCTCTGTAAATTCGGGGGGGGGGACATTCAGATGCAGAAGGTAAATATATGAAGATTTTAAGACAAAATGCAATCAAATTATACCAAATATTGGACAATCATAAATACAATACGGGGGCCCACATGAGCTTTGGGGAGACCCGGGACCCCTCGCCCCCAAGATCGGTGCCCTTGAGAATCGGTAAACTTCAAGAAACAACAAAATGACTCGCTCAGTGATCGAACTGAATATCAGTTGCAAAATTTCGTGAAGAAAATACGACATCTCAACAAAATTTAAATTAATAGAGATTTTTAATCCACTAGAAACAATAAAAAGAAATTGATGTTTTTTGTTGGCTTATTATTGATACTGATAATGGAAAGGAATTCATGTTTCGTTCTACAATTAAAAATGTTCAATTAATAAAATGGTTTGTGCTTTAAAAAGCTACAAGTGGTCTTCCTTTTGCAGGCGGTGATAAGAATAAAAAAAAGTAAAAAAAAAAAAAAAAACACTACATTGCAAGTATTGTTTCAGTTACGTCATTGACTTTGAGCTAAAAATACACAGAATTCAAGTTCGGTATCAACTAATGCTACGCACTTTTTCGGCAATTAAAAAAGAAAGAAAAAACTAGTTGTGTAGAGCTTAGAGAGGAAAGCAAAGTGAATATCGTCAGGGTTGGAAATTACATGGCAATTATCGTAAATTCACCTCTCGAAATTTTATTTACTATATTAAAGTAAGTGAAATATCTTGCAGAATTTTCACATTTCCAGGAATAAAGTTAGCAAAAGCAACTCCCGAAACAAAATCGTAAATACGTTGCTGGCCGACGCCCTATGTTGTAACTAAAATATGAACAACAGTGTTGCCAATTCCCTAACTTATAATTAATCTATTAAAGTTCTAATTGTACTGTTCGTTATAAAACTACCACACGCATATGTTCAAGTGAAGACAAATAAACTTTTAAAAGGTTTAACTACTTTGTAGAACATTCTAATTGTACTGTAAACGCAAAAAATCTATACATCATCACCATAGTCATTTGTGAAACGAATTGACTTCAGTATTTTACATAAAATCAGGTTTTTTACGTTACGGTAAAGACAATTAAATTAACATTGTTCGTCTAGACTCGTTCCGGAGTTATTGGCAAAAAGACATATAGAATATGTTTGCCTATTTTATCAAGTCTATATAGAACATGTACACACGTACTATAAGCTACGTGATTTTTTTGTTACTATAAACACGTGTTTACACGATTTGTAAATAAATAGTGGCAGACGACAGAAGGAAACTGCACAGTAAGGAAGAGACGAAGTGGACACGAAGAACCACGAAGAAATCCGACAACCCCTCCACAGGTTCTCCCTCCGAAAGGATAGCTATAAAAGAAGACGACGGGACCAAGAAATTACCAGTGTGTTGCACTGCTCATTAACATACAATACCTTCTCCCGAGGCCACCCTTGGCTACAGAGACTTATCCTTCAATACCTACCCCCGAGGCCGCCATGGGCTACGGAGCTACGTATTCCGTCTGAGACCGCTTTAAGCAAGACAACCTGCTATTTACCCGGGGCAACATCGTATGCCAACGGAAATTATTTGTATCTTCTACTGAAAACACTTATTTAGAACATTTTAAGAAATTTAGAGAAAGACTTACAGATACTTTGTACAATGGCTATGTAAAATATTTTTATAATAGAAAAGCGAAGGGCTAAAACTTCCGTGAACGTTATTGACTCTACCTACATAATATTATAATCTATAGAATGGAAAACTTCCTACTTTCGTAGAGTCGGTTAAACGTTAGAAGAACATAGCGTATTGTACCAAACGCACTCAACTGAGTCATGAGTCCTGTAACTAACATTTTACAGCAAGAGTGAATAATTGTGCTATTATTCAGATCAAAATCTCTTGTCGTCGCGAATTCTGTCGAGGAATTTGAAGCTTAAAGTCTACAACACGATAATCAATTCTGTTGTTCTGTATGGTTGCGAAACATGGTCACTTACTCTGAGGGAAGAACATACACTGAAAGTATTTGAGAACAAGATCCTGAGACTAATATTCGGACCCAAAAGGAACTGGAATGGTGAATGGCGGAAACTTCATAACGAGGAACTACTTAATTTATATGGTTTACCCAATATTTCTAGGGTCGTCAAGTCTAGGAGGCTTAGGTGGGCGGGTCATGTAGCTAGAATGGAAGAAAGTAGAAACGCTTTCAGTCTTGACTGGAAGACCAATCGGAAAACGACCATTAGGAAGACCTAGGCGTAGATGGTAGGACAATATCAAGATGGATCTCGCAGAGATAGGAATACAAAGTAGAAACTGGATCCAATTGGCTAAGGATAGAAGTCAGTGGAGAGCTTTTGTGAACGCGACATTGAACCTCCGGGTTTCATAGACCGGAGAGTTAGTTAGTTAGTTAGTAACTTTAGTGACTGGTATTTAATATACGTATATTGCTATATTACGTATACATTTTCGTGAGCCAGGGAGGAACGGGCCCCAGCCTGCCCTCCCCTTTCGGGCTCCCATGGTACTAAAGGAACATTGAGAATATTAAGCACAAGGTAGACCTATCTCGAATTGAAAATAGTTTTATTTACAAGAGTGTGTATTCCTTAATTTATAAAGGACCAATTTAAAAATATAAAATTATAAAAAAAATATTATTGCATAACAAAAAATAGGGCCTTCTTCTTCTTCTTCTTCTTCTTCTTCTTCTTTTTTTTTTTTAAATGGGCCGGGTAATGGAATTGTTCCACAAAGAAATTTTCATCTCACTCCGCCCCTGCATCTTAGTTATGTATCAGTTTACCATATACTTTTATGTAAATATTTTTTCACTCCACAGTCCTCTACTAATCTGTAGGCTTGATACAAAATATTAATCCTAAGTTTGATACAAATTTGTAAGACGATTAATAACGTGGTTGCAATTGCCGGAACTCATATTTTTAAAATTACGGTCGAAAGAAAGTGATCGCAAATGTCTCAGTTTCCACAGAATCGCAATTGTCGCTGGTCGCAATTACCACATATTCTTTCAAAGTCCATTTACAGTATTTCGGTAATATTATGCATATATCAGCAAAAAATATATATATTTATGTATTCTGCACGCTGTTCTTTTTAAATTAAAATATAAAATTTGATAATCTTCCTCTTCAAAGAAAATAAGTTTTCTTTTCCTTTTCCGTAAATTCCGATTAGTTAAGAATTGAATTAAAAATTAAATTAAATCTTTAAGTTCAACGTCCCACGTGTATGACTTTTAGGCTTAGAAAGACAATGAGTGCGGGAAAAAGTGTTGGCATGATAATGTGGGAGGAAACCAGTATATCCAGAAAAACAAACGAACTTGATGTTGTCCACCACAAACTTACTTGACCGGGAATTGAATAAGGAACCCCACGAACCAGATGTAAGCGCTGCACCGCTAATGCACTGTGCCCCGCCATGCTTAAGAATTCTTATGACTAAATAATTGTTATAGTATTTAAAATTTCCCAGATATCGTTACGTAGGTTATACACTGAGATAAAAGAACTATGTGTCATGTGTAAAAACATAGGTTACTCTACGTAAAAACGTAGTATAAATCGTGTACTTTTTGGACTTAACGTACAGCAAACGTATAACAGAATATATATATATATATATATATATATATATATATATATATATATATATATATATATATATATATATATATATATATATATATATATATATATATATTTTATACGTACTTTACGTATAAGTGTTCCATCTGTACGTACTTTTCGTATGAAATAATATAGGCGCTCAGGATCTCATATACACTTAGAAGTATATAACATATGCATACGTATGTGATATAGGGAAGACTGTTAGATGTCAGACATCCTGCAAGGGTATGATGTAACATCTAAGAGCAGTGCGTATGTTGCATATGGGTAATGTACGGTCCGCACTGATTTCTCTAGTAAACATAAGGATTCCGTATATTTGTACAATATACTGCTGTCCGGATTACGAATTTTTCTCAGTGTATCTATATTCAGTTTTCAAGGTCCAATAACATTTAAAACGTAGATAGAAAACAGAAAACGTAAAACGTAGATCCATACTACAGGAGTATTTTTGAGGATCGAAAATCCATTCATGAAGCTTGACATCTTCTATTCAACTATTACAAAGTTTCCTGAGACTAGTGAAAGTATTCTATTTTTGTTTTCACAAAGGGAGAGGACAATGGAACAACTTCCTGTCGCAAAAAATAACCAATTGGAACTAATTTTAGAAAAATATTTTCGCACACTCTCTCGGTCCTTTTTAGGTTAAGCAAAGAGCAGAGCCCAACTTAGCGTGCAGTCCTTGTACATTGTGCATAATTTATTTTAGTTACATGCACCTCTATTGAAACTTTTATAGGTTTTCCTTTAAATCGATTCTAATTTTGGTTTGGTAACGTCAACGCAGAATCAGTCCAACGCAGAATCAATCAATCAATCCAATCCCACTGCAAATCAATTCAATATTATTAATTGAAGTATTCTGCGAAATTCACTTTCTCCTTTCAGGTTCACAGTCTCACAGGGTGTTTGTGTTGAGGTATGTCCCCTAAATTTTCCTTTTGTGATGACGAACAGTGATGAAGAGATGCCTTTTCTCAAATTTGTTGCTGTGTGGAGACGGTGTTGCTAAATGTGACAAAAATTGCTAAGCAAGAGATGGAAAGTCGCTAAAATTTGGAGCCACAAATTTATTAGACATAATTAACACTATATAGAGTACTTACATTAATTGAAGTTTAAATGTATAAAAAATTAAAAGACCACGAAGGAACGAAATGTAACACACACTTCATTTTAACTCACGCTTCTACAACTAATCGGTAAGGCTGTATAATTCATGCTTCTACAACTAATCGGTAAGGCTGTATAACTCACGCTTCTACAACTAATCGGTAAGGCTGTATAATTCATGCTTCTACAACTAATCGGTAATGCTGTATAATTCATGCTTCTACAACTAATCGGTAAGGCTGCATAACTCACGCTTCTACAACTAATCGGTAAGGCTGTATAATTCATGCTTCTACAACTAATCGGTAAAGCTGTATAATTCATGCTTCTACAACTAATCGGTAAGGCTGTATAACTCACGCTTCTACAACTAATCAGTAAGGTTGTATAACTTACGCTTCTACAACCGATCGGTAAGGCTGTATAATTCGTGTCTCTCAACGAGAGCTTTCCAAAATAAAGGACATTTAAGGTTGGAATTGTTCTCCGTTAGAGGGCAATGGGCAATAGAAAACAAAGGAGAATTGCGGAAGAGTGGTCATAAGTGACGACGCCAGAGGGGGTAAGTGGGGCGAATACTTCCCCCAGTGACTAAGCCTGACTCCTGACTCGTCCCTAGACATGCAGCACTTTCATATAGGTCCAGTGTCCCCAAAATTTATCTCCGTCTCTGCTTTCCTCTATAAGAAAGTAAATCTAATATCGTCATTGTTGGTAACGATGAATGCTTATCAACTGATCGCTTGCACTGCAGTCACTTTAACTGATTAAAACAATTATGAAGAAGAAAAATAACTTCTTCGAACTAATAGTGGATAACTACAGAAGAACATGCTGCTCACAACACTAAAGCAGATAGATTTGTAAGTACGAGGCATGTTCTAAAAGAAAACGAATTTTTGCTACGACATCCTTATTGGTCGTTATACAACATTTTAAGCACTGTTTCCCTCAAAGTCGTTCCCTCTACTGGCAATACACCGTTCCAACGTTTCTTGCATATTTTTGAAAGCCTCCTGGATCGCATTTTCTGGGATGGTGCGCAGATCTCTTGTCGCATTGTCCTGAATCTCCTCTACAATTTGGAAACGACACTCTTTCAAAATGATTTTAAGTTTGAGAAACGGCATAAAGTCTGCTGGGGCTAGGTCCGCAGAATAGAGTGAATATATGGTGTTTTGCTAGATAACTGCGAAGGAGGAGCGAAGCGTGAGTAGGCACATTGTCACGGTACAGCATCCAAGTTTGGTTTTCCCACAATTCAGGCCTCTTTCTGCGCACATCATCCCTCAACCACGCTAAAATGTCCTGGTGAAACTGTTTGCTACAAGCTGACCATGTGATACACATTCATGATGAACAATGCCTTTCCAATAATAATAATAATAATAATAATAATAATAATAATAATAATAATAATAATAATAATAATAATAATAATAATAATAATAATAATAATAATAATAATAATAAACAACCAGCATTACCTTAATCCCCTGTAGCAGAACATGCCGCGATCTTCGATGTGATCGCAGAAATTTTGCCACGTCTGTGCAGAAAAATTGCCAAAGGAGAAAAAAAATAGCCAACAGAAAAGTATAAAAACATGCTTGCTGTGTGTAGATGTCTTAAATGGACGTACTACTCGTATAAATATAGTTTGTACTGTTTTTTTTTTTTTACGTCGCGTAAAGCGTATTTTTAAGAATCACAAGCGTTTTTTCTGCAGAAAAGTTTTGCAAAATTCCTGCAGAAAACTTTTGACTTACAAAAGCTCATCGCAGAAAGTCAATCTTCGATCAACTCATGCGAGCTTTTTTCTTTCTCTTATTTTTTAGACAAAGAGACTCTCAATAAACCCAAGCTCAATTGAAATCAGAGGCGTCATTTCAGACCTTCCTTGGGGGGGTGGGGTAGAAGAGCACCACCGACATAAAGAAATGAAATGAAATCTTTGAGTTTTACGTCCCACGATTATGCCGGTTAGGCTAAAGAAGACGGTGATTATGAAAAATAAATGAAATGGTGGAATGAAGAAAGTGGGAGAACCCCGAGAAAACCCACGAGCACGGTGTTTGTGCACCACAAAGTTCACACGACGCGAACTGGGAGCGAACCAGGGACCCCAAGCACCGGAGGTGAACGCTCTACCACTAAGCCATTGCGCCCCCACCGATATAAAGATTTTTATTTTTTGTACTAGTATATTAGTAAATAATCCATTAAAGTATATGTATTTCTCAGACTCTTGGGGGGCAATTGCCCTCTCCTGCCCCCCTAAATGACGCCCCTGATTGAAATGTCTCTGTAAATGTTTTGCAAAGTTTGTAACAAAATTTCAAACGCGTACGCTGTTTTTCAATCTCTTTCATTGTGACTGACATTAATCCAATGAAGAGCTTGTGCGCATGCTCACTTTAGCGGCTGTAGCTCGGCGACTAAGGGTCATAGCGAAAACGAGGTAAATGACAGTTTGTTGTCTAAAGTTTAGACTAGGTACGCTCAGTAGCTGCAGCGCACTCCCTCTACCAGTTGGCGCGCTATTTCAAAAGTTCGGTATCTTTCTGAATATACCTCGTAAGTTGCCAAATCATTATTCAAAAATATCCCAACACAATAGTTGCCAATTAGAAATAAATAATTTTTGTCGCTATCTTGCAGGTCAAAATCCCCCTCGATTTACAGACTTTTCCAGTATATTGGCAACACTGAATAAAGGTCTAATTTTATTTAACAACTTTTCATTGCATTTTAAATATTGAAAATACTTGGTTGCGTTGTATATCAAAGAACGAAGCAGGGAATTGCCGCTAATATTTCTCCTTCTTCTCCTATCAGATATATATACAGTGCGTTCCACGAGTAACACTAAGGCCCGTCTCCTGAAGAAACCAAGGTAGATAAAAACATGAAACCTTTTATGACCTGCTAGGGACATAAAATACAACATTATGGTGATAAGGAGAATCCCCCAAGATGGGGACCTAAGGGAATTATGGGGGTAGTTATAAAATTTTAAGTAGCAACCCCCATTGTGTGGTACCTCGTTTGAAAGCCAATGACGTGTAGAGACCAGTTCTGGAAAATGCTTGTCGCTATCTTGTCTCTATCCATCATGGCGACCATCCGTAAGTACAATCGAAGTACTCGTAGTTACTCCTTGTAACCCCTTAGACCCCCTCATGGGGGATTTTCCTTATCAGCGTAATGTTGTCTTTTGTATCCCTACAAGGCTACAAAAGGTTTCATGCTTCTATCTGGCTTGGAGTCTTCAGGAGACGGGTCTTAGTGTTATGCGTGAAACGTACTTCGACTCTACTTACGAATGGCCGCCATGTTGTATAGTGACACGCTAGCGACATGAAGTTTCCAAAACTGGTCTCTACACCCGATTACCTTTCAACCGAGGTACCAAATGGGGAGGTGCTATTTAAAATTTTGTAGATACCCCTGTAACCCCCTTGAGTGCACCTCATGCGGGGGTTCTCCATATCAGCATAATGTTGTTTTGTATGTCCCTTGAAAGTTACAATAGGTTTCATGTTTCTATCTGCCTTGGTTTCTTCAGGAGATGGGTCTTAGTGTTATTCGTGGAACGCACTGTATATAAAAACTCCCAAGCCTTGCTCTTGAGCTCAATCCACCAGGAAAAGTGAGCACGAGCTTGTATGAGCGAGATACCTGTACATCGATAGCAAGTTCGACCCTGAGTCTAATCAAACGCGAGCCTCAATGAAATTATTGGGCGCCAGATAGAGCGAGTGCAAGCGAGAGCGAGCCATATCGTCAGTGGAACTGAGATTGGTGAGCGTATACAATTTGTAGATGTGTATAAAAATTACTAATGTGTAAAATAAAATAAAATAAAATAAAATAAAAAATAAAATAAAATAAGGTTGGCAATGCCGTATTCCGAATTTGATCAAGGAAGAGAGCTTAAGTTCCCAAATCCATACCAGGATTTTTTCTCTTTCTTGGGCCCCCTCTTTCTCTTACTCTTTATGGGTCCCCCGGAGCGTGTGGACCCTCCCGTACGGCAAAGTCTGTGGGGACGCTAGTGACGACCCTGGGCCAATTCCATACATGACAAATTAATTAAGGGGGACAATATTGACAAATCTGAAAGCCATACGAATAAATAATATCTCTAGGGCCTCTAATAGTAGACATTTTTTTTTCAGGATCCACGATTCATTTTTGTTTTTACTTTTTTTGTTTATGAAACATAGTGAACCTGTTTGGTGCTTAATTCATAATTTCATGTTGGTATCGTATATAGAGTAAGAAAATTTTATCTTAAAATGGGCCCTCCACGAACGACGGGAAGCTTCTCGGGGGGGGGGGGCAGTTGCCCCTGCCCCCACAAGTTACGGCCCTATATGTGTATTAAAATAAGAGATTGCAAAATAATTTTTAAAAACAATTTTTTTAGCTTAAGAGGCCCCCATCACGGTGAAATTAAAATACCTCTAATTTTACAGTAATTATGTGATATTTTTAAATAGATAAAAGATAATCGAAATGTGGAACATGAGCGCGCGAGACAATATTATTTTGCATGAGATCCTATTATCACGAGTCACCTAGTAGCTTTTCGTTTGCAGCCATTTAGGAACGCGAAAATAAATGCCAATTTTCTAAATGGCTGGAAATCGAAAGCAGATAAGTGAGTTGTGATAACGATATCTCATGTAAAATGATATTGCCTAGTGCTCTCTTGTTATACTTTTCAATTATATTTTATCTATTTGAAGATATCACATAATTTCTGCAAAATTAGCGGTATTTTAATTTCGCCGTGATGATGGCTCTTCAGAAGCTAATTATATTTATCTTTTTCACCTCCCTTGGCGACCCCGACATATCTCTCTCCCGGTCTTCAGGTTGAGAAACATCGGTCTGCATAAATCCCGTTTCGTGTAGACTGAGTGCTAAAAATAGCGTTATACACCAAATAAGGAATCAATCAAAAATTAATTATTACTACTAATAAAACAACTAACAATATAATAATAATAATAATAATATACAATAGTTTTGATACTTCTCTATGATCCTTTTGACTGAATAGATTTCCAACCCTGTTTGCTGGTATATTTCGCAAGGTAAGGGTGAGGGATAGGATAGAGTTGGGGCGGTGGGCGGAGTACATGAACCGTAGGATGAGAGATTGGCTGGGGGAGGATAACGTAGTAGTTGAGCATTTAGGGGAGGGGAGCAACTTTCTAAGTGCGTTTTCGTGTTGGCAGCGTTTATATTGCTCAGAGCTTCGAAGCAGTATTTCATCTTTTGTTAAATATCCGACAACAAAATGCCTTTTATTCTATTATCCATAGATCTCTATCTGACTCTGAACCGATCCCTTTTTTCGGCTGGAACCAAAGTTAACAAATTTTCAAAAGCTCAAATAGCATTGTTGGGGAAAGAGAGGAACAGGGTAAGAACAATGGAGAGGCTGGTTGGCGGTGGGGGAAGAGATTCTAGGTTCTATAATGGGAAAGGGTTTTTGGTTCGTATTCTGGAGAAAGCAATTCTGTTTTGTCACCGAAAATGAATACAATATATAGAGGAAGATTAAAATGGTTCGATATTGAAATTCTTATACAGAGATCCAATAATAATTTTTTTCTCTTGATATTCTACCGCATTTCATACTGTTATAGCAGACATGGGTCACAATCAAACTTCACTCAATTATATGATTTATCTGCGTTCATGATATCTCATGGCTCACTCAACGTCATAATCCCTCAATCTCGCTCAATCTCTTGAGTTCTTTACTTCATTCAATCATTTGAATCATTCAATCTTCTGATCTCTTATCCTCACTGAATCACATGACTTATTCAATCTTATGACTCCTTATTCTCGCTCAATCTCGCAGCTTAACAATCTCTTAACCTCGCTTAATGTCAGTGTTCACTCAATCTTGTAAGCTCTCTATATATAATTCAATCAGTCGAGTCACTCAGTCTTCTTTCTTCTCAACCTCGCAGAATTTCGTGACTCACTAGACCTTATGAGTCCTCATTCTCACTCAATCATTGAGCTTAACAACCCTCAACCTTGCTTCATCTCATAACTCACTCAGTCTCATGAGTACTCTACCCCATTCAATCCTTTGACTCACTCAGTCATCTGACTTCAAAACCTCTTTGAATCTCATGGCTCGCTCAATCTTATGATCCCTCATTTTCAAACAATCTCAGAGCTTGCTCTATCTTATGAGCCCTTCTGTACTTGATTCAACCACATGGATCTTACAGTCTTACGATCTCCCCTAATTCAGTGTAATGAATCACTCAACCAAATCCACTCCTTACTTCATGATTCAGTTAATCTCATGAGTCGCACAATCTCGTGATTCTTCAACTTCACTCAATGTCATGACCTCTAAGTTTTCTCAAATCATGAACTCCTTCCTGGCTATTTGGTATGCTTACGAATCTTCAGCGTGGAAGAGCAGAGTTTGATTCCCAGTGAAAGCTTATAGTTTAGATTCTATGTAACCCTTAGGTCCACGTCTCACATAACCTGAGTACGGAAAAGGAACACCTAAGTGATCAACAAATTTCATGTCTCAAGTCTCATGACCTCACAATTTCTCTTAACCTTATTCACTCAAACTTAAGCTACAAAGTAGGTTCTTAACCTCAATCTAACCCAGTAGTGAATATCAGGGCCGTTGACATCGAGGTCGGGCCTCAATCTTCTGGTCATCCATAGTTCTTATAATGGTTCTTAAATTTCGACTTGAAGTTTTTTTTTTTTTTTAAAGTGTCACACCCTAAAATGGTTACATATCGAACGGAAGTAACGCACGAGAAAAATAGTTCAATAGGATAATATTAAATGGTGTCCCAAGCGACCTCAAGTTTTGATGGATTTCTTGTATACAATATAAGGAAAAGGTTACTTATAAGTTTGTAAGAGTTAGAGGGAGTAACACCATATCTTGTCTATGGAGGTAGAATCGAACCTATTCCTGTATAGCACCATTACAGATGCCACCTTGAAGTCCGCCATCTTAGGTTCAGTTCCAAAATTTTTACTAGAAGGGGCCTCATGTGCATATCGGATTCCATTTTCAGCAATAAGTTGTATCTCATGTAACCTCAATACTGGAAGAAATATTTAATTCTAGCCATCCATAGTATCTCATATAACTTCGTTCCTGGAACGAATATTTAATTCTAGCCATAGTATCTCATATAACCTCAATACTGGAAGAAATATTTAATTCTAGCCATCCATAGTATCTCATATAACTTCGTTCCTGGAACGAATATTTAATTCTAGCCATAGTATCTCATATAACCTCAATACTGGAAGAAATATTTAATTCTAGCCATAGTATCTCGTATAACTTCGACACTGTAAGGAAATTTATTTCTAGCCATAATATCTCATATAACTTCGATACTGGAAGGAATATTTAATTCTAGCCATAATATTTCATATAACGTCGGTACTGCAAGGAATATTTAATTCTAGCCATAGTATCTCGTATATTCGATACTGGAAGGAGTTGAGTTGATTTTGATTTTGAGTTTAATGTCCCTTTTCAGCAGCGAGGCTATATGAGACGTGGACCTACTGATTAACGTGGAATCCGAACCACTTGAGCTCCCGCCGGGAATCGAACCCGGGTCTCCCGCGCCAAAGGCGCGTACGCTAACCGCTTAGCCACGGAGGAGCTCGATACTGGAAGGAATATTTAAGTCTAGCCAATCAATAAATCGACTGAACGAAATCGTAGACTAAACGGTGCCATATAATTTGACAAGCAGCACAACATTATGGCGTTTGCCCCGTGATTCAATACAACCGGAGGGAATTTCGGTAAATTTGGTAAATTTCTAATCTGCTCTAGGATTTCTGTAAACGGTGGGCATGTTTAGATATTTTATATATATATATATATATATATATATATATATATATATATATATATATATATATATATATATATATATATATATATATATATATATATATTTTATAAGTAAGGTTTTTAGGTTGTTAGGAATAAAAAAGTTAATATTGTTATCAATAACAATTAACTCAGCAAAATTGCATCTTCTAAACGAAATCATTAACTCAATTAAATCTAAAAATCTCTCTTGCTATACAATGCTTTAATGAAGTTATTTAAGTAATTCTGTAATGTTATAATTTAGAATCACCCTATACATATCTAATTAGCGGCATATTCACCTACAATATTAATAAAACTACAAATTAAAGAATCATTGAATACTAGCCATATTCTGTAAAACTTGGACCATTTTTCACAATCTTCGCTGGGGAGAGTTGAAAACGAATTCACCAGATGGTGCTGATAGTTGTAAATAATTTGTTCTCTTAATTAAGTGGAGGGGTTAGGTTTCAGATAACGCAGCAATTAGATATGTTTACATGATATATGTATATGCAAAATGTGTGGTGGTTAGTTACAGAATCGAAAGTTATTTTGTTTTCCAATATAAAGCCGATAAAATACTACGGAGGTTTAGGGAATTATCACAGTAACATACGAGTATTAGTATTAATTTTATTAATTTCACATAAGCTCGAAGTCAGTAGAAAATCCATAATACACTCAAATTCCCTTTCATATTGTTTTTCTTGTTAAATATAAGTAATTTGCTTGTCATTAAGTATTTGTTATCTGGTGTTTTGTAGATGATACTATGAAAACAAATAAACCATTGAAAGATATACTCTCGCTATAAAGAATTACCCTGATGCACATTCACAGGAATATGTGTCTTTACATGGTTAATAATTTCCACTAAAAGCCCTTGCTATTAAAATGCGTTGTTTTATGTCTATTTACAATAGGTAGCAAAATACACGTTCTTCACAATGAGAAAGTACGTTTCATTTTGGACATAAAACGCTGAATATGTATTTAAACGGTATCGGAAGTGTCACTGTTCATCTCATTGATCCCGAAAATTATGAATTTGACACTAATATCGGTCATTATCGATCATTTTTTTAAATATCTCTCCCTCCTCCTTCACTAAGTTGCACTGTCAAAGTTATAATAAAAGCCACCAAAGACCCGAACTCCATCTATGTTGAAAATTTGATAAAGATCGGTCAGGTGATTCAAGAATTATTAAGTTTTATTTGTTTTTATTTATCTCCCCCCTCCTCTACTTGTACATTGTATCGTCAAAGTGAAATGATAAAATCCATCTCAGTCCAAATCCTTTCTATGTTGAAAATTTGATTGAGATCGGTCGGGTGGTTCACGAGTTATGAGTTATTAAGTCATAAACATAGTTATTTTATATCTATCTATCTATCTATATCTATCTATCTATCTATCTATCTATCTATCTATCTATCTATCTATCTATCTATCTATCTATCTATCTATCTATATATATATATATATATATATATATATATATATATATATATATATATATATATATAATCCTTTCAAAAATGTAAAGGCTGGAAAAATATTTCTCGAATTGTACTGAAAAATGATAAATGAAACGTGTGAGCTTTTCGTTCCATGGTTGTTCCCTTTAGATTATAGAATACAGTTGATTAATAAGATGAAATACCACAAAAGGATGAGTGGAATCACGCCACAAAGTGACATCGACTCGAATTGTACTAGGCACCTCTAGAATTACAAGTGAGAACTCTTCCACTGAGCCTCTGTGCCTCTATTCAATTAGTACAATGCCCAATACAAGCACAAGCCAATACTCAACTCGACTTTAAAGTAGAAACAAAACTACTAAAGATAGTTCCATACATTATTTTGTCTGTACATATTAAGCTTCATTTGTACATAGCTTGAATTTTTGTATAAAATTTTATCATAGCGTTCGGCAGGTTTTTGTAAGACCAATAGTAGAAATCAAGATTTACATCCAGTCTTAAAGTCACCGTTATACCTGATAATATTAATGGACTCACTCGATTAGGACTCTTCATCCCGGCGAAATTAAAATACCGCTAATTTTACAGTAATTATGTAATATCTTCAAATAGATAAAAGATAATTGAAATATGGAACAAGAGCGCCCTAGACAATATTATTTTGCGTGAGGTACCGTTATCACAAGTCACCTAGTGGTTTTCCGTTTTCGGCTGTTTAGAAACGCGAAAATAAATACCGATTTTCAAAATGGCTCGAAATCAAAAGCAGATAAGTGAGTCGTGATAAGGGTTTCTCATGTAAAATAATATTGTCTAGGGCGCTCTTGTTCCACACTTCGATTATTTTTTATCTATTTGAAGATATCACATAATTATTGTAAAATTAACGGTATTTTAATTTCGCCGGGATGAAGACAACGACCTCGGCCGAGATAATTACAATAAAAAAGCTACTTATCCTTGCATTATAGGCAACCAACATTTCTTTGGTACATTGTAGGTTGCATAGAAGCTAGGGAATGTTATAGATTTTAAATGGGATCTAGACAGCCACCGTTACCCATTTAGACATTAACGGATTGACTTTATTAAGGAAGTGGACCGAGATAATCGCTTAGCTATCAATTTCAAAAATAGAATCCAACTATCGTGATCGTAAGAAAAGCGTATAGGTTGTGTAAATTGTTCGAAACGATTTTATGTGAATATAAGCATTTTTTGTAATTTCAACGGACAGCGTTATGTAAGTTATGTAAAGTACAGTACTGACATGGCACTCCATTTTCAGAGAAATTTGTTAACAAAAATTTCTTCAGAAAAATCTCATACGCACGTGTATAATTTTGACCCGAATTTTGGGAGCCAGGATCGCAACTAAATTGCTCTAAAGAATGACTAGAATAATCACGGAAAAATAAATCATGAAATAAATTAAGAATAAATTACCAAATTACTTTTATTCATGCGAAACATGTAGTTTCTAAACGATTTTCCATAGGAAAAAAGGCAAAAAAGGATAGGAGACAGACACTGAAGTCACGTTATGTAAGTAAAGTAGTATTTTGTTCAGATAAAGGATTTGTATCAAGTGGCCACATTGTTTTTAAATATGTCATTATGGAAAACTTAATTAGCAACATATACTAAATTCAATTATTTCCTTCGTTTTAAGGCACCGGTACCAAATCGCTTATCGACAAGAAATTGCTTCAGATAGAACAGATGATAATCACTAAGCAGAAGCTCCGGGCTGTACGGTGGGTGGTTCAGTAGTTTCTATCCAAAAAATCTGATTATTTCTTGAGTTTGAGCAGTAGAGTGACGGCTTGCTTTGTCATGCAGCTGTCAAACACTGGATGACAGTAGATCGCGGAGATTATTCTGTATAGCACGTTTAAGCCTTTTTAATAGTTGTTCTTTGTGGCATAAATTCAACTAACAGGACACCATGGCGATACCAGAACGGTAGCCATAATCTTCTGTGTTGACATTGTCTGCTCATCTTTTACTTAGACTGCAGATGTCGTGTGTCGACATTCCATTGATTACTGCTTTGGGTGGAGCCATGTGTGAAGCCTATGTTTCATTCCCTGTGACAATGTGGTTCAACAGTTGATCTCCTTGTTCATTATATCCCGACAAAACACAAGCTAGTCTTCTCTTTTTGTGTTCCTCACTAAGTAGTGTAGGAGCCCATCGTGCGCACAAGTTTCGGAAGTTCAAAGTTTCAGAAACGATTGTGACAGCACCGATCGTGAAACGTGTAGAAATTCCAGAGACAACGTGGAAATCGTGGAACTCCGATTTTCATGGATATTTCAGTCAACTGCACGCACTAACTCGTCTGTGATTAAGGTCTACCTGATTGCGATTTATCATTTACAGTGTCCTTCCCGCCCTTGAACGATCGCAGTTTACTGTCACTCACTGCATTTGGGCCGTATACGCCACATATCTGGCAATGAATTTCCACTTCTAACACGTCCCTTGCTGTCAAAAATCGAATCACAGACCTTATTTCACGCTTGGCGGGATGCTCAATTTGACGAAATATTTCAACTGCCCACACTGACAATAAGACTGCAACTAGTGTTGCCACATGCCCAAGGTATGCTGGAAGACAGTGTGCATGCGCATTCCAACAGAAACAAGCCACGAGCTGCAGTGAACACAATGGTTGAAAGTAGGCTTCGGACACAGACCGTTGATTTCTACAACGTGAACATACAAAAGCTTGTCTGACACTATGATAAATGTTTAAACAAACATGGTATCTGTAAAAACATAGCTTAATATGTACAGAGGAAATAACCAAAAATGTATGGCACTATCTTTAGTAGTTTTGTTTCTATTGACAGTCGGACCTTACTTAAGAAATAACTCTCTCATCATTACTTCTTAACGGGGAGGTGAGGGGAAATTCAATTAATTTGTAAAGTTAAATATTGATTTACGAAAACTGTCAGTTGTTGACGTGAAATTACTTTCCATAAGCTTCCGTCACGGTTGAGGATTTTTCAAGTTCAAGAAAAATTCTTCTTGTGGATTGCTGCTAGACACTTCCCTGGATTTTGATCGTTACGTGTTCTTAAACAGCCGTGTGATTCGCAAGTGTTCTTAAACAGCCGTGCGATTATGTGTTCTTAAACAGCCGTGCGATTCGCAAGTGATCTGCACACAGTTCAGCGCTAACTGACAAGATACCGATCATATATTTAACATTTTCCACCAACTATTCCCGACTGGAGTCTCCGCCTCCTACCCTTTTGGTTGACCAAATAAATAACTTTCATTACTTTCCGGACGTACCTATGTACCTTGTACAGACAACGATGTTTATCGAACGGAAAGAATTTTTGTCGCTGACTGTAAGACACTAGTACGAACAGAATAAATAATTGATTATTAAAGCTTAGAACCCTGGATTTACTTCTATTTGATGTATTGAATATTTTTGCCATCTTGTATTTTCACCCGATTAATCGATTTGGGAAAAGATTCCTTCTTCTTTTAAATTAACAGGGATTCAAATGAGTCTATTGTACAGATTTCTTCTTCTTCAGATCCATTTAACCCTTCTCTGGGCAAGCGGGGCCTCCCAAGCCCAGTAGCTTCATATTTTTCGAATTTCTCAATAACCATAAATATTTCGATGACATAAAATTCTTCTATCTTTAATCGAAGTTAAAGTCATGAACATATCGAGTTGGTAAGGCTAATAGAGTTGGTAAGGCCCCAGTGGCCATCTACGTTACAAAAATAGCTTGCCCGGACAATGGTTAAATGTATCTTTCTTTATAACAAGTAGTAGTGTTACCAAGTAGTAGTATAACAAGTAGTATAACAAGAAGTAGTGACGACACCAGATTTTTTTTTTTTTTTTGGTGTGTGTGTGTGTGGAAGCAGATGGACAGAGACAGTTTTGGAGGACATATAGTTTTTTTGAGTACCGGAAAATGATAACTTTATATTACTTGACTTACATTAAAATATATCATGTTTGGGGTGACAGTCGGAAAAGGCAGAATTAACCCCCTTTTCCCTCTAGGGTGTCGTCACTCAGTATGACAGTGTACCCACATGAAAATGGAAATGTGGTTTTGGAAAATTTAATTTCTTTAAAAATTTGAAATTTATGCCTACTTTATAGGCAACCACATTAACAGCTAAGATGTGAGTGTTGCATAACAAACTAGGGGAGTTTCGTTCGCCTACTGTTATACTATACTACCCTGTACAATATAAATACATGGGAATTTGATTTTTGATCGTCCATATCTTGGAATTAATTGAATGGATCACCTTCATAAAGGGACTCGATACCTAACTTCTGACGCTCTACATCTTGGACAAAAATCTATGGTTGTCCATCAAGCAGATTTTGAGATGAAATGTCCCTCGGACGGACGGATAGAGTAAAATACATAAAGGATTTTTAGTAATGCAATTTAGTATATATGGGCGGTATTCAGAGAGAATACGTTAATCAAGCTTTCGTCATGCGATTAGTTAATGTCTTATTAGCTCTGTACTAAAGACGGTGTACTTTTTGGTATTCAGAGCGCACTTGGAGTTCAGGTAATAACTTGATTTGGGTATGATTAACTAATATAACCCCAATACATCGGTGGTAAAAATAAATGAGTCAACTACAGAAATCTTGACGTGCACATGCGTAGTCTGTAAAAATGAAAATATATGAAATAAGAAATTCGAAATTTTTGTTGTGGTTTGGTATCATAATAATTTATAAATGGTTACGAAACCGAATTATAATTAACATATTCATTTATGTGGGATATATTTACAGGCGGAATAAATAGAAGTCAATTAATAATAGCGACAATACAAGATTATGTGTAATTATAAGAGAAGATAATCTATCGATCAGTTGTATGTATCTCTCAGAAAACTGGAAATTTTCTACTTACCTCTCACTGCTCACTTTAAGAAACAGTTCTGCTATTGTAGAGGACTCGACTTAATGGCTGCCTCTTAGTTAACTCACCCGATTAGGTGAAAGTAATGAAAGACGGGTAATTAATAGCCTTTGTATTCTCATAACGTAAGTTTACTGTGTTTAAACCGGGGTGCCCTCTGCTCTAAACTAATTAGTCATATGTGATTAATTTAGTCAACTACTACGTGATAATCAGAAATTCTGAATACACTTCTGATAACTGTGCGTTAGTCAAACCCTTAGTAAGGCGCTAATCATACTTCAAAACGACTCTGGATAAGGCCCTATGAATTTAATATGTGTTCGATTAAATTTGATAAATAAATAACAACATTGAATATCAGATAGATTTATTTTTATAAAATAAGTGGTGTTTGAGTAGATTTGAAGAGAAACGTTTAAAGTAACATATTAAAATTTTCGTTGATTTTAAGTCCGTTAAAAATCAATGTACTAACGATCAAGATAAGCAGAATGCTAGCAACTTTAAGTTTCTAAATGAAAACTTTGGCTTTTTAAAACATTATTATTATTATTATTATTATTATTATTATTATTATTATTATTATTATTATTATTATTATTATTATTATTATTATTATTAACCACTTTTCTAATAACAAGAAATTGTAATCTCATAGTTTTAGGTGATTTTAATGTAGGTGGAATAGATTGGGCTACTGGAACTATAACCACATATAATTATTACACTATGAAAAAAGCTGACAAAGTAATTGAACTAAGTAATATACTTAATCTAAAACAATTGAATAGGTCGTATGATCCTAATAGGAAAGATAAAGTTCTATACCTGTTGCTAACCAACATGGATAATAGTTCCATTGTGTATGATGTCCCACCTTTAATAAAAATTGACCGCTTCCATCCACCTTTTGTTTTTGAATGGGAAGTAATTAAAAGTAATAATAACAATCAGGACAATATCTCTAACCAAACAAAAGTTTTTGATTTTAAGAATGCTGACTTCTTAGGTGTATATCAGGGTATCAAGGCAATGAATGAATCGAATGAAGATACAAGTAATATTAATACTATGACCAACAGTTTCTATGATAGTATATATAATGTTCTAGATATTTATGTACCTAAGAAAGTAGTCATTAATAAACCCAAGTTTAAAGACCCCTGGATGAATAGGGAATTGAAAACTTTAATAAATAAGAAAACTAAATGTTTCGTCAAAGCAAGACAAACAAATGACAGTATGTGGTACCAAAGGTATTCTACATTACGTAAAATTGTAAAAAAAAACTATCTAGAAGCGAGAAAAGCCTATTATCTTAGTTTAGAAAACAGCATTGTTAGTGACAATAAGGTCTTCTGGAAAGTATTTAAAAACTCAGATAACAAAAAATTACCTAAGGAAATGAAATATAATGATACAGTAGCTACTGCACAGACTGATGTTGTGGAACTGTTTAAAGACATGTTCAGTGAAAATTTTAATTTGGGACTAAGTCATGTAAATGGCCATAACACGTATTCTACATTATCTATTTCTAGCGGAGATATAATTAATATACCTAATATTTCTGAATCGGATGTCCTTAGTGCAATTAAACAGATCAATGGAAGTACCTCTCCTGGTCCAGATAATATACCGTACTATATAATAAAAGCATGTGGTACTGAGTTATCATCCATTCTAGCAAATATATTCAATGAATCACTCAGATGTGGAGAGTTTCCATCGATATATATTGTACCTGTACATAAAACAGAAGATAAAAATAATATGAAAAATTATAGGCCAATCACATTAGTTAATGCATTAGTAAGATATTTGAAATAATAATACACAACCATATATACAAGGTCTGTATGATAAGTAATGAGACTCGCCGCGCCGCGGCGCGCGTGTCGCTGGAGCGGGTTTGTCGGTGATGGAGGATGTAGGGGGGGTCCGAGCAAAGCAACGCACCGCGCGTCAGTTGGCTCCGAGCCTTAGTGGAGCGCGGACAAGCCTTGGACAAAGCCCTTGTGAACATTCTTGTCACGGCGGAAAATCAACAAACATGGAGGGTTCCATCGAACAGCGTTATGCGATCAAATTTTGCGTTCGCCTGGGGAAAACGGCTACTCAGACGCTTTCTCTCATCACGGAGGCCTACAAAGAGGAAGCCCTATCCAAAGCCCAGGTGTTTCGTTGGCACAGTGCGTTCCGGAACGGCCGGGAAAGCGTTGAGGATCTGGAGAGGGCTGGACGCCCGACAACAGTGACTACGGACGAAACTGTGGCAAAAGTGAGGGATCTCCTGAACTCAGACCGTCGATTATCGTTGAGATTGATTGCTGATGAACTCGATATGAACCACACAACAGTGCACAAGATCGTGACGGAACAATTGGGAATGAGAAAAATCTGTGCGAAACTGGTGCCGCGAGTGTTGACTGACGAACAAAAGCAACGACGTGTTGATTGTTGTCAGGAACTGTTGAACCTCATGAACAGTGACCCTAACTTTGAAGATGACGTCATAACAGGTGACGAGTCGTGGGTGTTCCAGTACGACCCTGAAACGAAACGTCAAAGCGCGGAGTGGCACACTCCTGCGTCCCCGCGCCCCAAGAAGGCCAGAATGTCGAAGTCAAAGGTGAAAACAATGTTGATTGTTTTTTTGACAATGTGGGGGTGGTCCACAAGGAGTTTGTACCCCAAGGACAAGCCGTCAACGCCGCCTTCTACAAACAAGTCCTTGAGAGACTGCACAGGAGCGTCAAGCGGAAAAGACCGGCGATCGCTAGCCGGTGGAAGTTGCATCACGACAATGCCCCTGCCCACACCGCCTTCTTAGTGACCTCCTTTTTGACCCGGATTGGGGTGGAAGTCCTTCCACAACCACCCTACAGCCCAGATGTGAGCCCGGCCGACTTCTTCCTCTTCCCGAAGCTGAAGCCACGCTTGAAAGGAACCCGTTTTGCAGACGTCACAGCCATCCAAGCAGCCGTGACCACATTTCTAAAGGACATGCCGGCTGCTGACTTCCAGGGGGCGTTTGCAGCGTGGAAACATCGATTGCAGAAGTGCATCGACGCAAGAGGAGAGTACTTCGAAAGCTTTTAAGTCCCTGTACAGATCAGATCAATAAAACAATGTTTCCAGACCTGGTCTCATTACTTATCATACAAACCCTGTACTTTAATGTAAAAAATAAACTAACCATAATTTCAGCATGGGTTTTATAAAGGCAGATCAATTGTTACGAATCTTGTACATTTTACAGATTTTACGTCTCTTAAAAATAGACTACCGGTTGACATTATATATATTGATATGTCAAAGGCTTTCGACTCTATAGAACATGGACCTCTAGTTCGTAAATTATCCAATGTTGGTCTATCTTCTCAGTATATTCGATGGTTCCAAAGTTATTTATCAAACAGAGAATATAGAGTGAAAATTAGTCATGTAACTTCCAGTATAGGATGCATAAAGAATGGTATACATCAGGGATCTCCTTTAGACCACTTCTTTTTTCATTATTTTTTAATGACCTGACGGAAAAAGTTAAATTCTCAAATATATTATTATATGCTAATGATTTGAAGTTATTTAGAATAGTGAATAGCGAATACGATAACTACTTACTCCAAAAAGACTTGGATAGTATTAGTATATGGTGTAAAAATAATCTACTGAAAATAAACTGTAATAAAACTAAGTTTATTTCATATACCAATAAGACGCAATACTATGTTAGCAAATATGTCATAGATGGAATATATCTGCAGAAAGTTGAAAAGATTAAAGATTTAGGCATAACATTTGACATGAATATGAAATTCAACTGTCATATTAATGACATAGTACATAGAACACGAAATACTATAGGGTTTGTATTTAGGCAGTGGCATGAGTTTAAAAATGCAAACACATATGTCTTTCTATTTAAGGTACTTGTAAGACCAAGATTAGAATTTGGTGCAATTATATGGAATAATATATCCACAACATTATGTAGCAAAATTGAATCAGTTCAAAAATGTTTCATTAGGCTATTGTGTAGAAATAAGAAAAAAGATTACTACTCTCATAGTTATGATTACTGGAACGAATACTGGGGGTTGCAAGAATTACATGTAAGAAGAAAAATGATAGAGAAAAACTTTATTCAGAAAATTTTAGATAATAGATATAGTAGCGAATACTGCCTACATAATATAGGTATAAGGGTACCAACATATAATCTTAGAAAAGCTTCGGAAATGGTTCCCATGAATAAAAATTCTATAATCTTAAGAAAACTGACAAGTTCTTTTAATACATTATCGGGATAATTGTATTTATTGAACAGACGTATAGATTTTATTAGGTATGTATATTTTATATAGTATATCTGTATGTTTGACGGTATCCTTGTTTTAAGGACAATTTGAAGAAATTTGACTAACTATTTTAATGAATAATGAAGTAATTATGTTTATCCAGACAAGATACAACTCATAAAATTATGTATATATTATAAGATAGACAATGACCTCCTATCGTCGAAACAAATGTATTGTTAATATTAAAAGGAATATAAGATGTGTGTTATAACCCTTAGTTCTATGACTAAGTGCTGTATTTTTACTATCTGGCTGTTCATGGCACTAAAATAAATAAATAAATAAATATATTATTATTATTATTATTATTTACTATTCTGCCTTTCGGCAAGTCCTCGGACTAATGAAGTTTTCATTTTCTTTATATATATATATATATATATATATATATATATATATAGGCCTGGAAATGTTTCGATCTTCAGCTTCCTCTTTTAACTCCTAATATTTTCTTTTATTTTTCAAATCACCGATCACTTGTGTTTTTCTTCTTCCTTTATTTCCTTTTGTGACGGTATGAAAATGACAATTCCTTCGCAAGATGTGTTCAATCCAATTAGCCGTCCTACGAAGGATGCTAGGTAAAAGTGTCCTCTTCTCTCCTATCTGTTTTAAAACATGTTCGTTTCTTGCTTTCTCTTTGAAACATGTATAATCCAAAATATCTTAAAAACTTTAAGATTGAATGTACAATAAAAATCTGAAAAGGAGATGAAAAGTTACAAAGTAAACGTGAGCCTTCATTGAAGAGGAAACTCTGCTATCCTTCAGTGGAGTGGATATATATATATTCATTTACCATCCCTGAATGTGCTCGGTTCCAAATCCATTGCGTATGGAGCTAATTATTCTTCAATAAACACATCCATATTCAAATTAACCACTGTAGCTCATTATGCAAATTAAATAATTAATTGTAATGGCTTTATGTGGGAGATAAGCTTCTAGTGTATATATGTATGTGTCTCCTGACGGTTGTTTGAAATTGGTAATTGCGGTTAGGAAAATTTACGAAAGAAAATATAATCCTTTATAATCCGATAATAATAGTGAGAATCAGAAGGATGGGAGATAGATGCGGGGGAAGTAATTCGTATGCAGACAAACAGGTGGTTCTGCTTGTAATTAGTCTGTGTAAATGTTTAATGTTGTAACAGTTTAATGACTTATGTCCACTACGCGTGGCATGTTGGAAGTTTGCTCTTGAGATCTGTGACTACTAGTGGTGAAGATCAATTTATCCCTAATCTACGTGTTTGTTTTCACTATTCTACGATTTGTATGCTGTTCGTATATAATACTTATATACAGTAGTTCTTTCAGAAAAAAATGCTCCGGGGGGCACACTTAGTATTCCGGGGAATGCATTGCTGGTACTTTTCTGTTTATTATTATATTGTAGACGTATTATTTTGGTCTCCTCCGTGGGGCCACTCTCAGAGCTCCGGGGGTCAGTGCCCCCAAAAACAGATCTGGAAAAAACACAGGTTACATACTATTGTTCTCAGTATTGCCGTTACTATTACGTAACTATTCACAAGTTATAGAGCCTTGATGTACTACGGAGCAGAGCTAACCCCATTCAACTTGAGACATGAACTACATTGCTTTAAATATGTTTTATCAGTTGGAGTCTCTGTTAAGAACAGAACATACATTTACACTGAGAAAAAATGTAGGTGGCGTACTTAAAAAGATAGGTTACATGCGTAATTCCTGTAGTTTTTGGACTTAACGTACAGCAGACGTATAACTGAAAACGCATGTTTTATAATATTTTCTGTATAAGTGTTCCATCTATACGTACTTTCCGTATGAAACAATGTAGGCGGTCAGGATCTCACATACAAATGGACGTATATATCATATAACTGACGAAGGTAACATAAGTATATGCATGTGATATACGGAAAACTGTTAGATGTCAGACATCCTCCAACGGCATGATGTAACATCTAAGAGCAGTGCCTATGTAGCATACGGATAACGTATGCTCCGTACTGATTTCTATAGTAAGCAAGAGGATTCCGTATATTGTACAATATACCGCTGTCCGGAAAACGGATTTTTCTCTGTGTATTAGTTACATTTACCGTATTTTGTCATACGCAACTTTTTCTCAACATATTTATGGAGGAAACTCTACAATGTTAATAGGTTGAATCTAAAAAGAGATAACAATGTCCAAAGATGAACTATGTTATGCGCGAATGTATATGTTTATGCGTAGTTTTTGAGAAAATGGCGAAAAACAAATTAATTTGTAAAGTTAAAAATGAATGCTGTTCGAGAATCAAGTCACTTATTGACAAAAAACTGATACTCAAATAGATGTACATTAATGCCTTCTTTATTGTTACGGATTATAAACGAAGGTTGGAATAGATTAAGCATTTTGAGCGACTCGCTAAACGAACATGTAGAGTTCGGGGTCGTTCCACCACTTGCTTCCTAAAAAATCCTTCAGTTTAACGTCCCATGATTATGCCCTGTAGGCTAGGAAGGACGATGATTAAAGCAAGTGAATGATGCTGCAAGAATTGGTGGAATGAGAATGGGGGAGGGAGCAGAAGTGCGCTGAGAAAACACACAGACACGATGCTATCCACCACAAACTTACTTGGCCGGGAATCGAACCAAGGACTCCACGCACCAGAGGTAAGCGCTCTACCGCTGAGCTACCGTGCCCACCAGTACCACTTCTTATTCCAAGAATAAGATATGAGAATTTCAAACTATAAAGGTAACCAAGAAAGTTCTGTCGTTTTTTTCACCCACTATCTTCGAACATCGATATGCCACCCAAGACGTACCTGGAAGATCAAAAATAGTCTGCATCAGCATCGAGACCTTCTGGCAACGTTCTGGAAAGCCATGGATTCCATCGCGGTAGAACTTGATGGGCTGTGAAGCGAAGAAGGTACAAGTGCATTTTGCACCTCTACTAGGCATTTGAACTGGCCCTGTATGCCTCTACTAGGAATTCCTCTAAGGTGACTATCCAAGGAATGGAACAGGTGATAATTGGGCGGTGTAATGTCTGGGAGTATGGCATTAATGTTTCCCATCCAAGGCGTAGGATGGTGTCCCGGGTCATCCAAGCCATGTGGGGCTTAGCATTGTCCTGTAACAGGAGGATCCCTTTGCGATTCAGAAGTGCTGACTTCAAATTTTGAGTTTTCTTGAACATGGCTGAGCTACTGACAGTACACAGTTGTATTGGTGCTCTGACCAGCTGGTAGCAGTTCCCGATGTACGATGCCGCGAACAGTCCACCGAACACACCAGAGGCCCTTCTTCTGATGCAGTGCTGGTTTCGGCTATTTTATAACCGGTTCGTGGGATGCTAGCCAATGATGACGGCATCTTGGAGCTTCGTACAGAACCCACTTATCATATGTCAACACTATGTCCAGGAATAGCTCCTTCCTAAAATGAGATAACAAAGAAACACAAGTGTCTGCTCGCGTTGCCTTCTGTCCCGGAGTGAAATCATGTGGAACCCAATGACCCAACTTGTAGTGCTTCCCAAGTTGATGGAGGTGCTGCGGAATGGTTTCTCCACTCACAATGAATTGTAGTCTCAGTTCCTCACGTGTCTGGCCACTTTTCGCCTCAATTGCTGCCTGACGGTCTTCCCTTTATACAGGTGTAGGTCTTCCGGCACGTGGTGTGTCTTCGAGTGTTTCGTCACCGTCCTTAAACTTGTTAAACCACCATTGTACTATCCGCGTAGTCACGACACCTTCATCTAAGGCCTGTCATATCTTCCATCCCTCTGCAATGGCGTTTAATCTCAGTTTGAACTCGTACAGCATACACGCCCTTATGACGCTCTGTGGAGGTACCATATTCACTCTGGTTATATACCCACACCGACAACTAACCTTCTCCTCTCGCCTTACTTCCATTCGCATTCAACGTACGGCGTGACGGGGAATTGAACACAGACCTCCACAAAAAAGGGACAGAACTTTTTTGGTTACCTTTATAATATTACCATACGAGTACTAATTGATAACTGTAGAAAAGAATCAATTTTAATAATAAAAAGTACTTTTATTTAGAAAACAATATAAAAATAGCAGCTAATTTTAGGTTTTCGGAATTGCAGGATATTGCAAGTAATAGTTATAAGATTAAATCTCTCCAATTCCTAGATCGACTTCAGACTAAGTGCTGAATCGCTGTCACAGGCACCCCCATGAACGATGTGCGTCGTGCTCAGCCCAAAGTCCGAATCATACAAACAGGTCTTCCCCTACGGTTTTGTTCTCGACTCGTGTGTGACGTAAGATAGGAAATATCGGATGATCTCCAAGTGTAGCCAAATTCTCACAGTAAAACTTTATCTAATTCAAAATTAACTTTGTACTCAATGTTCTACAGTAAAACTGTCCTCAAGTCCCAACATTAAAGAGGAGATGACATGTGCAAATTCTTCCGTGTGACAAGAACAAGTCACATTCCAAAACCGGAAAAAATTTCAAGCGTGATAATTCTCCAAAGCTTAATTTCAATAGATCCTGAAGAATAGATGTGTTGGCTTTTGTCAAAACACATACGTAGCATGACATATGAAACACATGAGCAAATTACAGACCATTAGTGATCACAAATTTAAATCAATGACCGAAAAATTATGCAGAGAAGCTGAACTTCACGTGGAGTAATAAATGAAGAAATGAACTAGTTGAATTACGGAAAATAAATGTATTTGTTGTATAGAAGAGGTAACTGCTGTTCTAAGGTTTATTACTGTAATTTACAAATTATCGAATTCTTTCCAATTTCAGTGACAGCAGAATTACTGCGTTACAGTAAGTGTGATTAACAGAAAATAAATGAATGCTGTATATCTCCGGTGTAACGTAATGGAATCGATGTTGCTTCAAGAGACGATGAACTCCAGGAGATAAATGATCAAATGCTCTGATGTTGAAGATGGTAGGCTTCTGTTTGCAGACTATTTTACGAGGAAACTTGATTCTTCGTGTTTTGAGCTAGTCTCAATATTCGGTGATAAATTGGATGTTCCAACGCGAAGGATATTTTTAAAGTAGACATCAGTTACCCAGGAAAATTATTCAATTGAGGTTAAGAAATTCGAAAAATATACATTTCCAATAACGGATCAGACGGGTCGGATAAAAGTGTTTATTTGGGCTATAACCTGCCCGAGGACTCCTTGTTGGACATGGATGCTTTAGGCGATGGTAGAGATAAGATTGATGAATAAAACTCTCCATCCCTTGACTTGGAGCACAGGATGGCTATTCATGCAACATCTTCCTTCTACAGAAAAAAGCTGGACAAATGACAAGCAGAGACAACGCAGGATTAGGCCTACGTTGTTCAGCTTATCCAAGGATCTGCGTAGTTGAAGAAAAGAGAGACTTAATAGATTCCAGAAGTAAAAACATGCTAAAATATTCTGAAATTTCTCCATACCAGGTAGGACATAAACGATGTAGGAGAAAAACATCCAATAAGTCCAGATCCTGCTAACTGGTAGTATCTCTACAAGGTAGAACGGTGGTTCACTAAAGACACTCAGTGATTTACAAACAGCAAGCACTAGACGGAGGCGGCACTGGGAAAATGAAATTAAATCTTTAAGTCTTAAGTCCCATGGTTATGCCGGCTAGGATGAAGGAGACGGTGATGATGAGAAATGAATGAAATGATGAAATGAAGAAAGTGGAAGGAAATGGGAGAACCCCGAGAAAACCCACAAACACGGTGTTTGTCCACCGCAAAGCTCACTGGGCGCGAGCGAACCAAGGAACTCACGTACCATTGGTAAATTCTCTCCTATTGAGCCACCGCGGGCCCCAGAGGCGGCGCTGGAGTCAAGAATAACTTACAGTCGAATTTTTAAGTGTTGCTAGGTGAAAGTGTATGAAAGGTGCGTAAAGTTAATGGAACCAATGAAAAATCAGATAACAATGAGATCACAAACTAAAATAAAACAGCTTTTTTAATGTTAATCACCGATAACTACTCACCACTAAACCTTTTGAAACGTTGTTTCACTGAAAAATGTTTTCTTTTCTTTTTTGTTTTCTACCAGCAAATATAGGAAAAGGAAGTGGTATTTGTGCTACTTTATAAATTAATAAATTTAAAATTGAAATTTGAAGACAATTCGAAAACTCAAATAAAACTATGGATACCATATACATTGAAATAAACCAATTAAACAACGATGAAATATGGTAATATTTATTTATTTATTTATAACAGATTTCAATACAGCACTAGGCCATTTTACACTGAAACATTTTAGCAATTTGATAACATAACAATTCAATAACAATTTGAGGTCAAGATGGTACAACACAACAGCGACATTCCAAAAATAGCTTATTTATAGATGATCTGAAAGTATACTCACTTGAAGAAACGTCTACAGTTTCTGGTAACTGATTATAAGTACTGACAATTCGGTTTAATATTAACTCTCGCCGCTCGAGTGTAGAAGAGATCACTAGACCCTGTTGTTCTAGCGGGTACGTGAAAATTGATCTGACTTAGCAACTGTTGACATCATATATGGCCATTTACAATTTTTTGCAAAAATATTAGGTCAGAAATTTTGTTTCTCACTAGGGGAGGTTTGATATTGAGGGATTTTAAAACATCATTTGTTGGAAGTGTTCGGAGGTGATGTATTCAGTAGGATACAATGGCTAAAAAGAAATTAATTACGGAATTTATTTTTTTTTAAATGAGTAGCTTAGGCCATAGGCCAGATAGAACAGTACTTAATAGTGGGAGCAACATATGACTCATAGAACAAACTTAAGGAATTAGGATTTTTTGTCAGTGAAGTGATAAAGGAGTCCCAGTTTTCTCATAGCAGTACAAGATATTGTGCTTATATGATCCACAAAAGTAAGCTTACTGTCAATGATAACACCAAGATCTCTGAAAGAGGAGAAAGGATTTATGTTCTTATGACCAATTTTGTGAATGTGGTTTATAGGTTAATTTTTTAGATAAATCTTAAGAGAAGCACATTTTTTGATGTTTAAGCTAAGTTTCCAAGAGTTACACCAGTTGAGAAGAATTGAAGCATCATGTTGAAGAGCAAGCGCATCGTACTCGGATTGAACTTGTCTGTAGAGTTTGCAATCATCTACGAAGAACGATACAACATTTCTGGAATACCACGGTCGGAGTTGAACTCATGCCTCACAATTACCAAAACCGAAAAAATATATAAGTGGTAACCTAAATTTACAAAAAATCAAAGTCGTAAAGGTTAAAAAATCAAATAAATGGAAAACCAAATAATTAATAGGCATACAAGATGTAATCAAGAAGTTCGGTGAATGTAGTTGCACAGTGCCATCTATCGACGTTGCATCCATTTCAACTAGTAATCCCGGTAGCCTAATCCTTTGGTACAGTCAGTGTCAAGTTTGAACGAGTTGTGACATGTTAGTTGGCTTCCAGAGACAGAAGAGTGAAGACGTGTTAAGAGTGTCTATCGCGCACCAACATTAAGTTTTGTTTTAAGCTGCAAGAAAGTGCCAAAGGAGCTCACGAAATTGCAAAATCAGTATCATGGCGAATGAAAGCGGTGGCATTGAAGACTGTTTTAAAGTGGTATGAGCGAATCAAAAGCGATAAGGACTCGGTTGAAAACGAACAGCGATCGAGACGTCCTTCGACGTCAAAAACAAATGAAAACGTGCAAAAAGTGACATAAATTGATATTGTTCAAATAGGTGAATGACTATTGGAGAGCTTAACAAAGAAATACACCTCTCGTATTGGTCCGTAAAAAGCATTTTAACCGCCGATTAAATGGGCAAATGGCTTCTTTTTTTTTACCACGATAACGCGCCGTGCTACATCTTGCTTTTGATTTGCGAGTTTTTGGCCGAAAAATATTCCTGTCTGTCCACATTCGCTGTGCTCTCCAGATACAGCACCATACGACTTCTGACTCTTCCCAAAAATCAAAACCATGCTTAAAGGAAAACAATTTAACACCATTCCTGACATTGAAAGGGCCACGACAGAGCAGATGAACGCTCTTCCAAAAGAAACGTTTTAGAAATGCTTCCAGTCATGGATTCAACGTTGGGATATGAGTATTGCTATCCGGGATAGTACGTTGAAAGAGATTAAATCAAATTCCATGTAAGCGTATTACTTTGTTTCTAATAAAATTATTCACCTTACATTTTGATCACACCTCGTATTAAGGAAGAAACTAGCAATAACACAAGTGACCTGGGTCATAGATAGGGTTGCCATATTTTTTGGATCCAAAATACGGACAAGCCTTAAAATGACGACCCATCACAGATACGGTGCCCAAACACAGAATAAATATTTTGAAATTTCTTACCTAAAAGTCACCTTTTAAGGTTATCACACAATTTTGTACTGTATTACTTAAAACAGTATTGGAAAGTAACATGCTTTATATTTTTTCATTAACACAAAATATAATAAATCATTCAATTAAATTACGTATATTAAATCTAAGCAAAAGAACCCTGGAATGGAAAAATGAGACACTCTTTAAAACCATAACCTACTTTATTAATAGTAACTAAAATTTGTTATATGATGAAAACACAACTCTTTCCGACACAGTTTTAGCGATTCCTGACTTGGAAATTTTTGGGCAGCTCCAAAACCGTCAAATACGGACATTTTCCTATTTCATGCTTTGTACGATACGGACACGGACACGGACCTAAAAATACAAACAGCCCGTACAAAATACCGACATATAGCAACCCTAGTCATAGACAACGACTGAAATGTAAAAAATAATAAGCTAGCTTGATTTTTAAAGTAACCAATACCTCTTAAAGATTGAGCATCATGTCAACACTCCGAAGTTTACATAACTTACATAACTCTGTCCGGTAAAATGTGTTTGTGTTAACGACAAAATATGGAATTACAAAATGCTTATATTAACATGAAATGTTTAAGAGAATTTACAACATTTATAGACTGCGTTTTGTGAAACAGATTCCAAAACAAAACAAAACAAAACAAAACTTTGATATTCTTCCAAAAACAGAGAATTGATATACACAGTTTTTCTCATATGAGAATAATATATTAAACTCCTTGAGCCTTATGCAGAGTCATTTTGACGTATGATTAGCGTCAAGCTAAAGGTCTGAGTACTGCAGGAAACATGTTAGTCGAACTCTTTAGTATGACAGTAATCACTCGTCAGAATGACTCTGCATAAGGCCCCTTGACAATATTAAAGTCAAACCCGGGATAAAAGTTTAAATAGGTAAATATTATCAAATATATAAAAAACAAATAGCTTGAATGCGAAGAGCTATAATCAATAATCATGCTAGAATAACTAAAACGATGGAAGAGTTTGTAAAAAAATATAAAATAAATATTAATGCATGAAAATAAAGAAAATAAAAGGGTATGAGCCCATAAATGTTTTCACAATAAAACAATTTAAAATTTTGGCAAAAACTGAAAAATACGTTATCAAGGAGTACATGAAGGCCATACCCCTATGCATTATCAAATATTTCTTTGAGCACTAAACACAAAACAGATTCCATAAATATACACTCTCTTATAGCAAAACTTTCTATAGCTTCATTATACTCGCTTTATTATCTTATCTTAATCTATACTCTATTTAAGTACTTTCGTATTACTGAGTCGTAGCTGAATATATTATAGTGTCTTAATTTTCTTATCTTATTACGGTATCTTCACTCTCTTAATATATTTTCACTATATATCTCTGAAACACTGCTCAACAATAAACACTGCTACGGCAGAAATGTCATCGCGAAAAAGCTTCAAATAACAATATAACAATGTGCGCAGAAGTCTTAAGCGTGGGAAGTCTTAAGGAAAAAAAAATATAAGGGAGCGGACTTACTCGACGGAAATAAATCAACAGCAAGTCGGGAACTGCACTTAAACCCTATAGGGTCAATCCATACGAAGTGGTCCAGAGCAGGTTGCTCGACCGTCTCCGAAAATTATGACGAACCTTGTATATGAGAAGGCCAATAACATCATTCACGTTGTCGTATGTATAAGTGTTCCTGAATGGTGGCCATCTTTGTTGTCGGTGGAGTAGCCAATTTTTTTGCATTTGCAAGCGTTTGCATAAACTACAGTTGCTCAGGACGTACGAATCAGACGCACACCAAACAAAAATGAATGTTTACAGGAAAGTCTGAGGTACACGGAGAATATATACTCTTGCTTCTAAATAAATGTGCAGGGTTGCAAACCAATGCATAAATTTACCAGAAAAGCTACAGAAAATTTCACTTTTAAAGGGGTTGTATTTTCGAATGGCATAAAGTGGGGGATTCATAAGTTTTGTGCTGAATACTATTGCGTGTAAAGGGTCTTCAGAAATATCCACAACTACGATACTACTGCTACCGTAGATTTATGGGGGACCGAAAGTTGAAGTTAGTGATTTTGGTGTCATTTTTGGGGCGTAATATTTCAGGAGGGGAAATTGCTAAAAATTGCTACTTAGGCCGCAAAGTAATTATGTATGTGAATAAACTGTTGCAAATTATGCTCGACCTACGGC
The DNA here is from genome assembly GCF_964235325.1 of Thermobia domestica. Taxonomy (NCBI): domain Eukaryota; kingdom Metazoa; phylum Arthropoda; class Insecta; order Zygentoma; family Lepismatidae; genus Thermobia; species Thermobia domestica. The sequence continues at coordinate 9,305,385 of NC_137458.1, forward strand.
CTCGAACCTCTGAAACCTACAGTTCTACCAAATTTCAAGATTCTTTTCGTGTTTCAACTACTAAAAGATAAGATTTTGAATCACAATAAAACACCCATTTAAAAAACCTGGGAATTACTTCACCCCCTTTAGATCCCTTAAAATTAAAAATATTCACTTTTGGCAATTTTCGTGTGAGTTAGTCTCAGAAGTCTACAATCATGCCAAATTTCATCATTCTAATGCTGTCGGAAATGCCTAAACATTTTGGGGTGTAGAAGATGTCCCATATAAAAAACATTGGAAAGATTTTTCAGTTCTCCATAAAGCCTCTCTACTTTTGATTTTTTTATTTTTGGAGATTTACTTAGGTAACATAGTGGAAACGTACAAGCATATTGAATTTCAAGGTTTTATTCCAATTCCAAGTCCGAAAAAGACCAATTTAAACAACATGGAGAATTTCAGCGTCCCCCGTTTAGACCCCTACAAATTAAAAATATTAACTTCTGGGAATTTTCCTGTGGGATAATACTTGAAAGCTACGACCATGCTAAATTTCAACTTTCCACATCAACCGGAAGTACCCCTTTATTTTTATATAAGTTCATGTAGTTTTATAAATAGTAAGGATTCGGATAATTCCTTCCGTAACTGGGATTGGATTTCAATGATACTTTGCTGATACATTAAGTGCCTTAATACTGCGGTCCAGTTCGACGATGGGTGTCGTGGGTGCAAGGAGGAGCTAACCTCCTTACCATTCAGATGTGGCAATGGGGTTCTTCCCAGTTGCGGACGCTGCTCTTATCTGTCAAAATCATTTCCAGTTGCGGACGCACAGGTGTTGCTTGGAATTTCCATGACTCGATTACCAAGCAACCAGAATTGTTAGTCCCAATTGCGGACGCATGAGGGAAAAGAGGTAAGATCTATTGATAACAAGCAGCAACGTTGCCACATTTTTCATTTCATTACATTTACTATTCTGCCCTCAGCAACGAGGACTTTTTGTTGCAAGAATGCAATTTGTTGAAAAGAGATTCATTCAGGGGTGTAGCTAGTAAGTTCTTATAGGGGCATGACTTTTTCAGGTGCCTTAGCCTTTTTACAATGTCGAAATAAAATTCTCCTCACAAATTTTTAGTGAGGAGAATTTTCTTACTTAGAAAAATAAGATGGGAACCGTCCCCCCCCCCACACACACAAGGATTTTGTACCCTCTATGCAACTTCCCTTCACACTTAACCAGGCTTAGGACTGGCAGTGTCGTTTACAAGTTGCAGGAGAATAGCCACTGTCGAATATTATATACAATATTTACACAAACCACTTATATACAGTATTTACACAAAGCTACTCACGTCTCTGAACATATGCTATGCATCGCAAACACTTCTTGATGTTACCAGTATCCTGAAATTCCGCAAGAATTCTATGCATTCTTTTTCTAATAGTATTGCCGATTTCTTCTTTTCCCACAATTTTTAAATCCAAACGATCGTACAGAAAGTTGCTGTGCTTGAGAACTCGGACTAACTCTGAGACATTTGGGTGTGCTTTCTTTGTAATAGAACGCAGTCTGTTGTGCCATCCTTCGAGTGCGTTGTTCGTCTTGTGCCTTGTGTTATGACAGTTCCAAATCTCTGTAGTAAAAGTCGAGTTCTCCAACCACTGGACGACGAAATAATCATAAAATTGCTGCAATTTACTATGGCATGGTGTGTCTTCTTGAATACACAGCCAACCATCAACGACTTTATCTATTGGCAAGTGTGCTAAAGCAGCACACATTCTAATGCACAACCTAACCTCATCATCATTTGTGTATTCTTGTACAAGCCCTACTTCTTGCACTTTTCTCCATAGGCACTGGTTGAAATGAAAATTGCATTCTTTAACCTGCGCTTCTGGAAATACATACCGCAATGCGTTTATGGATGACTCTTCGAAGTCAACCATTATCCATTCCGGTTTCCACTCAGGGACTTGTCCCTTAATTCCTGCGAAAAGTCTCTCGTATATTTGCTGCCTTTTGCTTGGCAGAAGAGCAAACATAATCAGAACAATATTGGTTTCTTCACCGCTGCTACCAATGTCGACATGCACTGTATTGTTGCATATCCAAATAAGCTGGGTTATTTGGATACCTTTGATTACCAGAGAGAGAGGATCGATCTCAAGTCCAGCTGCCTGGGACACCTACTGAGGACATCGTCTCTCCATAGGACATTGTGCAGAATCTCGTCATCATCAGAAAGACATTATTCTTCATAAAAATTGTAGTCTCAAGCATCAGTTGATGAACAATTGTAAAATTCTTTAGAAAACAATAAACTTAGAGCGTCAGCGACTTCTTCCTTTGCCTTTAGTTTCTTGTACTTTCTCATCACTTTTCTATTTACCTTCCATCTTGATTTCTTGCTATTTATTTCTGCTATGTTAAGTGGTCCTGTATTTACTTCATGTCATCAAGTTCAATATTCTTGGTTTTCTGCGACAGCGTCACAGCGTCGAGGACAGCGTCCTGCCAGTCGATGACCAACTTGGAAGAAGCCGTCGTTAGTGCACTTGCACTAAGCCCACTTTATGCCATCATCGAGCTGAATTAGGATTTTCATTAGGAAAATACCACGGAGTGAGGGCAACAACTGGTTGCACTCAAAAGCAATAAAAACTTGTCATTTTGAAAAATCTTGGTCAGATCCAGTCAGACAGAGGAGAAGAGAGCGTTGTAGCACACGTCCAACTTCATTCTGTCGTGAGGATAAGCCTTGTCTTATCACTCACAAACAGGACAACTTAACGTTAATATCTTACTTATCTTAGAGTCATAACTAGCTCTACTTTCATCCCCATGCTTTATTAGTCGCTCATGTCTCTTAAATAAAAATTGTGTTGGTTTTATTCCAGTTAACCTTATTGTTGGAGAACACATTGGTGTGTTAGATGCTCACAGTGAGCATGAGTAAGGTACAAGTACGGCATTCATCCCGTACTTCAGTATAAAAAGCATTCATGCTATTTCGAACTAGAACCAATGTTCTGTACTGTTACAGTATAAAGCTGGGCAAACTGGTTGCTGCACGTTTTGAATGTTCCATCTATAATAAACACTTTACAACTTGCAAGAATATATCTTCTATTTCTGCTAGCAAATGCCAGTATCCTGTCTTCGCCTGCATCATCTAAAAGAAGAAAATTGAATCCATCTCGGAAATGAAGAATACCAGAAGAAAGTTCAATATCCTGAGCTGTTTTCCACGATGTGTTTCCTGATTGATTCCTGCAGCGGTAAAGACAAGACTTTAAAGAAGAATACTGCGGCACGTTAGCCACCAAATCATAACCCTGGTCTATAAATCAGCGAACTCTTCTTTATATATTTTCTAAATAGGTTGATCTTCTTCTCGGACTCGCTTCTTTGCGCTGGATATTTTCTTCTTTACTTCAGCTACTGCAACGTCCGGTAGACACAAATGTTATGAAACCCAGAGCACAACATTGTCTTTCGTTGACATTCGTCCTTTGCACCTTTTGGATTTGTCGTAAATGCAAGCCCAAGTAACACTTCCATTTTATTCCTCCTGTCGAAAGAGAAGTTATTTAAATTTATTAGTTTTGCATGATAATTTACTTGTTTTGAAATTACTTAATTCCTTGTTTTAGAAGTCATTAACAAAAGCTTGTAGTTTGCAGAATATTAGTTGATTAAATATTTAATCATAATCGACCGTTTCGCACACGCTCATCGACGAGGAATATTTAGCGTCCGAGGAAAATTTCTTACAATGATTCATTAAGAAGATCCATTTCTCAACGTAATTGCACGCAAACTCCTAGCCTAAAATCTTATGATGAATAATAAAAAGAGAGTAATAAAATGAAGTTTAGTGGAAAGGTTCATTTCCATGAAAAACTGAACAACACACAATGTAATAACTTCAATTATAGGCTCAAGAAATTTTCCTCGGACGCTAAATATTCCTCGTCGATGAGCGTGTGCGAAACGGTCGATTATGATTAAATATTTAATCAACTAATATTCTGCAAACTACAAGCTTTTGTTAATGACTTCTAAAACAAGGAATTAAGTAATTTCAAAACAAGTAAATTATCATGCAAAACTAATAAATTTAAATAACTTCTCTTTCTACAGGAGGAATAAAAATGGAAGTGTTATTTTCGGCTAGCATCTACGAAAATTTCCCTCACTAAAAATTTGCTGGGATAAATAAAATTAAATAATGCACAAATCTGCAAAATAATTACAGGAATTCTGATGTAATTTACATGTATTTCATATGTAATTAATGGATAAACTAGTGGTTAGCAATACCTCTAATATTACATAGCTTTATAATTATAGATGCTCATATGCTGACAGATTTGAATTCTTTATATCGAGGCAGGGTAGTAAATGTAATGAAATGAAAAATGTGGCAACGTTGCTGCTTGTTATCAATAGATCTTACCTCTTCTCCTGCACGCGTCCGCAATTGGGACTAACAAGTCTGGTTGCATCGTAATCCAGTCATGTAAATTAAAAACAACAGCTGTGCGTCCGCAACTGGGAATTATTTTAACAGATAAGAGCAGCGTCTGCAACTGGGACATCCGCAACTGGCACGGATTCGTGGCAATGATAATGAAGCTAGAAAGATGGAACAAACGCCACTTTCAAACTTTTGCACAACTGAACACAAACAAAAGCGGGCCTAATTGCTGCATCATGCGTAGTTTTTGAGATCTAGCATGAGACATATCCAAACATTTAATTTTTTCCGCGCTACGACCACCGCCATGTACGTGTTTTCTTCGCGTTTTTACCATATCCTCACTTTTTTCCTCCGTATAATATCAGTCATGATCTTTTTGCAATAGTTTACTCACACACAGAATTAATTTGTGGCCTAAGCAGCAATTTGTCTTTGGTTCGATCCCATCTCGCGCCAAGTGAGGTTTGTGGTGGACAAACACCGTGTGCGGAGGTTTTCTCGGGGTTCTTCCGTTTTCTCCTACTTCCACCATTCATTCACTTTTCATAATCACTGTCTCCTTTAGCCTAGCCTGTATAACTGTGATACGTAAAACTTAAAGATTTCATTTCATTTTTTTAATTTCATGTAGAGTCAATGGTAAATTTTAATGTCGCTTAAAACCAGTACAACAAAGAGATTATAATGGAGGAAGCAAGAACGTACGTGATTTTCTCACGCTCAATATATGACAGGAAGGAAAAAGGAATTTGCAGACTTACAATGAAGATAAACCGTACTACCAACGTAACACTGACCTTTCTATTTACAAATAGAAATTACTATATTTACATGCACCTACACTAAGTTTTAAATAAATACATATAGAAAGAGAAACAAAACTGGATATACTGTACAAGTAAATTTAAAAAGAAAACAAAAAGCATATCTTTTCTCACTATATATATATATATATATATATATATATATATATATGTTTGTGGTTACTATATATACTCATGTTAGTATTTTCCATTTTATGTTGTTTCTCTCTCTTTTTTGTTTCTTTAGTTCGTTATTTTTTAAAGATTATCTACTATATGCTTATGTATACATAGATAATCGTAAAAAAATACAAACTAAGGAAACAAAAAAGATAGATAAGTAACAAAAACTTGGAAAATAATAATAAATTATACTTGAACAAACATAAGAATAATACTATGTATAACACTTACGCTAGAGCAGTGGTTCCCAACCTGGAGGCACAAGCCATGGCAGAAATAGCCTGTGAAGTCATAAAACACAACTTGTAATAAATTTGCACTTTAGGACGCATGAGGTGTGCCCATACCTCAAGGCCATCGACGCACCTCGCAAATTTTTCTTCTCCTCCCAAATCTACCTCTCTCTTCACAAATTTACCTTCTCCTCCTAAATTTATCATTCTCTTCCAAAATTTATCATTCACCTCTTAAATTTACCTTCCCCTCTCAAATTTACTATTTTCTTCCAAATTTACTCTTCTCCTTCCAAATTTATTATTCTCCTCACATATTTACCATTTCTTCCTAAATTATAATTCTCTTCCAAAATTTATCATTCACCTCTTAAATTTATTTTTTCCTCTCAAGTTTACCATTCTCCCCTCAAATTTATCTTCTCCTAAATTTATCATTCTCTTCCCAAATTTATCATTCTCTTCCCAAATTTATCATTTAACTCTTAAATTTATTTTTTCATCTCAAGTTTACCATTCTCCCTACAAATTTACTTCTCCTAAATTTATCATTCTCTTCCCCAATTTATCATTCACCTCTTAAATTTACATTCTCCTCTCAAATTTACCATTTTCCTCACATATTTACCATTCAGCTAATAAATTTACAATTTAATCCTCCAAAATTTAAAAATATTTCCTATCAAATCTACGATTGTTGCCCCAAATTTACTTTTTTCCTCACTAATTTTACGAGAAACAAATGTCAGAGAAGAGTGCAATTGCAAACAGAGTTCGAGAGAGATGTTATCTCTCGCATACATTATTTAATATCTATCTAGAAGGAAGTACATAAACGGAGTATACATAATAAAGACGGCATTTCGGTAGAAGGTAGAATAAAATGATTAAGCATATACGAATTGTTGCGGAATCTGAAAAGAAAATCAATAAGCTGTTAGTAAACTTGAATAACGGCTATAAAGAATATGGGATGAAAATAAAAAGTTAGAAAGACAAAAGCCATGGTGATTGAAACGAAGCGGCCTGTGTCAAATATAGAAATAGGAGGGAGCGAAAATAAAAAAAAAGAGTAGATTTAGATACCTGGTAGTACTATTAGTGATGACATTAAGTGGGAACTTGAAAAAGAAGCAAGGATAGAAATGGCGAGAAAAGCGTTTAGAAGGAAGAAAAGTCTATTTTCTGGGTTCTTGTAGAGTTGAGGAAAGTACTCATAAAATACGTTGTATGGAGTATTTGGCAGAAACATAGATATTACTCAAAAGTTATGAAAATAAACTGGAAGTTTTCTAACTGTGAATATGGAGAAGAATGGAGAGAATTAGCTGAGAGGAAATTGGAGCGTGTTAGAAATAATGGAGGAGAAAAGATCGGTTTAAGATTTTATTGGAAAGAGGAAGAGAAACTGGTTACAACGTTGACTGAGAAGGAATTGTATCATAAGGGTCATGGTAGAGGGTATAGTGTCAGGAAAGAGAAGGAGAGGCGAAGAAGTTACAATTGATAAACGGTATCAACAGAGAGAAACCGTACTTGAATACGAAGTTAAGCGGAAAACCGTGGAGCATGGAAGCTTCCCAATTGCAGGAAGTGACCTTACCAACAATGACAGAATACATATGAAGATGGCGAGTTTGATTACACCATTTTTAATGAAAAATTATGAGCCCCATATAATTTCAAAAGCGCAGTCTGCGTCCCGTGGACACTTTTGAAAATTATTATTGTATTACTTATATAAAAGTATTATCCCCTTTATTTACGGGAAGCGGATGATCTTCTATAGACTCTACGACTCTGCTGATTTGTATTTGATACTAGCAGTGGCGTATTTACGATTTTGTTTCGGGGAGGGCTTTACTAACTTTCGGGGGGGGGGGGCTTTGCCTGAAAATGGGGACATTATGTAAGATATTTCATATACTTTACTATAATAAGTAAGATTTCGGAGGGGCTTAAGCCCGGAAGCCCCCTTTAAATACGCCACTGGATACTAGACAGAATCTCCTTATAAAATTTTGAAGTGCTGGTTTGTACAGATGGTGATCAGAAAATGGAAACACCTGTAATTGGCAACACGTCAGATGTATGGGTTGGCAGTGGTGTCGTGGCGCCCGCAGCGCCGGACCGCTGGTGGTGGTGTGTTAGGTCGGTCTCCATACTACGTCAGGCGCAGTGGAACAGCAGTGTCCAGTGGCTTCAGCAGACGGAGGTAGCGTAAAATGGGAGACCTCTCAGATTTTCAAAGAGGGCAAATTGTTGGTGCGCTGTTATGTGGAGTGAGTGTGACGACTGTGGCTACTGTGTTAGGTGTGTCGCGTGGGACAGTGTCGAAGGTGATGACGCCCTACACAACACACGGGAAAACCACATCGGGGAAGCGGAACAGTGGGCGGAAGAAAATCATGAGTGACAGGTCACGCCGGGTATTAAAGCGCATTGTCACGCAGAACCGTCGTGCCACTGCGGAGCAAGTGACGGAGGAACTCAATCAGCACCTCCTCCACCCTGTTTCGACAATCATAGTCCGCCGCGAATTACATGACATGAACTTACGGGGTCATGTTGCACGGGCTAAACCGCTCATCAGGGACCATAACGCTTTCGCACGCCGCAAATGGTGCCGCGACCATGCAACGTGGACCGTTGAGGACTGGAAACGTGTGATATGGTCGGATGAGTCATCCTTTACCCTATTCCCAACCAACCACGGGCCGTGTTTATGTGTGGAGAACGCCCAAAAAAGCTTATGATCTGCAGTGTCTCCGCCCAACTGTGAAACATGGCGGCGGCTCGGTGATGCTGTGGTCCGCCTTATCATGGTTTTCATTGGGGTCATACTTAGCGGACGAATCATTTCCAACGATTATGTCGCAATTTTAGGAGGCCACTTGCATCCTATGGTCCGGATGTTGTTCCCGGACAATGACGCCATCTTCCAGGATGATAATGCACCCATTCACACTGCTGGCGTTGTTGCAGCGTGGTTTGAGGAACAACGGTATGAAGTTCAACTCCTTCCCTGGCCCGCCCAATCCCCAGATCTCAACATAATTGAACATCTGTGGTCCGTCTTGGAAACACGACTCCGGCGACGATTTCCACCTCCATCGTCCCTCACAGAACTGGCCGATGCCCTGCACGAGGAATGGTGTAAAATTCCACTTGCTACCATTCACGACCTCTATGCCTCAATCCCACGTGGCATCAAGACTGTTCTGAAGGCGAAAGGTGCCCGACACCATATTAATCTGGTAAGTTGCAATTTCGTTCAGGTGTTTCCATTTTTCTGATCACCATCTGTACCTTTAAAAAAGTTTTCGCTTAACCCTTTAAGGATTTATGGTATATTTTTATACCAAGGTGTAGTATTGTCTATGAGAGGTTATTTAGGTTCTATACCAGGTATTTAAGCCAGGTTTTTATGGGTCAAATCAAGGATAGACCAAAGAACACCTCAGATATATTTTGGAACCGGATGGTCAACTTGGCGGCGCCAAGTGTGGGCATGGGGCATGTTTTTTCTTTCTTTTGACTATTTTTGTTAAGTTAATATCTCTTGAACTATCCAACCGATCTCAATCAAATTTTCAAAATACATGAGGTTCGGATGTGGAAACATTTTTGTAATTTCACTTTAACGGTAGATCCTAGGGGCAGGGGAGAGGAGGAAGACGTATAAATAAAATTAATAAAACCTAATAACTTTTGAACCACCCAACCAGTCTCGATCAAATTTTCAACATATATGAGGGTCGGGCCTTGGGTGTTTTTTATTGTTTTACTTTGACGAGCCAACGTAGGGGAGGGGATATATATATATATAATAAAAATGACTGCCTTTGTGACTTCATCACTTTTGAACCACCCGACCGATCTCAATCAAATTTTCAACATTCATGAGTTTAGGGGCAGAGATTATTTTAGGCTATTCACTTTGACAATGCAACGTAGGGGAGGGGAAGGGGGAGAGAAATTTAAAAATGATCAAAAATGACTGATATTAGTGTTGAATCCATAGTTTTCGGGGTCGATGAGAGAAACAGTGACACTTCTGATGCTGTTTCAATTCAAGTTCAACCCTTATAGTTGGGGAGGGGGAGAGTACAACGTAGGGGAGGGGGATAAACATTTAAAAATGATCGAAAATGATTAATATTAGTGTCGAATTCATAGTTTTAGGAGTAGCTGAGATTAACAGTGACAATTCTGATGCTGTGTGTCGCAGCACCGAGGAGGGGAAGGGGGAGCTATATATAATAATAATAATCGAAAATTACCAATATTAGTGTCGAATCCATGGTTTTTGGGGTCACCGAGATGATCAATGATCTTTCCGATGTCGTTTAAATCGATGTCATTAAAAACGAAAACAGCATATTTCATGGGTACTAAACACATGAGATACGAAGTTGTCCATTTAAATTTTCATTTCAACCCAGCGAAGCGGGTAATATATGCTAGTATATATATCTATATATGAAAAACATGGGTCACCTTCAGACTTTCAAAAATTTCTCCCAACCTTAATTTTCAAGATACAAGATTAAAATTTTGCACACGTATTGTGTACATAACAATGTATTTTTTTTAAAAATCAGATCCCTATGTGAAACTAGACCCGGGCCAGAGGGGCACAAAAATGTCAATTTTTTTTCGGAAGATTCCCGGTTTTTTCGATTTTCCTGTTTCTGGTGTATAAAACAGACAAGTATTTGGCACCGTTAGAAAGTATGCTTTATTCTGAAAAAAAAAAAAAAAAAAAAACAAGGTATGAACCATCATCCTACAATAAATAGTAAGGAAGCAGTAGCTGTTTGAGTGAAAGTCTAAAATTTACCTTTGAAAGTGGAAATCCTAAAAGGGTTAAAAATACAGATATAGAAGAAAAGCTTTACAAACATTGTTCTCTTGTATATTTGAAACTTTCATCATTTACTTATTCGAAAAAATCTCAAGATTTGGTTACAAAAATTCTTCCCGCTACGCCTTAAAAGCTACTTTCGAAAACAAGTTCTAATTATGTATAAAGCAAACTTAAATTATTTTCCAAGTTGTTTACACACACGTTTTTTTTTTTTTTTTTTTTTTTTTTTAGTGTAACATCCTACAGGTATATACCGAAGCTACAAAAGACAGTGGTAACGAGGTGAATAATACTGGTGGGATGGAGAAAATGGGAGGAGACAGTAGAACCAAGAGAAATCTACGCACATGGTGTTCTTCCACCACAGCCCACTTGGCGGGAGCTGGGATCGAATCCAGGACTCCACGCACCAAGATGAATGTTATACCACTGAGCCAACTAGGTCCCATATGATTGGTTAGTCAAGAGTTTTTAACTTAAGACATTTATTTTCAAATAACTTGAAAAATTTGTTACTGAATTCTCTATGTCTGTGCGTTTGTCTGTCTGTTATTTGCGATTTTTTTTAAAAAAAATTGAGCCCTCCATTCGATAGAGGGAAACGATCTGAGAAAGTGATGGAATATTTCGCGTCACTCTTACCGTTCCCGAGATATTGGCCAAAACATTACCAATTTCCGGAGATTTCAGGATCCATATCTGTGGAACCATAAGTCATAGAGTAATGATGTTGGTATTGATCAATACCTAAGAGGATGGTAAACATTTTGGTACTAAATAGTAACTGGCAGCCACTGCCCAAGGGGAACTAGTTTGGCAAATGGCCAGTGGCCACCAGTGAATACTGGTATCAAAATGTTTACCATACTCTTACATATTGATCAATATAAACTTCATCTCTCTATCACTTACCGTTCCCGACATATTGGCCCTTTTGGGAGGCTTAAGGATCCATATCTCGGAAACCGTAAGTCGTAGAGAGATCATATTTTTGATCGTATTGGTGTTGACCAATATCTAAGAGGATGGTGAATATTTTGGTGCCAAATAGTAACCGGTGGCCACTGGACAACTGGCTACTGGGAAAGTGGCCACCGTTACCCAGGCATTGGCCAAAAAAGTTTGAATTTCGGGAGATTTGAGGAGCCTTTTCTCGGGAACCGTAAGTCATAGAGAGATGATATTTTGCGAATTTTTGCGAGAAACAAAGGGAGGTGTGGATAAAAAAAATTTACTTTTACATGTAGGAACAATCACAGTTATTCTTCCCGCTCCATCTCTTCATTATTTTTTAAATTCGTTCTGGCAATGCTCTTGGAGCATTTCTAACTGGTTTATTATCACCATCATTAAACTTCTAAACCAAAACATACATAATTTTTAGTAACGGATGTTTACAAGTACCGGTAGTATGCGTATTACTGTTAGGAATATATATCACCGTTGGAAAACAAAGAACAGATAAGAATAGCCCTTCATTGTGTTCAGCCCAATTAGATCTATCAATTGATATATGTCTCAAGTTTCTCAGATTCTTTTCTGTTAAATACTAGCTCTGAGCACCTGCCGTTGCGGGGTCTTAATTCAGAACCTGGACAAAGGAGACATGAATCCTCATTCCATGGCACATGTATTTATCCTGTACTGTTATGTAAGCCCGCATAACCAATATGTAATGTTGGTTGCATACAAGCAAGAAATGTCCATACATCCCTCTGAAAATTAAAAGAAAAAACAACTTTGTAGGTGACTAGATATGATAAAGATCAATCTGTGTACGTTTGGTGACATTATATGACTACTTTGTGTGCAAAATAATGATGACATACATCCAAATACACACACATACACGCAGATTCACATAGTAGTTTAATATTATTAAATACTAATATTATAGAATATATGAGGAATGTGTCAAAATGTGTCAAATCCTTATATACTCGTATTTACAGATACACACAAGCAAAATTTGATACAAATCACTTGATACATTTTCCTATATAAACTACAGATATTTCCAGTGACATAATGTTAAATTTTTTAGTAAGTGTACGTTTCGATTATTTTCATAAATATAGCCTACCTATATATCCGCTAGTTCTTCCATTATCTTAAGGTAAGTACATGGTGAACTATAAAAAATGTTAGGTAGGAATACGCCGTATATTTCCGTATACGTCCCTGCACATCCTTGGATGTTTCAGATTGTAGTTAAGAGTTCCTCGTCGATAAGCGTTTAGCGACGCGTCTTTGGCGTGGGAGAACCAAGTTCGATTCCCGGCAGGAGGTCATGTGGTTTGGATTGCAAGTTAAGCTGTAGGCCTACTTCTCATACAGCCTAGCTGCTGAAAGGGACTCTAAATTGAAAATTAAATCAAATCAAATTGTATTTAAAAGATATTCTGAGCAAAATTTGAAAAAAAAAAACTTTAAAAAAACGTTGAAGGGTGTCCAGAGGAAATTTTTAAATGCATTATTATAACCAGGGCAATATAAACATATAAGACAATGTACACTCATGTCCAAAATGATTGTCACATATCTATAACTGTCTTCTTGTAAGAATATAATTTGATAATGATTTTCCTGAGTACTTTTAATATTGATACTACCTGTATGTGTATAATTGGGAAATGTATATTTCCGGTAAATTTCATAGGAAAAGAATTATAAATACGAAAATTAGAATGAGTATAACAAAATATTGCTAAATGGACTAGAAAGTTTTATTTTCATTTTATTGTTCTTATTTACTGCTCTTCTGACATGAAATTTGTCACATACATTTCTTGGCCGATTATACACATACTAACATTATAAGGAATACCGGGCGAATTCGTTATCAAATTATATTCCTACAACAACATATTTATAGACATGCGACAATAATTTTGGACATAAGTGTACATAAGTGCCAATGTATCATAATCAACAATATCATTTCACAGATACATTTTCACTTTTCAGTCTGACACAGTTTGCTGTACATATTTTTCAATAACCAAATGAAATCAGAAACATATTCTCTGGATACAAATATATATGTGTATCTTTGATTTCAGATACAGTATACAAACATAAAATTTTGAGATTTTTTTTAACTTAATGGTAAACTTTTCTGCAATTGTAATAATTGCAATATGTAATTAAAAAAGGAATCTAATCAATCGAGTAATAATACACAATACTGCTTTCATAAGGCGATACAATGGCTGTTAACCACAGTGATGGAATTTCCGATTGTGTTGAGGAGGGAAATTTGCGGCTCTATTTTCCCCTTTTGTTTTTGCGTCCAAGCGATTTCATTCCAATCCGTCAAACAATTACTCCGCAAATTAACGATATGCCACCAATTCATGGAAGAAGGGAAAGTGGGGGCGGGAGCGGTACCTTTATCACAGAAATCCTGAGGACATGAGTAGTTAGTTTGCGGTGATTGAAAGGATATAAAGTGGTGGAACGTATAGTGAACGAATTAGGTGAGCGTTCCTCTTCAATTTCCTGTTATTTAGGTGATGAAAGCCGAAACTCTTTTACATATACGAGGGGAATTCAAAAAATAAAGGGAATTTGGAGAGAATGATAGAAAACTGAAATATATATTATGTTTCTTCATAATCTCCCTGCACTGCAACGCACTTTTCCCAAAGTTTCACAAGTTTTTTGATTCCGTCGGAATTTTTTTTTTTTCGGTTGTACCTGTAATCAATTTTGCACCGCTTCAATGACTAGCTGATGGTTGACGTTTAAATTTCTTAACTTTTGGTGATGATGGGTGTTTCGAAACCATGCTCGTAGCCTTTGAAATTGTCCTCAGTCGTTAACTTCCTAGCCTGTCCGATCTTTCCTCGTCACATAAAGAAGTTCTTCAGTTCTTCCTTGTTTGAACGCTCTAAAAATTCGTAGATTTTGCATTCGTAGCTGCATAAACAGCTATCACCATACGTGTGCTTGCATTCGACGAAACCAAGGTTTAACACCTTCCGCAAACAAAAATCGAACCACTGCTCTCATTTCCTCCTTGGTATAGATCGACAATAGAGCTGCCAAGTTTAACGGTCGGCTATACTCCAGCGACTGACGCGGGAATAAGAATGACATGTTGCATAGAAGTGTTGCAGACGACACTAATTTAGCGCTGGATACTAGCAGTGTTGCCAAACCCTAGTGCGAGAAATTGTCCTTTTACTTTTTGACTTACCCTCGTATAAGAAAATTGGTTCAAAAACATGGTGAAATAAAGGAAAATGGCTGTCGTTCCGGTCTTTGTACAATGATATAGTTAAATAAAAATTAATCTTTACGAGTTAATCAGAGTTTTGGGGCTTTATCTCATTAATCATATCTTGTCCTCCTGGTGTAATAATGAAAAAAGAATCAGTTTAACGTCGCGCGTGTATGCCCTTTAGGTTAAGGAGACGGATGGTTATGACAAGTGAATAATGATGGAACAATTGGTGTAATGTGAGTGTGGGAGGAAAAGAGAGTATCCCGAGAAAATCCATGGACACGATATTGTCCACTACAAACTTACTTGTCCCGGGATCGAACCAAGAACCCCATGTACCAGAGGTAAAAACTCTCCCATTTTTTTTTTTAAAAAAAGTAAAGTGATTAACCGAACGTTACTCACTAACTTGATTACCTAATTATCACTATGTCTTACGTCATTTACTTGTTTATCCGGTAACCTATAACAACAGGGACACGAATATACAAACAAACTTCAAGGACAGTTAAAATTCCAAAGGTTCCCCACTGGGAATCGAAAACGGGACCATGTACACCAAAGGCGAATGCAATAGCCACTAGACCTTCCGAGACGGCTTCTTCTGAGCACCGTGCCCGTCCTCTGGTGTCAGAATGAAAAGCTTGGTTACAGTAAACTTCAGTTCCAGTTTAACCTTCACAGATGGCGTGATTGGCGTACAGCATTAATTTTCGGGTTTACAAAAAAAATAATTTCCGACGTTTCTCTCGAAAACCACGCATGAGGATTTGCATTCTTCCAATATCGTTTTATTGAACTTAATGAAATGCATCGATTGGTAGATGACTCATCTTTGTAAATGTCTTTCGGTTTTATGCTAATCTAATATAAATAAAATAAAGAGTTTGTTTGTGTGTTTGTCTGTCTGTGCGGAATGGACACCAGATGAGTGGAGCAAGAGTTATCAAAATTTGGTCACGGGTACCTTGGTCCAGGCCCCAGATCAAGACGAAGCGTTTTTTTTTTTCAAATTTTGAACCAGGGCGGTCTCAGAGGGGGCGTTTACCGGAATCGGCCTGGGGACCAAACAAGTTGACTGAGAGTTACCAAATTTTGGTCACGGATCTCTTGGTCCAGGTTCCAGAAGCTTTCTTGGTGGAAGTGTTTTTCTCAAAATTCGAACCAGGAGGTCTCTGGGGGGCGTTTACCTCGACATGTAAAAGAAGTAGAAAATGACCGATATTAGTGTCGAATCCATAGTTTACGAGGTTGCTGAGATAAATGGTGAAACTCTGATCGCATTAACTTCCAAATTCAATCTATTCAACTGCGGGCCTGGGGTCACCGGAGGGGGGATACAAAGACATGCAAGAGTAATCCAAAATGATCGATATTAGTGTCAAATTCATAGTTTTTTTCAGTAGCTGAGGTCAATGGTGATACTTGAATTAGCGATGACTAAAAAACTAACTAACAAACTCTATGGCCTACGGAACCCGGAGGTTCAATGCCGCGTTCACAAAAGCTCTCCACTGACTTCTATCCTTAGCTAATTGGATCCAGTTTCTACTTTGTATTCCTATCTCTGCGAGATCCATCTTAAAATTGTCCTCCCATTTGCGCCTAGGTCTTCCTAATAGTCGTTTTCCGATTGGTCTTCCAGTCAAGACTTTGAAAGCGTTTCTACTTTCCTCCATTCTAGCTACATGACCTGCCCACCTAAGCCTCCTAGACTTGACGACCCTAACAATGTTTGGTAAGCCGTATAAATTATGTAGTTCCTCGTTATGAAGTTTCCGCCATTCCCCATTCCCGTTCCTCTTGGGTCCGAATATTCTTCTCAGGATCTTGTTCTCAAATACTTTCAGTCTATGTTCTTCCCTCAGAGTAAGTGACCATGTTTCGTAACCATACAGAACAACAAGCATGATTATCGTCTTATATATTTTAAGCTTCAAATTCTTCGACAGAATTCGCGACGACAAGAGATTTTGAACCGAATAGTAACACGAATTCCCTGCTTTTAGTCGACATTTAATTTCTTCGTGAATATGATTTTCGTCTGTTAATATCGATCCTAAATATTTGAAAGTATCCACTTTATCAAAAGTATTATTTAATATTTTAACGCATCCATAATTTGCTGTATTCCGGTCCCGACGCACTTCCATGTATTTAGTTTTCTCTGCATTTACTTCTAAACCCATGTCCCTGCAAGCGTTTAATAAGATCTCTGCATTTCTTTCTATTGTTCTCCTATTATCACCTATTAAATTTACGTCATCAGCATATGCCGTAAGCTGGTGCCTACCGTTCAACTCTAGGCCCTGGTTGCTATCTTTGATTTTCTTTATGGCGTATTCCAGCACAAAGTTAAATAATAATGGCGACAACGCATCTCCTTGTTTCAGGCCATTTTCGACGTGAAAGCTCGTGGACAAAAATTTTCCTACCCGGACTTTACTTTGGGATTCATTTAAACATATCTTAATTAATCTAATTAGCTTTCTCGGTATTCCAAGTTCTCTATAATGTTTCTCTCCTAACCGAGTCGTAAGCCTTTCTAAAATCAATAAATAGTTGATGTACCGGGGTATTATGTTCCCACTTTTTCTCGAGTATTTGGCGAATGGTAAATATTTGGTCGATAGTTGATCGATTTCGTGTAAATCCGCACTGATAATCTCCAATAATTTCAACTGCGTATGGGATCAATCTCGCTAATAGAATGTTTGAAGGGATTTTATATGATGTTGACAGAAGAGAAATGCCTCGATAATTATTACAGTCAGTTTTGTTGCTTTTCTTGTGAATTGGAACAATGATTGATTCTTTCCACTTTTGTGGCAATTCTTCCTTGTTCCATATAAGGAGAATGAGTTTGTTTATCTTGTTTCACAATTTTTCGCCTCCAGTTAAAATTAATTCAGCCAGAATTTCATCTACACCCGGAGATTTGTGTTTCTTTAATTTCTTTATAGCGGTTTCTACTTCTATTCGGTTGGGTTCTGTAATATACGGTTCTGCGGTGTGTATCTCCTTTTCCCCATGCACATTAGTTTTTGGATGCGTGTTCAGCAAATCGTCAAAGAAATCTTACCATCTATTTAAAAGGCTATCCGTGTCAGTGAGAACTGTTCCGTCAGCTTTCCTTAATATATAAGCACGAGGTTGATAGCCTTTCTTAAATTCGCTGATCCCCTTATACATGTCACGAATATTTTTATTTTTACTATTATCTTCGAGTTCCTTAATTTTAGCTTTCTACAAAACCCTTTTCTTTGTTCTAAAAGTTTTGGAAGTTTCCCGCCTGATATCTGCGAAATTTTGTGTAGTTATTTCATTCGGATTTTGTAGCCACCGTAATTTTGCCTGTTTTCTCTTCTCTGCTAGATTAAGGCATTCCTGGTCGAACCATGGTTTGTTCCTACGTATTTCCGCGTGTCCCAATTTTTCTATTGCTGAACTTTTAATGCTATCTCTAATTTCAATCCAAGTATCCTCAACACTAGTGCACTCCGAGTCTTCTAAATCCGCGAATCTATTCGAAACTTCAATCTGGTATTCCTCTCTTACCTGGCTCTCTTCTAATTTCTTTAAATTAAATCTCTCCGTTTTCGGACATTGAATATTACCTTTATTCAACGATAATCTCTCCCGTATTATCGCTACTACCAGGTAGTGATCAGTGTCACAATCAGCCCCTCTAAACGACCGGACGTCAATTATGCTAGATTGTCTTCTTCTATCTACTATAACGTGATCAATTTGATTATGTGTTTTTCCGTCTGGTGATGTCCAAGTGTATTTATGAACGTCGCGATGTGAGAATTTTGTACTCTTCACGATTAGGTTTTTGGATGTTGCAAAGTTCACGAGTCTAACACCGTTGTCATTACTTTCCTTAAGCAGACTTTCGTTCCCTATAATCGGTTTGAAAATATCATCTCGTCCTACCTTCGCATTGAAATCCCCTAATAGAATTTTCATATGGTATCGCGGGAGTTGGTCAAATATCCGTTCCACTTCTTCGTAAAAACTATCCTTTATATCGTCACCCTTATCTTCAGTTGGAGCATGTACATTTAGCACAATAATATCACACCACCGTCCCTTAAGAGTAATAAAAGAAATTCTGTCAGTAACAAATTCAACCCGTTTAATTGCTGGTAATATTCGTTTGTGAACGAAAAACCCTGTTCCTATATGGTGATTTTTATTTCCTTCCCCGTAAAAAAACGTAAAATTTCCGGAATTCACAGATCCATTTCCTTCCCACCTAACTTCCTGAACTCCTACTACGTCCATCCTGTATTTCTCTAACTCACTCGTTACGGATTTTAACGCGCCTGCCCTATAAAGACTCCTAATATTCCATGTACCAAATCTCATGTCCATTTTCTTTTGCTGAGGTCGTGCCAAGTTATCAGTCCTTGTCCGAGGCTTTTGTGAATGTTTCTGAACAAGTACCTTTTTTTACAGGATGAGGGTGTTAGCCTTACCCAAACCCCCAAGCTGGAGGACCACTCCTAGTCGTCTGTCCGCGACTGCTTATTCAGTATATTCGCAGCTAACCTCTATATCTAGAGGCCTTCTCCTTGATCCGCAACCTGAGGACGCGCCATGCCGTGGTGACAGGAAACCACGTTACACGGATTAGCGATGACTTGCAAATAAAACTACCATTGTATGCGGGTAATGGGAGGGGGGTACCGAGACATGTAAAAATAGCCCAAAATGACCGATAGTAGTGTCAAATCCGTAGTTTTCGCGGTCCCTGAGATGAATGGCGATACTCCTACAGGTGTTGACTTCCAAATGAAGCCCACATGCGAAGAATGAGTATATTCAGCTAGTAATATCATAAAACTTCCTAGATCAAAGAATTTCTTTACTATAAAAATATTGTCAGTATTTTTACTTGCTGATTAGACGTAGGCAATGAAATTGACCATAAACACCATAGTAGATCAGTGATTTATTCGAGATCAAAGTAAGTTTAATTTTCACAAACAGAATAGATGCAATTTATAGATATTTACAGGGTGTTTCAAAACAACAGAAACAACGTTTGGGAGTTTATTTCTGACACGAAGATAAGACATAAAGTATAGACCATCCTGGATGCACCAATGCTTTCTTTCGGAGTTGTAGGCTGCTGAAAACATGAAAAAATGAAATTTAAAGGTCCATAGCTCCAAAACTATGGGACCTACTGTAATCGGGTGAAGACTTCACTTAGGAACTAGTATGTGCTCTATCCAAAAATACATGTTTTAGAATCCTAAGATAGACACGAAGCAATTTTTATAGAGAGAGTTGGCTACGGGCATATAATTTGAAGTACCGGTACTCTCCAATTACTGTACCTCTATAGAAATTGTTTCAGAAGTACCTCAGGATTCTGAAACATGGATATTTAAATAGGGCACATACTAGTTCCTTAATAGTTTTGACACCACTACGGTAGCTTCCATAGTTTTGGAGCTATGGACCTTTAAAATTCATTTTTTTCATGTTTTTGGCAGCTTATAACTCCAAAAGAAAGCATTTGTGCACAGTTTGGTCTATACTTTTTGTCTTAACTTGGTGTCAGGAATCAGCTCCCAAACGTTGTTGGTGTTGTTTAGAAACGCCCTGTATACGAGTATATTAATGGGTAACTTGTTTCTCGCATGCTATGCTGTCTCATAGAAGAGGAAATATAATCGAAACACACAAATTCTGACCAATAGAGGCACACTAGGAATCTTGAGTAAAATAAACCCAATATTGTAATATTAATATAAATAATTAAATGAATATAATATAAAAATATTGACTGGATTCATTAAAATTCCTCATATCAGGTCGTCTGAAAATTATTTAACCTTTGGCACACGAGATGGCGTTACTGTTTCAAAACTCAGGGCATATGAGTCGCAGCGAGCTAGGATAAACGTTATTTGACAACCGATAGTAGATGTGCAGCCGTCTTGGAATTTTTATAATTAGACGTAAGATATTGTCTTCAAGATAACTAAACGTTCTGCCAAACTGCACTGTATTTTACAATCTTATTTCCATAAAGGCGCCAATGCTGCGCAGGAAATTTTATAAAATCTGCTATATATGGATAAGGTACGTTATCAAAAGCGATAGTCAAAACATGGTTCAGTCGCTTTCGTTCTGAAAATCTCGATGTCGAAGATACTCCTCGCAGTGGACGACCTATCGCAGCAAAAATTGGATGATATTGTGACGAAAGTGGTAAAGCTGGCCTGACTTTGCCAAGGACCTAAATATGCATCACTAAACAACGTTAGACCATTTGGAGAAAGCTACAAAAAAAAAAAAAAAAAAAAAAAAAAAAAAAAAAAAAAACTTTCCTGACTGAAAATCATTACCAGCTCCAATTTCAATCTGCGATCTCTACTAAAGGTAATGAACAGCTGTTTGTTAAACTGTTAATCACCAATGATAAAAAGTGTGTAACTTACAATAACGATATATGAAAAAGATCGTAGTCGAAAAGACACGAAGCCCCATACTAACACACAGGAAAGTTATACTGTGCGTTTGGTGCGATTGGAAGGGCATCGTGCATCACAAGCTACTGCTGCTGGGACGCAGATAGACCAGTGGCGGATCCAGGGGGGCGATCGGGGCGATCCCCCAAGAAGAGGAAAGTTTCTTATTATATATATATAAATAAAACCCATCCCAGAGTTTGAAGCTCTTAAAAGTGGCTCTAAGTAGCAGTATGACAACCCACCGCCCCCCAGAAGTCGGTCCTGGACCCGCCCCTGAGATAAACTCGGATCTTTACTGTCGATAATTAGAACGAATGCATGTATGAATTCAAAAGAAAGGGCCGGAACTGGTCAATCGAAAGCATGTCGTATATCATGCTACAACGCCAGATTTTATACATCTGTAACGACCCGTTAGAAAGTTTGAGTACTTAGCTGGGAAGTTTTAACGCACCCACCGTATAACCCAGCTCTGGTACCGTCAGAATATAATTTGTTTCGTTCTAAACAGATTTTTCTTAATAATTTTAAGCTATTTGCAAAAGAATCCCTGTATACACCACGTGCCACTCTTTTTTTTTCGACGGTAAACTAAATAAGTTCCAAATAACGAGACTATGGTGTTGTTGGAGAAATGTCAGAAAGTCATCGAGCAAATGGTGGTTTTCATATTATTTTGATTTCTAATTTTGTTTTCCGAAGGCTCACTATTTGTTAGACCTAATATTATTATTACTAATCATCTCGATAAAATGGCAAAGTTTTTTAAATAAAGAAATTCATATATATATATAGATAGATAGATATAAGAATAGATTTATGAGAAATTGAACAGGCAAATGATAAGGGAATAATAAAAAATGAACCAATCAGTTGGAAGTAGCACTTTGTCGCTGCTATGAATTGTGTAACAGATTTCGTGATTATGTATGTGTGTCTGTGTGTGTAGCATGTGCCATTGTGTACATGTAGCACCCGAGATTGCACACGGCATCTAGTGGTTGTTAGAAAGGGAATTACGTATCCGACGGTTTCCAATTTCCTATGATTGTAGTTGATAAAAGGTGCGAATTTTGTATTCTCCCATTCATTCCCTTGCCCTCACTACCCTGGTATATACCCTTTATATATACACACACCCACACCATATACAATATATATATATATATATATATATATATATATGTGTGTGTGTGTGTGTGTGTGTGTGTGTGTGTGAGAGAGAGAGAGAGAGAGAGAGAGCTGTAGCCGCTGTGAATGGGTCTCGGTGACAAGAGTCATTTAGAAGATGAAAGGGTCGCACAGAATCGAGTGCCTTTGAAATATCCAGCGAGAGGTAGAGAGCAATGGGTTGAAATCGGCGGGTTTTGTGATGTTTTCATTCTCAATATGCACGAACTAAAACAAAAAAAATCCTCTTTTTTTTTTTTTAAAAAAAAAAAAAGAAAAAAGTTCTCCGCGCATTCAACAATGTAGAGAGTGTAATCAATGTATGTTTGTTCTGATGGCATTATGCATGTGCATATGTGTTCCCTTACTCTGTGTATGTGTGTGTTCTCTAGAGGAGAAAACAAAAGAACTCAATTTTGGACAGTATGCTATCTGATGAAATGAGTAACGTTGCCATGATGTGGTTAGGTCTTCTGCATTACAAAAACAGAGTCTTCCATCTATCTATGTAATATGCAGTAGTAATAGTAACACATTATAAAGAAGAATATTTAATTGAACCAAAATCCCATTAAACTTAATACAAGGGCTTTAGCTGGGAGCTACTTAGATTTAGATCATCAATGTGTGATGTTTAATTAACTTTCCTGGTCAGACCGAACCTAACTGGAGTGCTTGTTCGTGACCGAATCTGCGCGCATGGTCCACGGTCGATTCCCGTTAGGGGTACTTCTCTTGGATATAAATACTTCATAATGGTTCGAATCATACTTTAAATAATAGTTTGGGGTCTTATACGTTTAAGCAATAAAAAGCGTCGTTAAAGTCCAAGTAAAAAATTAACCATACCCACTTACGCAGTTTTCTAACGTACTTTGTCAGTTCATACCCCAGAAACTAGAAAAAGGAATCAATGGGGAAGGGGGGGGGGAATTACACAATGAATTCAAGCGTCCAAAATATCCCAAGACAGACCAATGGATTTGACTGTGGAATGTTTGTGCTTCTTTATGCAGAGTGCATAATTTAAAATTATCAATTTAGATTTGATCCACAGAATGTGCTACTTTATAGGAGGATGTTTCAAGCAGAACGAATTGGTTTTGATCCACAGAGTTACTGACTGATTTTATTAGATGCATCATTAATTGATACTGAGCTGATTTGTAAATAACGTGTAGAAAAATAATGAGGAAAAATTCTGAGATAAATTGATCGTAAAAGAGGAAATCATGCAACCTACATACAGGGTTAACATAAATGATTCATTCTATTTTCGAAAGTATTTCATATACATAGACGAAAGATATATAGAAAGAACCATAAACGCACCAAGTTTGTATTGTGTATTCTACGTGGCAGCACAAGTCCATTATCTTTTTGATCTGGGGTGGAACTGTGCCAACACGAGTTTAGTACCTGCAGGGGCGTCATCTAGGGGGGCAATTGCCCCCCCCTGAGTTTGAGATTTATATAGATTTTATCAATAGAGTAGCAGTAAATGAGTGAAAAACGCGAAATTTTACTTATATCAAGGGGTTTTGCCCCCCCAAGCAAAATCTGAAATGACGCTTCTGAGTACCTGTCAGAAATTGAGGAAAAAAAAAAAAAAAGACGTCGTCTTGACGTGTGTCATGTCACCAAACGGGCACATATTGAACATTTCGCCCCCAGAAAGCAGAAATGTGCTAATCGTTACTTTCTTTGATTTCCAACTAAGTGCATATCCTGTCTACCATACCCATTTCACGTTTAATGTTGACCAGAAAGGAGACAAGTGACAGAAGTACAAATATGAAAGGTTTGCAGTAAAAACTGAATTCTAGAAGAAAGAGAGAATCGGAATTAATTAATGTTTCATTCGTTTTTATTCATCTCCTGAGAAATTTGCATTTTGGCGCTTAGCACTTTTCTGCTTTCTGGGGGTGATTTGTAGAGGGTGTATAAACTTTGTGAGTTTGTGATGTACGTGTTAATACTTTTAGAAATATACCCTAAGAATCATTTATAGGGCGTATGTTTAGCAGAAGGGGTCCAGCTCTTTTCTCTAAAAAATGTTACAATTTTGGAAATTTCTGTTCACATTCGATTAGTTTAGGGTAAGGTTGGTTAGTTTAAGTTAGGTTAGGCTAGTTTAGTTACGTTAGGTTAGTTTAGTTTATGTTATATTAGTGTAGGAGTCTCGCATAATTTTCCAAAAAAAATGATAGAATTTCGCTTATTTCTACTAATATTACGTTAGTTTAGGTTAATTCAGGTTAGCTTACGTTAATGTTAGGTTAGGTTAGATTTGGTTACGTTATGTTACGTCTAAGTACTTGCATCACTCATTTCTCCCGTAAATTTTAGTGTGTTTTACGTGCTTCTGGACCCCTTGTACTAAACATACCCCATTTATAGTAACAATGTATAGTACGAAGTTCCCTAATGTGTCAAACTGCACGTGATAGGGAACGGACAACATAATTACCTTTTAAGGAACAATCAAAGCTAATTATCCTAATTGTTTTGTATTTCTCATTTGATGAAAGATTAGAGCCAGTCGTATAACGATAACTATGCGCCCTGTTTGCGAAAATAGATTACGGGGCCAGGAAAAAAACAAGAACTTTGCGAAACTAAATGAATCACAGCTAGTTACGGCGTATTTCAGGAAAAAAAAAGGATTGTAAATCACTACTGATTACATTATTTGTGTTATTCAATTAGTTAGCAGACAATTATTTAATATTTTTATATTAATATAGAGGACGAAAATTCAATTTTCAGTGACTGTTTATTTTCATCAGTTGCCTGTGTTGTCAATATTCATGAAACTTAATTGAGCCATACCGCGTACCGGTACTTCCTGGTGAGAAGGAAAACGTGTACTGTGATTTTTCATTATTCAATGTTTATTTGGTTTCCCTTGAGCCTTGCTCATTTAAGTACTACAATAGAACGACTTTTCAACCAGGTAATCTGATGAAAAAATTAATGAACCATTAAGCATAGAAATAATGTATATATCTAGACTTCTGTAAATGGTAAGATTATTATTATTAAAACCTCATTGTTATGTTTCTCAGCTACAAATTATTTATTAAGGTGGATTAAAAGTTATTTGTATGGGAGAGAAAATTATTGACCATTGATGAGATTATTCCTTAATTTCTTAATTAATTGGGGCATGAAAGAGTAAAACATAAATGTATATTAGACTTTTGTGTATGTTAACTGCAATTATGCTTCAGTTTTTCATACCTCCAGGTTTTTCATGTCGAAATCTCTTCATTTCACGGATAGTACGCATATCAACACTCAAAGAGAGAAAATCTATATGTTCGTGAGAGAGTTCCTATACTATTTGGCGATATAGGGTAGTTTTTCCCTTTACCGGATGTAGTTGATCGGAAGCGACTAATTCCGGTACCGATCGTTATTTTTTTTGGCAAGATGAATTGATTCATATATATATATATATATATATATATATATATATATATATATATATATATATATATATATATATATATATATATATATATATATATATATTGCATGTATACAATCGCTGGAAACACTCTACGTATTTCCGGAAACTTACAACGATATTGTATATCTGATATCTGTGAATTACTTCTATTTCTAATTGTAGCTATTTTGGGCAACGGTGCTTAAAAGTGCACAATCTGTTGTGAAGAAGAAGAAGAAAAAGGTAGAATATATGTGGAGATAGATAAAATAACAAGGATCTTATAAAATAGAGGATCTGCCCTTACAACAAAATCTTGAAGCCATACGTCACAGTTTCGCCATCCCTACTCTGCCCACTCCACCCAATAGGATCGCATTGTTTTGAGCCAACAAACATGGCGGAGACGAAAGTAGCCAATCAGACGATGGCGGAAACGAGAGTAGCCAATCAGACGTGCCGATGCTCGGTTGTTTTTTGGCTTCATTATTTAATAGGATGAAGATATATATGGGCAGATCCTCTATTTTATAAGATCCTTGATGTAATGAGAGTTGCTGTAACAAGATAAAGTTATTTGTTTCGCGTTGCTAAGACAACAGAAGAAAGATTATTCATGGAGTTTTAAGAATAAAAGTTAATTGTGATATGCATTTGATGTGCCTAATTTCTCTTGTAATTATGAGTAAAAATTAAGGTGCTGAATCGTGTTGACTTAATCGAACTGTGGGCAGTAATTGTAACAGAAAGGTAAAAGAATTTTAACTGTAAGTTTAAAATATAGTCTGAAACGTTACAAACTGTATTAGATGTTGTAAGTCGAAAGTGATTAACATTGACCAAAAGTGATCAACTCCTGTACCTATCGATTTCTTATTCAAGTCGAGTGGATTGATATTATATGTTGCATTGTGTGAAATCGCTGGAACCACCAAATAGCGGAAACTGTATTAGCCACTATGTAGCTGGTGACCAATTTCACTACCGATCGCTTTTATAGTAAAGATGAATTGATTGATATATATGTTACATGTGGAAAATCGTAGGAAACAAATCACAATTGGAATTTGTATTATGTACTGTGAACCGGAAATGGTTGACCAAAAGTGAGAACTCCAGTAGTTATCGCTTTCTTTTGTCAACATGAATTGATTTGTATATATATATATTTGCTTGTGTGCAATCGCTGTAAATGCCCCACTCTTGTAAACTGTATTATTCTCATATTCTCATAACACTGACTGCTTACTGAATCGCGACCACTTATCTAATACTTTGTTGTCCACCTTTTGCTCAGATAACGCCTGAACACTGTGTGCCATGGATTCTGGTAGTTGCTGATATGTTTCCATAGGGATCTGACCCCATTATGAGTCCACAAATGTCGCTGCAGGAGTCATGGTACGAAGAGGTCATTCCACAACATCCCATAACTGTTCTATAGGATTAAGATCCGGTGAACTAGGGGGCCAATTCATACGCTGCAGTTCCGTGGAATTTTCCTCAAGCCAAGCAAGCATAGTCCTGGCTTGGTGGCACCATGCATTGTCATCCTGGAAAATGCTGTTTTCTTGTGAGTAGAAGTGTTGCACTGTAGGTTGTACGTGAACCTGTAACACCTGCAGATACACAATGGATGTCTCATTCTGGTTCATTTACACCAACGGTCCCAGTCGACGCTAACAGAAGCATACCCAGATCATACAGCCGCTCCCACCTGCTTGTACAATACCCACCATGCACGAAGGGTCCATAGCTTTTTGCAGTTGGTGCCACACATTCAGATGTCCGTCCTAGAGGAATAGCACAAGCCGTGATTAATCGGACGAAGACTCCCTTTTCCAACAATCCACGGTCCAATTAGTGTGTTCCTGTGCCCAAGCGCGACGAATTCGGCTTTGGCGTATCATAACGAGTGGGTCTTATGCTGTGGAACTTCATGCGTACCAGTGTATGCCGTATAATTGCATGGGATATGGGTGTTGTGCATCCATCATTTTATTGGTCACGTAATTTCCGGACACAGGTGGTTCATTTGGCTGTCACGAGGTGTTTAACGCGACGCTTGCCCCACGTTTTGAACTTCCTACGTCCCTGCAGTTCCGTCTCTTGGAGTCAGTTACCCAGGGCCGTAACTTGTGGGGAACAGGGAGGGCAATTCCACCCCCAGAGAGAAGCTTCTCGCTGTTCGACACTTTAAGACAAAATTTTCTTACTCCATATACGATACAAACATGAAATTATAAATGAAGCATCAAACAGGTTCACTACATTACATAAACAAAACAGAATACAAAAGATAAATAAAACAAATATGAGTCGTGGGCCCATTTCAGTAAAAAAAAATGTCTACTATTAGGGGCCCTGGAAATAATATTTATTCGTATGGCTTTGAGATTTGTCAATATTGTCCCCTTAATTAATTTGTCATGTATGGAACGAGCCCAGGGGTGTGCGGGGAGTTCACAGGCTTCGGGAGGCCCACAAAGAGTACGAGAAAGATAGAAAGAAGGGTTTATTTTCGAAGTTAGCGGGAGGGCCCAAAACAACTTTTTCTAGGGGACCAAAATATTAATGCTTACCCTCCAGAAAAAAAATCTAAGTTACGGCGATGCCGTTACCACATTTTTTTCCATTCCTTGTACACTTTCACTAAACTGGAACGGGCGCATCCGACCAGTATTGCTGTCTAGGTTATTGACGCGCCTGTTGCTAGTGTATCATGCCCTATTGAAATGCGGATAAATCCTGACCACCTCCCATTATAATGGTGTACTGTCTGCCAATATGTAGCATCGAGTGTGTTCTTCCTCTGCAATACTACAGGTTGGGGTAATCATGTAATCAGCTCGGCTGCTGGCCACACTTTCTTGTGTGGAGGGGTGGTCGCAACTCAGTGAGCGTTCAGTGGTGTTATAATATGAGATAATATATGTTACGTATATAATAATATGAGATTTTTAAATGCTAAATATTGTTTGCCGGAGACTAAAAGTTCTGCGTTACAGTGATGGAAAATGCAAAATTACCCTGATCCAGTATGAGTAATTCCACGCATGGCTACCAGGTAGCAGTTGAAGCAACTTTCACTAAACGGCGTGACAAACATCTTGGCATTTGAAGGCGGCGCTCCAAGTTCCCTTTAAGTGCTGCTAGCAAATGAGCGGCCAGCGGTATTGCCACGTTTAGTTTATACAATCCACGTCTATCCTCTGCCACCTGATCACACTGTAGTTCGTCTGCTTAGCCATAGCCAAACCCCTTAGTACTCGGCAACGTCGCGCCAGAGCTTGCGTTTTATTCGTTTAGCTGAAATGCCAAGATGTTTATCACAGGCTTTAGTACTATTTAGTGTATCAGAAACACACTAAGTACAAAGCTTCTGGTCTTCAATGCGTTATTTGTTTTCTTTCTATTTCTACTTTCTTTCTTTCTGCTGTATTTGCTGTTGATCCAGAAGTAGCTGTGGAATTTTCCGACAACTTCTAGTGTCGTCGATTTTGCGATATTTAGCCAATGTTTTACAAGAATCATGTTTCAAAGAAAAGAATTGAAGTCTCTTTACTGCATCTGACAAGAAAATTACGCCCTTACGTTCCCACTTGTATCCATATTTCTGAGAAAATGATGGAAAACATTTCATTTGAATCATTACCCACTCTATTCTTCTAAGGAGTTTCGTGTGTGAAACAGAAGAAACATTTTTGTGAAAGCAAAATAAGATATTAAAACTTAAATTTGTCGGATGTTTATCTCGTATTTAGTTGTTTGCTCTTTAGAATTGAATTTTCCTGGATAAATCGAGTTTATTCGCATTCTGACACTTATTTAAGACAAGAAGAATTTTAAAAGGGGTAAACTGAAGCCCAAAGCCCAAAGAAGATAATCCAAGGCGTATTCACAAACGAGACGCCCCTGCTCCTCCATGTGTGCAGCCACATCAAATCTTTGGTCGACGAGGAAGAGAACTCTTTCCATTGTCGATACTGGCGAACTTCAAATACAGGAAATCTCCTGGATCCCGAAAGAAGAAGTTGATGTCAGTTCTTTAGATCCTGTTTCACCTGCATCCATCCTGTTTCACCAGAAATACTTCCTCCTTGGCAATCATCGGTGACCTAAAAGAATGGGTACGATCTTACATCGATATTGAATATCTGATCTATTAATTACTTCCATTTTTAATTGTAGCTATTTTGGGCAACGGTGCTTAAAAGTGAACAATATGTTATGAAGAAGAAGAAGAAGAAGAAATGTGGAAAATATGTTGAGATCAAGGATGTTATAAATAGAGGATCTGCCCATATGTATCTTCGTCCTATTAAATCGATGAAGCCAAAAAAACAACCGAACATCGGCATCGGGACGTCTGATTGGCTACTCTCGTTTCTGCCATTGCCTGATTGGCTACTTTCACTTCCGCCATGATTGTTGGCTCAAAACATTGCGATCCTATTGGGCGGAGTGGGCAGAGTAGGGGTGGCGAAACTGTGGCGTATGGCTTCAGGATTTTATTGTAAGGGCAGATCCTCTATTTTATAAGATCCTTGGTTGAGATAGATTGATGTTCATATAATGGTAGTTACTATAACTAGAGATAGTTGAGCTGTTTTTGTGTTGCTATGACAACAGAAAGACTATTATTCATGGAGTTCTGATAATAAAAGTTAGTTGTTCAATATATATTTGATAAACCTAATTTCCAAAGTATGCAATTGTTAGTTTTTGCAATTAGGTGTATAAATTAAAGTATTCCGAATCGTTTTGACTTACTCGAACTGTGGGCAAATATATGTAACAAAAAGGGAATCTTAAATAACGTTACAATCTCCTTGAGAAAGTGATAGCACGTAATTTCGATGAATTAAGGCTGGTTAATTAAACAACCTTATCAGGTTAAACTAATATTTCGTTACTACCATTTTCTAATACTTAGATTTGTTGGCGAAAAATATTACAAAATTATTCAGAATACAAGCATTTTGTAATAAAACATTGTGTCAATAAAGTTACTTTTTTATTTTAATAGCCCCCAAAATAAGCAAAATTAATGAAAAAGCAAAAAAAAAAAAAAATCAAAAAAGCGTTACGTGACAGAAAGGGGCGCGGGAAGGCCTCGCGTTACGAATTGTGACAAGCAAGAAAGGGGTAAAAATTCGTCAAAAATAGTGTTACATAATAGTATGCGAACAGCTTCTAAGAGAAATGGTGATGATTATTATAATGAACGGAAAGGTACAAAGAAGGAAGTGGGAGAACCTCGAGAAAACTCATGAACGCTGTGTTTGTCTACCTTAAAGTCCATTTGGTGCGATTTGGAATCGATCCACGGACCTCATGCAGCAAACTTGAATAATGAATCACTAAGTGACATCGATTATTATTATTATTATTATTATTATTATTATTATTATTATTATTATTATTATTATTATTATTATTATTATTATTATTATTATTATTATTATTATTAGAAACGTGTCTGAGAAGAAAGCGAATGGAAATCAAATAGAAATGAAGAGAAAAATGCGGAATGCATTTTTTGCTTTTATTTTTTCGTTAATATTCATAGTTGAATGTGAATATGCAAATGTCTGCCGCAAAATCTCTTTGATTTCTCACAGTTCCGTGAAACAAACTACTGTGGCGCCTCCATCATTGGGAAAACGTGACTAAAATTCACTTCAAGCTGTTGTCATTACCTAAGCACTGACTTTTCTACTCTGGACTGACAGAACGCAATTTTTTTTATTACTATTTGTATGTGTGTGCGTTAGAAAGAAAGAAAGAGAGAGAGAGAGAGAGAGAGTAAATTGAAAAGTCGCTGCTAGTCAGATCATTATACATTCTGGACCGTCGACAGGTTCTCCCCCCCTCTCCTCCCATTAGAATCCCCCAAACTCAGATCTCACTCTGCTTTCTGCTTTCTGTCATATTTCCATTTGTTGAAAGGAAAGGAGGGAGAGAAGGGAATGGGATTTTTGTTACTTTCTTTCTTTTTTTATTTTTTCTAAGCAAAAACGCCTCACTCACATTAAATGCACAATGCTCGCGAAATTATGATGAATAAGTGGTCGGGAGATCTGATGTACTTCGATATACAGTACATATATACATGTGATAAACGTGCCTCAATATGAGTGTATTTATTGGAAAAAGTATCACTAGCACAGTTTTTAGACTTTGAAATTATTTTATGCATGAGTATGGGAATTCTCATTGGGCGGCTATATCTGTCTGTCTGTCTGTAGACGAATCCATCTATTGGGTGAGATGAGATTAGTTGTTGTATACACCAACCTCTCAAACGGATCATTTACACGGAGAATAGAAGGACTTAGTTGGGTCGAGTGGAAAACGAATGAGAGGGTGTTAGAGAGAGAGAGAGAAGAACACCTTTAGATATTGTTAAGAAGAGGAAGAGAAACTGGTTGGGACATTGGCTAAGAAGAAATTGTATCATGAGGGATGTGCTAGAGGGTATGGTGGAAGGTAAGAGAGGGAGAGGACGAAGGAGGTTACAACAGAAAGATAAAACAGATCAATCATACAGGAAAACGAAGAGGTTATCCGTGGACCGTGGAGCATGGAAGCTTTTCAGTTGCGACAAGTGATCTGCCCATTAGGGCAGAATATCTATGATGATGATAATTGGGCCATGGAGTGTAAGAAAGGAATTTGAATGCTTGAGAGGTAGGCAATTATTGCCATTCTACCGGGGGAAACCTCAGCCTACAAAATGACAATGCTTGTTTTCCAGATGGTCTCTATCAGTCATAGGGTCCGGTAATGTACGGTGTACCTCATCTGTAAATCACGTTGACCGAGGATGGGACCTTTCCGCTCATACCGGGGAAGAAAAGCTTTGGATACTCTTTCCAATGATAACCCACAAAATACCATTGGATCTGACAGAGGTGCGTAGTACCTAACATTGTTGAGGTACTTCAGCGCGTAAGTTTGAGTAGTTGCGGAAATCCCTCGCAGGGGAAACGAAGAGGTTTTGACATACCTCTCAAAGAGGAAAATAACACATGTCATTAGGTTCTGGAGGCGGATGTGAAATGCAGAGTAAGTACTCTGATTAATTTGCATACTGATATGTAACTAGTCTATTTTGCATACGAATATTTAGATTTCCTTTTGTTTATCAATATGGTAATACATACTTAAATATTATAATATTAATATTCATATTTATGTGGTAGGCGCTGTTACATAGGACTGCACCTTTCCAGAATTATATATTACTATATTATTGCATATATATAATTTTACGTAATTTTGAGAAAACACCTTTACATTTAATAACCTATAGAAGGATATATCATTAGATCAAGAGTAGAGAATCATTGGATGTACACTCATGTCCAAAATTATTGTCGCATGTCTATAAATATGTTGATGCAGGAATCTAATTTGGTAACGAATTCGCCCAGTATTTCTTATAATGCTAGTACGTGTATAATCGGCAAAGACATGTATGTGGCAAATTTCATGTCAAAAAAGCAGTAAATAAGAACAGTGAAACGAAAATAAAACTTTCTTGTCCATTTAGCAACATTTTGTTTTACTCATTCTAATTTTCGTATTTATAATTCTTTTCCTATGAAATTTACCACAAATATACATTTTCCGGTTATATACTTAGTATCAGCATTAAAAGCATGCAGCAAAATCATTATCATATTATATTTTTACAAGAAGACAGTTATAGATATGCGACAACCATTTTGGACATGAGTATAAGTCATTTTAATATAAAACATGGAAGCAAAGCGCAGAGAAATATATAAAGTTTCTTCTAGAAAGGAGTTTGAGCTTCAAAAGCACAGAGATTTTTCTTTTTTCCCTCGAAAAGATTCTGAGCACAGTACTCCATATGTTTCATAGCCAGCTCGATTATTTATCGCCCAGTAAAATGAACAAAAAAGGAGAAAGAGTTGTTGAGTTTAACGTCCCTTTCAGCAGAGAGGCTATATGAGACGTGGACCTACTGATTAACGTGGAATCCGAACCACATGAGTTCCCGTTGGATATCGAACCTGAATCTTCCACTCCAAAGCAGCGTACGGTAACCACTTAGCCACGAAGGATCTCTAAGAAATTTAGAAAGATTTTGCATTAGAAAATATATACCTAAGAAGAAGAGGAAGAATATATGGTTTGTACCACTTCCCTCATGTCGACAAAAATTCGCGAATAGGGCATTGTATTGAGTTGTGTTTGCAAAACTGGATAGAATGAGTACTATTTGTTTTTGGATCTGCAGAATTTAAATATTTTATACTGAGAATCGTATAGATAGTGTCACCGCTTCAATACTTTAAAAGCGATTTTTTGTTACCCAAAATCGGAATCTCTTAGTCTCTCCTTTAACAACTTTTCATGTCAGCATTTTGGCAACATTGGCCCCATCAGCAGTGTTTGTAGTTTGAGGGAAATTTCCCTAATCTAGCGAAATTTTCAAGGATTTTATAAAATAGAGGATCTGCCCATATGTATCGTCATCTTATTAAATCAATGAAGCCAAAAAAACAACCGAGCATAGGCACATCTGATTAGCTACTCTCGTTTCCGCCATGATCGTTGGCTCAAAAACATTGCGATCCTATTGGGCGGAGTGGGCAGAGTAGTTGTGACGAAACTGTGACGTATGGCTTCAAAATTTTGTTGTAAGGGCAGATCCTCTATTTTATAAGATCCTTGGAAATTTTGTAGGTAAATTTAGCAAAAAGGGAAAAAAAAGGGAATTTTTCTGTAAAACGTGAAAATCCAGGGAAATTCTCGCACTGACTTATTGACCAATATAGACTCTTAAGTTTTCCTTTATTCTTCTGAAATTAACCAATATAAAGGCAAAAGTTTGTGTGTGTGTGTCTTCATAATTTGGACTCATTGTTGACTGGGTTTATTTGTGTATATTTTTTTTTATATGAAAAAGAAATGAAAATTAAATCTTTGAGTTTAACATCTTACGCTTATGTCTGTTAGGCAAAGTAAGACAGTGATTTAGGCAAATGAATGGAATAATTGGTGGAATGATAAAGTGGGAGGAAACGCGTGAGTACGACACGAAAATCCACGGACACGATGTTGTCCACCACAAATTTATTTGGCCGAAGATCGAATCAGGGGCCCTACGCACCAGAGGTATGCGCTCTACCACTGACAGAGCCACCACGCCCCCTTTATCAAAAAGAAGTGAAGGAAAAATGAAAATATAGAAGCCAAAACCAAATTAACAAAACAAATATGGTTGCCACTTCATGCTTTTAATGTAGCTAAATTAATCTTATAATGCTTTTAATGTAGCTAAATTAATCTTATAATACTTTTAATGTAGCTAAATTAATCTTATAATACTTTTAATGTAGCTAAATTAATCTTATAATACTTTTAATGTAGCTAAATTAATCTTATAATACTTTTAATGTAGCTAAATTAATCTTATAATACTTTTAATGTAGCTAAATTAAT
Organism: Thermobia domestica; assembly: GCF_964235325.1. NCBI lineage: Eukaryota > Metazoa > Arthropoda > Insecta > Zygentoma > Lepismatidae > Thermobia > Thermobia domestica. The sequence goes on from NC_137458.1 coordinate 9,340,778, forward strand.
CTTATAATACTTTTAATGTAGCTAAATTAATCTTATAATGCTTTTAATGTAGCTAAATTAATCTTATAATGCTTTTAATATAGCTAAATTAATCTTATCACATAACTTCTGCCATAGGAATTGGACACTCAACAAACTAGGGGAAATTTGATAAGAAAAGTGAAAATTTTGAGTCACTTGAGGGCAGGGGTAAAAGTGGATCTGAAAAGGTAGGAAGACGTATGACGTCACGCTGTCCCTCGTGCCTGTCTTTGCCTCATTGTAATTTTTATAGAAAGTGGGGCGATGCCACATATTTTCGGGAAGTGAGGGGACTACGTCCCCCAGCGTTCCCCCGCACTTTTACCCCCCTGCTTGAGAGAAATTTTGGTCTATGTTTAGCAGAAGGGGTCCGTCCAGTTCTTTTCTCTAAAAAATGTTACAATTTTGGTAATTTCTGTTCACATTCGGTTAGTTTAGAGTAGGTTAGGTTAGTTTAGTTTAGGTTAGGTTAGTTTAGCTTATGTTAAATTAGTGTAGGGGTCACACATAATTTTCCAAAAAATGATAGAATTTCGCTTATTTCTACTAATATTAAGTTAGTTTAGGTTAGTTCAGGTTAGCTTAGGTTAGTTTATGTTAGGTTAGGTTAGATTTGCTTACGTTATGTTACGTCTAAGTACTTGCATCATTCATTTCTCATGTAAATTTTGTGTTTTTTACGTGCTTCTGGACCCCTTGTACTAAACATACTCCGAAATTTTATTACGGAAATCTAGGAACACTGACTCGCAGTAAGACATTTGCACTAGTCAATCTAACCCGGGGCCAGTGAGCCTAGCCCCTTCCCCCCATTTTTCTGAGTGACAGAATTAATTTAAGCTATGATTTACATATTTTTTGAAAGATTACGAGTAAACCCATTGTGCACCTGTCACAGTCTGAGTTATGTCTGACCCGATCTTGCATCGTTTGGCCTAATCATCGTTTCGCCTAACCGATTATCTGACATTTTTATGGCAGATGAATGATAAGATTTGTGCCCGCCATTTTAGGCGAAATAAGTATTCTCGTTTGGCCTAATCCTCGTTTTGCCTAAAATGGCAGACTATAAAAAATTCGCGGAAGTAAGACTGGAGGTAAATTTCGAAAGATTATTCCCTACTATATGAAGAACTGAGAAATATTTTATTTCCCCAAAACTAATTTGTAGTATGAGCATTTGTTTTAGGGAAAATGCTTCGACATTTGTGTTATGGTTATTTTTCCTTTCCATTTTGAGAACATTAACATTCGATATACCTTTCATTTAAACTTAACGCCCTCACAACATCTATAGTGGCTATATTTCAGATGAGAGAAAAACAAGTTACACATACTTTATTCCCTATTATTAATTTCGTTTAAAGATGAGTGTTTTAGGTCGTGTGTATTCGAAGTACGATGACAATGAACGAAACTGGTGAGATGAAGAAAGTGGAAGGAAACGCATGAAGCCCAAGATAACCCTTACACAAGATTTGTAACGTGAACTTGAGCATGGCATTTCATTCGATTCAAACATATCTGCTATTTGTGTAATTATTTAGTCACATGGTGTTCCGTTTTTTTTGTTTTTTTTTTGTTTTTTTTCTTTCTTTAGCAAGTGAATTTTACATGATACTGGAATGTTTCACAGTATTTGCTCAAATCTTGAAAATTCGAATGCAGGAAATGACTACAAAGCTCTTCCACTACTTTCAACATTTGTATTTGTTATTGCAAAATATTCTGAAGTAAAATAAGGTCAGATGAACAAGAACACATCTGAAAGAAGCTCAAGATTGTAACAACCAATATATTTATCTTCTATATATTTTAGGGTTACACTTTACCCACAGTCCGAATATTTATAATCTAGTCTACTACTTTACCAAAATCCACTTAAACACTCCATCTTGATATTACCTTTTATTATAATACGTAATGAAGTAAACATTTACACCCTTTAAATAACATACATGTTGATTCTACAAGATGGATCCTCTGTTATATTTTTTGGTTTCTATGACGACCAATAACACATATCGTCAGATTACCATGTTAGCATAACATCAACAATAATATCAGAAAGAAATTAATTCTATTTCTTTTTATATTTTCTTCTTCTTTTAACTAGCTTGTGCATATTTCAATAGCACATATTGCCCATAAATACAAGAGATAATGTTTAAGATTACATGAAAAATACACAATATCGTTATAAGATAAACAAGTATTCTTTATACTCTAGCAGTTTTTTGTACGTCTCTGCTTCATTTATAGTTTTGTCGTACTAATACATTACAATTTGAATTTTCTCAAAGCACTTAACTAGTTTTTATTTTCATTGGTGAAATTATAACTTTTGATTTCATATTTCATTCGTTTGACATACTGCCGGAACGTCCATAGCATAAGTCTCTGATTAAGATTGCTACGTCTCGGAGATGGTATAAAAATTGAACAAATTTTAATGATACTAGTTAAAGATAATCCGGAGTTGAAGACACGCATGATACAATCAAATTTAACTGGTGTGCATAATAATGAATCTAACATCCTTATTGCATAGTAGTGATCTTTTTGTCTCCCGGGCGGACTCACTCACTCTCTCATACACATATACACACACACATTATATATACGGACATGGTAAATACATAAAGATGTTTTGCTAATCCTAACTGCTTGAAAATATTGACCGCGGGTTAATATAATATCAATATTAATAATATATTTTGCATTTCTTTCTAGGGAATTTTCTCTTGTAATTTCCCTCTACTTGAATTTCAGTGATTTTTTTATTGTCCGCCATTTTAGGCGGAACGAGGATTAGGCCAAACGAGGATCCTCTTTCCGCCTAAAATGGCGGACTGAAATCTTATCATTTATCTGTCATAAAAGTGTCAGATAATTGGTTAGGCGAAACGAGGATTAGGCAAAACGTGGCGACACGGTCTGACCCCAGGTTTTACCTTCTAGATCTCCTCCTCTGCACATTGGGTCTAGTTTGCTATTTTATCTCTAATTCTAATTGACTGCTTCTCGGATTATATCTCAATTTAGAAGTTTTCAAACTACTTGCTGAAATCCCTTCTTTCTTCAAACAAACGGTTAATATTGTTTGTTAAATGTTTACTCAAAAAATTTACTATGAATTTTTACTTCCCTATTTTGTTCTATACTAACAACATAAAGTGGCGTTTGTAAAGAAAAAATAAAATTATACGGGAAAAAAAGAAAGAAAGGTAATATAATATTTGCATTATTGTTGCCTTACTCCATGCAGTTTTTTCCCCCCTTTTGTTGCTCGAAGACTTTTTTCCATCGCCTTTTAAAAATTCTTTTGCTACTTCGAACAAAGAAGTTTCCCTCTGGAGTAAGTATTTTTAATTAAAAGTGCGTTATAAAGGGAGAAAAAGAAAAAAACGTACAGCAGAAAAAATATGGAAGAAAAGAAAAGAAGATGCCGAAACTATTCTTTCGCTTCAACAATACGAGAAAGAGAGAAGGCAAAGAAAATAACTTATCTCCCCTTTCTCTCTCTCTCTCTCTCTCTCTCTGTTTCTAACAATAAATGAACTTCAAAGTTACTTCCTTTGATTTTTTCAACAATAACCCTTTAGTAACATACCTTTTTTGCCATTACAATAGTTATGCTTCTGAGACTAAGAGGAAAAAGACGAAGAGCTATGAAATAGGTACTCTAAATACTGTGAAGTCCTTCTTAGATAAAATTCTAACGAGGGTTTAACGTGCACCAGTTTCTTTTTGTTTTTGCAAAATGCTAGATGGAGAGTACTTTGTTTTTTGAAAAAATGCATCTAACTAACTAACTCTATGGCCTTTGCAACCCGGAGGTTCAATACCGCGTTCACGAAAGAATCTCCATTGACTTCTGTCCTTAACCAACCGGATCCAGTTTCTACTTTGAATTCGTATTTCTCCGAAATCCATCTTATTATCCTTCCATCTGCGCCCAGGACTTCCAGTTAATACTTTGAAAGCGTTCCTATTTTCTTCCATTGTAGCTACATGACCTGCCCACCTGAGCCTCCTATAGATTTGATGACCTTAACAATGTTTGGTAAACGGTATAAATTATGTATTTCCTCGTTATGAAGTTCCCACCATTCCTCATTTCCGTTCCTCTTGTGTCTAAATATTCGTCTCAGGATTTTACTCTCAAATACTTTTAGTCTACGTTCTTCCCTCAGAGTAAGCGACCATGTTTCGCAACCATACAGTATAACAAGCATGATTATCGTTTTATATATTTTAAGCTTCAAATTCCTCTGCAGAATTCGAGACGACAGGAGAGTTTGAACTGAATAATAATACAAATTCCCTCCTTTTAGTCGACATTTAATTTCTTCGTGAATATGGTTTTGGTCTCTTAATATTGATCCTAGATATTTGAAAATATCCACTTTATCAAAAGTATTTTTTGATATTTTAACGCATTCATAATATGCAGTATTACGATTCCGACGAACTTCCATGTATATATTAAGCTTAAATGCATGATAGTATTTATATGTTACAATCAGTTACATAAAATAAAGCTAACTTTTCAATAACACGAAGGAGAAGTGGCACTGATTCTAAACGGCATAGGTCCTAAATGGAAAAGTTCTAAACGGCCTAAGTCTTACATGTTACATGCCCTGAAAAGAATCCCTTGTGGCGCTACCATGCCAAGAATAATGTTGAAGCAGTACGCATAGATAGCGAATACCACTATGTTATACCAAATATTTAAAAATGAAATGAAATATTTCAGTTTTACGTCCCGCAGTTATGCCGGTTAGACTATAGGAGACGGTGATTATGAGAAATGAATGAAATGGTGGAATGAAGAAAGTGGGAGGAAACTGGAGAACCCACACACCGGTGTTTGTCCACCACAAAGCTCACTTAGCGTGAGTTGGGATCAAACCAAGGACCCCACGCACCAGAGGTGAACGCTCTACCACTGAGCCACCGCGACCCCTAATTTTTTTTTAGAGAGACAATTTTGGTTTATTAGAAATCTTTATTGTCGTTCAACATGTGGGAATAAGAACTGCCACTAGAGGGTTTCGCCCTCTCTCTTGGTCTGGGATGTGGGAGCATCAGTTATTTTTGATTGCATTTTGGTTGGGTAGTGAGCTGTCAAAGGAAAATTTTTATAAGTAACAATATACAAAAAGCAAAATTATGCAAACACATATACGTACATTGAAATAATAATAATATTAAAAACATAATGATAATAATATGACGTTATGAACAGTAATAATATCTAAACTAATACATAAATAGTATAAGAGAATAAGTGCGTAAAATAAATAAGAGGTGCAGAGGAAGCAACAAAATAAATGAATAATCAAAATATGAGTATACAAAAGTGCTAATGAATATAAGCGCATTGTAAGGGAAGATTTTTATGCTCATGATAACGAATGCAGTGCACATCACATCACAACACAATGAAATAAGTTAGTGAGACAAATGCTGGTTAGTCTTCTGTCTTGGGGCGACTCAAGACTGATGTGAAACAGGGGGAAGCCCTTATTAGTGTTGTGGGAGACAGTGCTATAATGGTAAGAGATGAGGAATGTCGTCATGAATGAGCTGTCGTCGGAAAAATCTTGCATGATGATGATCATCTGAAAGTTGTCGAACATGAATGGAAAGGAGGATGCTGAGAGGTGTATAGCAGTATCGTTACTGAGAGTCTTGTTCCAAGTCTGTGAATGTGGTGTCGAGAAATATATCTTTATATGAATGGAGACATTTGGCTATAAATTTTTGGCGTAAGAGAACTATGTGGTGGACAAGCGGAGGAAAATCAATCTTATTATAAAGGTCATCATTGGGGTACGGTAGTTTTATGCGAAATGCGAGTCTGATAGCATGACGTTCAAGATTTTCTAATCTATTGTAAAACTTCTGCGGGGCAGAGCACCAGGCTATATGACCAAAAGTAAGGATACTACGCATAAAGGCTTTATAGGTATTCAGTAATAATTTAGAGTTTAAACCCCAGTTTTGACCCACAAGACGACGGAGAATCTGTAATCGGTTTTTTGCTTTCATAACAAGTTTCTGGAGTTGGGCTGTCCACCGCAATTTATCATCGAAGATAATATCTAAATATGTAACAGTTTTAGTAGGTTGTAAATTATGATCGCCAACACGTATACGTAGCAAATTTGGATTTCGGTGAACCCTGCTGCGGCGGTTGGGTGGTAAGATTACTATAGCCTGTGTTTTGTCTTCGTTAACAGTGAGCCTCCATTTATCGCACCAGTGAAGAAATGCTGTAATTGAAACCTGTAAGTGGACGTTAATCTGCTGGATTGTTTTACCAAGAGTGAGAAAAGCGGTATCATCCGCATATTGGAACAAATATGTGTTAGGTGCTGGAGATGGCAAATCCGAGGCATAGAGGATGTAAAGAAGAGGTGATAAGCTTGAACCCTGTGGTACACCGGTGAATGGAAATATAGGATGTGATAGAAAGCAGTTGATGTTCACATAGGCAATACGTTGAGTATAAAGGAATATATATCTCGGAGATAAGTGAGAGGAATTCTTAGTTTCAAAAGTTTATAAAATAAGCCGTAATGCCAAATGCGGTCAAACGCTTTCTCCAGATCCATAAGTATGAGACAAGACGGTAGTGCTTTGTTATAATGATTTGTAATAATAGTGGTAAGGCGAAGTAATTGGTCATTAATACTATATAGCGGCCGGAATCCTGTCTGGTGAGAAGGTAGAAGGTTATGCTCATTAAGATATGAATGTAGACGGTGTACTATGATTTTTTCAAATAGTTTACCTAACATAGATGTCAATTGTATGGGTCGATACGATTTCACGGAGTGAGGTGGTTTGTTAGGTTTTAAGAACATACAAAATTTAGACATCTTCCAGTTCTGCGGATAATAGTCAAAGCAGTAGTATGTTTACGTTTAAGAGCTCCAAGTATTTCATCAGAAGTAATCTCCTGAGTCAAAGGCTTGGAGTTATCTAACTCATGCGATGTCGAAGGTTGGAGCAATCGGTTAAGTGCCAGTTCAGATAGTCAAGGACTTAAACGGTGTGATGATAGAGGTGGTGTAAAGACCGCTTGCAAATGAGATGCAAAAGCATCAGCCTTTGTTGTCCTGTACCAGAGGGTAAGTCGTACCAACTTTCTGTCCAGTCAATAGGTTAAATTGCTTCCAGTGTTTTGTAGGGTGCGTTTCCGTGTTTAGCTTGTTGCACACTTTACTCCAACTAAGTCTTCTGTGGGCAACAATGTAGTTGTGAACTGTGCGTTGCCAACGACGCGTTTGAGCTAAATATTCAAGGTTTCGTGTCCTCTCGTATTCACGAAAATACTGTCTGGATTTTCTTAGAAGTGTGAGGTACTGAGGTGGTAATATTGGTTGATACGTTTTAGCATGGAAGGTAGGGATATTGTTGTTAGCACTGTCAACAAGTGCAGTGTATATGTTATGAACGGCGTTGTTGAGATCAATTTCAGATGTTGGTGGTTCCATCTGATCCAACGCGATATTAATATCAGTTCTATACTGCTCCCAGTTAGCTTTATCGTACAAGAGGATATTTATTGTGAATGATGGAGACGATGGTTGGCGTGCATGATTGATTTGGACCTTATTGGTAGGTGGTCACTACCGATACAATCAAGAACAGTTACAGTCACTTTAGCAACTAATGAAGCTGTGCTAATAAGAACATCGGGAGTAGTTTGACTACTAGGCCTGGTGTGTCTGGGTAAATTGTATATATGTCCATGCAAACCGATCGATATATAATCAGAAAACTGAGTTTTATCTCTATGGGAGCGACTGTGAATATTCAGATATGCTAAGATTAAAAGATGACGATACTGAGAAAACAAGTATCGAAAGAATTCTAGTGGAAGTATATGTCCTGGACGGACGTAGATAGTATCCACAGTAAGAGCTAAGTTTGATAGATATATTGTCGTCACTAAGTGCTCGGGTAATGGAACATACGTTGGTACGGAGTGATGTCGATATGGAAGTTTATTGCGTATTCCAATTGCTACGCCGCCTTGTGCTCTGGCGTTGGTGCCTGGGTAATCATGCCGTACAAACTGATACCTGGGAAAGCGTATGGATTGTGGAGGTTTAAGAGCTGTCTCGTTCAATGCAAATATATCGACCTGTTCTTCTAGAAGCAGTTGTTCAAATAGTATTCGATGTTGAGTTAGAGATCGAATATTCATAAAAAGAATAGTAAGACCCATACTGAAACAGAAGGAGTGGGTTTTAAACTGCAGTATCGCGTGGTGCAATATGAAAATGAACAAAGGGACCAGAATACGTGGCATACAGATTAACTTGGAAAATAACAGAGGCTGCTGCAATAACATGGTCGAGAATAAGCTGACGTTGGAATGGAAAAATGTTTTGCAAAATAAGAGTGGTATATCGCAGGAAGTTTTCTACAGTGATAGGTGAAGCAATAGATTGTGAGAATGGGACTGAAGCATCCGTTGTACGGAGCGGAACTGTCATTTCTGGTTGATTTGGATGAGGTGCCGGCTTAGACTTGTATTTGCAACTGTAAGTAGGATGCGTTGTGCTTGAACATGTGGAACAATGTGGTTGCTTTCCCGTATTCGGGCAGTCCTTGGTTTCGTGTTGTCCTGCACAATATCCACATTTGGGAACATTTGGACATTTTGACGTGATGTGCGCATTATAAGTTTGACACTTCTCACATCTAACTGGGAGAGGTGAGGTAGTACGGGATGGCTCTACACGGTGTCGTTTTTTGAAGATGTAAGCTCCCTCTTGCAACAAGGTGTCAATAGAAGTCTGGGATGTGGTTAAGACACGAACCATGTATGTAACACCATTGTATTTTTTAATGCGAATACATTTCGTTACGTCAATGCCTTCTGCTTTAAGTTCCTCGAGAACTTCATCATCGGTTATTTCAGGCAAAACACCTTGAATAACCACAGACATCATCGGTGTGCGAGGTGGTGGTGGATTTTGCTTTACTTTGTCAGTCAGATTCGAAAGCTTGGCATTTTTACCAAATATTTCATAACTGGCTTTGTTACGGAGTGTTATGCAGAATTTTTCGTCATCTGACTTTATGATAACACCATTCGTGGTGAAAACAATTTGCTTCACACTAGCCCGTGGAAGGTACTTCATGATTTGATTAAAAATATGCCAACTATTGCTGTATTTGGAATCATAATTGGTTAATAGAAATGAATAAATCTTCGGGCGGGTAGGTGATGCAATATAGATAGGAGGTGTTACCGAAGTAGACGGTGTAGGCTCTGGCGGATGTGTGGTAAACTGCATTTCTTCCGTACGTTCAGGTGGTTTCTGTATATAAGTAGGTGAACGGGACCGAGAGCGTTTATCTACAGATTCAGCACTACTTTCAGACAAGGGTCGACCGCGCCGATTTCTGCGTGGATCCCTTCCTGTATCTTCCGAGGGGTTGCGGGTTGGAGGTACCACTATCCCCGTTAGCCGATGCATGATCCAAGAGGATCAAAGCAATGAAAACAAGAGATACGCAGAAGTAGTTGGTATATACAGATGGTGATCAGAAAAATGGAAACACCTGTAGTTGGCAACACGTCAGATGTATGGGTTGGCAGTGGTGTCAAGGCGCCCGCAGCGACGGACCGCTGGTGGTGGTGTGTTAGCTCGGTCTCCATACTATGTCAGGCGCAGTGAAACAGCAGTGTCCAGTGACTGCGCACGGAGGTAGTGTAAAATGGAAGACCTCTCAGATTTCCAAAGAGGTCAAATTGTTGGTGCCCGGTTATGTGAAGTAAGTGTGACGGCAGTGGCTACTGTGTTAGGTGTGTTGCGTGGGACAGTGTCGAAGGTGATGACGGCCTACACAACACACTGGAAATCCACATCGGGGAAGCGGAACAGTGGGCGGAAGAAAATCATGAGTGACAGGTCACGCCGGGTATAAAAGCGCATTGTCACGCAGAACCGTCGTGCCACTCCGGAGCAAGTGACGGAGGAACTCATTCAGCACCTCCCCACCCTGTTTCGACAATCACACTCCGCCGCGAATTACATGACATGAACTTACGGGGTCGTGTTGCACGGGCCAAACCGCTCATCATGGACCATAACGCTTTCGCACGCCGCAAATGGTGCCGCGACCATGCAACTTGGACCGTTGAGGACTGGAAACGTGTGATATGGTCGGATGAGTCATCCTTCATCCTATTCCCAACCACGGGCCGTGTTTGTGTGTGGAGAACGCCCAAAGAAGCTTATGATCTGAAGTGTCTCCGCCCAACTGCGAAACATGGCGGCTGCTCGGTGATGCTATGGACCGCCATATCATGGTTTTCATTGGGTCCTGTGATCACACTTAGCGGACGAATCACTGCCAACGATTATGTCGCAATTTTAAGAGACCACTTGCATCGTATGGTCCGGATGTTGTTCCCGGACAATGACGCCATCTTTCAGGATGATAATGCACCCATTCACACAGCTGGCGTTGTTGCAGCGTGGTTTGAGGAACATCGGTATGAAGTTCAACACCTCCCCTGGCCCGCCCAATCCCCAGATCTCAACATAATTGAACATCTGTGTTCCGTCTTGGAAACACGACTCCGGCGACGATTTCCACCTCCATCGTCCCTCACAGAACTGGCCGATGCCGTGCACGAGGAATGGTGTAAAATTCCACTTGCTACCATTCACAACCTCTATGCCTCCATCCCACGTCGCATCAAGGCTGTTCTGAAGGCGAAAGGTGGCCCGACACCATATTAATCTGGTAACTTGCAATTTCGTTCAGGTGTTTCCATTTTTCTGATCACCATCTGTAGGTGAAGAGCACCCCGTTGGGATAGGTGCTACAAAAGACAAAAGAGTTGGTCAGAGTATGAATGAGAACAATGACCTTCAAAATTTAAAGTAAAACCCTTCAGAAGATGAGGACCTTCTGTCTGCCTTCTAAGTAGCGTATCTGTACTGATCTCTCAAGTACGTCTGCAATACTTGATCACAGTTTAGTACAGTAACTAACTACGAGAGAAGTTAGGTTCGAAGTATAGATACCCCTCAAAATATTTAAGATTTTATTTTGTAGCAGTAGTGTTCAAATGGTTAAATGGGTTATAACGCACAGTGCGGTATTGAAATTTTAAAGGAATTTTTAAAAGTAACTTAATTGGAAGTAATTAGATTTAAAATTATATTTAAAACAATTATTATTAACACATTTCAATCAAGGCTGCACCCGGTGTTGTACTTGGAAGGAAAGAGGTATTGAGGTACTAATCATTGAATCAGTTTACAAACAATAGTTAGACAAATAAGTTTGACTATTTTGATCTGCAGCTTATTGCATGCCTATGCAACATCGTGTTTTCAAAGAAAGATACCTATTATTGATGTGGTCTCCAAAAACACGACCGGAGATTAAATTTGGTAGAGCTAGAGTGTACAGAACATCTACAGAGATGAATTTTCACAGTGTACTTTAGTACGAGATGTTGATACAGACCGACCGAGGTACGACCGAACAAAATGAAGGTATATGGGATTGTTCAAAATTAATAAATGGGAGAGGTTTCTAAGGATTGAAATTATAGATTTATATTATATATTTTAAGAAAGTAGTAATCCATGTAAAAAGTCTTTGGCAATATTTACTAGTAATATTTTCTATGACTTGGATTAAATACAGGACAAAAATTTCCTTTCTTCTGATAAGGAGTGGTGTTTCAATGGTAGAGTGCTTATCTTTAGTGCGTAGGATCCCTGACAAAAATTTCCTTTCTTCTGATAAGGAGTGGTATTTCAATGGTAGAGCGCTTATCTTTAGTGCGTAGGATCCTTGACAAAAATTTCCTTTCTTCTGATAAGGAGTGGTGTTTCAATGGTAGAGCGCTTATCTTTAGTGCGTAGGATCCCTGACAAAAATTTCCTTTCTTCTGATAAGGAGTGGTGTTTCAATGGTAGAGCGCTTATCTTTAGTGCGTAGGATCCTTGACAAAAATTTCCTTTCTTCTGATAAGGAGTGGTGTTTCAATGGTAGAGCGCTTATCTTTAGTGCGTAGGATCCCTGACAAAAATTTCCTTTCTTCTGATAAGGAGTGGTGTTTCAATGGTAGAGCGCTTATCTTTAGTGCGTAGGATCCCTGACAAAACTTTCCTTTCTTCTGATAAGCAGTGGTGTTTCAATGGTAGAGCGCTTATCTTTAGTGCGTAGGATCCCTGACAAAACTTTCCTTTCTTCTGATAAGGAGTGGGGTTACAATGGTAGAGCGCTTATCTTTAGAGCGTAGGATCCCTGACAAAACTTTCCTTTCTTCTGATAAGGAGTGGGGTTACAATGGTAGTGCGTAGGATCCTTGACAAAAATTTCCTTTCTTCTGATAAGGAGTGGTGTTTCAATGGTAGAGCGCTTATCTTTAGAGCGTAGGATCCTTGACAAAAATTTCCTTTCTTCTGATAAGGAGTGGTGTTTCAATGGTAGAGCGCTTATCTTTAGTGCGTAGGATCCCTGACAAAAATTTCCTTTCTTCTGATAAGGAGTGGTGTTTCAATGGTAGAGCGCTTATCTTTAGTGCGTAGGATCCCTGACAAAACTTTCCTTTCTTCTGATAAGGAGTGGTGTTACAATGGTAGAGCGTTTATCTTTAGTGCGTAGGATCCTTGACAAAAATTTCCTTTGTTCTGATAAGGAGTGGGGTTTTAATTGTAGAGCGCTTATCTTTAGTGCGTAGGATCCTTGACAAAAATTTGTTTCAATGGTAGAGCGCTTATCTTTAGTGCGTAGGATCCTAGACAAAAATTTCCTTTCATCTGATAAGGAGTGGTGTTTCAATGGTAGAGCGCTTATCTTTAGTGCGTGGGATCCTTGACAAAAATTTCCTTTCTTCTGATAAGGAGTGGTGTTTCAATGGTAGATCGCTTATCTTTAGAGCGTAGGATCCCTGACAAAACTTTCCTTTCTTCTGATAAGGAGTGGTGTTTCAATGGTAGAGCGCTTATCTTTAGTGCGTAGGATCCCTGACAAAACTTTCCTTTCTTCTGATAAGGAGTGGGGTTACAATGGTAGAGCGCTTATCTTTAGTGCGTAGGATCCCTGACAAAACTTTCCTTTCTTCTGATAAGGAGTGGGGTTACAATGGTAGAGCGTTTATCTTTAGTGCGTAGGATCCTTGACAAAAATTTCCTTTGTTCTGATAAGGAGTGGGGTTTTAATTGTAGAGCGCTTATCTTTAGTGCGTAGGATCCTTGACAAAAATTTCCTTTCTTCTGATAAGGAGTGGTGTTTCAATGGTAGAGCGCTTATCTTTAGTGCGTAGGATCCTAGACAAAAATTTCCTTTCATCTGATAAGGAGTGGTGTTTCAATGGTAGAGCGCTTATCTTTAGTGCGTAGGATCCTTGACAAAAATTTCCTTTCTTCTGATAAGGAGTGGTGTTTCAATGGTAGAGCGCTTATCTTTAGTGCGTAGGACCCCTGACAAAAATTTCCTTTCTTCTGATAAGGAGTGGTGTTTCAATGGTAGATCGCTTATCTTTAGTGCGTAGGATCCCTGACAAAACTTTCCTTTCTTCTGATAAGGAGTGGTGTTTCAATGGTAGAGCGCTTATCTTTAGTGCGTAGGATCCCTGACAAAACTTTCCTTTCTTCTGATAAGGAGTGGTGTTTCAATGGTAGAGCGCTTATCTTTAGTGCGTAGGATCCCTGACAAAACTTTCCTTTCTTCTGATAAGGAGTGGTGTTTCAATGGTAGAGCGCTTATCTTTAGTGCGTAGGATCCCTGACAAAACTTTCCTTTCTTCTGATAAGGAGTGGTGTTTCAATGGTAGAGCGCTTATCTTTAGTGCGTAGGATCCCTGACAAAACTTTCCTTTCTTCTGATAAGGAGTGGGGTTACAATGGTAGAGCGCTTATCTTTAGTGCGTAGGATCCCTGACAAAACTTTCCTTTCTTCTGATAAGGAGTGGGGTTACAATGGTAGAGCGCTTATCTTTAGTGCGTAGGATCCCTGACAAAACTTTCCTTTCTTCTGATAAGGAGTGGGGTTACAATGGTAGAGCGCTTATCTTTAGTGCGTAGGATCCCTGACAAAACTTTCCTTTCTTCTGATAAGGAGTGGGGTTACAATGGTAGAGCGCTTATCTTTAGTGCGTAGGATCCCTGACAAAAATTTCCTTTCTTCTGATAAGGAGTGGGGTTACAATGGTAGAGCGCTTATCTTTAGAGCGTAGGATCCTTGACAAAAATTTCCTTTCTTCTGATAAGGAGTGGTGTTTCAATGGTAGAGCGCTTATCTTTAGAGCGTAGGATCCTTGACAAAAATTTCCTTTCTTCTGATAAGGAGTGGTGTTTCAATGGTAGAGCGCTTATCTTTAGTGCGTAGGATCCTTGACAAAAATTTCCTTTCTTCTGATAAGGAGTGGTGTTTCAATGGTAGAGCGCTTATCTTTAGTGCGTAGGATCCCTGACAAAAATTTCCTTTCTTCTGATAAGGAGTGGTGTTTCAATGGTAGAGCGCTTATCTTTAGTGCGTAGGATCCTTGACAAAAATTTCCTTTCTTCTGATAATGAGTGGTGTTTCAATGGTAGAGCGCTTATCTTTAGTGCGTAGGACCCCTGACAAAAATTTCCTTTCTTCTGATAAGGAGTGGTGTTTCAATGGTAGATCGCTTATCTTTAGTGCGTAGGATCCCTGACAAAACTTTCCTTTCTTCTGATAAGGAGTGGTGTTTCAATGGTAGAGCGCTTATCTTTAGTGCGTAGGATCCCTGACAAAACTTTCCTTTCTTCTGATAAGGAGTGGTGTTTCAATGGTAGAGCGCTTATCTTTAGTGCGTAGGATCCCTGACAAAACTTTCCTTTCTTCTGATAAGGAGTGGTGTTTCAATGGTAGAGCGCTTATCTTTAGTGCGTAGGATCCCTGACAAAACTTTCCTTTCTTCTGATAAGGAGTGGTGTTTCAATGGTAGAGCGCTTATCTTTAGTGCGTAGGATCCCTGACAAAACTTTCCTTTCTTCTGATAAGGAGTGGTGTTTCAATGGTAGAGCGCTTATCTTTAGTGCGTAGGATCCCTGACAAAACTTTCCTTTCTTCTGATAAGGAGTGGGGTTACAATGGTAGAGCGCTTATCTTTAGTGCGTAGGATCCCTGACAAAACTTTCCTTTCTTCTGATAAGGAGTGGGGTTACAATGGTAGAGCGCTTATCTTTAGTGCGTAGGATCCCTGACAAAACTTTCCTTTCTTCTGATAAGGAGTGGGGTTACAATGGTAGAGCGCTTATCTTTAGTGCGTAGGATCCCTGACAAAACTTTCCTTTCTTCTGATAAGGAGTGGGGTTACAATGGTAGAGCGCTTATCTTTAGTGCGTAGGATCCCTGACAAAACTTTCCTTTCTTCTGATAAGGAGTGGGGTTACAATGGTAGAGCGCTTATCTTTAGAGCGTAGGATCCTTGACAAAAATTTCCTTTCTTCTGATAAGGAGTGGTGTTTCAATGGTAGAGCGCTTATCTTTAGTGCGTGGGATCCTTGACAAAAATTTCCTTTCTTCTGATAAGGAGTGGTGTTTCAATGGTAGATCGCTTATCTTTAGAGCGTAGGATCCCTGACAAAACTTTCCTTTCTTCTGATAAGGAGTGGTGTTTCAATGGTAGAGCGCTTATCTTTAGTGCGTAGGATCCCTGACAAAACTTTCCTTTCTTCTGATAAGGAGTGGGGTTACAATGGTAGAGCGCTTATCTTTAGTGCGTAGGATCCCTGACAAAACTTTCCTTTCTTCTGATAAGGAGTGGGGTTACAATGGTAGAGCGTTTATCTTTAGTGCGTAGGATCCTTGACAAAAATTTCCTTTGTTCTGATAAGGAGTGGGGTTTTAATTGTAGAGCGCTTATCTTTAGTGCGTAGGATCCTTGACAAAAATTTCCTTTCTTCTGATAAGGAGTGGTGTTTCAATGGTAGAGCGCTTATCTTTAGTGCGTAGGATCCTAGACAAAAATTTCCTTTCATCTGATAAGGAGTGGTGTTTCAATGGTAGAGCGCTTATCTTTAGTGCGTAGGATCCTTGACAAAAATTTCCTTTCTTCTGATAAGGAGTGGTGTTTCAATGGTAGAGCGCTTATCTTTAGTGCGTAGGACCCCTGACAAAAATTTCCTTTCTTCTGATAAGGAGTGGTGTTTCAATGGTAGATCGCTTATCTTTAGTGCGTAGGATCCCTGACAAAACTTTCCTTTCTTCTGATAAGGAGTGGTGTTTCAATGGTAGAGCGCTTATCTTTAGTGCGTAGGATCCCTGACAAAACTTTCCTTTCTTCTGATAAGGAGTGGTGTTTCAATGGTAGAGCGCTTATCTTTAGTGCGTAGGATCCCTGACAAAACTTTCCTTTCTTCTGATAAGGAGTGGTGTTTCAATGGTAGAGCGCTTATCTTTAGTGCGTAGGATCCCTGACAAAACTTTCCTTTCTTCTGATAAGGAGTGGTGTTTCAATGGTAGAGCGCTTATCTTTAGTGCGTAGGATCCCTGACAAAACTTTCCTTTCTTCTGATAAGGAGTGGGGTTACAATGGTAGAGCGCTTATCTTTAGTGCGTAGGATCCCTGACAAAACTTTCCTTTCTTCTGATAAGGAGTGGGGTTACAATGGTAGAGCGCTTATCTTTAGTGCGTAGGATCCCTGACAAAACTTTCCTTTCTTCTGATAAGGAGTGGGGTTACAATGGTAGAGCGCTTATCTTTAGTGCGTAGGATCCCTGACAAAACTTTCCTTTCTTCTGATAAGGAGTGGGGTTACAATGGTAGAGCGCTTATCTTTAGTGCGTAGGATCCCTGACAAAAATTTCCTTTCTTCTGATAAGGAGTGGGGTTACAATGGTAGAGCGCTTATCTTTAGAGCGTAGGATCCTTGACAAAAATTTCCTTTCTTCTGATAAGGAGTGGTGTTTCAATGGTAGAGCGCTTATCTTTAGAGCGTAGGATCCTTGACAAAAATTTCCTTTCTTCTGATAAGGAGTGGTGTTTCAATGGTAGAGCGCTTATCTTTAGTGCGTAGGATCCTTGACAAAAATTTCCTTTCTTCTGATAAGGAGTGGTGTTTCAATGGTAGAGCGCTTATCTTTAGTGCGTAGGATCCCTGACAAAAATTTCCTTTCTTCTGATAAGGAGTGGTGTTTCAATGGTAGAGCGCTTATCTTTAGTGCGTAGGATCCTTGACAAAAATTTCCTTTCTTCTGATAATGAGTGGTGTTTCAATGGTAGAGCGCTTATCTTTAGTGCGTAGGACCCCTGACAAAAATTTCCTTTCTTCTGATAAGGAGTGGTGTTTCAATGGTAGATCGCTTATCTTTAGTGCGTAGGATCCCTGACAAAACTTTCCTTTCTTCTGATAAGGAGTGGTGTTTCAATGGTAGAGCGCTTATCTTTAGTGCGTAGGATCCCTGACAAAACTTTCCTTTCTTCTGATAAGGAGTGGTGTTTCAATGGTAGAGCGCTTATCTTTAGTGCGTAGGATCCCTGACAAAACTTTCCTTTCTTCTGATAAGGAGTGGTGTTTCAATGGTAGAGCGCTTATCTTTAGTGCGTAGGATCCCTGACAAAACTTTCCTTTCTTCTGATAAGGAGTGGTGTTTCAATGGTAGAGCGCTTATCTTTAGTGCGTAGGATCCCTGACAAAACTTTCCTTTCTTCTGATAAGGAGTGGTGTTTCAATGGTAGAGCGCTTATCTTTAGTGCGTAGGATCCCTGACAAAACTTTCCTTTCTTCTGATAAGGAGTGGGGTTACAATGGTAGAGCGCTTATCTTTAGTGCGTAGGATCCCTGACAAAACTTTCCTTTCTTCTGATAAGGAGTGGGGTTACAATGGTAGAGCGCTTATCTTTAGTGCGTAGGATCCCTGACAAAACTTTCCTTTCTTCTGATAAGGAGTGGGGTTACAATGGTAGAGCGCTTATCTTTAGTGCGTAGGATCCCTGACAAAACTTTCCTTTCTTCTGATAAGGAGTGGGGTTACAATGGTAGAGCGCTTATCTTTAGAGCGTAGGATCCTTGACAAAAATTTCCTTTCTTCTGATAAGGAGTGGTGTTTCAATGGTAGAGCGCTTATCTTTAGAGCGTAGGATCCTTGACAAAAATTTCCTTTCTACTGATAAGGAGTGGTGTTTCAATGGTAGAGCGCTTATCTTTAGAGCGTAGGATCCTTGACAAAAATTTCCTTTCTTCTGATAAGGAGTGGTGTTTCAATGGTAGAGCGCTTATCTTTAGTGCGTAGGATCCCTGACAAAAATTTCCTTTCTTCTGATAAGGAGTGGTGTTTCAATGGTAGAGCGCTTATCTTTAGTGCGTAGGATCCTTGACAAAAATTTCCTTTCTTCTGATAAGGAGTGGTGTTTCAATGGTAGAGCGCTTATCTTTAGTGCGTAGGATCCTTGACAAAAATTTCCTTTCTTCTGATAAGGAGTGGTGTTTCAATGGTAGAGCGCTTATCTTTAGAGCGTAGGATCCTTGACAAAAATTTCCTTTCTTCTGATAAGGAGTGGTGTTTCAATGGTAGAGCGCTTATCTTTAGAGCGTAGGATCCTTGACAAAAATTTCCTTTCTTCTGATAAGGAGTGGTGTTTCAATGGTAGAGCGCTTATCTTTAGAGCGTAGGATCCTTGACAAAAATTTCCTTTCTTCTGATAAGGAGTGGTGTTTCAATGGTAGAGCGCTTATCTTTAGTGCGTAGGATCCTTGACAAAACTTTCCTTTCTTCTGATAAGGAGTGGTGTTTCAATGGTAGAGCGCTTATCTTTAGTGCGTAGGATCCCTGACAAAACTTTCCTTTCTTCTGATAAGGAGTGGTGTTTCAATGGTAGAGCGCTTATCTTTAGTGCGTAGGATCCCTGACAAAACTTTCCTTTCTTCTGATAAGGAGTGGGGTTACAATGGTAGAGCGCTTATCTTTAGTGCGTAGGATCCCTGACAAAACTTTCCTTTCTTCTGATAAGGAGTGGGGTTACAATGGTAGAGCGCTTATCTTTAGTGCGTAGGATCCCTGACAAAACTTTCCTTTCTTCTGATAAGGAGTGGGGTTACAATGGTAGAGCGCTTATCTTTAGAGCGTAGGATCCTTGACAAAAATTTCCTTTCTTCTGATAAGGAGTGGTGTTTCAATGGTAGAGCGCTTATCTTTAGAGCGTAGGATCCTTGACAAAAATTTCCTTTCTTCTGATAAGGAGTGGTGTTTCAATGGTAGAGCGCTTATCTTTAGTGCGTAGGATCCTTGACAAAAATTTCCTTTCTTCTGATAAGGAGTGGTGTTTCAATGGTAGAGCGCTTATCTTTAGTGCGTAGGATCCCTGACAAAAATTTCCTTTCTTCTGATAAGGAGTGGTGTTTCAATGGTAGAGCGCTTATCTTTAGTGCGTAGGATCCCTGACAAAAATTTCCTTTCTTCTGATAAGGAGTGGTGTTTCAATGGTAGAGCGCTTATCTTTAGTGCGTAGGATCCTTGACAAAAATTTCCTTTCTTCTGATAAGGAGTGGTGTTTCAATGGTAGAGCGCTTATCTTTAGAGCGTAGGATCCTTGACAAAAATTTCCTTTGTTCTGATAAGGAGTGGTGTTTCAATGGTAGAGCGCTTATCTTTAGAGCGTAGGATCCTTGACAAAAATTTCCTTTCTTCTGATAAGGAGTGGTGTTTCAATGGTAGAGCGCTTATCTTTAGAGCGTAGGATCCTTGACAAAAATTTCCTTTCTTCTGATAAGGAGTGGTGTTTCAATGGTAGAGCGCTTATCTTTAGAGCGTAGGATCCTTGACAAAAATTTCCTTTCTTCTGATAAGGAGTGGTGTTTCAATGGTAGAGCGCTTATCTTTAGTGCGTAGGATCCCTGACAAAAATTTCCTTTCTTCTGATAAGGAGTGGTGTTTCAATGGTAGAGCGCTTATCTTTAGAGCGTAGGATCCTTGACAAAAATTTCCTTTCTTCTGATAAGGAGTGGTGTTTCAATGGTAGAGCGCTTATCTTTAGAGCGTAGGATCCTTGACAAAAATTTCCTTTCTTCTGATAAGGAGTGGTGTTTCAATGGTAGAGCGCTTATCTTTAGAGCGTAGGATCCTTGACAAAAATTTCCTTTCTTCTGATAAGGAGTGGTGTTTCAATGGTAGAGCGCTTATCTTTAGAGCGTAGGATCCTTGACAAAAATTTCCTTTCTTCTGATAAGGAGTGGTGTTTCAATGGTAGAGCGCTTATCTTTAGAGCGTAGGATCCTTGACAAAAATTTCCTTTCTTCTGATAAGGAGTGGTGTTTCAATGGTAGAGCGCTTATCTTTAGAGCGTAGGATCCTTGACAAAAATTTCCTTTCTTCTGATAAGGAGTGGTGTTTCAATGGTAGAGCGCTTATCTTTAGAGCGTAGGATCCTTGACAAAAATTTCCTTTCTTCTGATAAGGAGTGGTGTTTCAATGGTAGAGCGCTTATCTTTAGAGCGTAGGATCCTTGACAAAAATTTCCTTTCTTCTGATAAGGAGTGGTGTTTCAATGGTAGAGCGCTTATCTTTAGAGCGTAGGATCCTTGACAAAAATTTCCTTTCTTCTGATAAGGAGTGGTGTTTCAATGGTAGAGCGCTTATCTTTAGTGCGTAAGATCCTTGACAAAAATTTCCTTTCTTCTGATAAGGAGTGGTGTTTCAATGGTAGACCGCTTATCTTTAGTGCGTAGCATCCTTGACAAAAATTTCCTTTCTTCTGATAAGGAGTGGTGTTTCAATGGTAGAGCGCTTATCTATAGTGCGTAGGATCCTTGACAAAAATTTCCTTTCTTCTGATAAGGAGTGGTGTTTCAATGGTAGAGCGCTTATCTTTAGAGCGTAGGATCCTTGACAAAAATTTCCTTTCTTCTGATAAGGAGTGGTGTTTCAATGGTAGAGCGCTTATCTTTAGAGCGTAGGATCCTTGACAAAAATTTCCTTTCTTCTGATAAGGAGTGGTGTTTCAATGGTAGAGCGCTTATCTTTAGAGCGTAGGATCCTTGACAAAAATTTCCTTTCTTCTGATAAGGAGTGGTGTTTCAATGGTAGAGCGCTTATCTTTAGTGCGTAGGATCCTTGACAAAAATTTCCTTTCTTCTGATAAGGAGTGGTGTTTCAATGGTAGAGCGCTTATCTTTAGTGCGTAGGATCCTTGACAAAAATTTCCTTTCTTCTGATAAGGAGTGGTGTTTCAATGGTAGAGCGCTTATCTTTAGAGCGTAGGATCCTTGACAAAAATTTCCTTTCTTCTGATAAGGAGTGGTGTTTCAATGGTAGAGCGCTTATCTTTAGAGCGTAGGATCCTTGACAAAAATTTCCTTTCTTCTGATAAGGAGTGGTGTTTCAATGGTAGAGCGCTTATCTTTAGTGCGTAGGATCCCTGGTTCGATTCCCGGACAAATAAGCTTGTGGTGGACCACATCGAACCTATGAAGTTTCTCGGGATACCCCCTTTCTTTCTACAATCTCATTGCACCAATTCTTTCATCATCATTCACTTACCCTAAGGGGACAGACTACTTAATATTTTTCAAAAGCTAACAATTTAATCTTTTGCCAGTTTTTCGTAAATGAAGAGAGATAATGAAATGTAACTTACCTCAGTAATCGATAATGTTATTCTACTCCCGAAAATACGAATCGGAAGAATTTTCAGTGTTGCGGTCCATAGAAATTACAGTGTGACCAGATTTTGAATTACCCAAAAATCTAGGTTAAGGCATCGACTACAAAAATAAACTGAACTGCAATTGATGACTTATCATGCTGTTTGTGTTCTTTGTTAACTACTTTTAACTAGTATTTGTATTTATTTTGTAATAAAGAGTACAAAATAAATAATTTTTAATTATCAGTAGAATTAAAATGCAAACATCATTAACCAATTTTTAATGAAGCAGTAGCATGGAATGTGCTTCCTTTGTGGCTTCAAATGAATGACCTATTGGTTGGATTCGACATCGCATATAAACGACAAACTCATATTTAACTTTAAGAAAATATTTCAAAGTGATTTCAGTAAATAAAACCTAATTGTGATGAAACATTACCCAAGTAGCAAGAACGCTTTCGGCCAATTGGCGCGTGATTGGATTTTGGCTTACTACGCTTGCCCTTTCAACGCATGCTTTCATAAAATCTTCCTTTAATTGTACTTGCAAGCGATGCTTTAGATACTTCGCATAGCGTCATAGCATCACTGGCCGTTCATTGGCTATTGACTTGACTTGTGCTGTAAAACGCTTGCGTCAAGCTTAAATGGAACACTGAATGCAAGGTTGCTCCCATGTTACTGGAATCAGCTTGCGCATGCTTGGACGCTTTCCAATCAAGCTGGATTCAAGCTTGGCTGACTTGCAATGCAAGCTTACAGCAAGCCGTTTGCAAGTTGTTTCTGCTACCTAGGTAGGAGTAATTCTTTGGAGGCTTAAGAATTAACGCTATTGCTCAAGGTCAAGATCGTTTAAGACAGTTCTTCACCAGAAGAGGCGTGGAAGAGTTGTTCCAATAGAAATCGCTACTTTCCGAGACGAGATATCACTTTTAAGAATCTTTTAGAGACAAGACAATCTCAATTTGTGTATCGTAGATAACCCCAGGAAGTAAGATTGTGAAATTCCTGTAACACAATCATAAACAAAATTGCTTCCAGTAAAATGTAGTACGTAATATAGCCATTTATCTTTCACGTTTTGCCAAATATAGACGGTAATTCGGAAATATTTGCAGAATCTTATTTTCGACAACAACAAAGGAAGAGAAAAGGAGAGAAAAAATATTTGTCTGCCATCCTTTCTTTTACTTCTTGGCTCCACAAAAGATGGAAGACAACTCACAGAAAACTTTTCTTCCTAAGAATAATATTTTCCTTAAATTCTTGCAGCTTCAGTTGCTCCAGTTTGCTTCTCTTTAATTTTTTTCTCTCTCTCTTTCTCGAAAAAACTCTCTTTTCTTTTCATTAATAGTGTTTTTATTATCTTGAAATGAGTATTTTAACAGACTGCTTATATTCTTCTACAACGCAGCGGCAAAGTAAGAGGAACGTTTTTTAAGACGAGAAAGAATTTTCGGTGTTTTCTTGTGGCTTCTTCAAGATAAAATATTTTTTTAAAAGTTGACTTTCTGTTAAAATGAGATAATTTATTTTTTCAAAAAAGGAGTTTTCTTCTATTTGTTTTTACTTTTTTTTATATTAAATTCATATGCAGACTGTATAGTACCTTAGATATTAGAGGAGATTATACGAGACGTAATCAAAAAATACGATAAATAATTTTATGAGACACAAAGTAATAAGCTTACATGGAATTTGGCTTAATCTCCTTCAAAGTACTGTTTTTGGCTAACAGTGCACTTATCCTACCATTGAATCCATGACTGGAAACATTTCTGAGAAGTTTCGTTTGGAAGGGCTTTCAGCTGCTTTGTTATAGCCCTCTCAGTGTCAGGAATGGTGTCAAAACGTTTTGGTTTTAACTTTTGGGAAGAGCCAAATGTCAAATTGTGCTATATCTGGAGAGCAGAGCGAACTGGATAGTCAGGAATATTGTTTCGGCTAAAACCTCGTGGATCAAAAGCAAGGTGTGGCAGGCGTGTTTTTGTGGTAAAGAAGGAAGCCATTTGCCCTTTTAATAGTGGGTTAAAATGCTTTTCACGGACCTATACGAGATGTTTAGTTCTTCGGAAAGCTCTCGAATAGTCATTTGCCTGTTTCAACAAATCACTTGTGCCACGTTTTGCATGTTTTCATCTGTTTTTGACCTCGAAGCACGTATAGATCGTTGCGTGTTTTCAACCGACTCCTTGACGCTTTTGAATCGCTCATATCAATTGTAAACAGTCTTCAATACCACAGCTTCATCGCCATACAGTGCCTTTGACATTTTTCGTGACCTTCTCTGGCACATTTTTGCATCAGAACAAAACTTAATGTTGGCGCGTGACCGATACACTGAACTCCTCACTCTTCTGTTTGTGGAACCCAACTAACATATCACAGCTCGCTCAAACTCGACACTGACTGTACCACAGGTTTAGGTACCGGGATTACTAGTTGAAATAGATGCAACGTCGATGCGTGGTACAGTGAAACCTTGTGTACCTAATACATATCCTGTTAATATCCTGTAATAGTACCTGTTAACATCCGAATAATTCATTATTCTTCAAATATTTGAATAATGTTTTCTTGGACTATTCGTTATTCGAATATTGGAAACAAATATTCGGTTATTCGAAAATTCGAATAATTTTAACAACACTAATACATATGGTATATCTAACATATCAGAATCACATCTAATACCTAATTTGTATCCGAAGCTCTTTTCATACGAGTTGAAATGAAAGTTACTCACCACGAATACGTTATTCTACGTGTTCTGATTAGCTGCAAAGGCAGGCGTCAAAATTAAGTAGGTGAAAGAAATGATGAAAATGAAACCTTTTAGTTTAAAGTGCCACGATTACGTCTGTTAGGGGTAAGTGAGTGATGATGGAAGAATCGGTGAAATGATACTGTGGGAAAAAACGGAAAAACACCTAGAAAACTCACAGACACGGTGTTGTCCACCTCAAACTTATTTGGACGGGGATCGAGTTAGGGACTCCATGCTCTTGAGGTAAGCGCTGTAGTGGAAGAAATTAGTGTGTGTTTCTATCTTTACATTGTATTGCATGTTAATTCACCACCCATCTTTTGTTCCCATCTTCAAATCGATTTGGATTGTAGTATTCATTTCGTGAATATACATTTCTAAAAAAAAAAAAAAAAAAAAAAAAAATGTTACTACAAAAAAAATAACTTCTTGACCAAAAAATAATGGCACTATTGAGCATAGCCACGAATAATCATGGATATGTTTAATATATTCATAATATACGCTGGCATGTGGCCAATATGGCAATATGACTAATTATCTAATACCGGTATTTCGTATGCTCGTCTTTGCCTAGCAGGACAACAGCAATGAGACCTTGCTAAGTGGCTGGAGGCATGGCGTACCACATGTGGACATACAGGTCACTTAATTCCTGCAAATCCTGTGGAGGGAGTTCATGAGCTTGGATCTGAAGTTCAATGACATCTCCAAAGTATTTAATTAGTTTACGATCGGGTGAGTTTGGTGACCATTAAAACAATTGAAATTCACCACTTTGTTCCTCGAACCACTGCAGATCAACGCTGGGCCTATGACAAGGAGCGTTGTATTGCTGAAAGATGCCATAATAAACACTTTACCATTTTATATGGTAATGGTCAGATTACCTGTATTGTAACAGAGCGGTGCTTGAGCGATTGATCGTATAAATTAAAACTCTGAATAGTGATAATTTCACAGTGTTGTTAGTCAGTGCAGAGGAGGGCGTGGATCATGGATCGGAGTTGATGACATAGGTCTTGCTGGGTCAGAGTGGATCATGGCGGGAGGTGGGTTCAAAGTGGGTGACGCTGGGTCGTGGGCTACGATGAAAGGTGGGTCAGTGTTTTATGGGTCAAGTTTTCATTGACCCAAGCCTATATGGTGGGGGCGATGATTTATTAATAGTAAATTTTGGTAATCTATTAAATCTACATAACAATCATTTCCAGTTGGCCAGTGTGTGACGTAAGAGCGGTCCTTACAAAATCTGATAAATAGCACAGAGAACGAGGAGAGAGGATAAGGCAAAATAATAGAGTAAGCAAGTGTTGGCAGTGTACAAGTAGTATGCCTGGAAAGCCATCGATTACACTATCGATTATCATTTTACCTGCCCCCTCTGATGTTTCTCAAGGTTTCATGCTAGCTCCTTCTCCTCTTTTTACGGGGAAGGGGAGCGCCAAACATTGACATCAGAGAGAATGAAGTTGGAAAATGACTGCTATTGACTGGAAATTTTCAGATTGTTTAAAAGTGTTGGTGAATCCTGGAGAAATTCTGTGTCATCTTGTTGACAACACTAAAGTTAAGTCTCGCCAACTCTAGATAAGTTTAGCATAAGATCACGTGTTAACTAGGAAAAAATGAAAACAAAAAAGCTTTAGAACTTCAAAAAACTTTTTGAATCTTTTCAGAATATGTTGAGTGACTTCATGTGCAGGCCATATTCTAGCAGCTAGGGGCGTTATTAGTTTTCGTGTGTGTCAAAGGATTTCAGAGGGAAATCCTGTCACTCTCTGGTGACTAAAATTTCATGTCTTTGTGCAGATTTTTCAGGAAACTTCCAGATGTGACGATTTCCTGTTCAGCGCTTCTGCCATACTAACCCCATTTCAACTGGCCTCTTGTGATAACCTCCTTCTTTTTCTTCTATCTGGAATCTTCTTGCGGCTTTTCATAAAAGGGGAGGGGCTATTTTCCCCTAAGCGACATTTTTCTAGTGAGAAAATCTTATTCCTCTCGAAGAAAAAATCTGTTTGGCGCTAAAGTTAAAGGGGTCTCGCTGGAGATATCTAAAAGGTGGGCGGAGAACTTGTTGGATGGAGCCTTAAGGGGGGAAAGAGGGAGTGAGACATTTCCTTTCCCCTCTCCTGTATTCCTTCCTCGCTAAAGTCCAACGCTTCTTTCCGGCTTCCGGTGGAAAGAAATGGGAACTTATGACGTCATTTCCGGGTCACGTAGGAAGATACGGTGACCTCTGGGAGTCGTTCTTTGCACCATTTCTGGCGTCGTCAACTTCGGTGCTTCAATGTCTTCAGCTTTCTCCATTTTTTTCAGTTTTTTTCTCTGTTATTTCTTTCTACTGAAAATTCTCTCTTCAGTTGCAGAAAACTTGAACACATCAAAATAAATATGTCGCTATGCACCTTATGCAGCTAAAATCTGGCTATTATTATTTTGTAAATAATCTGGTGCTTTCAAACTGTAAGAAGTACTACCTGTCCCTTTATACATGTATATTGGATGAATATTAATTAACGAGTGCAAATGACTATCTATGCAATGAGCCTGGTTTTCTAAAAGTGACATCCCTAATGTATTCTTAATGTATCCAGTGGCGGCTCTCCTGGAAGGCACATGGATTAAAATGCAAATTTTATATTTACATGGGAAGAAGGCTTCATACATCTTCTGGAAGCTGTATGCAAAATTTAGCATTGAGTAAGCTTTTTGCCCTTACCTTGTAATGGTAATGTTTAAATTTTTAAAGATCGGACCTTCCTAAAAATGTTTAAGGTTTACGTCCCACGATTATACCGGATAGGCTAAAGGAAATAGTGATGATGAGAAATGAATGAAATGCTGGAATGAAGAAAGTGGGAGGAAACTAGAGAACCTTGAGAAAACCCATGCATACGGCTTTTGTCCACCACAAAACTCACTTGGCGCAAGCTGGGATTGAACCGAGAACCTCATGTACTAGAGATGAACGCTCTAGCATTGAGCCAAAACTTCCTCAGGAACCATTACTAAATCTATTCTTCCATTTTACTTGTATATTTGCAAAGAGGATTTTGGGGAGCGCGGTGGCTCAGTGATATACCTTTCACCTCCGGTGCTTCGGGTCCCTGGTTCGATCCCTGCTCGCGCCGTGTGGACTTTGTGGTGGACAAACACCGTGCTTGTGGGTTTTGGTTCTCCCGTTTCCTCCCACTTTCTTCATTCCACCATTTTCTCTCATCATCACCGTCTCCCTTAGCCTAACCAGCATAACCGTGGGACGTAAAACTTAAAGATTTCATTTCATTTTCATTTCAAAGAGGATTTTCGGTTTACGCTGTCACAAAATGTGAAAGTTAACTGGTGAATCATTCAAGAATAGTTCAATATTGCCAAGTTTATCGATCATTCCAATCGGAAACTTCCACTGCAATGTTGAATAAGCACTCAGATCTTTTCTAAATTACTAAGATTCAACGTTACTGAAACCACACACTACCAACTCGAAAGTATCAAAGTTGATAGTCTCCTCGCATGTAGACAACCTCCTCTTGGCTGCAAAGAGACATTTGTGGATATGGAGAGGAGTACAGAATGTTTTCTATGTAGAAAGAAAACCAGATAGAAATTCCTAGAAACATTATAGGAAAAGAACACAATTAACATCCGTAATCTTCTGGCGCCCGCATGTGGTGACGTTCCGTGGCCATGAGTGGTCGCGTGCTAGTATTTTAACCACACTTGTGATTTTTGCAATTGTAACAAGTCAATATGACGAGAATAATGGGGTCAGCGCTATCTGTTGAGTTAACAGTTACCTTATAATAGTTAACTCCTTTTAATCCCGCCAATCTAACCCAGCGGGTTGGTATCAGACGGGTATTTTTCTGAGAAGGCGTTACAAATACCAGCCATGGGAGCACCTGAAGGTTAAGTAATTAAGGTCTCGTTTCATGAGTAGAAGTAACACATTTCACGAAAATCTACGACGCAACTGGGATGGGTATTTAAGAGAAAATACTTCTGCTTTGAGATTGCTGTTGATCCTGGATTGCTTCGATTTCTAGGCATATGGAGCAATGACAAGCGCTTGAAAGTAGGAGGTAGTAAATTCCGACCTAGAAAGCTAGAAAAAATGATGTTAGTAACAAAGCAACACCTAGATCGATGACAGACAAAGGGAACACAGTTCAGTTAGTTTACAAAAAATAAAATGGCATCTTTCATTGACATTCCTGTCAGGCTTAAGGAGACGAATAGCTAATGGAAGTTAATGTAATGAAAGAATTGGTGAAATGAGACTAAGGGTAAACGGAAAATCTCGGAAAAACCCACGTATACTATATTTGTCTATCACAAATTGATATGGTTTGGGATCGAACCAGGAACCTGTGTACTAGAAGTGAGCGCTCTAGCATTGGGCCACTGCACCTCTTTTAGTTATTTCAGCTTCACGTATTAATACATAGTGGACTACTTTAAGCGACTATGGCAGCTCAGTAGTAAAATATTTATCTCTAATAAGAAAACTTCTTTGTTCGATCCAGGTCACTGACGTTTCTCAGACTTAACTTGAACTTCTTTGGATCCTAAGAAGCCTAATTCGAAAATTGAAATTTTCCAAAAGTGAAATTCGAAGTTCAGCATTTCATGAACAATATATAGTACTATTATATTGGTTAGAAAAAAACACACTGAGAAAAATCCGTTATCCGGACAGCGGTATATTGTACACATATATGGAATTCATATGTTTACTACGGAAATCTGTACGCAGCATACGTTATCCATATGCTACATACGTACTGTCTGTTTCCCACTTAGATGTTATATCATGTCGCTGCAGGGTGTCTGACATCTAACAGTTTTCTGTATATTACATACTTCAGCTGTATGTTGCATACGTTTATCTATATGTGAGATCTAGACCACCTATATACAGTTTTTTCGTTCGTATGGAAAATACCTTTACTTGGAACAGTTATAAGGAAAGTACGTATAAAGCATACTTTTTCAGTTATACGTTTGATGCTGGATGTTACATAGGGTTTGTATTAAGACCAAAACTACAGGATTTACGCATGTAACCTACGTTTTTACGTACGCAAAATATAGGTTTTCTTCTGAGTGCATAATTATGTGATTTATGTTCTATAATTTACTGTTTAGCAAAATATTTTAATAAAGGTACCAATGTACAGTACTGAAGTGCATAAAATCGTTAGTCCATTTTTTTCATTCTTTTGAGTTAATTCACTTGACATCCAGTGGTCCATATGATTCGTGTATTTTGCCGGAGATTTCCCTTTTTTCTCGGTATTATCATTTTACAAATTCTTCTATCATAATCCTCACTAGCGCAAATACGTGAGGGAATGAGGGGGACATGTCCCCTCCAGTCTTGGAACTGGGGAGACTGTCCCCCCAATAATCTTATTTGAAATGTGTGTTTTTTTGGGAGGGGAGCGAAATGTGATGACTTGTGTCTGATTGCCACACAGAGTTCCTTCGTGGCTAAGCGGTTAGCGTACCCGCCTATGACGTGGGAGACCCGAGTTCGATTCACGGCGGGAGCTCATGTGATTCGGATTCCACGTTAATCAGTAGGTCCACATCTCATATAGCCTCGCTGCTGAACGGGACGTTAAACTCAAAATCAATTCAGTTCTATTCAATTCCGATTGCTACAAAGATTAAAATTTTTGTCCCCAGAATAAGCCTCAAATCTGCTCGCCCCCCAATGTTGAAGACAACTCTACTTTCCTGATCCTCCACAGCATTGGTTTTCAACTTCATAAATATTTTGAACATCGCTTTAAAAAATATATGGGAACGGTCTTACCCGTCCCTCCCCCATCTTGAAGACAGATTTGGGCCGCTGATCATCCTCTAGGATTGTTTTGTGTTTTCTGTTGTCTTCACTTCGTTATCACACGCATTAAAAATGCATTTTTTTAAAGTTCTCTTCAAATAGCCTTAAGAACGGAATTTCTTTCTTTTGTCCCGTTTCTCTTGTAAAATGTACAAACAAAAAATGGATATGTGTCTTTTTAATAATAAAACACTTCAAGCGTTTTTCTTTGGGGGAACTTTAAAAGAAAATGTTTCTTGGATTCTAGAAGTTCTAAAAAGCTATGACGGTTTGAATATTTTAGGTGAAGAATATGACAGAAAGTTAGAGGCACCAAAGATATGAAGAGTAGGAGATAACCAAGCAAGAGAAGGAGATGGATAGATATCTATTTACATTCATAGCTGAAAAGGAGGCACTCATGAAGCAGAGGCAGCCATATTAATTCTGAACGCTCTACTAAATTTCGTACCAACTCTCGCAAAGCAATTCACACATCTTGAAATGGCGTTGTATTGTCTTCTGCGTTCCAAGTGACAGCCTGGTAATTGTAGTCTATAAGGGACGCCTGATGAGGTTCCTTTGAATGGTTGCTCTTCACAATGACGTACCTCATTGCTTCGCTGTGGTTTCCGAATTTCAGATTGCAATTTTGAACCTCCTCTCCCGTTCTCTCCTCTTACTACACACACAAGTCAGAGAGAAGCAATTGTCAAATGGATTCATATGGTTTTGCTAGGGTCTGGGGGTTTAGCTTGTGTCTATACATACAGCTTGGAAATTGGCTTCTTGCTGCTTTGAAATCTTATATAAAATTTTCTCATTCTGAATTTACGTAGTTCTGTGACGCGCACTACCTTTGTGAAAACTCTCCTTCCCCTTCTTACATGAAATGGACCAAGCTGCTTGGAAGGACTGTGTTTTAAGGACAATTATCCACCTGTAGATATCCAGGAAATCTGTTGGGTGTCCATTATAAGAATTTATCATTTCAAATGCATATTGTGTAAAGACAAGTATGTAATACACATGGAATTAACGCAACGACGTATGATGTTCCACTGTACAACTTACCTGTTAACAGATCTCTACGTGAGCCTCTATGCTTGCACAAAGAACATTTACCGTTCATTTAATTTCAAGCCATGTGTTTCCAATATATTCAATACGGAAGAGTGTGTGGTATTTGTTAGATATGACGGTAACTCTCATATGAATGGGCTAACATCTGCGGAACATGGAGGCCAGAGAAGTGACTCAGGTTCGATCCCTGGTGGTGGTGGAACTTATTTTTCAGTTTTACTCCTGTCCAAATGAGACTTAATGGATCACCTAGTCTTTGTTAAGGGAAGATGGGGAGGGGGAAGGTAAAAGTAATCGGAAAGTGATCCTGATCACATCATCTTTTGTATGTGTCGAGGTCACAGAACTGTAAAGTCTTACACTAACACTCCTATATTGGTAGGCTACATTTTCGTGTTCCAAATAAAAATGAATGCTTATTTTACCATTGAAAATAAATTTTTGAAAAAAGTTATTAGAGAACATAAGAGCTAGTGTTTGAAGTAATGTCTGTTATGAATCAAGCTAAATCCTTTGGCCTACGCTTGGAAAGATTTTAGTTGGCGATTCAAAAGTTGGGAGGTAACACATCACTATTCCAATCGCCGTGGATTTCTTGATCGAAGTTCTTCACTATTTTTTTCAAGGCAGCTCCCCAACTGCACTCACAATACTAGATGAAAGCTGTACTGCCATAATGAAACAAAGAGTAATCAGCCAGTAATATGTATAGAGTAAAAACCTGTTAATTTAGTCTCTCCTCTAAAGTGGTCGCTTGATTACCTTGGTCC
This sequence comes from Thermobia domestica, assembly GCF_964235325.1. Taxonomy (NCBI): domain Eukaryota; kingdom Metazoa; phylum Arthropoda; class Insecta; order Zygentoma; family Lepismatidae; genus Thermobia; species Thermobia domestica. The sequence continues at coordinate 9,372,874 of NC_137458.1, forward strand.
CGTTCTTGTGAAGCGTGCCTCTTCCCATAAGGCCTGCCATACACTATAGGATAGATCCTAGGAAATCTCTTACGATTTTTTCTACTCAAAATCTCATCGTGTATGGCATTAGATCGCATGTCATTTCCTACGTCCTGAACGATCCTATGAGATTTCTCTGGTTTAGAGCACGCTCTATTTCGGAAAGCAAATTCATAAGAATTCGATTTAAGCGACATCAGGTGAGAGAAATTGAAAACAAATTTGTTTTCTCCCCGCCAGACGATTTGCGCACTTATTAGTGCATACGAGGAGCGTGCATTTTTATATAATACAAAGCCAACGCTCTACCACAACAGATATGCAAGGCAGAAGGCACTGGAAAACATTGCTGGCCGAGTGTGCGTTGTGAGAACTGGCACTTCTACGGAGGATGTAAAATAGGAAATATCTTTACGTGAATGACACAAAAGGACAGAATTTTCTACGAGATATGTTGTAACATTTTTAGTAAGATAAATCCTAATACATATATTTCCTAGGATTTCTATCATAGTGTATAACTGCCCTAAGACGTGAAATATTAGTCACTCTGTGAGTTGGTCACTCTATCTTGACACTTGGCCACATTGAAGCAACATTCCTACACTTTTAATATTGTAAAATTCTCTCAGTTTATGTAAGGACGAGCAATTACTGTACAAGGGAATTTGGACTTTCACTTGACCTTTTTCTACTAGCGCCACCGCCACACTAGAGTGTATACAAGGCCGACGCGTGGGCGGGGCGACAAGGGGGCGCCGGGATGGCAAATTAACAAAATTCAAGGGGTTCAGATTATGTTGGTGAATGATTTTTTTTAAAAATTGATGTTAATTCAGATACTTTCATAATGATCAGGCCACGGTTAAGTAAAAGTACCGGTAATGTAAAACGTCGTCTAGGATTATTCAACGGGACTTTCTCCAGCCCCCTATGAGAAGAGATTTTATCTTTGGAAACTGGCCGAGATCTGCTACTACTCACTTCTTATCCATATGACAGTTTGCTACGAACTGAAGAAACTTCAGCAGAATTCAGTAACATTTCCTTATTCCTATTCTGTCCAAGAAATACTCAAGTAATACCACAATAACTTTAATACTATAATTATCTGTTTATTTTGATACCACTTGATAATAACAGGTTAGCAATACAAATACAACTTTGCACATACTTTCCAATCAATAACAGAATAAATATCTTTACAGTCCTTCAATTCTATACTAACCTTAATAAAATCTTAATAATTAAGATAATAATAGAATTCAAATTTAGGCTATCCTATATTGGTTTAAACTAAAAACAGTCTTTAAAAAAGGCATTACAATGCAATTTTAAGGCTTAAATTTTTACAAAAAAGTTTCAAAGGGTGCTGCTGGACCTGTGTGTGTGTGGGGGGGGGGGTGCCTTAGAATTCTCGCCCCGGGCACTTACAACCCACACGACGGCTCACATTTTTCTCTAACTTATATATAACATCAGGACGATCACAGTGACTGTTACCAGTCTTCGGCTGGCCACCTCCACTCTCTTAAACTTGCGTGGAACTTTGTGGTCTCTAACCCCTCTGCTTGCGTGGAGCATTGGGAATCCTAAATCTACTCCAACTAGCTTGCTCGGAGCTCTGTGAAGATCCTTCACTAGGCTGCTCGGGTCTTGGGATACCATATTTTACCCAAATATTAGAGGATTTTGCATCATAGTGACTTTGTAACATGCTATTTATAGAAAAGAGGATTTTGTAATAATACTTGGTAGTGAGGGAAAACTATTTCGCACTGTAATTTATCTGGACCTATGCTTTACCTATATCTGCATAAGGAGAACTTTACAATATGAACGGATTTGCACTATTAAGTACTCCCGTTCATGTAATACATTGCAAGCCATTTAATATCCTACTTAAGGTACATGTAAAGGCTTGAATATTACCAATAGATGGCAGCAAGTGTTTCCTTTTTTTTCCAATCTATTTCGCAGCAAGTGACAATATTTAAAATAGTTCAATCAACTACAATAGGTAAATATTCAATTTTTGTTTAAGGATGAGTTGATTAAATGATTAGAGAATGTGCATGTTTCTGAAAGTTTGTTTCTTTAATTATTGTGATAACTGAAATACCAGTTCAGAAGGGATAATACGTTTCATTTTGGACGTAAAGGGGTCAATTTTGATTTAAACGGCATCGGAAGTGTCACTGTTTGTCTTAGAATTCCTAAAACTATGAATGCGGCATTGCATTGCGCACTTTGTCTTCTGTCCTCGCATATTTTATTGTTATACTGTTGTGATAATGCTGTGAAAGTATGATCTTAATTCCTCCATTTTTCTTCCTTCTGTTGCAGATATATCATGGCTGCTCCATTAGAAGTTTGCACCAAAGAGGAACAACGAGCAGTGATCCGATTCCTCTGGTCGGAGGGTGTCAAAGGGTCAGACATTCATCGCAGTCTATCATCGCAATATGGGAGAAGTGCACTATCACGTAAAACTGTGTTTTTGTGGCTCGAGAAGTTTAAAAGTGGTCGAACAAGTGTAACTCATGAAGAGGGAGCAGGACGGCCATCAACCTCCACTACAGATGACAACATTCAGCAAGCTCGAGAGATGGTTCTGGCGAATAGGCGAACCACAATCGGTGAGGTAGCAGCTGCTTTGAACATCAGTCATGATTCTGCCCATCAAGTCATCCATGACGAGCTCGGTTTCATAGTCTGTGCACGGTGGGTACCAAGAAAGCTTACTCCAGAACACAAGCTCACTCGTGTTAGGGTCTGTCAACGCTTACTCACTCGCTTCAACAACGAAGGTGACTGCATTTTTAAGCAGAAATGTCATCAGCGATGAAACATGGGTTCATCACTATGAGCCAGAATCAAAGCGCCAGAGTATGCAGTGGAAACACCCTGAATCTCCGACGAAAAAAAAAATCAAGATGAGCCATGGAAAAGGGAAAGACAATCAACAGTGCCAGTTATAGTGAAAAGTTGGAAAAGAACCTGAAGCCGGCAATTCGCAACAAACGCCGAGGTTTGTTGTCGAAGAAAGTTTTGTTGTTGCATGACAATGCACGACCACACACGGCTCATCACACTATTGAAACCATCAACAAGATTAAATTTGAGTTATTGGAAGACCCTCCCCACACCCTCCATCTGACTTTCATTTGTTTGGGCCACTCGAGGATGCTTTGCGTGGTCGCCGATTTGCGTGAGATTTAGACGTGCAAAACGCGGCGCAAAAGTGCCTTGACGACCAACGTCAGCTCGTTCACCGCTGGGTCAAGTGCATTGATAAGGAGGGAGATTACGTTAAAAAATTATGTACATCGTATAACCCTAGCTTCATGTAAATAAACTGTAGAATGAAAAGTGTAGATAATTTTTGACTTGCCCTCGTATATACATTAGGGCTGAATTTGGATTTAAACTGCATCGGAAGTGTCACTGTCAGTAACAGTAGATATCCCCGCGGATAGATGGCCGAGTCAGCAAAAAATTATCTTGTTTTCCTAGAAATCGATACCATTTCCTGGAATTGGGAGGCAAGTTTCGACAAGCCTTTAGTTGCTATGTTCATAGCCTTTTACGGGTAGTACAGAAGCGCGTGGGAAAATTTTGGTTTATTTGAATCCCCGTTACCCCCTACTCCTCCTGGAAAGCCAAAGAGCATAAGCGATTTAGCCCCTTGATCCTATTCCCACGAGATGACTGTAGAATATGAACTGAAAACATGATATTCAAATGATCGAAGCTTCTCAGCAGATTGTATGAAATTGGTCTTAGTTGATAAGGTAAATATTATATGTCATGATTTTTTTTTTTAAAAGCGTGAGATGAGACACACTATATGAGTCTCATAACGAAACACATACTCATGCAAAATCGTGTTGATTAGCCCCTTGGCCCTATTCCCACAAAGTGTCTGTAGAAGCCGTGATAGTCAAATGCTCAAAGCCTCTCACGAAATTGGCTTAGTTGCTAAGGTAAATATTGTATTTCACAATTTTTAAAGACGTGAGACATGAAACCAGATATAAGTCTCATAACGAAACACATACCTATACACTCCTTTCCCCAGACCTCCTGCGAATGGATTCCAATGATTGAGCAAATTCTAATAATGGAAACTTCTCATAGCATATCATATTGTTTAAAATGTAGGGTGTGAAGTGTGTTATATGAATATTCACATGCCGATGTCTGCTATGACAAGTAAATCGATATCACTTCCTGTTTAGTTGTTATGTTCATAGCCTTTGAGAACATCATGTTGCTAGAAACAAGATGAAACATGCCTTTTAGGGTTACCATCAGCTATAGGTTCATGAAAAAACACGCCTTTTCTAGTCGTCTTGTATTGGTTAGCTAATTTGAATTCCCAAGCCCCCGCCCCCCTTCCGCAAAGACTCTTGAACGTCTACCGGATCTTCATCAGAGTCCTTTCAGTTACCACGATTGAAACCTGCCAATTGATTGTGTTTTCAGCTTAAACTGTAGTGAGTGTTTTGTGCTTTAAGTTCTTACGAATAAATCCTATCAATTGATTGTGTTTTCAACCTAAAACTGAAGTGTATGTGTGTTTTGTGATACCGCTCGTTCTTATTAAAATAGGTAAGTAAAATATATATGTTCTTTCTTCATTTAGTTATAAAGGCAGTTGAAAGAACAAGTGTATTTATTCAAAGTTCCGTTTTTAAAAAAAAAACACACAGACACATATGTGAATGTCTGTTTTGTTAGTCTCTTTCTTCCTCTGTTTTGTTAGTACATTGAACTACATCTTAAAATGGTTTAGTTTCAAGAGCAACAGATAAGATGCCGTTGTCAAATGTTTTGATGATACGTACTACAACGAGATAACAAGACTGCCCTAGTTAAAACAGATAAGTGAACTTCTATGAGGCTTCTAAGAAAAATGATAAGATGGAATTCTTGAATGTTTTCTGGCTCGCATTGCAATTGACGCAAGAAGTGTCTGCAGACTTGGTATTTTAATTTTGATAATATGATGTATACGTCTGTCTTTCTGTCTGTAAATGAAATCTTTTAAACAATGAAGAGTTTTACGTCCAACAATAAAGCCAACAAGGTCTGTCTGTCTTTCTATGTCGGCTATGCTAATGGAGGCGATGGTGATGAGTTGAGTTGATTTTAGTTCAGCGTCCCTTTCAACAGCAAGGCTATATGAGACGTGGACCTACTGATTATCGTGGAATCTGAACCACTAAGTTTTACGTCTTACAGTTATGTCGGCTATGCTAATGCAGGAGGTGATGATGAGTTGATGAGTTGAGTTGATTTTAGTTTAGCGCCCCTTTCAGCAGCGAGGCTATATGAGACGTGGACCTACTGATTAACGTGGAATCCGAATCACATGAGCTCCAGCCGGGACGATGGTAATGAGAAATGAATGAATGAAATGTTGCATTAAATTCACGTACACGGTGTTTGTCCACAGAGTTTTACGTCCTACGGTTACGTCTACTAGGCTAATGAAGGAGACGTGATAATGAAAAAATGAATGAAATGATGTAATGAAGAAAGTGGAAGGAAACTGGTGAACTCCGAAGGGAAATCCACGCATACGATGTTTGTTCACCACAAAGTTCATAGGGCACGAACTGGGATCGAATCAGGGACCCAAGCACTTGAGGTGAACGCTCTACCACTGAGCCACCGTGCCCTCTGGAACGTAAAAATGAAATTATAAGTCGGTTTTCCGGGGACAGTCAATAGCATCTTTTCGTTAAGTTGTAAAGGAAGCAGGGAATTTGTGGTCGCTAAAATTAATGACAAGTATATAGAAAAAAAAAAGACATGTGATTTGAACACGGTCCCTCATGCACCAGAGGTAAACACTCTACCACTGAGGCACTGAAGTTAATTTCATAATTTTCTAATGTTAATAAGAGTGAAATCTAACGTTAAATACACATACATAAGTCAACGAACTGAGAGAGAGTTTCTGTATCTGCAATGTCTACTTGCAAAGAGCAGAAAAATAAGATAACAGAACATGTTTTGTATTTCAATGTTATTCTCCAGCTGTCGCGTCAACATTATCTTAGGTCATGGTTTCAGACAACACGAAGCGAAAATATGTATGTGTGTGTGTATGTGTTTTAGGTAATATTAAAACAGTATTTGAGATCTAATACTTGACAAAACTAGTGTTGCTTATACATCTCGGATGTCGTTACCTATGTACACATGATGTTGATTGATTTTTGAGTTTAACGTTCCGTTCATCAGCGAGGCTATATGCACCACAAAGTTCACACGGCAAGAGTTAGGATCGAACCAGGGACCCCAATCACAGAAGGTGAACGCTTTACCACTAATCCACAGCACCCCACGATTTCAACATGGGGGCACAAATCTTCAAGTTAAAACAATTGTCTATTCTCAAATAAGAGAACATTTCTCCATTTCTTTAAGTTGATCTAGGAAGTTGAACTTTATACAGTTTTCTCCATATTATAGTCTAAGCTGTATGTGATATTACTTTAAAAGGACGAAAGTAGTTAAAATATTCCCTATTATTATCATCAATTTCTTTTAAAATGCTCAGAACCCCCCGTCATAGAATTCGTATACTAGCTATGTACACAGGCGTACATCAAGAAATTTTTTGTTGGGAGAGGTCCAAGCTTTGGGCGACGGGGCTCAAACACTACAAGCCTCTGTGTAGTATTGAACGCGTATTATTTTGCACTCGAAAAGACAATAAGTACTTGTAAAATACTTTCATCTATATTTTCATAGCGTCCCTTTCAGCAGCGAGGCTATATGAGACGTGGACACTAAATCACCAAGACCCCCTATCGCATCACAAGTGAACGCTTTACCAATGATTCACCGAGTCCCCTAGTACTTGTAAAAATTCTTTCATCTATATTGTCATAGCGTCCCTTTCAGCATCGAGGCTATATGAGACGTGGACACTAAATCACCAAGGTCCCCTATCGCATCACAAGTGAACGCTTTACCATTGATTCACCGAGTCCCCTTAGATCAAAGTACAGTACTCATGTAATAATATTATCTAACATAAAGTTTACTTGTCGAGGGGCTCCCTGGGGGTAATATTCATACACGTAAAATATTTTAAAATAAACAATATTAGTACCGATTCCATAGTTTTCGAAGGTGCTGTATTCAATAAAGACACTTTGAAAATAGTAACATGCCATCTAACGGATAAAAAAAGTGGTGAGCTCACGGGGTCTCCCTGGGGGGTAATATTCATACATGTAAAATAATTTAAAATAAACAATATTAGTACCGATTCCATAGTTTTCGAAGATGTTGTATTCAATAAAGACACTTTGAAATCAGTAACGTGACATCTAAGGGGTAAAAAGTGTTGAGCTCCCGGGGGTGATATTCATACATGTAAAATAAACAACATTAGTATCGATTCTATAGTTTTCGAAGGTGTTGTATTCAATAAAGACACTTTGAAATCAGTAACATGACATCTAAGGGGTAAAAAGTTGTGGGCTCCCGGGGGGTGGTATTCTTACACGTAAAAAATAATATAAAATAAACAATATTAGTATCGATTCCATAGTTTTCCTAGTGTTGATCCCATATCGTGACAGGATTCCAATCTGTGACTTCCCGTGCACTAAAGATGAACGCTGTATCACGTAAGAAAAAGAGATGAAATCTTTTAGTTTAAAATGTCTTCCCTCCCTCATTCACACGTTAAGGGTAGCATATGAATAAGACAAGTAAGACACATGTAGGAACGGTTTTCCGGGGAAAGTCAATAGCATCTTTTCGTTAAGTTGTAAAGAAGATAGCATTGAATTTGTGGTCGCTAAAATTAATGACAGTATAAAAGAAAGACGTGTAGAGAGGAGTAGGAGGAAATACGGATTTCGCGTTCACTAAAATTAACGATAAAATTCTAAAACAGAATAAGTATAAAAGGCCGTGTAATCTACATATCTTCATTAGTCAATACAATTGAAAGAGATTGTGAGCATACATTTGTTTCACTCCTCATCCCATGGAATAGGAAGAAAAGTTAAAAATATTTAAAAGGTATGATGAGAGATTATTTCATTGACATCATAAAGTTCTGTCTTATATAGTATATATTTATATATCTAATATATATTGATTTATAAGTAACAAAATTCATTTCTTTTTTATTTTAGGTTGCATACAAATAAAGACAAGTGTAATCCTTTTCCCTATTCCCGTTGATATTATTATTATTATTCCTTTTTAATTACTTATATATCACATTTTACTTACTCGTATATTCTTTTAAACGCTTATATATCCTTTCAAAATATTTATATACATATATATATATATTCCATTTAAATAAGATTTATATATCCTATTATATATATCATATTCATATACCGTTTACACATATTGCATTACGTATATATACATCTGAGGAAGAAAAATGGCAAAAGAGAGTACGCAAGATTTACTGAAGGAGATTACGGTCTTCATTAATGACAATGAAGAAGAAGAAGAAGAGGTAGTGGGCGTAAATAACGAAACGCAAGTTCTTTTAAGTGAAATAAATGCCATAATCGGGATAGAAGAAGAAGAAGAAGAAGAAGAAGAAGAAGAAGAAATGGAAATAGATCATCATGAAAAAATGCAAGAAGAAGAAGACGGAGAAGAACAAATGAAAATAGAAGAAAGAATAGAAGAAGCAGCAACAGAAGAAGAAGAAGAAGAAAGAGAAACTATTGAAATTCAAATTCCAGTAGAAAAAGAAGAATATGATGAAGAAGAACTATTACAAATATTGAACAGTACTAGCAATAGAACGATAACAGAAGAAGCATCAGGCCGTATTAAAGAAATTATAAAGTGGTTACAAGAAGGAACAGAAGAAGACGTCGAAGAAAGGAGAAATGAAGAAGAGCTGCTAAATCTCACGTTTTCCCAAATAATAGGAGAGGATTACAATAAGGAAGAGATGAAGATAGAAGAAGAAGATGATAAGTTTTACACGAATGAACTAGAAAATTGGATTAACAATTTGTTTCCCGATCCCAGAAAAGAAGAAGAAGAAGTAATATATCCCTCAATTATGGAAATATTAGCAGAGGCTAGTACAGAACACGAAGAAATGGAAGTCGATTTAGACGACATAGAAAAAAGAATGGACGAATTGCTAGTCGTATTTCAAGCACAAAGAAATTCAAATATACAAGTAGGATTCGGAAATAACAACCGTAATGATGGACACAATAGATTTCATATAATAGAAGAACGAAGAAGACAATACAGAAGATACAATATGGAGGGTAGAATGTTACGATTCCGTCTAGCCCCCGTGCGTGCAGATGAAAACCCTTTTACGGCAATTGAAGCAAGTCTACGGGCACTAATAGATTATTTACTACGTAATGTGGACCAGCATGATTACGTAGGAATAACAATCGCAAATGAGAGAGAAGGACACCGCCCTTTTTGGTTATCATTCAGAGAAGCAAGAAATCTCTCAGCAGAAGTTCTATGGACAAGCTATGAGAAAGTACTGCAAAGTAATGCGGCTTTTCTTATAAATGAAGATTGCATCGTGAATTTTCATCATGTACGTATGCCAAGAGGACAAGGTCCTTTGAAACAACATGTTATGAATACTGAAGAATATGTAAAGGCAAAACGTGGTATTATCACAATTAAAAATAAAGGCACAAGATGTTTAGCACATGCAATCGTCGTTGCCATGGGACTGAAAAAATACAAGGCAAGAAATCAAACTGAATATAATAGATATGTAAAAAATCAAAGTAAATATATCATAGAAAAAGAAGCAGAAGAACTGTGTGAAGCTGCCGATGTAGATCTTAGTCATGGTGGTGGAATTCCTGAAATTCGTAAATTTCAGGAATATTTAAAGGATTATAAAATTACAGTGTATAGGGGCTTTTCAGGAAGTGATGTCATGTTTGAAGCACCACCAAGTGATAACGAGAGAACTGCTTTAAATTTACTGTTTATAGATAATCACTTCAACGTCATTGAAAGCTTGACATCATGTTTTAGCTGTAAATTTTATTGCGAAAGTTGTCATAAGAAATATGAAAAAAAGCATGAACATTTGAAACATTGTACAGCTGTATGTTTTCGTTGTCATCAGAAGCCTCCATGTGATTTTAAAGAAACCCATATTACTTGCAATGATTGTAATCGAGAATTTTATGGCCAGTCATGCTATGACTATCACAAGTCAGCGCCGTATCAAAATGGAAAGCCTTTATGTTCCATTGTGAAATGTTGTGCCCAGTGTTTGAAAATTTATGTAATGAAAGAAAAACGTTCTCACGTATGTGGAGAAACTTATTGCAATGTTTGCTATGCTATTGTACCACCCAATCATGAATGTTACATGAAAGTGAATGAAAGAAGAAAATCGAAAAAAGCCAATGAAAAAATCATCATGGAGAAGAAATCTATGATTCTGTTTTATGATATTGAATGCACACAAGATACGAAAATAGAAGACGAGGACGCAAACATATATGAACATATACCTAATGTCTTGGTTAGTCAACATGTATGCTACCAATGTTATGAAGATAACAACATCAAGAATGATTGTGTCATTTGTGGAAAGCGAGAAAATATTTTTGACGGAGAAAATGTAATAGAAGATTTTCTAAAACATCTTCAACAACGTCGACCAAACATTAAATCAGTAATCTGTGTTGCCCATAATTCAAAGGGATATGACGCACATTTCATCATTAAGACCATGGTTGAGAAGATGAATTGGACTCCAGAAGTAATCATGAATGGAGCAAAAATTCTCTCTCTTAAAATAGAAAACGTAACCTTCATCGATTCACTAAGCTTTCTTCCTATGCCCTTAAGTAAATTAAGTGGTGCATTTGGGCTTCAATCGTGCAAAGGATATTTCCCACACTTCTTTAATCGACGTGAGAACCAAACCTATGAAGGGCCGCTTCCAGACATTAAATATTATGGAGCAGATACTATGAAAGTAGACGAAAGACGCAAGTTTCTCGAATGGTATACCGAACATCAAAACGACACCTTTAAAATGAAAGAAGAACTCATCAAGTATTGTGTACAGGATGTCGAAGTATTACGTCAAGCCTGTATTTCCTTTATGAATACATTTGAATCTGAAACTAATGTTAATCCCCTACTTGAATGTATTACAATTGCCAGTGCATGTAATTTGGTATATCGTAGAAATTTCTTAAAGGAAAATACAATTGGTATCATACCAAAGAACGGATATCGATGGAGAGATGTACAATCAATTGAAGCAGTACAATGGATAGCTTGGGAAGAAAAAACCAGAAACATCCAAATTACGAATGCTGCACGTAGTAAGGAAAAACGAATAGCATCAATGAAAGTAGATGGTGTATGGACAGAACCCAATACAGGAAAAATTCACGTGTGGGAGTATGAGGGATGCTGGACGCATGGTTGTATCAAGTGTTACCCTAACGACAGAGATAAACCCATCTATAACAATGCTACAGATACCATGGAATTTCGATATGAAGCAACAAAGAAGAAAATCCAAAAATTAAAAGATTTTGGCTGTGAAGTGCATGAAATATGGGGTTGTGAATTTAAAAAACAATTGGCAGGAAATGAAGAGATGAAGAAGTATGTTAGTAATCATCCGTATACAAAGAAATCACCATTAAATCCTCGTGACGCTTTTTATGGAGGACGTGTGAATGCCATACGTCTGTATCATAAAGCACAAGAATCTGAAGGAGAGACCATAAAATACAAAGATGTTATTTCATTGTACCCATTTATCTCTAAGACTAAGAAGTTTCCAATTCGTCATCCTACTATCTACCTGCCTGGAGATTCAAATATTCCCACCATTGAAGAAGTAGAAGGATTAGTTAAGCTCAGTATTTTGCCTCCAAAACAACTGTTTCATCCTGTCCTCCCTTATAAATCAAATGATAGATTGATGTTTCCACTCTGCCGTACATGTTGTGATGAATTAATCCAAGCACCTTGTAATCACAACGATGAAGACCGAGTGCTACATGGAACATGGGTAGCAGATGAAGTAAGAAAGGCATTAGAAAAAGGATATAAAATAATAGATATTCATGAAATATGGGCATATGACGTTGTTCAATATGATGAAAAAACAAAAAGTGGTGGCTTATTTGCAGAATACATAAACACCTTCCTGAAAGCAAAAACAGAAGCTAGTGGATGGCCATCATGGTGTGAAACAGATGAATTAAAGAAGAAGTACATTCAGCAATTTTATGAAAAGGAAGGAATACGTCTAGATGAGAACAAAATTAAACATAATCCAGCACTTAGAAGTTTAGCTAAATTAATGCTAAATTCATTTTGGGGAAAATTTGGTCAACGTGAGAACATGGGTCATGTCAGCATTATTAATGAACCCAAGGATTTATATGAGAAATTATCATCTCATGATATAGATGTTCATCAAATATTTCCAGTAAATGATGACATGTTATATGTATATTGGCAATACACCGATGACGTTCCTGTTTCATTACCAACAGTAAATGTTGTCATAGCCGCATACACAACAGCACAAGCAAGATTAGAATTGTACAAATATTTAGATCAACTACAAGAAAGAGTATTATATTTTGATACTGATTCCGTCATTTATACGCAAAAACCTGATGAAAGTACAATTCCAACTGGTGACTTTTTAGGCGATTTAACAAATGAAGTCCTCGAATATGGTAAAGAAGCCTATATTTCAGAATATGTATCGGCGGGCCCGAAGAATTACAGCTTACGTATTTTTGATCCCAGTACGAAGAAGGAGTTTCAAGTATGCAAGATACGGGGCTTTTCATTAAACTATGAATCTTCAAAACACCTAAATTTTGATGTAATGAAGAAAATGATAGTAGATAGTGAAGAGGATGCAGAAGAAGAGGAAGAATCTCGTCCCATGGAAGTCAAAATTACCAATGAGAAAAAAATTTGCCGCAGGAAAGACCATACTATCGTCAGCATGCCCGAAACAAAAATTTATAAGATAAATTATATTAAACGACGTAGAATTCCAAATTCATATGATACTCTTCCATATGGCTACACTACTTCCAACAAAAGAAGAAGAGAAATGTAATAAGGCCCTTTATAAATATACGTATAAGGAAAGAATGATCATACTCTTTAACATGGACACGACGTGGAAACATCCCTTTTCATGTATTGTTGCCGGACCAAGTGGATGTGGAAAAACTTCCTTTGTAATACGATTCCTGTCCAATTTACCACGTATGGTTAATACATCGTTTCGTCATATTTATTGGTACTATGCAGAATGGCAAAATGCATACAGAGAAATTTCGACAAAAGTACAATTTATTGAAGGATTACCTCGAACAAAAGACTTTTTACCTGAAACTGGACCACATCTTATTATTATTGATGATCAAATGTGTGAAGTGAACCGCAATATAGTTGATTTCTTTACAAAGGGTTCTCATCATAGAAATCTTAGTGTACTATTTATTACACAAAACATATTTCATCAGGGAAAAGGAAGCAGAGATATGAGTTTGAATTGTTCTTATCTCGTATTATTTAAAAATCCAAGAGATAAATCACAAATTAAACATTTGAGTTATCAATTAACTCCTGAGAATCCAAAATTTCTTCAAGAAAGTTTCAACGACGCAACAAAGTTACCATATGGATATTTCTTTATTGATTTAAAACAGGATACGCCAGATGAACTTCGTTTTCAAACAAATATCTTTCCTGATGATATTTATCATTACGTTTATGTTCCATCGAAATAGAAGAAGAAGATGTGTTTATAATGTTTGTTTTAAACTGTGTTTCTTCATTCTGACAATATGTCTCCAAGAGTAAAACACGGAGATCTTCTTCGTACGCTGAGCAAAGCAAATCCTAAATTACGTAAAGCTATACTGGCCAATGCAGACTCTTCAGTGATTCGAAGTATTTGTGAATGTTGTTATAATGTATTAAAAGGGAATGTACCTCTTACAAAGACACAGAAAGCAAGATTAAAGCGATACAAGAGGACGCTTCGATATCTTGTGAAGAAAGGAAACTCCATCCAAAAGAAGAAGAAGCATTTATTAGTGCAGCAGCAGGGTGGATTCCTACCGGCATTATTAGCTCCTATTTTAACTGGTGCATTATCAAGTTTACTATTCCGTTAGTACAATGGAACACGCAAAGAAGATGATTTTAGTTCCACCTGAAGTTCTGAATCGTATACAAACACCAGCATCATCATCATCATCAGCCCTGGAGAAACGTGAATCTAATTTGGATCAAGAAATGCAAGAGATTTTACAGTTATCATCGCTTAGAGATGAAGAAAAGTGGAATCAGTATAACAATATTCTTCAAAAATATTTACATTTAATACGAAAACAAGAAGAACCTGTGACACTTTCAATTACGTCAACTAAATCAGAGAAGCCTGAAGTAGAAGAAGAAATATTATTATCTATACCCAAAATGTTTCGTAAAAGAGCTGAATTACTACTACATAGAATGAAACATGATGATAATATCACGTGGGATAATAAAGGAACTGTTTACATCAGAGGTGATAAACTAGAAGGATCTCACATTGTAGATTTAATTTCTGATGTGTCGCGACCCCGGAAACACACAAATCCACCGGGATGGGAGAAATTTTGTAATTATTTATCTTCTAATAACACACCTCAAGAACTTATTGGAAATCCAAAACGTTTGTCATATATTTTACGACGAACTAAAGCATCACCAACAGCATCATCGTCAAGGGAAAAAGTACCTCTGAAATCGTTTCCAGAAGACGACGAAGAAGCAGAAGAAGAAGAAGAAGAAGAAAAGGAAAAAGTAATATCTCCTATAAGGAAAAGGAAACGTGCCTGTAAACGTCCAGTATGGTCAAGGTGGAAACCGTAAACAAACAGTTAAGCAAGATTTACTACAACCCTTCACATCCTGCCTCGTTTTCAACTGATAAAAAATTGTGGATAGCTACAAAGAAGAAAATTCCTATACATTGTATAAGAAGATGGTTACTGCAACAAACAACATATACGTTACACAAACCTGTACGTCGTCGTTTTAAAAGAGATTTCTATGTAGTGAATAACATTGATGATGAGTGGGAAAGTGATATTAATGATCTTCAATCTCTTCATAAATTTAATGATGGATATCGTTATATTCTTACAGTGATAGATGTGTTCAGTCGATATGCATGGGCTGTGCCATTAAAATCTAAAAGTACAAATGATGTCTTAAAAGCATTGAAGCTTGTGTTCAAAGACAGAAAACCAATTACATTTCGAACAGATAAAGGAAGTGAGTTTACTAATAAAACAATACAGAAGTACTTAGAGGACAACAAAATAAAACATATTACAACTAAAAATCCTGATATAAAAGCTAGTATTGTAGAACGTTTTAACAGAACTCTAAAAGAAAAAATGTGGAAGTATTTTACAAAGTATCAAACGTATAATTATTTAAATGTATTACCTCTTCTTGTGAAATCATACAATGAAGGTTTTCATTCAAGCATAAAGATGTCACCTGCAAATGTTTCTCAAAATAACCTATTACAAGTATGGCATAATCAATATGATAATAAAATAAAGAAGAAGAAGAAGAAGAATCCAAATTTCTCAAAATATCTTAAGATTGGTGATACAGTACGAATTAGTAAAACTAAACGTACATTTGATAAAGGATATATGCAAAATTGGACTTGGGAAATATTTAAAGTGAAGAAGATAATACCAAGAGATCCACCTGTTTATGAAATTGAAGATTTAAACAAGGAACCACTGGATGGATTATTTTACAGAGAGGAATTACAACCTGTGACGTTATCAAAGACATTTTACATAGATAAAATCATACGTACAAGAAGAAAAGACAGCAGAAAAGAATATCTTGTTCATTGGAAAGGATATCCTTCTTCTTTCGATTCCTGGATACCTGCATCATCCGTAAAGAAGATCGAGAAGTACAATGGAACCTGATGGAGATTTTTACGTTACGCTTCCCAGTAATAGTTCTATGGAATATTTTCCTGACAACACCTTAACATCATACACTACGAAACTTCATCAAAGAATGGAATTCCATGAAAAGTGGGAAGTGGCTATTGTTGAAATTCATTATCCTCATTCAATATTAAATATTAATGACGAAAATAATAAAATTTTTTACAAACCTGCAAAAAGTGATGAATGGAAATTTATAACTATTCCTGTACGTTATTACACTGATATATCAGAACTGATAAAGATAATAAATACGTACAACAGATTCACAAATTTACATATTTCTTATACTCGTGAGAGTAATACCTGTTTTATACGACGTCTTCATAAAGACATAGATGTAGACGTTGCATTATCACCAAGTCTTAGTGCGATGTTGGGGTTTGATCCAAGCGTTGATTTAAAGGATATGCAACAAGGCCAAAGCATTCCAAATTTACGTTTAGGACTTCCATCTACAATGTATGTGTATTGTGATATAATTCAATCTGTATTTGTTGGAGATACAGTAGCACCATTATTACGTATCATAAATATGAATCCTGTGAATCATACATTTGGAAGTAGTGTTATAGAAATTTTTAATCCTCCACATTATGTGCCTATAGAGAAGATGCATTTTGAACACATCAAAATAGATATAAGAGATAGTACAGGCTCTCCACTGGCATTCACTTTCGGAACTGTATGCGTTAAACTACATTTTCGACCAGTGCGTCAACATCGACAAATATGAATAATCCATATTTACAATATTATCAAAAACAAGCTCTTTCTGGAACTGGAAACGTTTATGTTGGCTCCCCTTATCAAGTTGGACATGGTATTGGAAGTTTCCTTGGAGGATTATTTCGTTCTGTCATGCCATTAGTAAAACAAGGAGCTAAAACAGTAGGAAAGGAATTATTAAAATCTGGAGCAAACGTTATTACTGATGTCATCATCGACAATCAACCTATTAACGAATCCTTTCATCAACGAATGGGTGAAGCGAGATCCGTCTTGCAAGACAAAGCAAAAAATAAACTGAAATCTATGCTAGGATCTGGATATCAACGAAGGAAAAGAAGAATTACACATCATTCCATCTTTAACCCTTCACCATTACACATCATCAAGCGCAAGAAGAAGAAGGGCAAGAGGAAACGTACACAGAAAACAAAGAAAAATCAGTCTTATAAGAAGAGGAAGTTATCACACGATATCTTTGATTAAATCATCACCATTATGGCTTTCTTACATCATCAATCCTGCGAGTGTGTAAAAAGTGAACTAGATATTTTTTCTACAAAACCAACGCAAACCAGTATATTGGATAATCATGTTGTTACATACAAACCAATAAGTTCACTAGCTGATAATGCTCCTATAGAGTTTGTCATCCCAGGAACAAGTGATGAATACATAGATCTACCACATACTCTTCTTTACATCGAAGCTCAAATCGTTAAGCCTGATGGATCAGCATTTGGTGAAAGTGATAAAGCTGTGGCTCCTATTAATGACTTTTTAAATTCTATGTTCAGTGAAGTGGAAGTGTATTTAAATAACAAACTGATTTCATTTCCATCTCATAATCATCCATATCGATCATACATTGAAAAACTGTTAAATTATGATGATTCTGCTAAAAATACTCATCTTCAATGTGCATTCTGGTTTCAAGATACTGCTGGACATATGGATGCAACATCTAGTGGTAATAAAGGATTTCAACAACGTTATGAATTAACAAAAAAAAGTGCAAAATTCGACATGCTTGGACATCTTCATTGTGATATTTTTAATCAAGATAAATTTTTAATCCAAGGAGTAGAATTACGTCTCAAGTTAATTCCTGCAAAGCCAAACTTTTGTCTCATCGCTAGTGATGCGTCTGTTGAGGCTAAAGTGAACATTTTAGACGCTGCTTTACATATTAAAAAGATTAATGTTAGTCCTACAATAAAACTAGCACATAACAAGCTTCTACAATCAACAACAGCCAAATATCCTCTCACAAGAGTGCAAATGAAGTCATTCGTCATTCCAAAGGATCTTCAATCAAAAACAATTGATAATTTATTTATGGGGGTATTACCAACTCGAGTGATTGTGGCGTTTACACAAAATGATGCCTATACAGGAACAATAACTTCAAATCCATTTCATTTCAAACATTTTGACATCAATTTCTTCTCTCTATACATTGATGGAAAACCTGTACCTTCAAAACCATTACAACCAATTTTCGAAAACAACCTCTATGTTTCCTCATATCATACCTTATTCTGTGGATCAGGCATTCACTTTTCCAATCATGGCAACAATATTCCTCGCCTTGACTTTCCTCAAGGATACACTATCTTTGTTTTCGACATTACTCAAGATGGAGAAGCCAGCGCTGTGCAGCATTGGAATCTTATACGTCATGGGTGTGTTCGTCTGGAAGTTCATTTTACGAAGCCTCTACCAGCACCTATCTCCTGCATTGTGTATGGAGAATTCCAATCTCTCTTAGAAGTGGATCATCAGAGGAACATCATCATGGATTTTTAAAGGTACGTTATTTAAATATCATATCATATATGTACATGTCTGCATTTTTATACATGATGTCCTCTACACTAGATTTATTGAATGCTTTGCAAACAAATTCTTTATTTCACAATCATTTCGTTGGCGTATATGCAGCCAATGAATTACCAGCACATGTTCCACTACCTGCAGCTATCATCATAAATACAGATCCCTCGAACAAACTTGGTACACACTGGATTTCCGTATATATTCATACTGATGGCCGTGCCCACTACTTCGATACATTTGGATTTCCTCCATATGTAATGCATCATATTCAATTTCTACGTAGAAATTCCACTTCTTATACATTTAATAATAAACAAATTCAAAGTGTGAAATCATCCCTATGTGGGCATTATTCATATCTTTTTCTATGCTTCAAAGCTAAAGGAAAGTCCTTAAATGAATTTCATTACACTTTCTCATCAACTCCAGAAAAAAATGATCGTCGTTTGCTGTATTTACTTTTACAGGTAACCATGTCTTCATTCTTCTTCTTCGTTTGTTTTGATTACTTTCTTTTCATATTATTGCAGGTAGCCTTTTCTTCTTCTTCTTTATTATAATGTGTTTGTATGTATTATTATTTGTTCATGATTATAGATAAAATAAATTTTAAGTTTGTTTTTCAATTTTTTTCATTTCAGAGAGTAAAAGATCGTCATCGTGTGTATGGACATCATCTTCAATGTAAAGATTGACTTCTCTCTACGTTTCATCATCAACATCAACAGCAGTAGTATCATCAGTGAACAGTATATGGCAGTTATGAAGTTATCAACACGTGAACAATGGAAACAAAATCTAACGTTCTTTTAAAATGTACTATACCTACCGTCGTTTTAATTGTGTAAATAGTTTCATCAACAATAAACACTTTGTATTATTTTTTCTCTTTGAAAACAAATGTTTTATTTCTTATTTTCTCCGTTTCCTAATAAATAAATATGTTTTATGATCAGTTATGTAATTAAATACACATATCATAAAACATATTTTTAAGTCATTGAATTAAAGAATTTAAAAAAAAAGATTCTAAAACTGATTTTTAATTCAATGATGTAATCATATAACTACATAATAATAATAATGAATTCAAATACTTAATCAGTTATTCTTTCGTAAATTAAATCAAGTATGTGAATTCAATATTATTATTATTATGATAGGACTTTTGTTTTTTAAAATTTTAATATTAATTATTTTAGTTCCTTTTTTAAAAATTAAAAAAAAGTCCTATCATACTTAAGACAATGTTGTATAATAATAATAATTTCAAATACTAATTTTTATTTTAACATTCATTTCAAGAATTTGAATTCATTATTATTATTATTATACGTATCACTTATAATATACGAGGAAAGAATATGTTAGGATTTTTTTCTTATAAAAAACTTTAAAATCCTATCATATTGAGGTGTATGAAACGAACACAAAACACACACACAAATAAAACATTTCACTTTTCACTATATATATTTTTTATTACATTTAATATTACGTTCTTTAGCATACATGAAAAAAACAAATCAATTTCTCCTTCTTTATGAAGAGTCGTTCACTTCATTGATACCCTCCGAAGGCTGAGTTTCGGTTTCCCCCCACCATGGCTGTGTCGATACACTATCAAATAAATCACCCATAATTGAATCTATGAGTTTTTGTTTGCAAAATACTTTCATTTCCAATTTTAATCGTTCACCATCAATGTTCACATCACTGTTCTTATCAAGAGAGACACTTGGAAAACTAATGTTCATACCATTAATAATACTCTGTTCATCTACACAGGTATGGATTCCGGCAAGTCCTCTGCATGTAAGACACTGCAATTGTACATGATTACGAATAGTATCTGTACACAAGTCAAAATATTCACGTAGCACAACACTACAAACTTTACTGTTTTTCACAGCATGTTCAATACACGGTAATATTTCCAAGAAATAAAGCCAATCACTTGAAGTTAAGTACACAGTGTTTCGAGGAGCATGAAGTGTTCCTTTCTTCTCTAACATCACTAATTTTTCACCCATTAGTTTTCGCACCACCAGTTCGTTTTTTCGACCAAGAGATTTTATAAATGTAATTTCCACTTGAGAATTTAAATAGTCCGTAACAAATGGGGTTAAATGTACAAGTTTCTCCCACTCTGCCAAATTTAACTCCACTCCAAACACAAGTCCTTTGCCAACACGAATCACTGGTTCAAATGTATCACTATCCAGTCCGATACAAATTAATTTGGTTTTCATTGAATTAAGTCCATATTCAACATTTAACAAGTACTCTTTCTTGGTATCCATAGTTGACGCACAAGCACTCAAAGACATGTTACTCCAGTCGCTGGTTAGCACAGAATAACGACACTATGCATACAGATGACTGCGCATGCATGAAGAGGAGGGGCGAAGAGGAAAATTCATGTTTCATCTTGTTTGTACATGTCACCATACACTTACGATGAGTAAACCAGCTCAGTAAATTCAAGATCGTGCATATTACGTCCAGATACATTAATCTTCATTCCTTTATATATTAAACAGACATTCCCACTTTGTAAATACGTTAATAATGCACCATTATCTGCTTCCAATTTTTCAGTACAACGTCCAGGTAAAATCACTTTTTCACCTCCTTCAAATGTCACACAGGCCTTCCTACCATATACCGTTGTAATTATCTCACAGTTTACAATACGAAATGGTACTCCAATCTCCAAATCTCTCATTTTTGTAAAGGGTACCATTGATGGCTTATTAAGCTTATCTAATAAACTCATTGACGATGACATCTTTAAATTTTTGACGTTTCTTCCTTTGCAACAGCTGCTAACAGAATGATCTACACAAGCACATACGTTCCGCTTACGCTCTTCGCAGGAGGGGTGGGGGGTTTGGGGATTCAGATTATTAGCCAATAAACGACAAGAACACGAAAAAGGCATGTTTTATCTTGTTTTTTACATCTGGTAGGCGGCCAAGACTATGAGCATAGCAACAGCAAAACAACATTTTCCCACGGGCTTCTGTGGTAACCGTAAAAGGATATGTACATAGCAACTAAAGAGGAGTAGGGGGTAACGGGGATTCAAATAAACCAAAATTTTCCCACGCGCTTCTGTACTACCCGTAAAAGGCTATGAACATAGCAACTAAAGGCTTGTCGAAACTTGCCTCCCAATTCCAGGAAATGGTATCGATTTCTAGGAAAACAAGATAATTTTTTGCTGACTCGGCCATCTATCCGCGGGGATATCTACTGTAACCCAGAAAAATATGGATGTGGCACTAATATTGGTCATTTTTGATCGTATTTAAATATCTCCCATTCAGTTCTCAACCCAGACCCCTATCTCCAATTCTCGTTAGGGGTAGATGTGAGATTGATGAACCCAGGTGGGTTTTCTTGTGGGCGTCTGTCAGTAATCGGGCAACTCATCTGTTGCACACCTTCGTGGACCATGTCTTACTTGTACCATGTGACAGATTAAACTGCACTTCCAACTCTTCCAGTGACACATAGCGAGTCACCGTACAGATATACAATCTCTTCAAGTCGTACAAGGACGTCCATTTTTTTTTTTTTTTTTTTTTGTTCATCTAGCACACTCGTGTGACCACCACCAAATTCCTGATGCCATTTACGTATATGCTGCACTGTCTTGACAATTGCTCCATATGTTTGTTGTAATACTTTATGAATATGAATTGGCTCTGTCCATTTTGCCCACAAAAACACCATAACATATAGCATCTCTTCTAGTACCAACACAGAGAACTTAGTAACCGCTTTGCGTACGTTTTATCCAGGCTGTGTGAAGCACTGAAACTTGGTTCTACTGCTACAAAGCAGTCAAGGTCTGAATTTTGTCTCTCCCAAGTAGCAACTTCCTACCTGCAATAATACAAAAGACATCCATTAGGGAACCCTACTTTCTGAGATCGCCTCGTAGGATAATAAACTTGAACAGTTAAATCATAGTGTATGAATGGAAAACTAGGTTACATGCATTCTTTATAGTGCAGAAATAATAATTACTATACATTATTTGTCATATTGAAACTGTTATATAGATATAATTAATTACTATATTAGAAATACATATACCATAGTCTTTAACAGTTTTGGGTCAAAACATATTTATTTGTTTTGTAAGTTGACCATTTTACAATGGAACCAATGGTGTCTAGCTTAAGTAGGTTTCACTGTTTACATATTTCGCTATTACTTAATTTATTTAAGAGAGATATTTGGAATTTTATTAAGAACTATATGTAATATTGTTTCGTCTGCAATTGCGTGTTTCTTCAATGACGAAATTTGATAACGCTTTATTGCAAAATGTTTCCTGTTCATGAGGATAAATTTCTAGTGCTTAAGTTTCCAAATTATTATCTTGCGAGAAATGGAATGTAGTAAGAGGAAAAAAATGACGTGATTGCGAAACTTATACACATACAAATATATACATATACGTATATATATATATATATATATATATATATATATATATATATATATATATATATATATATATATATATATATATATATATATGTGTGTAATGAAATTCTATATCTTTTCTTGTGTATAAACTTGAGAGAAACTTAAGTATATAACTTCAATTCGTCTTAATGATAATTTCTGTGGGTTTTCTTTCCAACTGTTAAATACAATCCTCGTAATTACGGTAGTAAATATCATCTCATGATTTGCTCGCTACACATTTTATGTAACACTTAATGACGCGAACCTTTCAGAGGTGTTTGGCAGCAGGAGGGAAGAGCTCTGAAGGGATGAGGCGGAGATGAAACGTGGCAATCAAATATCTCCCACTTCAATCCTCAGCCCCCCCACCCCTCGCCTCTCAACATCATAGGCTTTTCTTCAACACGTCAGCTTCCTTTACAGACTAATTAACCCCCTTCCTTCCTCCCCCCTACAATCCTCTCATGGCAGCTGAGTGATTTCAAAGTGCAAATTAATTTCTCTCTAACTACAAACGACAGCGCTTGCTTTTAACATGACCGCGATGTTTAAAATCCATGCGATAGGATCAGTATATACTCATAATATACAGGGCGTTTCATACCGTTTGGAAGTCAGCTCTACTCACGAAATTAAGTTTAAAATGCCTAGGTCGGTTTCATCGCAGAGTTGCGAGAAAGCTTTGAGTTTAACGTTCCACGTTTATGTCTTTTAGGCTAAGGGAGACGATGATTAAGGCAAGTGAATGATAATGGAAGAATTGGTGGAATGAGAAAGTGGGAAGAAAAGAGAGTACCCCGGGAAAACTCACATGCAGGTTGTTGTCCACCACAAACTTACTTGGCCATGTAACGTTAGTTATATTTGCTTACGTTACTTTCCCTGATTCTAATGTATATTTATACGGATTACGAAATTATTCTGGATTGCATGACAAAGTCATTCACTTTAGAACATATATATTCACTTTCAAAATATATCGTATTGTTACATTACAATATCATACAATCAATCTACACAATATGACACTTCGTTCTTTTTTTTTTCTCTCTTTTTACATTGCCATAGCAACGACATCAAAAAGAGAAATAAGTCGTCATAGCAACCAAATGAACAAAATATTTCTAAATAAAATACCAACATTTAAATTATTTCCAAGGATGTTATAAATGGAGGATCTGCTCATATGTATCTTCATCCTATTAAATTGGTGAAACCAAAAAGCAACCGAGCATCGGCACGTCTGATTGGCTACTCTGATTTCTGGCATCGTCTGATTGGCTACTTTCGTGTCCGCCATGATTGTTGGCTCAAAACATTGCGATCCTATTGGGCGAAGTAGGCAGAGTAGGTGTGGCGAAACTGTGACGTATGGCCTCAAGCTTTTGTTGTAATGGCAGATCCTCTATTTTATAAGATCCTTGATTATTTCTTTATATCTTTCTTCTTCTTTAGTGCTTGTGCCTTCAAAATAGCTCTTTTGCCCGTAACTATAAACAAAATTTCGAAACTATTTGCAAAGATAGACAATATCGTTGTAGCTGGGGATTGAACCAGTTATCCCATGCACTAGCTACCACTATATTTGGAAATTGATGTTGAAACTCTAAACCACATACATTATTCCCTTTACAGGAAGAGGTAATAAAAATTTTTAGACGCACGAATTAACAAACAACAACATCTATTTAGGATCTTCACCACTAAAAGGGTATTCGAATAGAAAATAGATTATTGAATGATTTCCAAAGTAAAGTTAGATCAATATTGTAATATGTTGTAGGTAGACTGAATAGTGTACACGGAGTTTTAATCCTTCACCTTTTTATTATAAAAACTGTCTTATAAAATTTATATACAAAGTTTCTCTAAGCCTTTAAATACTCTAAAATGTCTTTTCCTACATGGATGAACCACTTGCGCCGGGCAAGTGGTTATTTGTATCCCTGGTATATTATAATTCCCTTTGGTATACGCTGTTGCCTCGGGTAGATAGGATGTTGTCTTTACCCAAAGCGGTCTCAGACAGTATAGGTAACTCCGTAGCCCATAACAGCTTTGGGAGCAAGAATTAAATGTTTATACTCCGTAGCCCATAGCGGCCTTGGCAAAAGATATTATAGGTTAATGATCAGTACAAGACACTGATGATTTTTCGGTCACGTCGTCTTCTTTTATAGTCATCCTTTGGAGAAAGAACCTATGGACGGATTGTCGGATTTCTTCGTGGTTCTTCGTGTACCCTTCCTCTCTTCCTGGAAGTGAAGTTTCCATCTGTCGTCTGCCACTATTTGTTCATAGGTCGTAAAAATACATGTTATAGTAAAAACATGTGGTTTATAGTACATGTGGGTGTACGGATCCTTGCAATATTACATATTTCTTGCATAGCATTCTTAGTCTTTTTAAATTATGTTAATAATAATAATAATAATAATAATAATAATAATATTAATAATAATAATAATACCGAGCGAGGTAGCTCAAGGGTTAGAGCGTTGGCTTCGCTTTCGGGAGGCTGCGGGTTCGATTCCCGCTGCCGACCATCCTGATTGGGGTTTTCCAGGGTTTTCCTCAATCCTACCGGGGAAATTCCGGGATGGTACCTACTAAGACAGGCCCTGGCCGATACCTTCCCAAATCCCTTCCATTGTTGTTGTTGTTGTTAGATATCAAGTATAAAATACCATCTGAGCTGTATCTGGTGATTGTTAAATAAATAAATAAATAAATAAAAATAAAAATAAATAATAATGACATACAAGCATAATCAGCAAATAGTTCCAATATCAACAAGTATATGTGTTCCGGCAACACACACCAATCGTCCAGAAACAAATTGGAAAGTAATGAAATTCACATTTCCGTCCCACGATCACCCCTTTAGGCTAAAAAAGACAAATGAATTAATGCAAGTAGATTATTATGAAATAATTGGTAGAACGAGATTGTGGGAGGAAACGGGAGAACCCACGAACATGATGTTGTCCACCTCAAACTCAAGTGGCGGAAGATCGAATCAATAAGGGTCGACCTATTTGTATTAAAATCCTCATTGATGCCTTGTTACATATTTGATAAACCTGAATGCCCCTTAAAGTTGTACATAAACCAGTGTAATTGGTGCGAACTTATGTGGTTTTGATTCTACAGTAAGCTGTGAGCACATATCTCATATCGTCGTTGTTCTGGAAAGAGATGTTAAAACTCCAAACAAAGCAGCAGTCTTTGTTTCAATACATTCCATCAAGTTTTCTCTTGGCCAGTCTTAGTTCAGAGCTTCTTATCTAAAAATCTCTTTCCTAATCTCACTAAATCTAATTTATAACAGCACGTCTAGATGATACGTCTAGATATTTCAATATAAATATATTCGAAACATGTCAACACCTAATTATTCAAAATAGTCTCCGGTTGCCCTCATCTCTTTTTGACATCGCTCAGTCAACTATTGGATTCCATGGCGAAAAACGTCTTGAGTGTGTGATGCATAGTTATCAACCGCACGTTATAGCGCTCATAACCAAACATGGTCTTTCTTGCAAAGAAGTAATAAAGATGATGGAAGATGTGTAATGGGTAAGAGGGATGACGAAGGAATTCAATAAATAAGGAAGGGTTTCGTAATGAAACTCGCGGACAGTCAATATCGTCCTTTGAGCAACATATGTGGACGTTCACTGTTGTGCAATATATGAATATCAGGGGCCTCATTTCCTATTGGTCGTATGGTAATGTGGTTATCGTACGGGTCTTCAACGTGGAAGACCCTGGTTGTTGTAACGACCCACGAAGTACAACACAATTACCAATGACTTTCCTTTAAGAGTTCAAACTGGAACATTATGCACACGCATCCACCAAAATCACAACATTGCATTTGGGCCAGAAATAGTGAATGAATGCATGATACGTCGTTGGTTAGTGAAATTTCCTTCTGGTGAAACGATGTTGAAAAATGAGTCCCACCGCAACCAACCAACAGCATGTTCTAATGGGCTCTTCCAGATCATAGACACGGACCCTCGGATAAGTGACTGTGGAATTGCAGAGGAGTAAGGCATAGCCTGTAACACTGTCGTTTATTGGCTGCACTCAATTGGTAATGTGAAATGATGGGACTCATAACTGCCACATCAGTTTGACATCACCTAACAACAATCGTCGTATGTAGGTGTGCACTGTGCAGTCCTCGAAGTGTATGAATACCAGCGAACGTTTCTGGCATTGGATGGTCACTTCTGATGAAAACTGGATCTGTTATGATAGTTATAAACAATAAGGATTGTGATTAACGGCTAATACACGTTGAAGACTATTTCCAAATCATCCCTTCTCCTCCGGAAGGTGTTGTTGCTGGTATATGCTGGGGATGACCCATTATGCCTTTCTGAGGCGGTATGAAACCATCTTTGCGGATCGTTACACTGATAACATCCAACAATGATCAACAGATATGGTATTGTCATATTACATGACGATTCACGCCCACATGTCGCTCATAGGACCGTACACACTCTCCACGAGTAGAGTAAGAAATCTTTCCTCGTCAACTGTATTCTTCTGATATCTCTCTCACAGACCTCCACCACTTTTGACATGTCGATCACTTTTTGCCAGAGAAGAAGAATTTTTCTAATGGCCGGGAGATGCAAAATTCCTTCCATTAAATTTTTCAGTCTTCATTTGTCATAGAATCTAATTGTTTTCTCTGAAGGATAGCAAAAGTGTATGTTCGCAACCATATATGATGCATTACTGCGGAAACGATCAAGAAAATGCTTAAAGTGATCCTTGAGGATATCATTATCATAGGTATTGTGCCATTATTGGCAGGCCATTTGTCACAACTGAGAAGCTTCCATGCTCCATGGTCTTCAGCAAACTTCTTTGTCTTCATGTACGATTTTTCTGTCTTAATACCGTTCATCAACTGTTGTCTCCTTCAACCCTTCCTCCCTTTCCTGCCACCATACCCTCAAAGCACGTCCCTCATGATACAGTTCCTTTTCAGCCAATTTTTCAACCAGTTTCTCTTCCTTCTTTCAATTAAATCTAAATTTATTCTTTCCTTCCCCCATTATTTATCCCTACCTCGTGGAACATCCAGGCTAACAAATAAAATTATAGTCGTGCCGCTAAATGAATCACCCTCCAATCCCGCAGCACTACCGTCTAAAGCAGAAGATAGCATGTTTATCGTTGGCTGCTGAAGACTTTTCGCCCTTGAAAGCACTCAACTGTTGCCATGTCACGTCAATAAGCAAGTGCTGTGGAGGCTGGGTAAGTTGGCGGGCGTGCGGTAAATTGCAACACAGCATTAACTCAGCGCGAGGGTATATAAGTGGGTTAGGCCAAGCTGGGAGTAGTAGTGGTGAAAGTCTGGTTCTCCCTTGAAAAAGTTTATAAAAACCCTGCTATAATTTAAATATTTCAAATATATTGTCACCGCTAGTTTGTAATGTTCACTTTTCTATATCGTATTATGCATTCAATACATGTTTGGTAATTTTTTAATCTTTTGTTTTAGGTTAGGAAAGTACAATTTGAATAGTCAATACTGCTTATGCACTCCATTTAAACGTTATTGTTTTTCTGGTCTTTCAGTTTCTTCACACCTTTTTTTTAAAACAAATTCTTTTCAGCGCTCTGTCTGCTTTTACTTAAGTAAAAAAAAGTTAATTAACACTGAAGAATATTACTTTTCGGGCTGTCTTCATTTATTTCCACAGAGGACATCTTTTTTCTCTCCTTTCACCTTCTGTTTATTCTTATTTTCATTTCAAACCTTTGCAGTTTTCCAAATATTTCAACTTTACTTCTTTCCTTATTTTCTTTTCGTATTTTTTTTGTCAAAAATATGCATTCTGTAAAAACTTGCTCTCTTTCCGGCTTTGCATTGTATTGAGTGTGGTCTAGTTATAAGGATAAAAGCAGAAAACACTAACATTTTAGTTGCCATTTTTTTTTAATATATAGTATGGATGTGTATGTACGTGTGAAAGGAGAGGGGAACAAAAATGAGTTAAGGGATGGGGGAGAAATGAACCTAAAAACTAAGACAAAAAGGAAACGTCAGTTCAACTCAAATGCATAATTAGACGACCCGCAGACTTCGCTCTTGAAAAACCCATCTTTGCTGTCTGCCTCTAGAGTGTTGAAAAATGAACAGGCAGCGCTTATGAAAATTACGGCCATCCATTCGAGAAACGAGTTAGGAGAGCGTTCCCAGCCCCCACCTCAGAAAGAATATATATATATACAAGAAACATTCAGTTGCACACATTGCTACACCTACGTACTCCAATAGACAGTGCATATAGATAAAAACTCAAAGACAAATAATAGGGGGAGAAATGGTAAAATGAAGGAAACATTAAACAAACAGAAAAAATGAGGAAAATGCAGAGAGACGAGAAGAATTGGTAGGAAACAAAAGCGCACAATATAAATAGCAGACATTGCTAAAAGTGTCTCTCTCTAACTCATCCATTATTACTAATTCGTTATCGTAGCGTATCGTTAGGCTTTTCGCGCTTTTTCCATATCTAACATTTACTTAACTTAAAAAAAGTAGTTATTTATAGATTACCAAACTCTTTTATGATAGGACGCCATATTATTTTTCATGTGCTACACTAGCGCCAAGTGTTTTTAAGTTGGTCACTAAGAAGCGAGTGATGTGAGATTTACATCGAAGTTGCATCACCCGAGTGTGGCGTAATGTCACGTGCTATTATCAAGGGGGCAAAGGTGGAATAAAACGAGCCCTGCGGGGCTTCTAACCCTCTTTACTCGCTGACGCTCACTCAGTTATGTTTCGTAACGTAAGTAAATCTCAATTTTTTTTTTGAATCAAAAAAGTTTTGTGTGCAAAGTGCACTAATTACCACGTGACATTACGTCACGACCGGATGGTACTACTTCAATGGCGAGGGCAAGGAAGCGTATGCCTACCTTTTCCCCTCCTGGTGCCTCCGGTATCTCCCCTTCTCTAACTCTCCACTACTCCCTCAACCCCTCAATTCGCGAGGGATCCACTTCTTACTCTCCTGTTGGTTTCTAAGGGCTATCAGAAATCTGTAGGTAAATGGTAGAAAAAGACCAATTTATGCATTATATATTACGTACAAGGGAAAATTAGTATTATTTTTCTCTTATTTTAATGATAAAAGTGTTATGAAAATAATAAAAAAACTTTTTTGGACCGGGTTTGAACACACGCCAAAAACGATTTTATTATTAGCGGGTTCGTTAGCAAGCTCGGCTACGGGGACCGACAGCTTCTGATCTTTGATTTTTGCTATATGTATGCTACGTGGCGAGAAACAGATAACTTCAACCAATCAGATCCATATATTTAGCTCTTATGGCTAGGGTCGAATGATTCTGCGAATTCTGGTTTCTTGCTCTAATAAATTGTTTAGAAAACAGTCTCTTTATGTATGTGCGTGTGTGTATGTGTGTGATACTTTATTTCTCTTAACTAAACGAAATTTGAAGAAAAAATATTCCACTATTAAGAGAATAATGTTCTCAGTATTTGGTGCCGATGCTCGGCTTGCTGTGAATAATATTGGGCCAATCCATAAGTTCATGCGGGTTTCTTTGGGATGGCAACAATGCGGCGTGAAGCGATTGCTTATCGTTATTCCGTTGGTTTACCGTAGTTCGGAGTTTGTGTGTTGTGAAATACGTGTTTTCTTGTTTGTGAACGTATTATTGTCTATATTTCAGACAAACTAATATGGAATGTCAAGTTGAGAAAAGTGATCATTTCCCTCACATTTTACTCTTTGAGTTTACCCGAGGATACAGTGCAGCAGAAGCTGGGAGAACAATTTCTGCAGTGTACGGGAATGAAGCAATTGCAGAAAGAACAACACAGAAAAGCTTCTCTTGACTAATAGCTAACAGATTTCTTTCAATCAAAACCAAAACAGTTCTACAGGCGAGGCAATGGACTTCAGAAGGTCATAGATAGTGGAGGTGAATAGATCACTGAGTGATTGTGAGTTAATGTGAGTGACAGTAAAATGAATGCAATGTATTGTTACACTTGTAGAATATGTTATGTCTATGCTGTATTTGTATTTGAATTAACAGAATAGCAGAATAAAAATAAAATATTATAAGAACCGCACGAACTTATGCATTGACTCAATATTTTATTTCTCAGTAACTATTAGCTGGTTCTAAACCAACCAAGGGTTGAAAAGTATCCCTTTCTCTAAAGAATACAGCTAGCAAAAAAAGTTAAAATACAGTAAAAAATATGAAGGAAAGGTGTTATGCTGTAACAAGTGTAAATTACCAGTTTCATCCAAGAAAACTTTTGTTTTAGCACATTCTACCAACAACAAGGGATTAAAAAGGTAGTAATTGCTGCTCTCTATGCATATACTACAGCAGGACTCTGGATTATTGGATTTTTATAGTTTTGCTGTGTGCTCTCGTGTATGTTCTAGGCAAATTTAGGAGATCGCAAAACATCATCGCCTGGCACTGAACCAAGCATATAATTTCTAACCTCAGTATAAGGTTTTTAAAATTATGAAAGATCCTTGCCAAGCTTCTTCTAAACCATTTTAAAATTAGAATCAAGAATACCACGAAGAATCCTTTTGATTTTAATATAATTATAATCTATATTATCAAATTGAATGTGACTATATTTGTGGCTTCTAATCTCTTCAACCACCCGTAGGCATCGATTACATTTTCAACATAGATTAGCTTCGTGCTAATCTATGTGTGTGTGTGTGTGTTGTGTGTGTGTGTGACTTCATCGGTCTTGGAAAACCCGATCGACCTCTATCAAATTTTCAATATATATTTGATTCGGACTGGAGGTGGTTTTTATCGTATCATCTTGACTTTTATCATATCATAGCAATTTAGGTGAGGGGGGGGGAGATTTAAAAATGAATAAAAATGACCTAGATTAGTGTGGAATCTATAGTTTTCGAGGTCGCTGAGGTGAACAGTAACACTTCCAATCCCGTTTACGTCCAAACTCAGCCCCACAACTTGGGGGAAGGGGAGGAAGGAGACATATAAAAATGATCAAAAATGACCAATATCAGTGTCAAATCCGTAGTTTTCGGGGTCGCTGAGATGAACAGTAACACTTCGGATGCCGTTTATATCTAAATTCAGCCACGCAACATGGAGGAGATGAAGGGGTGAGAAATGGAAAAATGATCGGAAATAACCGATATCAGAAAGCACTTTAGTAATAGTAAAAAGTGTCTAAGCGAACATATTACTATTTTTTCTTGTTTTTATTCTTATTGGCGAAGCGGGTAATTGATACTAGTTCATACTAAAATAACTATTTATAATTGCAAAGATCAGTGAATGTCCAATGTAAACCTTATTTCTAGTGAGTGTTACAAGTGTTGGCATGTACCATAATTTAACAATAATAGATTAGTAGTATGTTTTTCAGTCATCGTGGTAATTTTACTGGAAAATTTTACAACATAAAAATAGAAGCCTAATTTTTGGCGTAAGCTCTCCGTATTTGATCAAGTAGAATTCCCTTAGTAACACTGTAATGTATTGCATATGAATAAACTGGGCAATAATGAGATAAGCATAATGCGTTAATTAAGAAACTAGATTGATTGTTTGCTGCGAAATTAGTTTTGGCACAGAAGTCTTTCCTAGTAGCGAATCTTGCTTTGGGAACAGATACAGGAATTTGCAGCTTGATCAGTCACCCCAAGTGTAGGCTGGTGTTGTGATACTTCGTCACTATTTCAAACAGTCAATATCAAATTCTGTATGCGCTGAAAGAAAACTGCACTGGAAATATTTGAGAGTTGAAAGAAGTTTGTGGATACGCTTGCCTATCTCGTTTCGTATTTTTGAATGCCGCAAGAGGTTCGGTGCTGGGAAGGAGTCTTTGGAGATGACGAGCTCGTAAGTCTAACCACTTGTCTTGAAAC
Source organism: Thermobia domestica (assembly GCF_964235325.1). Lineage (NCBI taxonomy): Eukaryota > Metazoa > Arthropoda > Insecta > Zygentoma > Lepismatidae > Thermobia > Thermobia domestica. The sequence continues at coordinate 9,405,950 of NC_137458.1, forward strand.
AAGTTAACTGATTGACAAAGTTCAAGATACAGCCCTAACCTTGTTCTTTCGTATTACTACGTGCTTCGGTTCATAGAGTATTTCCTGAAATCATGATGCTTCACCAACCAGTAGGAAGTGGATGCAGCAGTGTTTGACTCCTTTGCTTCTAAGGAAAACACATGACATCGGCTTGAAATCGAGGAACTAGCACAAAGATGGCTTCAGACAGTCCAATACAAGGGGTTATACAGTGATTAACCTGGTTTCATAGTACTGAAATAGAAACAAGTTTAGGAAACTGTTGTACCTTGAGAATAGAGTACCTTGGAACACTCGCATGTTTCTGAGCTCCTGTACTATCTAGTGGTGATTCAATAAACTATATGATGCTTTGACATTGTCAGATAGTGCCATCGTGACTTTCGTTGTGTTCACAGGCGTGTGTGATTTACGAAAGTGAAAAACGTTTTTTCAGACATAAAACGAACTATTTTAAAACTGAAATATTGTTTTTTAGTGTCATTACTGTTTTTTGTTTGAATCATCTGTAATAATCTATTAGTTCAGGGGGATTTGGTGAGTATTTTCGTGACTTGTTTTTCTACTCTGGATGTAGCGTTGGCATTATGGCGCCATTTTAGTAATTGTCTACAGCCTCTTGTACCATGAAACAGAAACATACCGTATTTACTCGCATAATTTTCGCACTTTTTTAGACGAAAAAGTTGTTTTGAAACAAGAGTGCGTAAATTATGCGGAAAAAAAATTAGCCACATCAGTGAACATCATCTAATTTTTTCCCCAGTCAAAATAACACGAAAATACCGGTACACATTTTCTTTGTAGCAAGAATTGACAACAAACAACTAATTCTAAATTTGTAGAAAAATAACATTAAAAAATTGATTAAGAAGTCGTGTGGTTTCTTACCTTACAACAATGGCTTTGCTGCGTTCCCAATTGTTCATTAGCTACCGTAATTGATTCCTGGAAAAATGCTGTTTCACAAAAAGTTTCCGCGTGCGCAAATTACGCGAGGAAAATAAAATATACAGAAAATTCCCTTCAAAATTGGGATGCGAAAATTATGCGAGGGCGAAAATTACGCGCGTATTTACGGTATCTTGTACCTTGGAACATGTTCCAAGGTACATGAACTCATTGTCAAGTGTATTTTTTGAACATTTTTTTAAAAATTATTATTGCAGGAATCGAAATGCCAAGAAGCAAGACAGGAAAGAAAAGGCCTGCTATTAACCCAATTTCAATCAAAAATGCATTAAAGCAGCCACTGCCGAGCCTGGGGAGCGTATTTCAATTCGTGAAGCTTTCAAAGTTTACCAAGAGTCTTTAGCTACTTTATCCTGACATCTGAAATCTTTTAGACAGTTAGGGCAAGAAACATTTGAGTATAGTGTGAAATATGATGTTCACAGTGTGTTTAGTTAGTACGAAGGGGAGAAACTAAGTACATTCATAACAACTGTGGCCAATGGCCACATCAATAACCATGAAACGCACTTATCTTTCAAGGCTATTGAAATGGCTGCTGAAGCTCGAGTTGTAATGCTGACTCTCCATCCGTATACTCCAGGAAAACTACAGTCACTGGATTTGGCTGTTTAAGGTCCTTTTAAATGTTTTTATAACCAAGCTGTGGAAGAATGGTTACATAATAATACGGGGAAACAATTTATGCTGTGGCCGAAGTGTTGCGAACTATCTATCCACGCGTGCCTTCAGAACATTAAATATCACCAGTGGTTTTCGTTATTCATGGATTTATTGAGCTGAGCGAAGCGAAGCTCTTATACTCGGGTTAGCCGTTTGGTTGTCCGCGAACTCCTCCTAGACCGTTTGGCCGATCTCAACCAAACTTAGCACGCTGATAGAGTATGTCGTGCTGAGTGACAACCTAGGTCGAAATCAAAAATCCGATGTACCATCGAGGAATAATCACTGAAAAACGCTTCCTCCTAGACCGTTTGGCCGATCTCAACCAAACTTAGCACGCTGATAGAGTATGTCGTGCTGAGTGACAACATAGGTCGAAATAAAAAATCCGATGTACCATCGAGGAATAATCACCGAAAAACGCTTCCTCCTAGACCGTTCGGCCGATCTCAACCAAACTTAGCACGCTGATAGAGTATGTCGTGCTGAGTGACAACATAGGTCGAAATCAAAAATCCGATGTACCATCGAGGAATAATCACTGAAAAACGCTTCCTCCTAGACCGTTTGGCCGATCTCAACAAACTTAGCACGCTGATAGAGTATGTCGTGCTGAGTGACAACATAGGTCGAAATCAAAAATCCTATGTACCATCGAGGAATAATCACCGAAAAACGCTTGCATAGACTTAACATGGGGAAAAAGTTTTCACGCGATTTTTTTGTCAACAATTAAAATCTGCGCGTGAAAACTAGGAATGCAATGATTACGTAGTTTAAGCTCGCTCAGCTCATTTCATTGCAATCGGGTATATCCATTGCATTCCTAGTCCTATAGAAAAAATCATTTTCTTGGAGTTACACTTTTTACCAGCTTCACTAACAGACCACCGACAGGATTGTCATATAAGTGATATAGGTGAAAAGGCCAACACTCCGGTGCAAGAACGAAACGAAAGAACCGTGCAAGTTTAGTTTTCTGCTGAGGAAACTTGCCTTCTACATCAGTTCTTCCAAAGGAAGTACAACAATCACACCCGAAAGGACAAAGTACAAAACGACGAAGAAACGATGGTAGAAGTAGGATAGTAAAAGACACACCTGAAAAGCACGAATTTGAAGATAAAAAAGAGCACAGAGCTTACGGAAAGGAAATAAAAAGCAAGAAGAGCAAAGAAAAGGAAAGAGAAACCGAGCAGAAAAGTTAGTTTCGAAACGTCTGATGAAGAATCTAAAGAGAACATAAGCCTGCATGAAGATGATGATAGTGAAGTTATGCTTGCAGAACTGGTGGACACATTCAATTAGACGAGAGCATTGAAGGACATAATCTCAATCCGGATCACTATGTGTTGGTACAGTTTAAGAAAAAACGAAGCATTGAATTTTATGCAGGAAAGATTTGTAAAGTGAAATAAAATTACAACGAATTTAAAATTAAGTTCTTGAAGTGTATTCCAGGTACTGCAAATAAATTTTATTAAGACTCTGCAAGACAGTTTGATTTGAATGCATCTGATATTATAAGTGAAACTGCCACCACCCGTTAGGCCAATAGACTCCAGTACAGTGTCTGAACAATTGTGGCTTCAAGTCGATTTGGTTCTTATACTGTAGAGTAATAGATCGCGTAGGCTGAGATCGTGTCCACGAATAAATCAATATTTCCGAATTTAGTAATTCCTTATGTTATTTTCTGATAGGTCTACGTCTACTTAACGTGCAAAGAATTCTAAAAAAAAATATGTACAACACATGTTTAATTTTGTAATTGTTTTAAAAGCCATTGTTCTTTGTTTTCTTCGGGATTTTAAGAGTGGACTGACAAATAGAATATTCTTATAGTCTTCTTTTCATATTTCAGTTATTGCTACGTTTATGAGTTTTTCAATAAATAAATAAATAAATAAATAAATAAATATGTTCAAATGCACTGCAATAGAATTGCAGAAATAACTGTTGGTAATATATCTTGAAAAACGCAAAAAGTGTTCCATGGTACAACAGTTTCCCCTATATTGTGCACCAGAATATTGCAAGATTTATGACTGATCCTTGCATTTCTTCAATAGAATATTTAATTTCAGGATACATAAAACCTAGCTTGAAAATTAAAACGAACTTAATTTTTTTTAAGCACTGTTGAAAATTCCACTCTTCTGGAGAAAACAGAAGGCAAAATAATTTTAAGTACGTTATTATTTGTTTATTTTCAAATTTATAATATAGAGCACGAAACTGAACTTTTCTCTTCTGAAAATACAAACATATTATTCGCTTCCAGGAATTCAATATAGAAGGCACAGATTGAGCAAACGCAGGAGTGACGAAAGCAAAAAATACTGTTTATAACACACTGAGGCATTTACTGGTAGAAATATAATAAGGTTTGAAACCACACGAAATGAATGGAATAAAATGAAGCTGGAATAAAAACAAGAAAGCACACACCTAAAATAAACATAAAATTTAACATATTTCTACGTAAATTACGTAAGTAAAATAAGACTCAGTTGGAATTAAACCAATAAATAAAACTAACATATTTAAAACAAAAATCTCAACTTACTACAAAATATACAAAACTAGTTTGGAATGGAATTCTCTAAACTGTAATACAAAGGGTATATTATATAAATTTTACAGTAAAAGCATTGTAATTATATCTAAACTGTAAAACAAAGGGTATATTATGTAAAGTTTACAGTAAAAGCATTGTAATTATCTCTAAACTGTAATACAAATTGTAGATTATGTAAAGTTTACAATAAAAGCATTGTAATTATCTCTAAACTGTAATACAAAGGGTATATTATGTAAAGTTTACAGTAAAAGCATTGTAATTATCTCTAAACTGTAATACAAAGGGTATACTATGTAAAGTTTACAGTAAAAGCATTGTAATTATCTCTAAACTGTAATACAAAGGCTATATTTATGTAAAGTTTACAGTAAAAGCATGGTAGTTATCTTGTACGAAAACAAATATGTTGTGAAAGCTTTCGTATTACTAAGTATTTTGCCTTTTGGTAGGTCCCGGTACTAATGAGTTTTTTTTTTTTAAATAGGTTTGGGCTGGAAATGTTTCTTCAATATTTTCCGATCTTCAGCTTCCTCTTTTAGCTCCCAATGTTTTCTTCGATCATTTGTGTTCTTCTTCTTCCTACTCCTTGCCCTCTTTCCATTTTTCCTTCTATGGCGGTATCAAGTAGACAATTTCTTCACAAGACGTGCCCAATCCAATTGACTTTTCTACGAAGGATGCTGGCTAAAGCGTCTTCTTCTCTCCTATGAGTTTTATAACATCTTCCTTTGTTACTCTCTCTTTCCATTTTATTTTCTCCATCTTCCTCCACATTTCGAAGCTCTCTAAATATTTCTTCTCTAATTTCCATAATGTCGAGGTCTCTGAACCATACACTATAATACTCCATACATAACACTTGACCAATTTCTTCCTTAGTCCAATATTAAGGCTGCTAGTTAAGAGTGGTCTCTTCTTGTTGAACGCTTCTTTCGCTATGGCAATTCTTGACCTGATCTCTTTGGTGCTGTAAGCATCTCTCGTCAAAATACCTCCCAGATACTTGCAATATTGACCTCTTCAAGTTCTCTTTGTTCTACTCTGACCCGTAAGAGCGTGTTTCCAAGGAATATTCTCATGACTTCTGATTTTTCATTGTTGATTTCCATTCCATGTAGTTTTCCAGTGTCAACTAGTATTTTGTCCATCATCTCTTGTGATCTTTCTTTGGTTCTAGCTATAATAACCATATCATCTGCATACCTGATCTTGTTAATGATCTGCCCTCGAATTCCTATTAATGCTTCCTTCATTAAACATTCAATGCAAATGTTGAATAATTGCCTAAGTACATCCTTGTCTGACTCCTCTTCCAATCTCCACTCAATTGGTTTTGCCTTCATTCAAGCGGAACTTCACTCGTTGCCCTAGGTATAGCTTCTGAATGAGTCGTCCGTCATTCCAGTTGATCCCGATTTTTTTTATCTCGACTTAAACTACCGCATACTTTAAATATTTTGATAGAAGGCGTTTCTGATCATAAGGAAAGCAAACTACTACTATACAGACATAATTAATTATAAATGAAGCAGGATGTACATCTTATCGTACAAGAAGCGGGGAATACTAGTTGATCGCTAGTATACTTTTGGTTAATCGCAAACGTTCTGTGACGCAAGACAAAAAAGAATTACATTTGGTCTTCAATTTGTAGCTAAGTTTGATATGCCTATAGCTCAAGATGGTTTTTCCATTCACCTGAACCATTGCTCAAATGGTGTTTTCAAAGATTTGCATCGTTGAGAGAGCTGGAGAAGCACAAAGGACGAAAAATTAGTCACCGATCTATCATTTACTTGATACCTGATAACATAGCATATAGCCTGGATAATCGTCTGGATTCTATTTGGGAGGTACTTCATGAGGTGTTGCAGGTATGTTACATCCATTTTGAATCACTCATTCATCAGTAGATCCTATTGTTCCAGCAAGTAGCATAAGTAGATTTTCATTAACGGGATGTCTTCAAGCTTCCAAATTCATAACTTTTTGAAGCGTTTGTATACATCTTAGTCAGCAATGTCATTTGAGCCCTTAGGAGAGGGGGGCAACTACCCCAGTGAGTTCCATATGCCTCTACATTTTAATCAATAATATTCTAATGAGAAACCAAATTCTACTTCTAACTGGAAGTCTTGCAGTTCTACCACCCTTCACGAAGCAAAATCCGAAATGGTAGTACTGATCTTAATATGTAAATATAATTTTTTCCATAATATCCTGCCCAAGGGGACTCAAAACCCGGGAAAACCTTCCTTGCGTATTCCACTGCCTTCAGCAAAATACTCGGATGTTTATTTCTGCATTCAAGCCACTATTTCGAATAGTCATATTTATTTTTTAATTTTCTAGGAGCACATTAGCTGAATGATAGAGCGCTCACTTCTGGTGCGAGATGCCCTGGTTCGATGTTCGGCCACGAGAATTTGTGGTGGACATCATCGTGTGAATGAGTTTTCTCGGGGTTCTCCCCTTTACCCCCGTATTCTCATTCCACAAACAATTGCAGAACCATTCCCTTTCATTAACAACAAGATGCGTGGTGGTTCAATAGAAGAGCGCTTATCTTTGGTATGTGAGGTCCCAAGTTCGATCTCGGGTCAAGTAAGTTTGTGGTGGACAACATTATGTTCTTGATTTCTTTGAAGTGGTCCCGCTTCCTTCCACATGTTCATTCCACCAATTCTTCCATTTCATTTACTTGCCTTAATCTTCGTTTTCCATGACGTAAAGGTCATAAAGTGGGACGTTAAACTCAAAGATTTCATTGTCATTTTTCGTCAATCGACAGTCTCCTTTCGCCTAAAAGAGCTAAATATGGAACATTGAACTAGAAAATTCATTTCATTTTTTGTATTTAAATCTGGGGAATTTTATGGCCAAACTAGAAGCGACAGGGTTCTTGAATGAATGCAAACCACGCACAAAGACTTTGAGCCCTGTGAACACGACAGTTAAAATCTTGGATATTATAATTTAAGTATCCTCTGCATATTCTTCATGATTTTTGAGAAATGGTAACACCTGGTCATCGAGAATATTCAAACATACTGGTTCATGTTCACATTTACTTGTATGAGTAACGCTAAGTTATGATAGGTAAAACATTTTCATACCATCACAGAACCTCTTTGCGCTTAAAATACACCTTCCATCCACTACGGGCAAAATGCTTCATTGGCACTCGATGTTTTGCAGCTTTAGAATACAGAGAAAAATGCAAGTCTTTGGACCACATTACAAGTCTTCAGTCTGTTAAGGTTTAGTGCATGTATTCTTCAGCCTATGGAAATCACATAGCTTTATGAACCACAAGGAAAGTAACCTCTTTCGTGGTATTGAATTCCAAAATTCCAAATGTCTATTCTATGAAACTTCCTTCACAATTGCTTGGAAGTTTTGAAAATTTGTTGGAATGAACCTCCATTTACGGACTGCAGTAAATTTCTGTTGGATTTGAACACTATTTTTCTTGAATAGGCCTTAAAAAACTTTCTGACTTAGAATTGTTTTGTAACTACATTATGGCTTACCTTTGCTGCTTTCAAATATGTGTTAGATCATTTTTTGTGAAAGAGTTGTAAAAAGAAAATTAAATTTCCAGTTTTACGTTCCACGATCATAACCTTTAAAATAAAGAAGACGCGTGATTATGGAAAGTCAATAATTATCTCAGAATTGCTCAGATGAGAACTAGTGGCGGATCTAAAAGGTAAAAACTGGGAAGGGGGGGGGAGTAGCAGCCAGAACCCAGAACCCAAAATCATAAGTTTACTATCAACTTTCAAAAATATGTAAATAATAGTTTAATTTTTTTGTCACTTAAAACAATGGCGGAGCCTAGATCCCCAGCCCCGTGGTAGATTTTCCACTGGCAAAAACGTGGAAAGAGACGATAGAAACTCGAAAAACCCTCAGACACGATGCTGCTCACCACGAACTTGTGTGCGCGTGGATCGAACCAGAGACCTCTCAAATCAAAAGTGAGCACCCTGTCACCGAGCCACCGCGCCCTCATGTGTAGAAAATTATTGGAGAGCCTGCTTTGACACATCCAAACAAATTGAGTAACTTTGTTTACTTTCTGTCATCTTGTTACACCTTTGACTCTTTTGACGAACTATTTTTTTTTATATATAATCAAGTGGCACAATCACTCCAGTTAATAGCAGAGGTAATGCATCAGTGGAGATTAGTCAGTCATATGTTACCATGTAATGAGACACCATCTAAATTATTGTGACAGAATCGGATCGATTTAGTTATAGGATTAGGAGATTATCGTTTTCCATTCGATTGGCTTTGGTATTTCCATATTTTGTTGTAGGGTAAATGGAAGTGAGAGATTGTAGTCTATATTTCTTGGTGTTAACGAAAAGTAATAAATCAAAAGATAAATAAGTTGGCTTTACCTATTTTTCATTATTATTGTTAATATTCGGTGCAAATGATTTTTTAAAAGTTAAGATTTCCTTTTTCATATTCACACTCATTACTTGCTTTTAAAGATGATGGTATGGAAAATACCTAACTTAATATCCGATTTGCACAACGGGTCAAAACAAAATCTAATCAGGCATACCAAAAAATGAGAGGTAGGCGCGTAGGCCTATCGAACTTTTCACGAAAAACCCTTGACAGTTGATTTCTGAATCTTCATGAGTGCATTAGTGGACATAACAAAGGATCCCCACCTTCAAATAAATATATTTAGTTCTGAAGAAATTAAATTTCAATTTTCGATAAATACATTTCTTGTTGGATTATCGATCTATGAGCCAATGTTAATTTGTACCTAAAGAATCTAAGTACAAATCTGTTTCCTTGTAGTTCATACCAACGCTCAAAGATGGCGTTTCCTGTATGATTATATAGTGAATATAAGTAGTTTTGCTTAATATTTGAAATTACTACATTCGGTACTTAGCTTCTTTTGAACTAAATACATTCAAAACTAAATACATACAAATTATAAAAATGTAAAAGATGAAACGTTTTGATATAGGAAATGATGAAACCTAAAATATAAACGAATAGAAAGATTTAAACCACACAGCTCACACTTAAGTATCTACTTTGTTGTTACAGTTAATATTAGCACGTCCACATTTACAGTTACTATAAAGTTAACCAAGAAAGTTCTGTCGCTTTTTCACCCATCATCTTCGAACATAGATATGTCACCTAAGACGTACCTGGAAGATCAATAATAATCCTCATCAGCGTCGATGACCTTCTGTCAACGTTCTGGAAAGCCATGGATTCCATCACGGTACAGCTTGGTGGGTCATAAAGCGAAGAAGGTATCAAGTGCATTTTCAAATTCAAGTACTAGGAATTTGAACTGTCGTCCTCTAAGGTGATTGTCCAAAGAATGGGACAGGTGATAATTGGACGGTGCAATGTCCGAGAAGTATGGCGGATGCAATAGCGTTTCCCATTTAAGATGTAGAATGATGTCACAGGTCATCTTAGCCACGTGTTGCTTAGCGTTGTGCTGTAACAGGAGGACCCCTTTCCGATTCAGAAGCGCTGGCTCCAGAGTTTTGAGTTTTTCTTGAAAATGACTCAACTGCTTATGGTACACAGTTACATTGATGCTCTCACCAGCTGGTAGCAGTTCCCGATGCATGATGCCGCGAGCAGTCCACCAAACACACAGGAAGACCTCCTGGTACAGTGTTGGTTTCGGCTGTTTTGGATGTTCATGGGATGCTAACCAATGATGACGGCACCGTGGAGCTTCCAACAGGACCCACTTCTAATCCCACGTCAACATCCTGTCCAGAAATAGCTCCTTTCTGAGACGAAACAGCAAAGAAATACAGGTATCTGCTCTCGTTGCCTTCTGGCCCGGAGTCAAATCATGTGGTACGCATCGACTCAACTTTTAGTGCTTCCCAAGTTGATGGATCTGCTGCTGAATGGTTTCTCTACTCACACTGAATTGTACTTCCAGTTCCTCACATGTCTGGCCACTGCTCGCCTCAATTGCTGCCTGAAGATCTTCATCTTGTACATGTATTGGTCTTCTGGCATGTGGTGCGTCTTCGAGTGTTTCGTCACCGTTCTTAAACTTGCTAAACCACCACTTCACTGTCCGCCTAGTCACAACACCCTCAACAAAGGCCTGGAATATCTTCTAGTCAGCTGCAGCGGCGTTTGACCCCAGTTTGAACTCGTACATTATGACGCTCTGTGGAAGTCCCATGTTTACTGTGTCCTTATGCAAGTTCGCAGTGCAACTGAACTTCCACAACCAGGTAGTATGTTGGATACACCCACACGAACAACTGACCTTCGCCTTATCTCCATTTGCACGCATTCAACTCACCGTGTGAGGGCCAATTGAATACAGACCTCCACAAAAAGCGCAGAGCTTTCTTGGATACCTTTACGTATGCTGAAGCGTACAATAGTATCCCGAAAATCCAAAAATCTCCGTCGTAATTCGAAAAAGCGACAACATTGTTTCTCCCCTGATGATGGCAAATGTTCTGATGTGATCTTTGAAATCTTATTCATAGATCTTTAATTGGAGGTTCACAGCAAGTTCGCTGTACTGTTAGAATTAACTTTCAAATTTGGGCCAGAGAAGTGAAACTTAAGCTTCTTGGCTGTGTGTGTAGATTTATGACCGACCAGATAACATTACGTCAGGTAATTTGTGGTCTGTACAGGCGCTGAATGACAAAGTGGCCTAACTATTTTTTTTAAAAAAAATGAGATTAAGTCATTTCGGTGAGCTTGAAATCATAATCTGTTGGATGGCAAAGTTGTGTTTCTCAAAGTTAAAAGACCAGGTCATAGGCCAAAGGATGGGATCACAAAGAACAGATTTTGTCCGCTTTTACTATATTAATTCTAATAAAAGTGTCAACATCTCACAATGTCCAAAAACTGAGTTATACCACTTTGCCATCCAATGCCTCATATCACCTTTTTCCTTTGGACATTTAGACACCTAAGACTTTTTTGACCTTCCAGGTACGTCTAAGGTGACATATCGAGTAGCTCGGAAATTGTTTCACAACGCTGACTGTGCAAAATATCGCAACCGATTTACGCCCAAGAAATCAATAAAAACCTCCTAATTCGGTCATTGCAAAACCACAAACGTAAAAAAAATCATACACTTACTAAAATTAAAGCCTAATTATGCTATTCTGAGTATCTTGCATGGTAAATACTTTTGGGGGCAAAGATGGAATGGGTGAATAGAAACTTGATCCATGATCTACTGATCCACCACCCACCATGACCTATTCTCACTCGCTGACCTTCTCCGAGTCACCACCCACCATGATCTACTCTGATCCACCAAAACTCATCGTCATCAACTCTGACCCATCTGACCCATGATAAATGCCCTCCTCTCAACTGAATAGAAAGTTTACACTTATGATGAAACAAGGTTGTGATATTATCCGTAATTGGAGTTTGAATTTCTACGGTCAAACGCTCAAGCACCGCCCTGTTAGAGAAAACCAGTGGATCTGAGCTTCACGACATAAAACGGTAAAGTGTTTGCCTTGGGCCATATTACGATGAATTTAAATTTAATTATCATATACAATTATTTCCTTATTGAATTACAGATGTTTTTCAATGGAAAATAGGATGAAATCTGGAAGTCTCAACCAGAGTAAAGTAGGCCAATGTAAAGAAAGAAAAAGAAGCTGTAAAATTCGACTGTGTCTCGAAAGCCAAGTAGCAAGTCCTATTGCTATTATTACAATTACAAATATCAGTATCCAAAAGTGTCTGAAGTTCTTTTTTCACTTAGATATACTCATCTCAGGTAAGTAAATAGAAACAAATTAAAAAGAAAGAAAAATGAAGGCCTTGAGGGAGAAGCCTAGGCAATTTCACCACTGTTCAGAACATACTGTCTAGAATGCACTGAACAGAGTAGGTCGGCGGGTTATAGTGGATCATGGTGGGTTGATGGGTCAGAATGGGTCACGGTGTATCGCAGTGGATCAAGTCCTCTTGACACACGATCTACTCACAAGTCTTGACCCACAACCCACTGACCCACTCCATCTTTGGACGGGATGAAAATCTCGTTTACTACCACACGTCATTATATGATTAATATAAAAAACTGCAGCATGGAAGTACTTTGCACTTTATATACAAAAGCTGAGAAGAAAAACGGAAAATGGAAGTCAAAAATGTGGTGTTGGAAAAGGATGTATAAAATTAGGTAGGTGTATAAAGTATCAAATGAAAAACAGTGCTGGAAGTAGTCGGAGAAAGAGAAGAATTCTGAAGACTATTTCGAGAAGATGAGATGGAATGATTGGACACATTATAAAACGTGCAGGCATTTCTCTATTAGCTATAGAGAAATACCAAAAGAAAAATGTCTGCAGAAATGTAGCGATTGAAATATTCTTTACTGATAATATATTACAATACGTAGGCAAGGAAATGAAAAGTCTAGTAGAGAGGATAGGGAAGAACTGAAAGCAGCATCAAATCAATTAAGATATTGTTGACCCAGGAAGAATGTTTTAGAAATCAGAAGAGAAGGTCGACTGAAGGAAACTTGGATAAGAGAAACGTCCGTCTTCCTCTAAGGCTAACTCTATGGCCTATGGAACTCATAGGTTCAATGCCGTATACACAAAAGCTCTCCATTGATTTCTGTCCTTAGTCAACTGGTTTCTACTTTGTATTCCTATTTCTGCGAGATCAATCTTAATATTGTCCTCCCATCTGCGCCTAGGACTTCCTAGTGATCGTTTTCGGACTGGACTTCCAGTTAAAACTTAGAAAGCGTTCCGTTCTGGTTACATGACTTGCCCATCTAAACCCCCTAGACTTGATGACCTTAACAATCTATGATAAACGATATAAATTTTGTAATTCTTCGTTATAAAGTTTCCGTTTCACTTCGGTCCGAATATTCGTCTCAGGATCTTGTTGGCAAATACTTTCAGTCTACGTTCTTCCCTCAGTGACCATGTTTCGCAACCATGCAGCACAACAGGCACGATTATCATTTTATACGTATATTTTAAGTTTTAAATTCCTCGACAGAATTCGCGACTACAAAAGATTTTCAACTGAATAAGAACAGTTCATTACATTTTAGTCTGCATTTAATTTCTTCATGAATACGATTTTTTCCTCTAAGACTCCAGTATATTAAACGATTCTAATTAGACTCACAATGCTTGATCTTCGGAATACGTCCCAACTGTTCCACACAACTAGGTTTAATTCATTCTAGCTGTAAAGAGCATAGAGTCCATTGCATCTGTCAGGATAACATATTTGACAGCATATAAAAATGCTCATGAAAGTGGACAACCTCATACGATCCTCATACTCCGAACAATTTATACAATCATCTTATTCTTTTTTGTTTTTTCCATGGATAGTCCCATGTTTTTCTTCATGTGATTTCTTTCATATTTTAGTGAGCGACGTCGCTTTATGTAGTTTACCAAGTATGTGTACGTGAACCACCTAACATTGTGCGTTGTTCATTGTTCCTTAATATGTTTAATAATATTCAGAATATTATATTATCGTGTCGTTTTTTTCTTTTATTTTTCTTTCCTGTAACATTGCAGTTATCACTTGCTTTCCCCCTTGCGCATACGTATTCCAGCATCACACCACGTTCACAATAATGCTGCGAGCATGATAGGTCGTACAGAAGGGAAAGCGGGGACAGCGGAGCCGAGGAACTGCGGTCTCCCGACGTTCAAAACAAGATTTGAACGTGCAGTATTGGCTGTTATTGACTAATTTCCGTGAATTAATTTGACGCTTAAACCAGAATCAACGAATAAACTTTTGCAATTGAAAATAGAATATAATAGTGTATAACTCATTCTCCCAAAACAGTTATCTTCGTTTCTTTTTCTCTCAGTTTCTTATAATACAAATAAACTAAAGGAACAAACAAGATTACGGAAGAGGATGGGAAGTTTAGAACTTTATTCCAGAGAATCTTAAGTTAACGCAGAATAAAATTGCATTTCAACTTATTTTATCGTCATTTTATTTATCTAATGGCTGCGAACTACCGAAAAATTATGTCACGAGACGCCACTGATTGTAGTTCGTGTGAAAAGAGCAATTTAAAAGGAAAAAGAAAAGAAAAAGTTCCTAACAGTCTACTGTTTAAAAAATGTATTTATTTAATCTGCGTATTATTATACGAGTTATGACACATAAAAACAAGCAAGGAAAAAGTCTCATAATTTCTGGAATTCCGTTACTATCCTTGTGCAATTTTGAAATAGCCCCCTCGGCATTCACGTACGTTTGCTGGTGTCGTTGTTATACCATGGCCGGTGAACGTTGATTTCTGATAGCTTTGGACAAGGCCACGGCGAGCAAGCAGAAGTCAGCAGGTCAAACAACCTTAGGCTCAGAACCTGTCGCGTGTCTATGGTAACCACCGCACATTGCCAACTTTCACCACCCCTTTCCGCCCTCAACGAGGAAGCGGACGATTCTCCCGCTGCGCGAGAAGCACATGGCAACGCCGCACTCCTCAGTCGTCCTCGTAAGCTGAGCTGTCAGAAATCATCGTTGGCCGGCCAGGGTATAGTAACAGTACTGGATGTCAATTTCCATTATTCATATAGACGAAAAAGAAAACAAAATGTAATACAGGTATATCAAAAACAATTATGCCATTATTGATACGTGATAGTTATTTGTAGCAGAGAAAGGGACAAAAATTTAAATAATGACTACATTTCTGAAGTGATCATACCATGGAGTACCCATAAAGGAAGCTAGCCAAACACTAATTTAAAACTCCATTTATAATAAACGCCAATAGCACTCAAAAGAAAATATGCCATTTTAGAAAATTCACTGTCAATCTCCTAAATTACACAACACTTAATGAAATGGTAAAACATTAGCCTCAGCTAGAAAAGCTGATAAACAACATTCTGCCACGTTATAGAATTCTATTTTAAATCATCTAGTTACCAACCAAAACAGTAACTTCACAGGCAGGGACGTACGCAGGAATTTATTTCGGGAGGGGTCTAAAGCGTTTCAGGGGGGGGTCCAAATACAATTTGAGGCTAAATTATATGAACATTTCTAAAATTGCCCCTAAAAGTAGACTACATTTACAAAAAAGTTGGGATTTAGAGGGGGGTACGGACCCTCAGGACCCACCCCCTGCATACGCCCCTGTTCACAGGTTAGCCACATTCCAACAAAGACGGTTTCACGGGATCCATAGGGATGACCTTCTTCCACAATTGAAGTCACGAGTCGAGTAGCCTACCTCATCAAAGATGGAAAAATCCGAGCGGTAATTTCTTTTCCCAATCGGCGGAGGTGGGAAGCTTTACATGTCTGTTCTGGACCATGTAAGCAGCTGTTTTCAGCATATCTCTAAGTTTCAACAGATAGCCAGCAAAACGACAAAAATAATTTCCACAAGTTAGTATTAAAGAAAATAGGAATTTGAACATTCGGCAGAAGGTTTTGGGAAAATTGAAGAGGTAAAAACAAACAAACCGCTTTCGAGACTGAAAAGTTGAATTTTTAATAAAAAGGTATGAAATTATTATATATCTTTGTTGAAAGAGTATTGAAATGTACCACGTGCTTGTAAACACCCAACATGTACTTATGTTTACAAACAATCGCGTGCAACTTACTATGGAGTAGTACAGTTGCAGACGACGGAGACATCAGGATAGCAGCAACACCAGAAGTCACACGACGACAAGGGAACAGCAGCGCCATCGCATCACTTGGAACGCGTATATAACCAAGAGGATTCCATGGGGAGCGTATCAGTCACCTAATCAATCCCCCTTTAGGGTGCCAGGAGCTGAAGGAGCTACTCAACCCAAAGTCTCTAGTTTTCTTTGGAACTCTAGGCTTTCTTTTTCCCGCTTAGCTTGCTCAAAGCTTTGTCGGGATTTCTAACCTCAGTCACTTAGCTTGCTTCGGAGTTCTGTGGCCTTTTAAACCCCGTTTCTGCTTCCTTCGAAACATTGAGGATTCTTAATTCACTCAACCTAGCTTGCTTCGTTGCTCTGTGGAGATCCTGTTCTAGGCTTTCCTGGTCTTCGGTCACCTCTTTCTACCTTACATTAAAGAAGTTATATTATTGTACTATTTCTAAAAATAATATTGTTTATAGAGAATTTTTTATAATAAAATCAGAAGTGAGAGACGATTTCGGACTATAATTTACTATACTAAGCTCTACCTACCCCTACATAGGGAGAACTTTACATAGTGGAGGCGCCGGGTAACATCCCGGTACCTCTCTTCAAAATGATTAAGAGTGACAATGTACTGAAAGAAATATAATTATGAATCTTAGGAACAAATTAAGGGGACGTAAGTTTTATTTTAAAAGACAGTGACACAAAAGCTCTTATAGAAGCCTTATTAACAATTCGAAAAATGTTAGAATGAACAATTAGCAGCCATATTACTCCCAAATAAGAAAATAAAAATAAATTTACCAACAAAAAATTAGAAATTATATTCCTAGAAAACTTACTACAGCAATCTGAAAATTACGTAAAATCGTAAAAGTGACTGAATTTAAAGAACATGAAGTTTATTAAGACAACCATAAAGTTACTATAATAAAGTTACCTCATTCCTTTTTCTTCTCTAAAAGAGAAAAATATGAAATGAAGAAACGAAATTATTATGAGATTCTGAGAAAAATAAGCACTTTTCTGAAACAAACTTGAAAAATACAGTAAGCTTAACTCAGAGAAATAATATATAAAATATATGAAATCTTCCTAAACTTATAGGCCTATATAAATGAATAAGATTCAATTAGTGAAATAAATATTCACATATGGATTAAATATAAAGAACGATACAAATAAAATAAAACATTGATATTTAGTTGTATAGTAAGATTAAACTAAAACATTTACATATTAAAATGCTACTTTATATGTTTGTGGTTAAGAAAAGTGTATATGTTTGTGGCTTGAGATCACGAAAACCACAAGTGCTAGAAACGTCCCGTTTTCACTGGTAGATTCGAAATTTTGTGTAGATTTGCGAATTCTCCTTCATTTTTTTTAAAAAACTTGTCTTTATTTTTATATTCCACATTTTTGGCGTTGCTTTGATCCTATTTAATATTGCCACTAGGATGTTAAGGTTGATACCCTTGTGAAAGGCAACCAGTAGAGGAGCTACGTATAGCGGGTTGACGGACATTTCAGGCGCTTTCGTTTAATCTAAATGGCAAAACCTATTGCAAGCTGGCAACTTCGTATTCTTTTGGACCCACAATAAGGTGTACTCGGATATGGAATTATAACAAACAAAATTCATTTGGTATCATCAACCTCTTATCCAAGTTTGCTACAAACTTCCCCCTACATTCTATATAATAAAATATTATACTTATATGTATGTCTATAGCAATTCACTTCCTTTGAGAGTCTTCCTGTCCTTTATTTGTGCTCGTAAAGGGACTTACACAGATATAGTAAGAAGTGGGAAGGAGAATAACGCTCGTATTAGAACTGTGCACTGTTAAATAGCGCAGGTTCAGCTAGTATTCTATAAATAAAAAAATGAAAGTGACTTATGTTTGTGACTTATAACTCTTGACCCACCTGACCGTTTTCGAACAAATTTTCAACATACAGGTAGTTGAGATTCGGGCATGGGGTATCTTTTATTATTTCATTTTGACAGTAGAACTTAGGGGAGGAGAGAAGGGGAAATATATACATAAATAATTGAAAATGATCGATATTAGTGTCAAATCCATAGTTTTCGGGGTCGCTGAGATGAACAGTGACACTTCCGATGCTGCTTAAATCAAAATTCCTCTCCGTAACTCCCGTGGGGAAACAGGGAAATATGAGGACACTACGAAAGTTTTGAGATGTGAAATAACTTACATACTTAATATCAATTTAACTCTTACATTTTCTCAAAGTATCCACCATTACACTGTGCACACTTTTGCATCCTCGAAAACCACTTTTGGAAGCAGTGTTGCCAGTCTTTTTCTTCAAGTGTTGAAAGTTCATTCTCGTAAACCACAACAGCTTCTTCAGGGCTGCAAAATCTCTTCCCACGCATGCGATCTTTGATCCTGGGGAACAGAAAAAAAAACTCACACGGGGCCAGGTCAGGGCTATGCGGCGGATGAGTCATAGGTTTGACCTCCGTAGATTCTAAAAACTGAATTGTGATGTTGGCCGTGTGTGCGAATGCGTTTTCATGATGAAGCAGGATCTCACGCAATCCAGTTCTTGGACGCCGTTCCCGAAGCTTCTAGAACACTTTTGTTAGGCAAACAGTGGTGTACCACTGAGCAGTAACAGTCCTTTGTTCTTCAAGTGGAACAGTTGCAACATGGCCAGATTTGGAGGAGAAAGTTGCGACTATCTTCTTCCCCACACTTCGCGGTCGTTTCACTTTCGTGGGTGGATTTTCTTCTGGAAAAATCCAAACTGTAGACTGGCGTTTATTTTCAGGGTCAAATTGGTAGATCCAAGTCTCATCACCAGTAACAATGTCAGAGACGCGTCGAGAATTGCCTCCATCAAATCTTGCAAGCATTTCTTCATACCATTGCACACGCATGCGCTTCTGCTGTTTAGTCAAAGTGTGAGGCACCCAACGAGATGAAACCTTCCTGAGCCAAAGATGATCATGAAGAATTTTTGTTACTGTTGGCGATCCAATGTTCAGTGTAGATTCAATGTCCTTGAAAGTTGTTCGAGGATTTTCTCGAATTATTTGTTCTACAGCGGCAAGGTTTTCATCTGACACAGCTGTTGCCGGACGTCCAGCTCTCTCTTCATCTTTAAGCGATGTCCGGCCTGTTCTGAATTCACCAAACCACCGAAAAATTGAAGCACGGGAATGAGCAAGGTCCCCAAATGCCCCCTGCAAACGGTCAAGGCTTTGTGTCTCGCTCAAACCACTTTTGAAGTCATAAAGGATCATTGCCCGAAAATGTTCCCTTTCGAGCTCCATTCTGGACAGCCGGATACTGCTCACATCAACAAACAAGTGAAGGCAGGCCACACCGATAAGCGATTCTTCGCTTTGGATACCACCACCGAACGCAATTGTTGGAATTCAAATACTGTGCCACAACAATGCGTATCTCAAAACTTTCGTAGTGACCCTCGTATATATATATATATATGTATGTGTGTGTGTGTGTGTGTGTGTGTGTGTGTGTGTGTGTGTTTACTGCGTAAAAGGTGTTACGTCCAAAATGTTCTAAACGTTTGAACTTAAAAATCTTTTTACAATACTTTGTGGGGAGCAATTTATGCAGAGATTTAAAACAATTAACACTTCGACAGCAGTGTAAAATGCTTAATAAACTTTGTTTTTTTAAATCTTTGCCTAAGCAGAAAATTGTGAATTCGAATCTTTTTCAAATGACTACGATTTATGATTTTTGGACTTAACACCTTTTAGGCAGCAAACACAGCTATAAAATTGATTTTAAAAAGGCCCGGTATTAGTTTATATCTTCTGGTTGAAGAACGCAAGACAGAAACATCGTCTATCAGAAAGTGCTTCAATAAGAGTAACAAAATGACTAACGGAATATATTACTAATTTTTTCTTATTTTAACAAAGTGAAGCGTGTAATTGCCGCTAGTTATTAAATAAATTCATAATTTTATTGCTCAGATTTTATCAGATTCAAGATCTCGAAAACAGAAACGTAATTGCGACGAGGACGTTGTTTCGTAAAGTGGCTCTTCAGAAAACTAAAGTAACTGGAAAATTTATCGTTTGTTACAGGAACAAAAATAACTAATAAAATTTTAGCATTTAATGAATACATTCCCAATGAATGAATGAAAAATTAAGAAGACACTATGTACGACAGTAAGCAAAAAATTATCCGTAATTTTAACATAACTCTTCTTTCAGTATTCAAACTGATCTCTGTCTTCATGTGTTTTATTGTTATGCTGTTTGGTCCTGCTATGTAAGTTTGATCTTAATTCCTTGATTTGTTTTCCTTTTGTTGCCGATAGATCATGGTCACGCCATTAGAAATTTGCAGCAAAGAGGAACAACGACAGTGATTCGGTTTTTGTGGTCAGAAGCAAGGGCGTCGATTTCTCTGTAAATTTGGGGGGGGGGTGCATTCCTTGAAACTGAAAAACACGAGATTCTCATTTGAAATAATAAAGTCTTCTTTCTTGTTATTTCCTCTCAGTTCTTATTTCCCGTTTTCTTCCAGTTCCGTCATTTCACCATTAACCCTTTGGAGATTTTATGGTACAATTTGTACCATACGCGTTTTTTCATGGTACATTGCGTTATTTCTATTCTATTTGAGTTTTTCGTCCGGTTTTTTTTTTTCAAGTCCAGAGGCATTGTAGAAGACATTACGTATGGTTCCAGACCTTCCTGCGTCCAGACATAGGAGGTGATGACGTCATAAGTCTAAAATTTATTTTTTCATTTATTAAGCCTATATTCAATATTTTTTGGCGGGCTTATTTTTGCACGTAGAAGATTGAAATTTTGCACAAACATTTAGTCCACCGAGTAGTATTTATCAGATTTTTTTCAGATTTGTGAGTTAAAACAGAGGGGGAACAAGAGGGGCAAAGGGCTGAAAAAGGGATATTTTACCCCAAAAATCCCGTTTTTTCGTCATTTTCCCGCCTTAGATACTCGATGGAGACACGTGAGTCATACCGTCTGAAAGGCAGTTCTATTATGAAGAGAATGATGTGCAAACCATGATCCTGGGTTATTAGGGATGTCTCAGGAAATTTTTTCCCTGAGATCATAGTGTATTGTGGTAATTTGGGGCATTGTGGGAATTCATGATAAAATTTCTCCCGCCCTTAGTATTCAAGATAGAATCTTGAAATTTGGCACACGCATTCAGTATACCAAGTACTATTTATCAGATTTTTTTTTAGATGGCTACGTTTACACAGGGCTGTTCCAGGGGAACCAAAGTGCGAGAAAAAATTTCGCTCCGAAAGTTTTCCCTTTGACATCATTTTTCCCGCTCCTGGTATACGGTATGAGCATGCATTTGAAAGCCAGCTCTATTTTGAAGAGAATGAGGTATGAACTATGATCCTAGGATAAATAGTGATGATGCACTAGCTGCTTGACTGAAAGTCTAAAAAATAGCCCAAAAAGCCGAAATCCGGAAAGGGTTAATATACATGTTGTCACCACCATCTTCCTTAAATTAGCCACAATGCATATACGTAGAATGTTAAACTAAATAATAATATTATAATAATATAATATAATATCATATAATATAATATAATATAATATAATATAATATAATATAATATAATATAATATATAATAATAATAATAATAATAATAATAATAATAATAATAATAATAATAATAATGGTCTGAAAAGAAAAGTTTCCAACCATTATTGCTTAACTGTTCCTTGTATTGTGTGTATTATTATTATTACTATACTACTACTACTACTACTACTACTACTACTACTACTACTACTACTACTACTACTACTACTACTACTACTAATAATAATAATAATAATAATAATAATAATAATAATAATAATAATAATAATAATAATAATAATAATATATTGTCAAGGTCAGTGGTAATCCCAGCCGTCAAACCAATATACACTTTCTGCTTAACGTTTCTTTTCTTTGATCCCTTTTAGGTTAAGTTCCATTCTGACAAACATAAAAAATCCGTACTTTCTGCTTCCGATTTGAGGCACAGTCTTGAACTTTCGAACGGGGTCTACAGAGCAACACATCATTGTTTTATTCCATCCTTCTTCAGTATTTGTAGCCCTGTGTCTCTACTAGTGGCAAGTCCGTATATTCTCAGGGGCATCTACTTTCCAAGCCACTGATATCGAAAATACAATCCAAGATTCTTCTAACTTCTCATTAGGAGGAGTTTCACCACGAAATTAATAACCAGCGTTTATCAATGTACTGTAGTTAAAAAAAAAGGACTAGAGCTGTACAGATTTCAACTGTTAATCCTATTTCATCATCACTATTATATTCACAGACTGAATTCACATCTTCTCTTCGTAAGCACTTCTTCAAATCATTCACATGTACTTATTGAAACGTTTTTGTTAATGGTAATATGGCGACAACTTCGAAATCCACATTGAGCACTGCAAAAAATAAAGAAACTACTTTTAGACACAGTAGGACATTTTACACATTACCGACACTCTTTGAACACCTCCAGATGAAACATATTTACTCCTTGTATATACTGTGTTGTCCATGTAGGTCTCAGGTGTATGTTTAAAGTGTGCAAAATATAAGTCATCACTTTGTTTTCGAACTGTTTGCCGAGAGGAAATGTTTTAAATATTGTCATACTAGATATTGTTTTTACAGAAGTAACGCTTTTGGACACGCGAAGAACACTTTATAAACAGTATTTCGTCAATTTTCCCCTCAACAGCTGTACTAAAAGTGTATAAATAGTGTATTATTTTTTATAGTGAATGTCTGGTGATTCATACGTAACGAAATAACATAAGCAAGCTGTAATAATTCTCATACTTAGCTACAATCTGTTTGTGATATACCTTTATATGAGTCATGTTCTCACTCGGCCAGTTTCAATATAATATATTAACTCTAAATTTGATATAAATATATATGTAAGATGATAAATAATTTGGGCCTAATTTTAACAACTCATGTTTTTTGAAATAACCTTTAAAAAAACAGTGATCCAAATTGCCTCGAGTTTTCACATAATCACAATTGTAATATATTCGTTTTTTTCAGGCGAAAATTTTATAACACGCATTAATACACAACTTGTGTAACATATTTGTGTAACGTAAAATAAAATTGCAACTAAATCACGATAAATTCTAATAACAACAAACTTCTTTCAATAAAATAAAAGGTAATAAATAACACTAATCTATGCTGAGGCGTTACTCACGTTTTCCAAAAGTGGTTCTCCTTAGTTTTGCGGAGAGAAGCCAAATTTGGGAGCACAGGCACTATGGTGCCCAAGCAAAGCTAGATCTACCCATCTGGAGGCCAGGGGCTTGAAAAACTATGTAGCCCTTGTTGACTCCACCTAATACATTTCTGTGAAAGTACTGTAGGAAAGTTAAGGGAATATGTTTCATATTTTTGGTCATATTTTATTTTAAGAGGATGATTGTATCTTCATGATTCTTTTTAGATAGCCAATTGAGATTTTGATCAGACCTACGGAGGCCCCTGTTCACTTGAAGGCCCGGGGCTCTGCGCCCAAGGGTGTGAGCAATCAAATAGTGAGGAATCAGATCTTTATCCATTACGATGCTTGTATCCAACAGACGAGGCAGCTTATTAATGGAAGCCCATCCCGTGTCAGACACAATTTCAAAGACCATTACATTATATTATGGAAGCAACCGGCTGCAAGGAACCACGACAAGAATCTTAACTTCCGATGTATATATATCACAATCGAAGCAGAGCGATTGTAAGATCTTCAGAAACATTCTAGAAAAAGTCTTAAAGCACAGGTGATTTCAAAGAGGACAACCGAGATAAAAGTGATATGAAGCTAAGAGAATGAAATTTAACTTAATTCCTTTCGCAAAACTCTTATGTGCCCTCTTGTCCTATTTCAGTACAAGTCATTTAGAACAAGTAGATGCCATGTCCAGATGTCAGAAAATTAAAAATTAAAAAGAGAAAGAAAGAGAAAAAGGATTTAAAAAAGAGTAGAGACAAAAGGAAAGGTACAGGAGAACAGAGAGCGAAAAAAGGGAAAATTAGTGTGTGTGTGTGTATGAGCAGAAGGAAATGTAATGAATAAAGAAAATAAATTATTTTTTAAGAAGAAAAACTTGAATTAAATGAGTGTACAGTTAGAAGAAGAAGAAGAAGAAGAAGAAGAAGAAGAAGAAAGAAGTACGAAGGAGATTTCACGATAGTTGGGGAAAAGCAAAAAGTAAGAGGGTTCCTAGCGATAAGGCAAAATGAGAGTGTGAGACAGACAGAGAGGATAACTGAGAGGGTAAAGTAAAGAGAAAATGCAAAAAAGAGAAAGAAAGAAAGAAAGAAAACATAAGTGAAGCTTAACCACTCCTTAGGTTTTTCTTAGTACGACTGCACACCCCTTTAACACACGCATATATATATATATATATGGAAGAAAGAAGATAGAGAAAGGAAAGGTAAAATAAAAATCTATTCAATTTTAGTCTTTTCTTTATGTAACTTTCTTAATTGAATTTCTTTGTACTTTCAGAAGAAAAAGAAATAAAGAGAAAGAAAAATAATTAATATGTCTTGAGAAAAGGATTATTAACTTTCGTTGTAATATTTTTTTTCTGATTCATTCATTCATTCTCTCTTTCATTCATTCATTCATTCTTTCTTTCTTTCAGTCATTTCTCTCCCCTCTAGCCTCTTGAACCTCTTGACGTGATTATTATTACAATTATTATAAGAAAGAAAGAGAGAAAGACAAGAAACAATGGGGAAGGATTTTGCTCTCAAGGTAAAATTGGAAACTATATATATATATATGGCAAAATTTTGAGAGAAGAATTAATGTTTCTGTCTTTCCTATTTCTCAAGAAAAATGAACGAATTAGATACAGCAAAGAAAAGAAAAGATCAGAAAGAGAGGTTCTTTGTTATAAATAACGAAAGACTCGAGAACAATACAGTCTGTTACTTATTACCAGATACACAGAAAAAAATATAATTAAATATAAAAAAGTTTTCGTTAACAATAAAAAAATATTCTATTATTACTACTATTAATTGGTCAGAGGCCCACAGCTGAGCGGAAGGCTAAGAGAACTTGCCTCCTCGATAATTTTTTCTTGCTCCCATAGAAAACAATGCATAATTATGTGCTGTTTTGATACAAAAAATATATATAAAGCAGACAAGGGCGCCCATCAAGGTGGGCAAGGTGGGGCGCCCGCCCCTAGAGGAAATTGTACTTCAGAATGTCGAAAATCCAATAGAATTTTTACATTAGTTACAGCAAAATTTGGAACTATTTTTGAAACGTCGCTTATATTTTCCCCTCTTGGAAACCACAACATGGGCGCCCTTGAAAATAGATATTTGAGAGATAGTTTATTTTAAATTCATGGAATCAATGTGAATAATATGGGATGAAAATAAATTTTAGAAAGACAAAGGCCATGATGATTAGAACGAAACCGTCGGTGTCAATAGGAGGTGAGAAAACAGAACAGTTGACTAGTTTTTTTGATACCTGGGTACTATTATTAATGATGATATGAAGTGCTAACGTGAAATGAAAGCAAGTATAGAAGTGGCGGAAGAAGCCTGTAGGAGAAAAGAACTATTTTATAGAACCTTGAATAAAGAGCTGAGAAAGAGACTCATAAAATGTTTCGTGAGGAGTAGTGTATTGTATGGATCAGAAACATGGACATTATGCAAAAATTATTTTAAAAAGACGATGGATAAATGATGCAGAAATGATGGAATCTTTTGAAATGTAGGTGTGGAGAAGAATGAATATAATTAGCTGGGACGAGAGGAAAATAAATGCGAAGGTGTTAGAAATGATGTAGGAGGAAAGACCAATTTTAGATATTATTAAGAAGGGGATGAGAAACCTTGAACATTGTCTAAGAAGGAACTGTATCATGAGAGACGTACTAGAGGGTATGGTGGCAAGAAACAGAGGGAGGAAGCGAAGGAGACGACAATTGATCGACCATATTAAAACAGAAAAATCGTACGTGAACAAGAAGCGGTTAGCAATAGATCGTGAAGTATGGAAGCTTCTCAGCTGCAGCAAGTGACCTACCAATAATGGCAGAATATGTATGATGATGATAGTGATTAACCAACTTAAGAAAATACAAGAGGAAGAAATACTAGAGGAGAGGTATAAATAGTTAGGAACGACTGATAAACAAGGAGAAAACCGTTCTCTTCAACGAATTTTTTACAGATTTCTTAGTAATTCCTCAATGACACCAAAGTTAAAATACAGTATAGCGACTGAAATTGAATAACAGTAGTCGTAGTAAGAGAAATGACACGAAAAAACATATGGATTTAGAAAAAGTTCCATGTCAGGAGGGAAACAAAGAAATATTAAAACCCGGTAATTTCGAATAAAGCGGTGGCGTTCTTTGTGTATTTGAGCAAACACCTAGGGTCTAGCAAGTTAAAATCAGATTGAGAGCTCAATTATGTATATTTTCCAGACAGATTTGGTGTACTTTTATTTTCGGGTAAAGGCTATCTGTGTGGGACACACTATTATCTCTATAATCTTCAAATATGCCTTGAATAATTATTCAAGGCATATTTGAAGATTATAGATATACCTGTATGTATAGTCATAGATTATAATTAGTTAGATTTCTCGTTGAGCAAGTCACTATCGCACTTCACATCTCTCCAGAACTAAACAGTTCATGGTTGAATGAGCTTTCTCTCTCTCTCTCTCTCTCTCTCTCTCTCTTTTAACGGTTCCGTGCATGTAGCGCCCGTAGACTTAGCGCCCAGTGTTTCTGGCTCACAGAAGGAATTTTATATTGATTTTATCTCACAATCAGGGATGTCCAGTTCATTTTATCACTCTTTCCACAGGTCGTTAATTCCTGTTATTTTCTTACATCCATGTTCCATGTACTTAGCGTCCACTAAGTAAAACTGTTATGAAGAGGGAGAGAGAGAGAGCGAGAGAGAGACAGAGAGACCAGCCAATAGCACTGATTATGACGCTTCAATGAATCATAACCTCCGGGGGAAAGGGTGAATCGCAGAAACGTAGTTATATATATATATATATATATATATATATATATATATATATATATATATATATATATATATATATATATATATGCATGTATGTAACTGTACTCCGTGGTATGCAATGCTCTACAATATTTAAATGTACTATAAACTAAGGTTACATATTTAGCTTTTAATGTGAAAACTATGTAAAACAGACGTAATCTAGAATACCGCAATGAGGATAAGGCATACAAAAAACGGTGAACATATTCTCACGACTGAGAACCGGGACAAAATGTAACCTGGCGAAACACCGGGATAAGAGTCTTCATGGAGGTCACGGTGGTTCAGTGGTAGAAACACTCACATCTGGTTCATGGGATCCCTGGTTTCATCTCATCTTGCGTCAAATGGGCTTTGTGGTAGTCAGACGCTGCGTGCATGGATAAACTCGGGGTTCTCTCGTTTCCTCTCACTTTCTTCATTCCACCATTTCATTCATTCTCACAATCACCGTCTTCTCTATCCTACTCCTATCTCCTTAATCGTGGGATGTAAAATTCAAAGATTTCATTTCAAGAGCTTTCAAACCGGGACTGTCCCGGTAAAAACCTGACATATGGTAACTCTGACTATATAACAACATCGGTTTCGATACCAAAAAAGAAAAAGTCAAATTATCATATGGTATTACACAGTTTCAGAAAAAAAATCTAATAAGCTAGCCGCATTAAGTCTGATACATATTTCACAACTTTATGCGTAATATAAATGTATATATTTAAACAATTGATATCATACACTACAAGCACTGAAAAACAACGTAACGTTCTCTAATAAAAAGAACGTTAGTTTACTAACCAATAAGTTAATCGCTCTACGAACCTTATTGTACACATTATACCCTAAAGTTACAGCCTTATGCAGTAATCAATTCCAATCAGATATTGAACAAGTATGGTGTTTCCTTGAGAATAATCCATCACTAAGTTGAACAAGCGCCTTTGAAGGCTAATCATCTTCCATTTTACCCTCTTCTTCGGTAATTCATCTCGCTACTCTTGTTCGATGCAGTTGAAACCATGGCCTCATCCTTTTGCAATGTCCATCCACAAGGAAGGATGAACAGGTTCAACCTTTTGGAATTTCAAATTCGAAGCTTCTGTCAATTTACTTGTTCGTGTCTCTTTCTGTAATGTTGCTATATGAGCGGGTATGTTGCGAGGAAACAAAAGAGGCTAGCAAAGAAATCGAATCGTAAGATCACCATAAGATGAAAGTCGCATACTCCAGAGACTACCTGATACGTAATGTTGATCAAAATAAATTAGGAATTCTTCAGTTTCTTCTGGTACGATTTGCTGTAAGTAATCCATCACTTCTGACCCTTGTCAGAGAGAAGGAAAACAAATCCGTCCACCATTCCATAGAAATCGGACTTTCTCATTCTCCCTGTAAAAATTCGCCAATCCCAACTGCTGCAGTATGTACTTCGTGTTCGTGTGACTTGTCTGGAACGCTTTGGCTTACGACTTCCCTCACTAGCCACGTCTGGTTGTGAATTTAATTTACATATTCCAATATTTGTTTGTTTTATCCCTCCCCGCTGGTCTAGTGGCAAGCACGCAAGCATTTGGAGTATGAGGTTTAAGGTTCGATTCCTGGTGGGAGAGCATTGAGTGACCAAAGTGGTTCGGGTTCCACTATAATCAGTAAATTCAAGTCTTCCTTAGCCGACCCGGCAAAACCATGGAACGTAAAACTAAATACAAACCTTTTCTTTTTTCGCAAAAGAAACGTTTTATTTTGAAGTAAAACACTATTCAGAAATATAATATTAAAATTTGCAAGAAGGAAATTTATTTCTGCGTAACAAAATTTAAAAATTAATTATTCACAGGTAATTGTTTTATTGGATCGTAACGACAGTATAATTTCAGTATAATTTCAGTATAATTTCCCAAAGACTCTTCTCATACAATTCTGCTGTTCTCACATGTAACACTTCCCAAGTGTAACACTCAGATTTTGATAAAATTTAGCAGGTAGATATTACACATGAAATAAACGAATGCATGTTTTTTTCTTTTCAGCGGAAAAACAGTTTTAGGGGGCAAAAGCCCCCACCCAAAATTTTGAAATTTGAGTCCCGAAAGGCAAGAAGTGAACCGAAGTGAATAATATTGTGCACAGATGCTATAAACATAAAACGAAGGAATAGATGTTTCGTTTTTTCCTGGGAAAAACGGTTGGACATAATTGCAACGATAGTTTGTGTAGGAACAGTACGCAAAAATAAATAAATAAAGAAAGAAAGAAAGAAAAGAAAAGAAAAGAAATGATTACGTGTTTTTGATTTTGTGCAGAAAAACAAAAGTGTGACAAAGGGCCCCCCTTCTAAAAATACGAAATTCAACTCCACGAGCCCAGAAAGAAATATACTCTAATAAATGAAAATGTCCACAAATATAGTAGACGTAAAATGAAAGAATACGTGTCGTATTTTTCTATGAAAACTACCTGCGCTTCTGCGGTAATAATTACTTCTTTTTCGGAGGGACTTTAGTCACACCACAGTTTTTCCGAAGAAACTAAAAACACGTATTCGTATATTTTTTTCGTATTGTCTCTAAACACAGTTTCGTTACAATTCTCCATGTCTTTTTAGGTACTTTTCACTATACTAATGAACACTGATAAATCGTGATTAAATGTTTGAAGGGGTCTGTAACCCACCCAACCATCTTTTCCAGAAAAATGCGACACAATATTCTGTCATTTTACGTCTACAATATATGCACACAATTTCGTTCATTCCGGTCTACTTCTTCATGCCTTTCGGTCGTCAATTTCAAAATTTTCGGTGGAGACTTTTGCCCCTAAAAACATTTTTTCTGCAGGAAATAAGAAAGAAGTGTTCATTTATTTTTTCAATATTGTCCCTACCCAAAATTTCCTTACAATTCTCCATGTTCTTTAGGCATGTTTAACGTACTGTTATTAGCGCTTTTGATATTTCGAGATCAAAGGTTTGAAGGGGTCTGTGCCCCACCCAACCATTTTTCCCGGGAAAGTACGAAACACATATTCCATTATTTAACGTTTATAATATCTGTGAACAATTTCATTCACTTCGACTAACTTCTTCTTCTTGTCTTTCCGGCCTCAAATTTCTCCAAATTTTGGGTGGGGGCTTTTACCCCTTAAAACAGTTTTCCCCAGAAAAGAAAAAAACACGTATGTTTATTTCATGTGTAATATCTACCTGAAAATTTTTTATCAAAATCGGAATGTTACACTTGGAAAATATTACATGTCAGTACATTCATATAGCTTACATTTGCGGCAGAAAGTTCTTGTTTTGTGCTCCCTCTTTGCTGGAGAGACTTTTTTTTAGGCTGTTCCTCTTCAGTATACTGGGAAGCTTCTATTCTCCGTGATTTCTTCTCAACGTTGGCGAACTGCTAACCAGACGAAATGAAGAATTTACGGCATTTCAAACTTTTTAATGTTTGTTTCTCGTTTGAAATTACGCTTTGATGAAACAATACCATAAGTGTTGAGTCCACTTACATCAGTTATGTAAAATACTGTCATAGGCCATTTTGTTCATTGTTTTGTGGTGTAACGGCGAACCATATGATTGTTAGTGTGAACGTCTGATTTTGTTGTGTTGTAATATATGATAACTTTGAGTATTTTCCTCCGCTCTAGAAGTGACCACTTCTGGATATAGTTGTGCATTGTGTTTTGCAATTGTAAAATGGGTGATCTTAATGGGTATATATTGTCAAAAGAGACAGAGCACCCAAAAAAATGAGAAGTTGTTCGTCTACAGTCATATTATATATAAGAATAAAAATATATTGCAGAGTGTGTGAAGAATCTGCAACTTCACGAATTAGGAACAATTCGTCATCAGGTATTCTAATAGCGCCGATGTTGGCATCAAAACATAAGGCAGCCCTTGTAGGATCGCTTTTCTCCGGAGTTTTGCCTTTTGCATTAGCTATAGGTGCTACGCTTCAAACTTCTAACCAATCCTCTGGTTAAGAAAACTACTCAACGTCTCATTTCAATATCGGTACCTGAACAAGAAACTTCAGTTGCATTTGTATATAAGTCTGCTAATATCTTATCGTCTGTCGGGAATCAATTTCTTCATCGTTTATTGATTTACCAAAAAT
This sequence comes from Thermobia domestica, assembly GCF_964235325.1. NCBI lineage: Eukaryota > Metazoa > Arthropoda > Insecta > Zygentoma > Lepismatidae > Thermobia > Thermobia domestica. Next base: position 9,437,110 of record NC_137458.1, read on the forward strand.
ATTCCTCCTCTACCATCAACAGTGACGTGTATTGTTAGTGATCTGTTAATATACCACGTGCAATAGTCAAAACACACTAATAATAAACAAAACTTTACATACAATCAGTGGCAAAGCCAGGATTTCTATTGGGGGGGGGGTCATTGTCCTACTCCGGAAAACTTTTTCTTTCTTTTTTTTTTTTTTTGGTCAATATGGAGACTGAAAGCGCAAATTTAGGTTTTATTCTAGCAACTTTTAAAAATGTTGGGGCTTGGGAGTCCAGATCCCCGGAAACTGCCACTGAATACGCAACTGCATACAATGGAAAATTAATACAGTTTGATAGACAAAAGCAACAACTATGCTTCTGACAAGAGACTTATATAAGTGAATAAATAACGAAAAGCTGCTACTAAAATAAACAAAATTGCAAATAATTAAATCAATCAAACTACATAATAACATATAAAGTTGTAATATGTTATATCTGACTTCATTAGAACAGTTAGAAGATTATCAGAACGTTAACTTTGCTACGAGCCACAATCTCAATCTATACTGAATCCACCTCATATTTCTGCATTAAGGCTGGAGTTTAATGGACCCACTCGGTACCCAATGCTATAAATTTTAAAAACTATCACTTGACTCACGGAAATAAAAAAAACTTAAATAACACAACACAAGAACACAACCAGGGAAATGTCATAGAATCTCAATACTTACTAAGCCTTAGTAATTATTAAAGAAAGTATGCGTACGAATGCAATGGACCCACATGGTAGTCCTAGGGTTAAAAGTGTATCCTTGTATGGATATTTAGATAGAGTAAATACTAGTTCTTGTCGGATTTCTTTAACTACTTGCGATATGTTCCATTATTTTCAAACTAGGGTTTAAAATGTAATTGATTGCGTTTAGGGCGGCTTATAACATTGAAAGGAGTCGTTTTATGACACATGTTTATTAGTACGTTTTATTTTCATTTGATATAAAGAATTACCCACCAAATTTTGGCAGTTGAATTTTGCCCCCTGACACCCTGTATTTACGATAGGAAATGAAGTTATGTAATGTGCATAAATAATTGCTGTTTTTGATGCAGTACTCGTAGTATTTGCATTAAGGTGCGTGTAATTATTATTATTTAAAACTATGTAAATTTTAAAATAACACTAGCACATGAATTCACATCCACATATGAAAATCTCATAGGTGATATGGTAATGCTCTTAAGTCGCAATTAAATTGTACGTAATTACAGATGTACATGAAAAGTCAGTGTTAGAGCTAGAGATGCAAAAAAGCCGGCTTTTTTGAATCGATGGTTTTTTTCACATAAAAAGCCGGCTTTTTTGGGAAAAAAACGAGAATTTTGGAAATTTTGGCTTTTTTCAACTTCATGATTTTTCTATCTAAATAGCTTTCTTATAGTATATTCTATAGTTAGATAAAAATTCCATGACCTGAATGTGATATTTCGCTCTGAAATTCACCATCAAAATGGATGGAGCACATGTTTTACGAATTAAAGCTAACATGAAGAATGTAGTATTTGAGGGTAATTTTAGAGGCTATTTAACTTTATTTTAACTTTTGAGTTATCGACATCTTTTTTCTTCTCTAGTTTGTCATCCGTGTTTCATTTCTAAGAGCTTTTAGTACTCTAGCTTCTAGCGCAAAAGTTAAACTTGCCCGTTTTTCTATTTATCCATCAAAGCGTACGTTTTTCAATATATCCGTCAAACCGTACTTCCACATTTCTGTTATACTGTAGCTGTGAAGTGATTTAGCAATAATTTTCCGGACACAACCTTGAATACCAATTTATACAAATAATCAGTAGCGGATTTAGAAAAGTACTTTAGGAGGGTTTTTTCTGATTGTTTCGTTTCCTAAAAAGTACTAATTTTATTTGGGAAGTGCTTGAAGTTTATGAGTACAGGCATAACTAATATTTCGTTTCGTTTATATGTTTAGCAATAATCTTCCGGATACAACTTTAAAAATCATTTTATACTGAGAATCAGTGGCGGATTTAGAAAAGTATTTTGGGAAGGGTTTCTTACTAATGTTTAGTTTTTTTTTAAACATTCGTATTTTTTATTTGACGGGAGCTTAAAGTTTATGAGTAAAGGCATAAATAATAGATATTTCGTTTGTTGCAGACATTCCGTAACTTTGGGGAACGGGCTTCAGTCCGAAAGACCGCCCCCCTAACCTTCGCAAAACCGTCACTGCTGGTAATTAGTAATAATAACGATTTAAAAACAATAAAAAAGGAAGTCGCCCAACTCACAGTACACGCACTATTTCTACATTCACAGATGGAATGAAGAAAAGCTTTGTCAGAATGGTCGAATGCTGGTTGAATCCCGGACTTCCCGATAGAAGCGCAAAAACTAATCACTCAGTCATGTTTGTTGTGCAATTGTATTTAGCTTAACTTAAATATATTCCGTAGTCTTTTTTTTTTGAGGGGGGGGGGAAGTTCCATAATGATATGTTGAATCCCTCTTGTTAAAAATTCAGAAAACTTGAGGATTGGGTAAACTGTGATGGTGGTTCTATAAAACTTAACTGTAGAATTTCAAGAATATACAGAACCAAAAGCTCTAGATGTGCAGCCTTTAAGTGTATCATATAAATCTAAGTATTTCTCTTATGTTTTATTTTAATTTTATTTTGTTTCAAAAAGAGGGTATGGAATATTTTGAAGTAAAAATACTACATACTATTTTGCTAGTTATTTGTGTATTCTTTAAAAAGAAGTGTTTACTTTTAGGGTTGGCTGATTTACACCAACTTTTTTTTTTTTAATAACTGGTTTAAACCACAAAAATAAAAAGAATGAAAAATACGAATCGTGTGAACTTCATGGTAACGTTTCCAGATATCAAACTACCTGCAATAGTTTTATTTCCCTTTCACCTTTTAATCAAGGTGTCCCATGTTCAATTCTCGGTCGAACCACAATCCTTCTTTCATGCGTAACCCAAGTAGAGGTTCGGATGTCAGTTTAAGCGAAAGTCTTCTCCTTGATAACCTCGGTATTTCGTAAGGATGTTAAGCCTAAATATACGAAACAAACCAAATTGTATATTTCTACATGCCTAAATGTGTGTTGTTTTATAAAGAAGCCAATATTGCTTAAATATATTGATAGAAATTGGCAAAATTTATCGATTGCCTACGTAGCTTCCAACATTAGCTTGGATTGGACTTTCAATGATATCTACGTACCGGTACTAAATTTGTAATTTAATACCTCAGTTTTAGCGTACTGATTATGGTACGTTGACCTTTAAATTTTATATGCAAAGCAATAACAGGATTTTCCCGTTATTGTCTTACATTTCAAGTAATGACGGGATTTTCCCAATGGCTAGGGCGGGAGATTCTCAACTTAAGAAATTTACTGACCGCACTTCTTTAAGCTTATGGGAGTTCTTCCGGCATAACCCCGCTGTTGCATAATAACATCAAGGCGAAACAAACTTAGGCTATTTCTGTGAATATGTAATATAAATACATAAAGCAAAAAATCTAAGTCAAAAAAGCCTGGTTTAAACCAAAAAAGCCTGGTTTAAACATCCCCCAAAAAACGGGTTTTTGGCATTTTCAAAAACAACCTCGGTTCTTGCCAACTCTGCTTACTTTTGTATATAGGAGGTTAAAAAATTCTTATTATATACATTGGTTAATCCTGTGGAATTCATAATGTAAATATGTTGAAGAAAAATTGTTTGAAATATTTTTTCGAAATTCATAGTTTATTTTCGATGTTTTATATTATTATCAGCATCAACCGCTAATTAAATGATTTTTTGTGTTATAAAGAAGCGATACAAAGTCTGTTTTATCAATTTAAAGCAGTATTTTGAAAAAAGCCCAAAATTTCCGAAGCAAAAAAGCAAAGCAGAAAAAACCGAGTTTTTTTTCAAAAAAGCCGGTTTTTTTCCGAGCCCTTGCATCTCTAGTTAGAGCTGACGGTGGTGAGCAGAAGAGAAAGAAAGGAACACATTTCTTTCAACTTGCCTAAGGGGTTTTAAAAGTGACATGACAATTGTGCAGCAAGAATAATAGCAGGATCTTTCAAGTGAAAACTCCTTGTTCTTTAGTCGTGAAAAGAGAGGGGATGGGGATAGATATGAGTACGAAATTACATTTATACATAAAAACTAGTTCTCTCTTTGGTCAACCCTAGCACACTGATAAGCATCAAATATTTTCTGGGCGCTAAATGCATGATATTATATGTGGGCGCTAAATCTACGGGCGCAAAGTATACTCCACGCTTTTAACATTAGCATTGCAAACTTCTGTCTGCAGATAAAAATGATAAAGTATGACTTATTTTTCAATTTATACGAGGATATGAAAATGAGAATTTTTGAGTTACAGATTTATATGAATCTTTGTTTTTCGGGCGGAAGTTAACCAAAATTTCGTGGTCAAGTAGCCTATCGTCTAAGGAATTGTGTTTGCTATATTTAGTTGCCGAGCTTGGCCAGGAACAGGCTCTGTTTACCTTAAACGTTGTACAGTACTTTATTTGGACTTTCAATGGAAATTAATGTTTCAATGGGTATACGAGTAAGAGAGACAGTGTTCCATAGGTTTGGAGCTTCTGAATTCGGTTCCCTGACTATCTCCAATCTTGTTTTCTTTAGTTTTGAAAATATTTCTCTTATGAGTGTCAGATGAAATACCTTGTATGTTTACCAGTCATTTAATAAATACAATTGAAGCGAACGTGTTGAAGCTAATACAATTCGTGTCGATCTTCATTTGTATGTCTGTCTATATACCCATCTGTCTGTTCCACTGCAACTTTCAAAAAAAGTATCCAATTTTAAGGAATCTTAGTATTAGCCTCCCTTCAACTTGCAAAAATATTTATATTGCTTAGTATCAGTGTCTCTAAATGGCCTGTATCAGTGAAATATTTGGTGACGACCGGTTCAACTGTTATGCACTGTTGGTCAAGGGCGCCGATTTCTCTTTAAATTTGGTAGGGGGGCATTCAGATGCAGAAGGTATATGTATGAAAATTTTAAGACAAATTGCACTCAAATTATGCCAAATATTGTATATTCATAAGTACAACAGTGGGTTCTGGGTCCCCCAGGATTGGCGCCCTTGCTGTAGGTCAATCTTGGCTTCTCTGCGAATAAATGTCCCTCTACGTGACTATGTATTTGGTGACGATCTAGTTATCTATTATACATTGTTATTCAATCTTAGATTCTCAGCGCATAAATGTCCTTCCCTCAAAGTGGCCAGTATCAGATCGACTCCTTTTTGGTGACGATCGAGTCATCTTATATACATTATTTCTTAATCTTACATTCTCAGCACATTAAATGACTCTCTACGACTCTGTACTTAGGACCAGCTCATCTAGGTAGTAGGAAAATAGTGCAGGCGCTAGGCTGCTTTCTGTTTCAAAAACTTGTAAGATTAATTCCAGTTTGATGACTTAAGTTAAGAAAGGCGTAAAAAATGAAATTCCGAAGGTTTTTGAAGAATATCACTGGTCATTTTTTTAAAAGCATTATTATAAGAACTATTGATTAAGAGCTGTAGTGGTAGGGTTGTCATATGCAAGGATGTTATAAAATAGAGGATCTGCCCATACGTATCTTCATCATATAAACTCAATGAAGCTAAAAAACAACCGAGCATCGTCTGAGCCGGCACGTCTGATTGGCTACTCTCGTTTCCGCCATGATTGTTGGTTCGAAACATTGCGATCTTAGTGGCGCGGAGTGGGCAGAGTAGGTGTGGCGAAGCTGTGACGTATGGCTTCACGATTTTGTTGTATGGGCAGATCCTCTATTTTATAACATCCTTGGTCATATGTCTGTACTTTGTACGGACTGTTTGTATTTTGGAGTCTGTGTCCGTATCGTACAAAGCATGAAATAGGAAAAATGTCCGTATTTGACGGTTTTGGAGCTGCCCGAAAAATTTCCAAGTCAGAAATCGCTAAAATCTGTGTCGGAAAGACTTGTGTTTTCATCATATAACATATTTTAGTTACTATTAATAAAATAGGTTATGTTTTTAAAAAGTGTCTCATTTTTCTATTCCAGGTTCTTTTGCTTAGATTTAATATACGTAATTTAATTGAATGATTTATTATATTTGTGTTAATGAAAAAAAAAATATAAAGCATGTTACTTTCCAATACTGTTTTAAGTAATACAGTAAAAAATTGTGTGATAACCTAAAGAAAGGTGACTTTTAAGTAAGATATTTCAAAATATTTATTGTGTGTTTGGGCATGGTATCTTTGATGGTTCGTCATTTTAAGGCTTGTCCGTATTTTGGATCAAATAAATATGGCAACCTTATCTAGTGGTCAATAAAATGTTTTATTACTGTAGAAAGATTGTTTCTGTAAGGTACTGAATTAAAAACAACATGAACACTATAAAACATTTTTTTATTATTATTATTGGCAAAAACAGGAAATAAGTAATTAAAATTGTGATAATTATAGAAAAGATAACATAAATTTTGAAACTTTTGTTGGTAACTTTTGACAGTTGTTATGAATACATTTACACAGAGATAAAAGTGAGGAAGAACGCGGGGGGAAGCTGTCCGCCCACTTACAGAAAATATCTGTGGCGTTCCTCCACTTTTTTTAAAAAAAATGTAAAGATAGGCATAGATTACGGCGTGACGTCATTCATCCCCCTATCTTTTCAGATCCACTTTTCCCCTACATTTACATAGACATATACAATTTACTTAAGTTATTTCTATACTACAGGATATTGCTCTTCTGCAGCCAGCATTACATTTACAAGGAGTAATAAAAATTCTAGATAAACAAGTTTTTTTCATTTGTGTCTTGTGCAGTTTGCCATCTTAAGATTAATAGAAAAAATTGCACAAAGTTCAGAGGTTGAAATATCGATTGTAAAGTGTTTTTACCATGAACATGTTTTGATTTCATCTCTTAAACAATGTAAATATAAAGCATTATAAGTGCAAGGACAGGCCCGCTACTAGAGGGGAGCTAGGGGGGATCTGGCTTCCTTCCTCTAAACTTTCCGAGGCCCCTCCAGACCTCAACAGAAAAAAACCCAATTTAGATATGTGCAAGAGAATTTTTAATGACTCCCCCCCTTCCCCGACATATCCATGCCTCCCAAACCTCTGTGGCTGTTTGCTGGCCTGACTCTGGATAAACGTAAATTGAGTCTGATACTTTTTGTAATTAGCTTGTAACACAGTTCATCTGCTGTAATTCTTAGTTTGGCAAATAAATAAAGGGCAGATTTCTTCGAACTTACCAAAATTCATTCGAGTTTCAGAGTTATTTTCAAAAGTTAAAAAAAAAACCTCAACAAAGTACTTCTGATGCTGCGTTTAGACATTGTCTTTTACTTACGAATCGTGTCGCAACGAGACAGAGCGTGTAATCTAGGTAAAATATTACAAATATTTACTGAAGTAATTCAGCTGTTAAACGATACCTTAAAAGATTTTCTTTATTGTTTAATCCTTCAAACCAAGTACCTCGATAACCAATGTTTGCCAATCTGTGCCAAAAATTAATGCCAAGTACGAAAATATCACTGTTGGCGATCTGTATAACAACTTTTTCAATGCCTGTATGAATGCTATTGAATATTCTACAATCTGCCTCTAAGTGGTTTGACTTCAATTCTGTCAATTCAGAGAAAGGAATACCTCGTAATTTGAAGCATTTCGTAGGGTATTATTATTATTATTATTATTATTATTATTATTATTATTATTATTATTATTATTATTATTATTATTATTATTATTATTATTATTATTATTATTATTATTATTAAGTATTCTGACTTTCGGCAGTCCTGGTACCAATGAGATTTTTTTTCAATTTTATTTGAACTTGAAGACTCAAAATGAAAAAAAAAAAAAATGCGTACAGTACCATGTTTCTGCGGCTAGAATGAAATAATTTTATTTCATTAATTTCAATGGTAAAAATAATTTCCATTTACGATCATTTCAGTTTACGAGCAGCGTTATGGAACGGTTAAGTTCGTAACCTCCAAGTATGCTATACCACCCAATATCAAATCCTTACGTCCGTCGTTGTATGAATGGTAAGAGTCTTAACGGTGCACCCGACCAAATACTGATGAATCCCAGGACTTCCTTACTTTGGTGAACTCACAACTGACAGACTTATACAGCAAGTATAGCTTTGAGTTAAAATGATTTAAAAAGAAAAAGTAAACAAGAATTGAAGGATTTGGTGCAAGAAGGAGGCAGCTCCACTTTTTCCAGTATGTAGTAAATTTTTAAAAAAAAGTTTTAAAAATTCAGTTTTCACGCAAACTCGGAGTACAGGCAGCTCCATCTGCCGCATTTCTTTGGAACTAACGGCTGGAGCTGCCTCATTCTTGTACCAAACGAAGCGCCTCTTTCTTTTGTATGTGATAGGGTGTGCAACTCAATAGCGGCACAAGGTGGAGCTGCCTCCTTCTTGCACCAAACCCTTCAATTTTAGGAATGATTGAAAAAATGATCAATAGATTGCGATCTTGACCAATCATTAGTTTTTGGATCAGAGGACGCAAAATTTTTGAACTGCCCCTAAATTGAGTTTTCGCATTTTCTACGGAATAATCACATCATACTAAGTTGAGTGATAGTTTGGCTTTGGCTACACTGTATCAGTGGCGTAACAACAATGGAGCGAGTGGAGCAGTTGCTCCAGGACGCATAGTAAAAGGGCGAAAGAGCGAAAAAAACAAAGAATACGGAAAACTATTCCTTATGCAACGAACGTTTGAAATCATTTCAAAAGGTACTCTATGACTATTAGCAGTTAATTGGCAACAGCCGATACCGAAGGCAGATCCAAGAATTTTTGAAGGAGGATGCAGGTCTGAGAAATAAGCTTGAGACATTTTGCGATATCTGGTTCGTTAACTAAAAATGTGGACTGCAGTGCTTCTTTTACCTGCGCCATTCTGGAGACGGCATTGAGGGAAGCCATGTTGTTCAATACGAGAGAATCTAGAATTACCATAAAAAAACTCAGTTTTTATTAACATCTTTTTATTATTGTATTATTTTATATTACCCTTATTTTTTATTAATTTGGATGAAGTACAGTAAACTATTTTTAATTTTTTCCCTATTAACTTAATTCATATTAAGTATCTAGTGAGAACTTAGGAAAAAGATAAGTAAAAACTTTAGGTTTCTTAATAAAAATAACTTTGTATACTGTTAATATATATTACAACGATTAAACAACTTTTCCTTCACTTCCCGGAACTTTTCCTTCTTCCTTCCAGGAACTTTTCCTTCTTCCTTCCCGAAACTTTTCCTTCTTCCTTCCCGAAACTTTTCCTTCTTCCTTCCCGAAATTTTTCCTTCTTCCTTCCTGGAACTTTTCCTTCTTCCTTCCCGAAACTTTTCCTTCTTCCTTCTCGGAACTTTTCCTTCTTCCTTCTCGAAACTTTTCCTTCTTCCTTCCCGAAACTTTTCCTTCTTCTTTCCCGGAACTTTTCCTTCTTCCTTCCCGAAACTTTTCCTTCTTCCTTCCCGGAACTTTTCCTTCTTCCTTCCCGAAACTTTTCCTTCTTCCTTCCCGAAACTTTTCCTTCTTCCTTCCCGAAACTTTTCCTTCTTCCTTCCCGAAACTTTTCCTTCTTCCTTCCCGAAACTTTTCCTTCTTCTTTCCCGGAACTTTTCCTTCTTCCTTCCCGAAACTTTTCCTTCTTCCTTCCCGGAACTTTTCCTTCTTCCTTCCCGGAACTTTTCCTTCTTCCTTCCCGAAACTTTTCCTTCTTCCTTCCCGGAACTTTTCCTTCTTCCTTCCCGGAACTTTTCCTTCTTCCTTCCCGAAACTTTTCCTTCTTCCTTCCCGAAACTTTTTTTTCTTCCTTCCCGGAACTTTTCCTTCTTCCTTCCCGAAACTTTTCCTTCTTCCTTCCCGGAACTTTTCCTTCTTCCTTCCCGGAACATTTCCTTCTTCCTTCCCGAAACTTTTCCTTCTTCCTTCCCGGATTTCGGCACCATATACAACGATTAAATCACTCTGGTGCCTTTTTTATATATAATAAATTCAAGCCATTAAATAATGCACATTCCATTCCGTAGTTTCATTCCATTCATTTTATATCAGGTTGTCCCGACAACGACGTTTCAAAGCCTTATTATTTCAACATTTGAATATCTTTATATATTAACATTATAATTATTTTCTTTTTCTTCTTCTGATATTAAAAATCAGCCAGCCTAGTACAAATATACAATGTACCGTTGTAATATATATATATCACGCAGCAGCTGAAATGCGTGGGACAGGGGGCGGGTATGAGTAAATCGTGATCGATCGATCCAGGGCACAGTAAAACTATTACGCTACTGTACTGTAGGTAGTTCTTGTTTTTGATTGAAATATAATGGATCTTTTAATCAAAATAATAATAATAATAATAATAATAATAATAATAATAATAATAATAATAATAATAATAATAATAATAATAATAATAATAATAATAATAATAATAATAATAAAATAAATATAGAAAAATCAACGTTTGTTGCCATGTTTGTTCCAAAATATTCTTCATGGTGCTGCCATCTTTTGGATTCGATTGCAACTAAAGCAGTTTCTCGATATTGATGGTTCTTGATATTCATCAGTTTGAACGTTAGAGAGTACTTAAAGAGAAAGCAAATACTCTTTCTCTCTCTTTTCCACTTTGTCTCTTTCGACTGGACTTTCCACTCTTGTTTCCCATCAACTTCAAATGATGGACCGAAGCTATTGAGAATTCTGAAGTATTGACTACTTCATCAACTGCAAACGAACTTCGCTTTTTCACATAATTACCTCCGAAGCGTTGAGTGTCCCAAGTATCTTTTTTTCCGCTTCCATCTCGGAATTTTGAGCGTTTCACATTATTTCCACTTCTTTTTCTTTCTCTCTCTTCTGGTTTCTTCCTTTCTTCTTTTTTCAGAATTCTATAGACAGGTTGTATCACAAGAAATAGTCATTTTGTTTTATCTACGATCGGGACAGTTGGGAAAGACAGAAAACATTTGTTGACGTCCACACTAGTATCAATCGGCTGTTTATCTTGACAGAATGCCCATATTGTTGAAATATAGAGTGGTCAAAAAGTCTCACAACCCGTGGCACAAATATTTAATATATTTTTTTTCTTTTGTTGCAGGTGACAGGTGTTGATAATTGAAGTAAGGGACCTGTAGTACATTACCATTTTGAGGGACATCTAAGACGCTTGCAATTTTCTTGAATTTGTCTCCCATACATTTAATGAATGTTTTATTTGAAAATGCCTTTCCGAAATGTGCTTCTTCATGACGTATCGCAGTGATTTCGTAACTCAAACTCCTTATGTTCTTTCCAGAATGAAAATATTTTTCTCAGCTATGTATATCATACTGTTGTGGTATTGTAAATTTCTTGCCTCGATTATTACCGACTGTTATAATCACCTGCAATCAAATAGAAAAAGTGTACAATGGTCCAGTGTTGCTGCTCTTTCGTGTGGTGCTAGAGGTCCCTGACTCAAACCTAGGCTGGGACGCGTGTCGCCATGTTTGGCCTAATCCTCGTTTCGCCTAACCAATTATCTGACACTTTTATGACAGATAAATGATAAGATTTGTGCCCGCCATTTTAGGCAAAAAAGGATCCTCGTTTGGCCTAATCCTCGTTACGCCTAAAATGGCGGGCAATAAGAAAAAATCGTGGAAATTCAACTAGAGGGAAATTATATAAGAGAAAATTCCCTAGTATATAAAGAATTAAGAAATGCAAAATATATAGATTAATATTATATTAACTATTTTCGAGGAGTTAGGATTACCAAAACTCCTTTATGTATTTACTAGGACCATGGGTATATACGAATATATATGAGTAGGTGAATAGCAAAACCCGTTAAATTCACATTTTAAAATTTGTGGCAAATCGAGAAAAACTGTTTAAACACGTCATAATTGTAAAATAACATTAGAAACTAGAGAACATTATAAAATTAAGAATAATGTGAGTGTTGGTCTGTCGAAAGCTGTATAATCACACTAGTCTGTGAATTGCGTTATTGAAGAAAATAGTTTGGATTTAACAGGTTTTGCGTGTGTAAATGGAAATAACAGCTTTTGCATCTGGACGAGCGGCCATTTTTGTTGAGGATTAAGATACAAAACCTATCAAAAAGAAAGGGAGTCACAGTCAGAAATCAGTATTATGCCTACTAAAATATGGGGGGGGGAGGGAATGTATTATCAACTATACATTGCACAAGATTGGCACAAATGAATATGGATATATAAATGCTACATTAATTTTGTTCTAAATTGAAAACAATGGATCCAAATGTGCAAAAAATTGAATTATGTAACCTCCTCTCCATCATCATCTAGTAAATGGAAATCCATATCGTCGTCGTCCTCTGGTGCATCACCATTTTCTCGGTTTTCTATTCCTCAAAAACCTCTTTGTAAAAAGTGAGCTTTCAGCTGCTTTCAATCGTCAAACCCTTCGTAACTACAAGCGGAGTTAATTATACCTATCCGTATACATTTCTAAACTGAATGACTATATTTTGGAAGAGTTTGTAACCTTTTATGGACTAACCTAGAGTAAATATTAATTTTCCATTTATCCCAATATATGAATTTGAAATATAGCAAACCAAAATGTGCAAATGTTGAGTTTGAACAAAACAGTGCAGAAAGAGAATAAGAAATTGTAAATAACTTGCAAAATTTTTTAACATGTTGCACCAGAAGCATGTTATAATTTTGAATGATAATTGACACGAGACATTTTAAGAAAGAGGTTCTACTGAAGCTGAAGAGACCGTTTAGAGAAGAACCTAATCCAACAATGTTCTGTTCAGTTTTTCGTTTCCAGTTTTTCCTGTGTCTTGTATGTTTTCTAGACAATTTTGGTGTTGTTTGATAACAAAATTATGATCATCGCTGCTTAGAGTATCGTTTTCTTTTGATTTTGCGTGCATTTGTCTAGTAATTATTAAAGAAAAGCAAATAAGCACAGAAAAGTTTCACGAACAGTTAGGTTAAGACGTATAGTGTCTCCATTTTCAGTCCAGGTTGTGCGGTGGCTCAGTAGTATTGCGTTCACCTCCGGTGCTTGGAGTCCCTGGTTCGATCCCAGCTTGTGGACTTTGTGGTGGACAAACACCGTGCTCGTGGGTTTTCTCAGGGTTCTCCCGTTTCCTCCCACTTTCTTCATTTCACCATTTCATTCATTTCTCATCATCACCGTCTCTTTTAGCCTAAATGGCATACTCGTGGGACGTAAAACTAAAGATTTAATCTTTTTTTCAATTTTCAGTCCAAAAATAAAAAAATAATGAAAGCACACACTTCAAATTCTGCCAAAATAAATTTCGAATGATTTACGAAGAGTTGCAATAAATATTCAGATTACCAAACTAATCCTATACAGTACGAAACCTCAAATTGTTTGAAATATGGAATTAACCGGGTTTGATTCTGCTTTTCTCATTAGGTTATTTGCAGGTTTTGCATTTAACAGTTTATGAAACTGAGTGTGGAAAAGGGATTTAACTGGTTTTGCATCTGTATTTCTCAGTTCTTCACATAGTAGGGAATATTTTTTCGAAAAATTTCCCTCCAGTTTTATCTCCACGATTTTTTTTATAGTCCACCATTTTAGGCAAAACGAGGATTAGGCCAAACGAGTATCCTTATTTCGCCTAAAATGACGGACATAAAACATCTTTTATCTGTCATAAAAGTGTCAGATAATTGATTAGGTGAAACGAGGATTAGGCCAAACGATGGAAGATCGCTGGGACGAGCTCTACTGAGCAAGTTATTCAGAAGTATTTTAAAAGACGTCAGCTCGTTGTGCACCCACCTAGGGTGGATTATGCATGTATCCTGTTATTAAATTCAACAACGTACAAAGAAAAAGATTCAAGCAATCACTGAAACACCATAGAGGAAGCCGAAATTACGATGTTGTACTGAAATATTCCAGTTTTGTTCAATTTGCCGTTTATTCCGTTGTCAACAGCACGCGCGATACAAAAAATATTTACATTTTTTAAAAAAGGAACAGAGTCTGTTATTAAGCTATTTCACTTCCAGTTTACATCAGACCAATAGAACACTTATACGGAGTATTGTGATAAAATAGCTTTTTCATGCAACACTTACTCTATGCCCGTCCCGAGCTTCTCGTTGCTTTATGATTAGAGTAAATGGTGCGGAGACTTGGGTTCGATTTCTGGAGGGAGCTCATGTGATTCTGATCCTACTTTAAGCTACAATAGGTCCACGTCTTCTATAGCTTTGTCGCTGAAAGGAACGCTACACCCCAATTTAACCAACTCAATCACTTGCTCGTCCTTCAACAGAAAACAGTCCTTACAGCAAAAATACCAATGAAAGAGCAACAGCAGTGCTCCTACGCACTACAGTCTTACTTCTTTCATTTTACGATAATGATTTGTAACGCTAACCCGGTGTTCACTGAGTTTTTATATTTTTCCTAAACTATGTGGGTAGTCGAGCAAACTTAGGCGTTAGGTTGATGATGATGAGGCAAAACTAATAGTATGGTTTCGACTTGGATCGTTGGAGTTTTGTTTTATTATATCTTTCAGCACCGAAGCTATTTGAGACGTACATCTACAACTATCATAATGTGCTGGATTTTCAGTGCTCTCCAACCGGAAACCAAACCCAAGACCACGTACATCAAACTGGCGCATGCTAGCCACTAGACACGTGCAGAAGACATAGTAAGTTCGAGTTCTACTGAAAACAAAAATGAAATGGAATGAAATCTTTGAGTTTTACGTCCCACGGTTATGCCGGTTAGGCTAAAGGAGACGGTGATTATGAGAAATGAATGAAATGGTGGAATGAAGAAAGAGGGAGGAAACGGGAGAACCCCGAGAAAACGGTGTTTGTCCACCACAAAGTTCACTTGGCGGGAGCAGGGTTTGAACCTACTGAGAAGCATAGGCGTTTCTAGCTCTCCTGGGTAACTCTGTTTTATAACAATAACATTAATAAATATGTATAGGTTGATATGGACAATAGTCCGTATCGTATGATATCATTTTCTTGCATGGCCAGATCTGAACATTTATGTTGTGAAATTGTGTGGTCAGACATGTATAAACAAGTCTGTTTAAGCAGTAAAAAGAATATGCAAGAAGCCATTAATAGTGAATGCATCGTCAACAGTGGCGTATTTACGATTTTTTCGGGGGGCGGCTTTGCTAACTTTCCGGGGGGCTTTGCCTGAAAATGTGAAAATTCTGCAAGATATTTCATATACTTTACTATAGTAAGATTTCGGGGAGGCTTAAGCACGGAAGCCCCCCCCCCAAATACGCCACTGATCGTCAATTATAAAGAAGGAATTTTGTAAATGCAGAAAATCTTAGGAAAATACATCAGTTTAAATATATTTTATTTTGTGTGTTACCATTGAAACATTTAATGAGCAAACTACGTTTTAATTAGTTGCACATATTATAATATAACGAACTTAGGGAAAGATATATGTTGTAGTGTTCAAGCTCTGTCCACTCTGGTAGGAATTCAAAGTATATGAAAAAAAATTAATTCAGAAACTGCAGGAAGAAGTAATCAAAATGGCTAATGCGTCTACTTTTCGTCCGTGTGGTTCCAGGTTCAATTCCTCGAATGGATACTTGCTTCGGATAGAAACCCAAGTTATGGTTAGGGTGGCACCAATCCATTTTCCAGGGTCTTGAAACCCGTTTTACATTTGGGAAGCGTTCTTTGCATGCCAAAATCTACTAATACAGAAGAGAGTGTGAACATTGTAGCACATTGAAACTAATGCTAGGTATTTTTGAGCAAAAATTGCAGGTTTCTAAAGGAGATTTATATTTTAAGAAACTCCAGCTTACAGCGTGAGCACATGCTATTCGAACAACATGTGCTATTCTTTATAAGCAGAAGCGATACACGAAAACAGGAAGACACGAAGAACAGCACGACGGGAACCGAAGAGGAACGAGGCACCCAGAAATGGCCTATAAAAGTGGAACCAAAGAAGACGGAGGCATCAGTTGACAGCTGATCACTTAACCTACAACTGCTCCTGAGGTCGCCCTGGACGAAGAGGTCGCCCTGCCCTGCCTATAATCCTGAGGTCCCGAGGTTGCCCTGCCTATAATCCCTGGAAACTGCCTTGAGCGAAGAGGATTTCTAACCACAAACTGAACGTCACGAGGTTGCCTTGAGCTAAGAAGATTACTAAAAATACCATATCCTGAAATCGCTGCAAGACGCTGTTGAGGCTGCTATGACCTAAAAGGGTTCTTGTATAAAACATTTCCTTAATTCTCCTGTCTGGTCATAGAGAAGACTTAAGATATTTACTTTGTATACACAAAGACTATTGTGTAACATTTTGTAAAATAAATTAGATGAAGGGCTAGAATCCAGAATTGCCATTGTTTCTACCCACACTAGTACTACTCGTATTACAATATTAATAAGGCAAAATGCACAGCTATTTCTGTATTTGGTATTTGGTCTATACGTAATTTACATACGTTATTGCCAAACTACTTACTCATCCCCCTGCATTATCCTCTTCACTCAGTGGTGACGTAGGGAGCATAGAGGGCTAGATATCCTACTCGAAAACTTACCCTCCCGAGTGTCTCCCTTCACAGTAATGCCCATGTTGGTACTAAAATATTGAGATATGTAGTTCTGATCGATAAATACATTTTGCTATCAAACAGTTAAAGATATATTTTTAAAGCAGTAGCAACTATTGTTAATATTAAGTACCAACCTTTTGCTGAGCACTAGAAAAAAACGTTCGCTATAATGAATCAGAAGTATAATATTAGTTATAAATATATATTATGGTTCTTCTATTTATATTAAAAAGTAGGTATTATCACTTCGTTTAACAGAAGTCAAGGAAAAATTGTTTCACATTTTACCTATCAGGAGAGAACAAAAAATCTAATTTATAAAATTGAAAGTGACTGCGTTTGAGATTTCATAAGTCTTGAACCACCCGACCGATCTCGATCAAATTCTCAACTTGAGGTTCGGGCCTGGGCTGTTTTTTATCATTTCACTTTGAATGTATAACTTAGGGGAGGGAGAGGAAGGAGACATAAATATTATCGAAGATAACCAATATTAGTGTAGAATCCATAGTTTCCAAGGTCTCTGAGATAAACAGTGACATTTTGGAGTTTAAATCCAATTTCAGCCCTGCAACTTGGAGCAGGGGGAGATATATATAAAAATGATCAAAAATGACCGATACGAGAGAACGCTTCAGTTATAGTAAAAAGTTACAGACTAACGGAATATATTACTAATTTTTCTAAATTTAACCTAGCAAAGGAGGTAATTGACGCGAGTGATTAGATATAATGGAACTTGGTCCCTTTTCAAATCTCGTTCCCTTACCAATTTTCTCCACCCTTTCAAGTGAGAAACAAAGTGTTTCCAACAACTGTTTACGATCATTTGTGCAGAGAGGCAACAGATGCAGGAAAGGAGTTCGAGTTGATTGAGTTGATTTTGAGTTTTACGTCCCGTTCAGCAGCAAGGCTATATGAGACGTGGACCTACTGATTAACGTGGAATCCGAACCACATGAGCTCCCGCCGGGAATCGAACTTGGAAAGGAGTTCGAATACACGCGATTATACACCTTACTATAACAGTATTTATTGATATAACCTGCATTATATCTTTTGCTCTTCCCCAGCGACACAACTAGGCTAGTTGTCGCCTAGGGAAGAACTCGCTTTAGCGCCCCCCCCCCCCCGACCAATCAAACCAAAACTATCCCCAAAAATCTCATATTGACATTACATAATAATTCTCCTATTCCATTTTTTCTTCAAGTGGTAAAGCTTAATATCAAAATTGCGGTACATAATTTTAATTTTTAGTACAAGATAAAATATTAAACTAATTAGTATTTGATTGCCAAATAATCTGAGAGTAGCATGCTTCACGTATTCTTATAGTCTTATCATAATAACTGAAAATCACAATGTTTATTTTAAATTATATCAGGATGTGCTTATATCTAGAATGAATCAACAGTTTGTTACTTTAGAATAGAATATTTAATGATGACAAACAGTCAAGCTGTTGTCTCGAGTATTATACTCTGGCATTTTGGAGATCTCTTAAATCGATGTAAGTTAAATAAAAACACACACAAAAAAAACTGGAACTAAAATTTAATTTTGCGAGCTTCTTTTGGCTGCAAAGGTTTTTACAATGTTCTCAAAAGATAGCTTGGAAGCTAACTTATGCTTTATGGATATGATTCTAAGATTGGTGAGTCGTTGTTGTCCTGTTAACTTTCTGAGGTAACTTTTATGATATTTAGTTTGCTCAAACTCCTTTTCTTGAGTTATAGTGAAAAATATTTGCCCGGTTTTTCGCCCCCCCCCCCAATCAGACACAAGCCCCGTTTGCCGTCTTCCCTTTGTTACGTCACTGCCCCTCCCCCAGTAACTTTATTTAAAGATCACATATCATCTTCTCTTAATATATTACAACAAAAAAAAAAAAAAAGAAAAAAAGAAAAAAGAAAAGAAAAGGAAGCAAGAGAAACAACACAATACTTGCAAAATCGACATGAAATGGGGCACAAAACAAATGAAACTTCAATTATACGTTTTGAGTCAAGAAAACGTATTTTTGTAGGAACGAAAGAAATAAGGAAAAAATGCGAAAAAGAAAAATCTTTAGAAAATTGAAAACTCTTAACATCGCAATATGGACGAAATGAAAACACTTGGAAAAGGCCGATAACAATAATAATAATAATACGTAAAAAGGAATCGTGTCTTTCTGAGACATAACACATATTTAAAAAGAAAAAAACGGAAAAGGAAAAAAGACAACGATATTGTTTCTACATTTCATAGCGTTGCTTCTTTTAATAAAAAAAGAAACAAGAAGTAAAAATAATAAAAAGGAACGCAGCAGCTCCAGTTCTGGAAACTATAGAAGCGTGTCTCGTGGTAAAATTGAAAAAAATAGGCGAATAGAAGGAGATAAAGAAAGGGAAGAGACAAAAGGGAAATTCAAGAAGATATAAAAAGAAAAAAAGATCTCAGAATTTAAATCTTTCAGGTGGAAAATTGATTCCCGAACGGGCGGATAATGGAATGAAGATAAGAACAAGGGACGGTGCTGCCTTTGGTTTTTTCCTTTCTTTCTTTCTTTTCAAGAACTTTCTTCTTTAACTTTTTATTCGTTGCTTTAACGATAGAAAACGGCTTCGCTGGCAGAAAGTAAAAATAATAATAAAATAAGGGAAATATTTTATATGGATTTTTGTTTTCTTAAAATTATACTTAAAGGAAGAGGAATCAACAAAATTGCAAATGCAGAACTATTCTGTTGGTTTCTTTACGTTTATTATGATTTGGTTAGACTTCTTTGATACCTTTGGAGGTTTATTCTACTTACTTATCCAATAACCTTAAAAAAATAGCAGTTACCAAACAATCCCCACTACTAGAGACAGTGCAGCTGTTTGCGTTGTGTTTGCGCTGTACACATTTATATTAGGAATGTGCACAATGTGAGAAGTAAGACTGTCTCTCGTTTTGGGAAAATTATGTTTTGTCTCCAAACTATATGCATCTTTCGCCTTGCATCTCAGAAGTCTCATGAGGGGCCGCGGTGGCTCAGTGGTACAGCGTTCACTTCTGGTCGATTCTAGCTTGTGCCAAATGAGATTTGTGATGGACAAATACCGTTACTGTCTCTCCAAATCTTGTACTACAACAGCTTTGTCAAGGATATTATGTAACAATACTTTTATTACAGATCTTACACCACAATGCCTTTGTTCAGGATCATACCTTTGTTAAGAATTTTACATGCAACACATTCGTTATGGATCTTATAGCACTTTCGTTAAAGATGTAATAATCATCCCTTAATTAAGGATCCTGCACCACAAAACCTTTATTAAAGATCTAAAACCACAATCCCTTTATTAATAATCCTATAATATAATACCTTTATTAAGGATTCTATGCCAGAATACCTTTATTAAGGATCTTATACCACAATACGTTTGTTAAGAATTTTCCACACAACATATTCGTTATGGATCTTATAGCACTTTCGTTAAGGATCTAATAATCATCCCTTAATTAAGGATCCTGCACCACAAAACCTTTATTAAAGATCTAAAACCACAATCCCTTTCTTGAGAATCCTATAATATAATACCTTTATTAAGGATTCTATACCAGAATACTTTTATTAAGGATCTTATACCACAATCCATTTCTTAAGAGTTTTACACACATCACATTCGTTATGGATCTTATTGTACTTTCGTTAAGGATCTAATAACAACACTTTAATTAAGGATCCTGCATCACAAAACCTTTATTAAAGATCTAAAACCACAATGCCTTTATTAATAATCCTATAATATAATACCTTTATTAAGGATTCTATACCAGAATACCTTTATTAAAGATCTTATACCACAATACCTTTGTTAAGAATTTTACACACAACATATTCGTTAGGGATCTTATAGCACTTTCGTTAAGGTGGATCACTACCCGGAAGTCAGTATAAGCATTAGTTCATTGGCTTAACCAACGCGTAAAGAAATGGCACATATTATAAGTATTACACTATAAAATAGAGTTATGCGCCAGCTACAACATCAGATATTATTTTCTGTACTTATGTATTCTGTTAGCTGAAAAAGTAACATATAAGAGAAAAACTTGATCAGTTTTAAGATGAGTACGCAAGATGGCGCTTGCTGTTAGATTTTGCTACTTCTGTGCTCAGTTTTATGAAATTTTTACTTACAAGTAGTAGTAATCGTCTCTTAATTAAGGATTCTGCACCACAAAACCTTTATTAAAGATCTAAAACCACAATCCCTTTATTGAGAATCCTATAATATAATACCTTTATTAAGGATTATATACCAGAATACCTTTATTAAGGATCTTATACCACAATACTTTTGTTAAGAATTCTATACCACAACTCGTGACTAAGCGATTAGCGTACGCGTCTTGGGTAGCGGTTGGCGTGGGAGATACGGCGGAAGCTCATGTTGTTCTGATTCTACGTTAATCAGTAGGTTCCGTTTCATATAGCCCCACTGCTGAAAGGGACGTTAAACTCCGAATTAACTCAATTCTATAACACAACACTCTCTTAAGGATCTTATACTACGATTCCTACGCTACTAAACTAATCAGTGAAAAATAGATAAATTTTAAAAAGTTCTTGTTGAGTAACTACTGCCATAGTCAAAAAGAAATATATATATAAACTGTTGAAGTGTTTCCGTTAGATAGCAACTACACTTATCAAATGGGAATTAAACAACCTGTTATCTTTTGTCGTTAAATAGTTGCGATGCTGGTTAATGAAGAGTTAACTATTAGTTGAAGAGAGAGAGAGACGTGTCTCTTGATAAAGTGAAGAGAGAGAGAGAGAGAGAGAGAGAGAGAGAGAGAGATTTACATAATTTCAACAACCATTGTTGAATGTAACTTCTAAAATTAATCTTTACATAGCTTTTAACGTTTTCCCTAAAGGAAAATAATTATCTTTTCTTTTTGGCAATTTCTGTATTTTGGTATTAGAAATCGTTAGAACTCTGCTTTCTCTGTAATTCTATTTTTTTTTCTCCATACCTTTCTCGATTTCCTTTTGTTTTCGATCTTTTGTTAGAGAGAGAAGGACGGGCGTACAATAGAATAAATCTTTCTACGATCGAATTCAATACGTTATACGGGATGGGGGAGGGGAGGAGGTCTTTCTCTCACAAGTTGCTTTTCCTCTGAGAATTAAGTTTAGGAAACAACAGCAGAAACAGGGAGACCAACTTTCTTTTTACTTCTTTTTTCCACGTACGAGGTGGGAATTCAGGATTGCCAACCGAACAAAATATATTACTTCCTCAACCAGGTTGAGCGAACTTTTTTTTTTCTTTCTTCTGAATAGGGTGGAAAGTTTAAAACAAATAAAAACCTGTGTTACGTGAGGGTGCTGTAAAGTATTGTCACGTAAACGAAAGAATTATAAAATATTGTGGTGAAGAAGATGGGAAAAAAGACTTACTGGAATTTAACGAAAGTATAAGGTATACTGTATTTTTTCAGTCGGTTCCCATCAAACAATATACAAATGTTCTTCCAACTTGTAAATAATATTATTGCTAAATAGCAGTGAAGCGGGACAAAAACTACATTTGTCATTCAAAAATTAGGCATCTAATTGTTTTCTAAATATCAGACATGATCACTGATCATTTTGCTTCTAACTGCATTAGTAGTATAGCGTTTGAGTTTTTCAACAATAAAGGCACGAAAGAAAGTTTGTCACTAAATCATATAGTATTTGATTACTCGAATTTGACTGAAACATTTGACTATAATACTTTGTAATGTGCCTAAAATATTTGACAGTAACTCTTTGTAATCTCTCCGAAATATTTGGCAATGATTCCTTGTTATGTGACTGAAATATTTGTAAATGATTCCTTATAATCTGACTGAAATATTTTGCAACAGATCATCAAAATATGAATGAAGTATTTTACAATATCTCGTAATTTCACTGAAACATTTGATAATAATCCATTGCAATCTGATTGAAATATTTGGAAAGATTTCTTGTAATCTGATTGCAATATTTGGCAGTGATTCCTTATAATCTGACAAAATATTTCGCAAGAGTCCTCAAAATATGACTGAAGTGTTTCACAATTTCTCCAATTTGACTGAAATATTTTGGTAATGCAATCTGACTGAAATATAAAGATTTTTTGTAATCTGATTGAACTATTTGGCAATGATACCTCGTAATTTGATTGAAATATTGGGCAATGATTCTTTATAATCTGTCTGAAATATTTTTGGATGATTCCTAGTAACTCCATTAAATTATTTGCTGGATTTCCCTTCTAATCTGATTGAAAATTATTGTCAATGGTTTCTGTAATCTATTTGAAATAATTATCTACGCTTCCTTGAAATCTGACTGAAATATTTACTAATGATCCCTTATCATCTGAAATAATTGCTAACTAGCAAACCCGCACATCCTGCGCAAGAGCAGAACACTATTGTTGTCTGAATGATTGAATATGATACAAAATTAAAAATATTTGTGGCTAGCAAAGTAGTTTTAATAACACGTTAATAATATCTTTAATTAAGAATTTATCGATAATTACTCGAATTTAAGACATCCTCGAATCTAAAGTGTTAAATAATGTTAACAATCGTTTTATAATTCTTTGAAATATTAAAAACTTTTATTGCAGTTTAGAAACGTACAAAACTTTTGTACATGCTTGTACTGAATTCAAAATAATTTTTAAGACCTAGAAACAGTATTTATTTCAAAAAGAAATAGGAACTAATAAGTGGTAAACACTCCAGAGAGGTCCAAAGTTGAAGGGAGGGATTTCTGGGGATAATTTTCCCAACATTCTCTCAATTTTCCCTCTTCAAGTACGTTATGATCCCCATTACATAGAACCTCCGGAAAGCTTGTTTTATACTGAAGAGAATGAACTATAAACCATGACTTGCCAATGAACAGTGTTGATGCAATAGCTATTTCACTGCGAGTCTACGATTTTCTTTATACTAAATGGACTCCATGGACTTACTCCGTTATCCATGGCACTTAATTTTTTGTGCATGAACATATCTTTGTTAGAGGAAGTTCGGGTATTATGGAATACCATTTTTGTATTGCTTGTAACTCAGTTAATAACTGCACATTAAAACAGAGAGGAAAACAAGTATATGCCTTACATATTTGGCTTTATTTATGCGTATCTTGATAAATGATGTTAGAAACGAATGAGAGAGTGTTAGAAATGGTGGGTGAGAAAAGGACACTTTTAGATATTATTAGGAAGAGGAAGAGAAACTGGTTGGGACATTGCCTAAGAAGAGATTGTATCATGAGGGACGTCCTAGAGGGTATGGTGTCGGGAAAGAGAGGGAGGGGGCGAAGAGGACTACAATTAATGGATGATATAAAAACAGAAAGATCATACGCGAAGACGAAGAAGTTAGCGGAGGACCGTGGAGCATGGAAGCTTCTCAGCTGCGGCAAGTGACCTGCCAATAAAGGCAGAATACCTATGATGATGATGATGATGATGATGATAAAGAAGTTTCGTTACAGGGGTGGGTAAAATTTATAATTTGTAAAGAAACCACTTTAGAGGGTAATATGAAATAGTCGGGTAATATGGAATACAAATGCTATATAGAAAAGAAATGAACATACAATGTTGAACATACAATGAATACAGTAACAATTCATGAAAATTCTGAATGCCAAGCCATAACTGAATGTGATTACTTACAAAAGTCACAAATATAATACTCTGCTTCAGGATCAGCACAGTCATTGCGCGCTCACATTAAACATGATGAACACTGGACCCAAGCTCACCCCTTGTATCATCAGAAAATTTGCTGTAATAAAAAATACACTTAGCATTGTTGTAATTATAAATGCATGTTTAATTGCCCAATACCAATAGATATTTTTGCAATCGGAATACCATACGGAATACGCTGGTATTCCATATTGGCCTCCACGCCACCTTGGAAACGAAAGAGCTATTAAACGAATTCGAAGGCGTATAGGATAATGGCGCTTATCAAACTACCACTCTGTATATCCAAACTCATAGTAAACAAAGAATTGTTGTTCTATTACATTCCAATAGGAAAATACAGGCTGTAAAACACTTACCTATAAAAGTTTTCACGAATAAGAAATCAGATTTTCACGTCTACCAACACAACGAATGTTACAATCACAAGGAGACTAACTGTAGATTATCATGGGAACGTGAGGTAGTAGTTTCTTTCCTCCCCACTCAGAAGCAACACATCACAGGCGAGATAATGAGATATTCCATATTATCCGACTATTCCATAATACCCGAAATTCCTCTATGTATATCTAATGGACTAGATTTGATTCGGATGTCCGGATGACAGGTTCGTGTCCGTTCCTTGTTAGTGGAACCGATTGGCAACATTGACACTACAGATGAAGCATCATGAACATGTTAAAAATTAATGTTTGATAATTTAAACATAACTCATGTATGAATGAAAGAAACAACAAACTACGATTTCACAAAAATTTTGTAGCAAGAATTAAATATTATCTTCATAATAAACATTAATGGTTGGCAACACTGTAAAAGTGTCTCTACATATCATAAAATTTGGTAATCCCAATTTTTCACATGCGAACATGTCAATAGTGTTTCAAAAAATAGTTGCACTTAATTCCACCAAAAATGCCGTTAACATCTTTATTTTGCCTCTTTTCTGAAAATTTGAGCTCCTTCGTGGCTAAGGAGTTAGCGTAAGCGCCTATGGCGTGAGAGACCCGGGTTCGATTCCCGGCGGGAGCTGATGTGGTTCGGATTCCACGTTAATCAGTAGACCCACGTCTCATATAGCCTCGCTGCTGAACGGGACGTTAAACTCAAGATCAACTCAACTCTTTTCTGAAAATTTGACTAGTTTAATACTCAAATATGTTTTATTAGTTGAGCCTATGTTCTTCAGTTTTATAGATTTTGTTACATTAGGAGTATTTATTTATTTTATATAACTTTAACAAAAAAAAATGTCGATGGTTGGAGGAGAAAAATACTTCTCTACCTTAAAGAAAATAAACTTCTTTCGGCACACTATGACAAAATAAATACTATCTGCAGTAGTGATAATGCACTTTATTCAGAGAGACTAGGTGAACAGCAATCCAGATTTCAATTAGGAGGCAATCGAAAAATTTGAAGCTTGAAAATAACAAAAAATAGACGTAACTTTTAAATATCTAGAGTATGGTTTATTTAAATTAAATAATTTGGCTTAACTTCCTGCAAGAGTATAAGTTTTTTTTTCATTTTCCGTAACGCAATGCCGTACAGTGTATTTTATTTATCTTTTATTTTTCGTTTATGTCCCACAATTATCGAAAAAGGCTAAGGGTGACGGTGATGAAGGGAAGAATTACAATGATAGAGTGACGAAACTCGAAGGAGACGTGAGAACCAAGAAAAAATCCACGCACACAGTATCTTTTTACCACAAAACCTACTTAGTGGGAGCTGAAATCGAACCAAAACCCCATGTACCAGACATGAATGCTCTAGCACTGAGTATCTACGGCTAAATTTATCTCTTGCACAACAGCTAACTAACTAACTAATTCTATGGAGTATGGAACCCGGAGGTTCAACACCGCGTTCACAAAAGCACTCCACTGACTTCTATCCTTAGCCAACTGGATTTCAATTTCTACTTTGTATTACTATTTCTGCGAGATCCATGTTAATATTGTCTTCCCATCTGCACCTAGGTCTTCCTAATGGTCGTTTCTCGATTGGTCTTCCAGTCAAGACTCTGAAAGCGTTCCTACTTTCTTCCATTCTGGCTACATGACATGACCACCTAAGCCTCCTAGACTTGATAACCCTAGCAATGTTTGGTAAACCGTATAAATTATGTAGTTCCTCGTTATGAAGTTTCCGCCATTCCCCATTCACGTTTCTCTTGGGTGCGAATATTTGTCTCAGGATCTTGTTCCCAAATACTTTCAATCCTTGTTTCTCCTTCCGAGTGAGCGACCATGTTTCGCAACCATACAGAACAACAGGCATGATTACCGTTTTATATATTTTAAGCTTCAAATTCCTCTACAGAATTCGCGACGACAAGAGATTTTGAACTGAATAATAACACGAATTCCATGCTTTTAGTCGACATTTAATTTCTTCGTGAATATCATTTTCGTCTGTTAATATTGATCCTAAATATTTGAAAGTATCCACTTTATCAAAAGTATTATTTTGATATTTTAACGGATCCACAATTTGCCGTATTACGATCCGGACGAACTTCCATGTATTTAGTTTTCTCTGCATTTACTTCTAAACTCATGTCCTTGCAAGCGTTTAATAAGACCTCTTCATTTCTTTCTATTGTTCTCCTATCAGCCCCTATTAAATTTACATCATTAGCATATGCCATAACCTGGTGAATACCGTTCAACTCTAGGCCCTGGTTGCTATCTTTGATTTTCCTTATAGCGTATTCCAGGATAAAGTTGAATAATAATGGCGACAACGCATCTCCTTGTTTCAGACCATTCCCGACGTCAAAGCTCGTGGACAAAAATTTTCCTACCCGAACTTTACTTTGGGATTCATCTAAACACATCTTATTTAATCTAATTAGTTTTTTTGGTATTTTAAATTCTGTAAGAATGTTGTACAATATTTCTCTCCTAACCGAGTCGTACGCCTTTCTAAAATCAATAAATAGTTGATGTACCGGGGTATTATGTTCCCACTTTTTCTCGAGTATTTGTCGAATTTTAAAAATTTGGTCGATAGTTGATCGATTTCGTCTAAATCTGCACTGATAATCTCCAATAATTTCATCTGCGTATGGGATCAATCTCGCTAATAGAATGTTTGAAAGGGTTTTATAGGACGTTGACAGAAGAGAAATGCCTCGATAATTATTACAATCAGTTTTGTCGCCTTTCTTGTGAATTGGAACAATGATTGTATCTGTCTACTCTTATGACAATTCTTGTTGTTCCAGATAAGCAGAATGAGTTTTTGTATCTTGTTCCACAATTTTTCGACTCCAGCTAAAATTAACTCAGCCGGAACTTCGTCTACACCCAGAGATTTGTGTTTCTTTAATTTCTTTATAGCAATTTCTACTTCTATTCTGTTAAGTTCTGGAATATACGGTTCTGCGGTGTGTCTTTCCCTTTCTCCACTCACAATAGTTTTCGGCTGCGTGTTAAGCAAATAGTCAAATAAATACTTGCATCTATTTAAGATGCTATCTGTATCAGTGAGAACTGCTCCGTCGGCTTTCTTTAATATAGAAGCACGAGGTTGATAGCCTTTCTTAAATTCGTTGATCCCCTTTTATATGTCCCGAATGTTTTTATATTTACTTTTATCTTCAAGTTCCTTAATTTTAGCTTTCAAAAAATTGCGTTTCTTTGTTCTAAAAGTTTTGGAAGTTTCCCACCTGATGTCTACAAAATTTTGTATGGTTATTTCATTCGGATTTTGTAGCCAACGTAATTTTGCCTGTTTTCTCTTCTTTGCTACTTTAATGCATTCCTGGTAGAACCATGGTTGTTCCTATGTATTTCCACGTGTCCCAATATTTCTTTTGCTGAAATTTTAATGCTATCTCTAATTTCAATCCAAGTATCGTCAACACTAATGCACTCCGAATCTTTTAAAACCGAGAATCTATTTGAAACTTCAATCTGGTGTTTCTCTTTTACCTGGCTCTCTTCTAATTTCTTTAAATTAAATCTCTCCGTTTTCGAACATCTTGTATTATCGCTGCTACAGGTAGTGATCAGTGTCACAATCAGCCCCTCTAAACGACCGGACATCAATTATGCTAGATTGTGTTCTTGTATCTACTAAAACGTGATCAATTTGATTATGTGTTTTTTCGTCTGGTGATGTCCAAGTGTATTTATGAACGTGGAGATGTGGGAATTTTGTACTCTTCACGATAAGGTTTTTAGATGTTGAGAAGTTCACGATTCTAAAACCGTTGTCATTACTTTCCTTATGCAGACTTTCGTTCCCTATAATCGGTTTGAAAATATGCTCTCGTCCTACCTTCGCATTGAAATCCCCTAATAGAATTTTCATATGGTATCGCGGGAGTTGGTCAAATATCCGTTCCACTTCTTCGTAAAAACTATCTTTTATATCGTTATTTTTATCTTCAGTTGGGGCATGTACATTTAAAACAATAATATCACAGCACCGACCCTTAACAGTAATAAAAGAGAGTCTATCAATAACAAATTCAACCCGCTTAATTGCTGACATTATTCGTTTGTGATCGAAAAATCCTGTTCCTAATTGGTGATTTTTATTTCCTTCCCCGTAAAAGTGCATAAAATTTCCGGAATTCGCAGATCCACTTCCTTCCCAAATAACTTCCTTAACTGCTACTAGGTCCACCCAGTATTTCTCTAACTCACTTGTTACGGATTTTAACGTGCCTGCCCTATAAAGACTTGTAATATTCCATGTTCCAAATTTGATGTCTATTTTCTTTTGCTGAGGTCATGCCAAATTAACAGTTCTGGTCTGAGGCTTCTGTGAATATTTTTGAACAATTTTTTTTTTTTTTTACAGGATAAGGTTGTTAGCCTCACTCAAACACCCAAGATCGAGGACCACTCCTTGTCGTCTGTCCGCGACTGCTTATTCAGTATATTCCCAGCTAACCTGAGGACGCGCCATGCCTCAGGAACCCACATTACACGGCTTGCACGACAGTATTGGTAAAGAAATTTCGTATATAAATAACTTATAAACACACATTGACAGTCATTTTTCATTTTATTTAAAAAAAAGGAATTATACGTATATTAAATCAATTTTACTCAATCTACGTATATCAATAAATATAAAAATACTGCTTGTAGAGACTTTTCTGTTTATACTTCCTAAATACTGTTTGGATAAGACTCAAGAGCACGCCGGAAAGGAAGATTCACGAGTAGGCACATGAACCGTTACTGATGATTAGTAATCTTGTGAAAAAGAATACAATCTGGGAATTTAATGAACATAAATTGTACTGTTTCAAAGGATCTTCTTTCCTGAAATAATAGTACAGCTATGACCAGCAAAAGACACCAGCATTTTTATCTTAAGTAGGGTCGTACAAACATATTCTTATTGGACACTGATATAATGGAATAGGAAACGCGTTTGCAGTGCTCTCTGTCATTCTAGTGAGAAGATCAATAAATCATTGATTAGGAATAACCTTGGTTTCCCTAAATTAAGTCGATTTGTTTACGAGATATTATTTCAAATGGCACTTAGTTGTAATCAAATCAAACTTGGATATTCAACCACATTGTTCGTTTCAGCATGCTTTCCCGTTTTCCTTCTCTTCAACAACAAAAAGCTTGTCTTCCAATCGAAGGGCTCTTGCTTCAAATTAATCTTGCTTTCCTAGAAAAAAAGGAGATCTTTTTCTTCTTTCGTTTTCAAAAGTTTCTACTAAACGATTTTTTTTATAGATCAATAATCAATTCTCGGAACTCTTTTTGTTATCTCTCTCTTTCACCTTTCTTGAGTATCAATACAACATTTCCGTTTTCTCTTTCTTCCTCGCACACAAACACAACATACCATGCATGTACCATATATATATATATATATATATATATATATATATATATATATATATATATATATATATATATATATATATATATATATGGTTGTATATACAGGGTAACTAGAAATTTGATCTATGAACCGGGGTCCGCCAATAAGTGGTTTCCGGTTTAAGTCGCAGGTTTGTGATTTTTTAAATTTGTCGACGTACAACCCAAAACTGCAAATTGTGAAAATAGTACTTCACCCTGACCACTCAATTGAAACTTTTCTTAACCCTTTAGAAATATATATATATATATATATATATATACATACCATACGTGTGTATTGTTTTAAAACGCTCATCTAGCATCTCCCGTTTTAGGTATATGATACAGACATGGAATAGTTTGGAAGGTTGCTTTATACTGAAGAGAATGAAGTACGAAGTATGATGCAACGATAAATAGTGATGATACAGTAGCTGCTTGACCAAAAATCTAAAATTTACCTTAAAAATTTCAAAATCCCAAAAGCGTTAATAACTGATGAGTAAAGAACTACTGTAACTAAGGAACAAGCCAAAAATTACTATAAATTCAAACATGAATGAGTCATGAATCACAAATCATGGTATTGTATTTTTAAAAAAATCATTTATATCGAATAGAATTACTCAGAAATAAATTATTACAATTGATCTATAAATTGCTAAAATGATGTTGCCAATTTATAACGTTTCCTCAATGCTATAAACGTTGTCATCTTTCAAAAGAGTACAAAAAAAAAAAAAAAGAGAGAGAGAGACCGGGCTGCAGCACTAATTTGTAATTTCATCCGAGAATGAGGAAGTTTTCAGTGTAGAGAATATACTTACAAATTAAATTGAATACAAATTGAAAATATTCTTACAAATTGTAAACATACTTACAAATTAATAATAAACAAATTGAAAATAAATTCAAATTAACAATGAACAAATGGAAAATATAAATACAAATTAACAATAAACAAATTGAAAATATGCTTACGAACTATCAATAAGCAAATTGAAAATGTAGAAAGTAACAATAAACAAATTGAAAATATAAATACAAATTAACGATAAAAAAATTGAAAATATAACTACAAATTAAGAATAGACAAATTAAAGATATACCTACTAATTAATAATAAACAGACTTAGAATTTGGTTACAAATTAACAATAAACAAATTGAAAATATACCTACAAATTAACAATAAGGAAATTGAAAATATGCTTACAAATCAACAATAAACAAATTGAAAATATACCTATAGCTACCTATAAATTGACTCTAAACAAATTAAAAATATACCTACAAATTAACTATAAACAAATTAAAAATATGCCTACAAATTAACAATAAAAATTGAAAATATACCTACAAATTAACAATAAACAAATTAAAAATATGCATACAAACTATCAATATTCAAATTAAAAATGTAGAAAGTAACAATAAAAATTTGAAAATATACCTACAAATTAACATTAAACAAATTGAAAATATACCTACAAATTAACAATAAACAAATTGAAAATATGCTTACGAAATAGCAATTAACAAATTGAAAATGTAGAAAGTAACAATAAACAAATTGAAAATATAAATACAAATTAACGATAAACAAATTGAAAATATACATACAAATTTACAATATACGAATTAAAAGTATACCTACAAATTAACAATAAACAAACTAAAAATATGCTTGCAAATTAGCAATAAACAAATTAAAAATATGCTTACAAATTAACAATAATCAAATTGAAAATATGCTTACAAAGTAACAATAAACAAATTAAAAATGTGCTAAGTAACAAAAAACAAACTGAAAATATACCTACAAATTAACAATGAAGAAATTAAAAATATAAATACAAATTAAGAATAAACTAATTGAAAATATGCTTAGAAATTAAAAATAAACAAATTTTGAAAATACACTTACAAATTAACAAAAAACAAATTGAAAATGTCCTTTCAAATTAATAATCTTGTTCGAGCTCGGCCACCAAATATAGCGATTTTTGTGTTTTAAACAATGGATTACCTACCGATGAGACTTCGTTCCAATCCGCCCATTAGTTACCGAGAAATAAAGTACCACATACACACACACACATACATACACCTGAACGGAAACAATAAGATCTAGTATGCTTACACTGGGAGCTAATAATTTCTATTTCCATTGCTTGTGAAAACCTTATACAAAAATTATAAATTGCGATGCAAATTTAAGTTTGTATCGTAAATTGCTAAGCAAAAAGTAAAATCTTAAACAGAAAATTGGTATTTATCTATGGTAAGTTAATAACGCTTTCATATTCTGAAAAAGAGAAATTTTGATTTACACATTTTACAGAGAGAATAAAAACTTACCTAAGTATGTATAAACATAGGTTACATGCGTAAATCCTGTAGTTTTGAACTTAACGAACTACTATGCTTGATGTCCTGCAGAAAACGTATAACTGTAAACGTATGTTTTATAATGCGTATGTAAAAGCCCGGCCTCTCTGAGAAGTGATGTCTCACTTTTAGCACAACTTGCTTCCTACACCACTGGAAAGATTTCACTAATTGTATTGACCGTACCATTGTGAATACAATTCGGTATTACGAACTTTTTGAAGAGATATTTGATTACAGCTATGATTTCCTTATGTTCTATTTCCGTAGCGCTTTACACCTTACTAACTCCGAAATATCAGCACCGGCAACGACATACTTTTGAGTTTTTTTGTATGATGTTACAAAACTATGTACTATATATGCTACCGATATTGTAAAATCGCTACTACGATACTTGTTTCTAGATAAGACAATTTTTGAACGACCCTCGTAAGTATGAAGTATATATATATATATAAGAATATAAGTTGTATAAAAGGATGAAAAATGACCAGTCTAACTCGACACCCTAAATATTGATTCAGAAACTTTTGGATATTTTTTTTTGTTTAGACAAATATAGATAATCAAAAATGACAAATTTCAACAACAAATGTCTTTTGTTGTATTTTTTTATGATGAGATTAACTACATTGAAAGATAATTAATTTTTATTTTTGTTTGTTATTTCGTTAATTATACACGAGTTGTTGTACAGTATTTGTCAACAGGGGGAGAAAAGTGTGCGAAAAAAATCCTCTTGGGGGTAGGATGTAGGTAATCCCTAAATGCATTGTACAAATAATAGCAAAATGAAAGGTGCGAGGTAGGAGGTGGAACCAAACAACCGTTTGGTGTATATCTTTTATTGTGGTTTGTAGTGATAGATCTATGTGTGTGTGTGGGGGGGGGGCAAGTGTAAGTGGATGGGGACATGTGACAATTCAGAGGGTTAATTTAGAAGACGTTTCTCTGTTTTTATGTTAGTGTTTGTGTTGCTGTGTTTTGCCATTCATGCGTATGGGTCTATCTATCTAGGCACCCATTTAGCAGTCGTTAGTCAACACCACACACAAAAAAGTTGTTTTTCAAAAAAGAATGCACTCTTTTTTAAATGTATTTATTTGATCGCCATTACATTTCCAAAAGGGCGTAAATTGCCGACCCTCAGCCTTTTTTTTTTTTTGTCCCCAAACTGTGAAGAACATCACACATCTGCCCTGGAGCGTAATTTGATGCGGATTTTTCATCAAACAAATTTATTCGTCGAACCAATAGCACCATAAATAACAACAATGTGTTAAAAGCACTATTTGTGATGCGATGGATAAGAGAAGGGACCTGATCCAAATAGATTTCGATGTTAATTCATTATTGGTTTGTGTGATGTGGTTTTCACCGATCGGACGACGCAATAAGGTAGACTCCCATGATGCTTTGCTGCAATTCAATTGAACTCCATCTCGCGTGCAATTTACAGGGATTAGTTTTGTTTTCAAAAGTACTCCTTTCTATATAGCCTATACTTTATTAAAAATTGAGAATTATTTTTGTTTACTCATGAAAGGTGAAATAATAATAATAATAAAAAAACAAGTTACAATGTTTTAATTAAATCCTCTCTGTCATATTGTAACATTTTGCTGTTCAAACGAATGAAAATAGAATACTTTCATTCTCTCTGCAAATGCTGGCGGAATGGATACGAGATGCTTTTAGTGAATTTTTAATTAATAAAACAGTAAAAATATTTTGGTTGATGTGCTTTTAAACTGGACTGTGAGAGAGAGAGAGGGGGGGAAGGAATTATGCTGAAAGCCCAGTGAATATTAATAATGGAATTCAGTTAATTATTGCAGTTGAATAAATAAATAAATAATGAAAGTTGATTTTCAACAAATTGATACATTAATATCAACAGCATTACTCAAACATTCCTTGTTTTATTGCCAAGCTACTCTATTGATGTATTAATAAATATCTAAATTTTTAGTTTTTTTTTTCAGTCAGTTCTTACCATGAGTGAATGGTATTTTTCCTTTGTGCTAGTGCTTGTAGTTGTCAATATGGCCACTGGCTCATAATCCGGGAGATGAGGGGGATATGTCCTCAATCTTGGAACTGGGGTTGGGAGACTGTCAGCTCAATAATCCGATTTGAAATGTGTTTTTTTGGGGGGGGAGGGGAGGGGAGAAACGTGATGATTTGTGCCCGATTGCCACAAAGGAAAGTGAGATGAAATTGATGTCCCTTGCTGTATAATATACAACAGGCTCAGGTAAGAAATCAGTCATCTACTGTAATATGTCTCATCTCTCAGCTCCAGAATAAGCCTCAAATCTGCCCGCCTCCCAATGTTGAAGACAACTCGGCTTCCCTGATCCTCCACAGCATTGTTTTTCAACTTCATAAATATTTTGAATATCGCGTTAAAGAAAAAGATTATGGGAAGAAAATAAAATAAAATAAAATGAAATCTGAGGTTTATTTCCCACGGTTATGCCGGTTAGGCTAAAGGAGACGCTGACGATGAGTAGTAAATGAAATGGTGGAATAAAGAAAGTGGGAGGAAACGGGAGAACCCCCGAGAAAACCCACGCACACGGTGTTTCTTCACCACAAAGTTCACTTGGTGGGGGCTGGGATCGAACCCAGGACCCCAAGCACCAGAGATGAACGCTCTACCACTGAGTCATCGGGGTCCCAAGATTATGGGAAGAGTCTTACCGTCCCTCACAATGTTGGAGACTGATTTGCGCCGATGAATATGGACGCAGTTTTACAGTATGGTTTGCAGCGTTTGGGGTTGAGGCAGTTCGGAACAGTGGCGGATCTAAAAGGTAAAAGCTAAGGGGGACAGCCAGAACCGAAAGCATGATTGACATATCATGAATTTACAGTTTTTCATGGACCCTGCAGAAGTTTCTAACTTAATTCTCTCCCGATGAACATTATGGCTAGATTGGACGTTGATATTGTGAACCTCAACTATTATTTTATACATTGCATAACAGAAAAAGTGCAACTGAAACTGTATATAATGTTTCAAAAATTTTCCACTAAAGAATAAAAAACAACATTTACTATGAACTTTCGAAAATATATAAAGAATTGCTTCAATAATTTTTGTCACTCAAAAACCATGGAGGGAGCCTATAGGCCCCCCGGCCCCGGGTTAGATCTGCCACTGGTTAGGACCAGTGAATAAATCCAGTGGGCCGTGAAATTACTTCCGAAAGATTGTCACATGCGTTTCTTATACAGGGTGGTCCGCTAAAATGTAACCTTAGATGTATTAATAAAACAAAACTAACTGAAGTACTAAATTTATTAATAACACTTGTGGTATAGTTTCGGCAGTAACATTACCTTCTTCAAACATGTTATGCAACATAACGTGTCTGAGGAAGGCAATGTTGAATTGCCGAAACTGTTACAAAAGTGATAGTAACGTATTCAGTGTTTTGGTTACTTCTGTTTTATTATTTCATCTTGAATATTTCCAATGTTATAACAAACAATATACAAGTTGACTCAGACTGACAGAATTGTCTTATTACTATTTACAATAAAGATTTCATAGTATGCTCACGTGCCACAAGGGATACTGAAAGAAATGTCCATTTAGAATATTCTTTGTTCTTCAAAGTCTCACATGTGGTAACTATATTTGTACGAACCTGTATAATAGCTCACCAGAAGAATGAGTAACATAGATAGTCATACCATCTTACGATCCTGTAAGACTTAAGCTGTAAGTGTACGGGTATAAAATTATATTTTGAAAGACGTGCACTATAATTGAGTTTAAAATCTGTTTCTCCTTTCTTTAAAAAATGTCTATGAGTTTAAATATTGTTTGTTGTGGTCATACAATACTATAATTTGTGTAAAGGGCCTGTTACGAGTGTAAACAAGTGGTTGTAGATTTGTTATTGAAAATAATTGAATGTAGTTTGGGTTCCAGCACAATGAGGCGTTTGTAGAGTTCTATGGTTGTGATTATGGGATTTTGGGTACAGAAGTAAACTATTAAGTCTATGAAACATACAAGATTATATCAAGAAGTCTCGAGAGCAGTTCTGTTTCCAAAAAGGTACTTTATTTATCTACATTTGCACACACTCACTTTCAAAATAGCCACCTTGTACAGCAATATAGCTCCTAGCATTTTTGCCACTGCTGGAATGTGTTCTGGAAGTCTTCTTTGCGAAATGTGTTAAGTATCTTCTGCGATCCACGCTGGACCTCCGCAATGGTATGCAAACGACGATGTTTGAGCTGGATCTTCAGCTTCAGGAAGATGATGAGGTTCGCAGAAGCCAAACCTGGCGAATAAGGTGGTTGTGAAAGTGCGATCATCTTGTTTCTGATGAGGAACTCACGTATGAGCAGAGCATGGGTGATAGGCAGGCCCGTGCTGGCTCACCGGGACACCGGGACGTGTCTTGGTGCGCCCTCCGAAACATCACAGTATAAATAAAATTACAAGTTCTTAGTAATAAATTCTTACAGTTTTATTGGTAAAGAACCCGTGAAAGGTACAGTGCGCCCTTTACATTAGGCGCCCTTGCGAGTCCATATCAAAGATGAATGATTTTATTTGCTCTTCTGTATACCACAGATCTGTACAATAAATACATACAGTTACTATTGGTAAAGAACCCTTCAAAGTACATAAGGCGCCCTACGAAACATCACATTATAGATAAGTTGTTTTAGTTATCCTGTGTACCAGCTTTGTATAATAAATTCAAATAATGATTATTAATAAAGAAGCTGTGAAGAATACAAGGCGCCCTTTACAATTCATACAGTTGCTATTAGCAGAGAACAGGTAAAGTGTATAATCACTTACCAAAAAATTATAAAGTTATGTAGCTATAAAACGAAACAATGTGATACATCAAGAATAGTTCGGGTAGTCAAACGTACGATGCATTCATGAAATACTACATTGACACTAGTCTGTAATTTACGATTTTACGGCATCGAAGCTTTCAAAGTCTTAATATGCATCCATATATCCGAGCATATTGATTGTTCCTCTGTGTTTTAAATCAGTGTTCGGATAATCAGTACCTATTTTAATTCTAAAATATAGCTATATTAATTTCCGTAAAATGTGGCCTTCCTGTCACCACGGCACGGCGCGTCCTCAGGTTGTAGATCGAGGAGAAGGCCTCTGGGATATAGAGATTAGCTGCGAATATACTAAATAAGCAGTCGCGGACAGACAAGGTCGCGGTGATCCTCCAGCTTGGGGATTTGGTGTGGGGCTAACAATCTCATCCTATAATAAAAGGCTTGTTCAGGTATATTCGCAGAATCCTCGGATCAGAACTGATAACTTGGCACGAACTCAGCAAAGTAAAATCGACATGAGAATTGGAACATGGAAGATAAGAAGTCTCTATAGGGCAGGCAGTTAAAATGTGTAACGAATGAGTTTAGAAATAGAAGATGGAACTCGTGGGATATCAGGAAGTTAGAAGAGAAGGAAATGGAGGAGTCAAGTCGGTAAATTTTACGCTCTTTTACGGGGAACGAATTAAAAATTACCAACTAGGATCAGGGCTTTTCGTTCACAAACGAATACGTAATATCAGCAATTACTTGGGTTGAATTTGTTAATGTTGTTTTTTTTTTTTTTTTTGTTTTACTTTTCTTAAGGGTCAGTGGTGTAATATTATTGTTTTAAATGTACATGCCCCAACAGAAAATAAGGATGACAATTTTAAAAAAAGTTTTTACGAAAGAATAGAACGGGTATTTGATCATCTCCTGCAATACCATATGAAAATTCTGTTAGGGGATTTCAATGCGAAGGTAGGACGAGAGGGTATTTTCAAACCGATTATAGGGAATAAATGCCTGCATAATTAAGGTTGTGACAACGGCGTTAGACTCGTGAACTTTGCAACATCCAGAAACCTTATCGTAATGATTACAAAATTCCCACATCGCGACGTTCATAAATATACTTGGACCACACCAGACGGAAAAACATAATCAATAGTGGCTAAACACCCACTGGTGGACCAATTTTTTTCTGGAGGCACAAGCGGGTCTGGGCGGGGAGGACACAAGCGAATGGTTCTCTTTGCAGTGTTTTGAAGATGAACTTTGTGCCTCCTTTACGGGTCTTTGGTGGCTTTCGGATCCAGGTCTGGAACCGGTTCTTAAGATCCGGTTCTGGAACCGGGTTTTCAGATTTGATCTGGAACCGGTTCCTAAGATCCGGTTCTGGAACCGGGTTTCGGATCCAGGTCTGGAACCGGTTCCTAAGATCCGGTTCTGGAACCGGGTTTTCGGATCCAGGTCCAGAACCCGTTCCAGAACCGGTTCTGAAAACCGGATCTCCGAGAACCGGATCTTTGTGGCCATCCCTAAACTAAACCAGGGCCGTACTACAACCCAGGGGAACAACGGGAAAGTATTTTCTAGAGACCCGACTCACATATACGTACTGCACCTCCCCTGACAATAAAAGGAGTCCGATAGTGTCACTCGGATTAAGTATGCTGAAAAGTCTTATATGCAGATTTAAAACTTTTTTAAGGCAGTAATTTCTTCCCTGACACTGACTGATCTGACGGAATGCCCAATCCTCCATTCTTCTCTTGCAATTGTACAATCATCTGCACACGCTTGATTACTTCATATCGCCCCCTAAAATAACAGTACCACACTTGTGTCATACCTTTCATAGGCGCCCCTGGTGCATATACAAATACATATATGAAGTATCAGAAGTACTTTATATTAACAGCAGAATCAGATGTAAGGACGTATCTTCGCCCTTACTGGTTTATGTAAATAATAAGGCAAAACAATTAGATATATTTTATGCATATATACTATATATTAATTTTCATGATTTAATTAATAAGGTTGTATATAATCTATTAGGTCTGGCCAGACACACATATATATATTTAGAGGATAACTTGTGTGTAGAATTTTGTTCACAGTTGTATATGCTAACTTTTTCTTTTTCTTTTAGCTTTCAAATATTTGGTGGCTGTAAGTTTAGATTGGAACTTTTTCTAGAAGCTCGGAGGCTTTGCTTACCAAGCTGCTTTTTTTTTTTATTAGCGAAAATATAAACCTCGTAGAAAAGGGAAAGAAAGCATTAATGACCATATAAAAGACGACCCTCAGTCGTAATTTTTGAGAAGATGGTCAGGAAGGCTGAGTGATGTCCTTTTGAATTTTTCTATCTTCTGGTATGGAACTATCTAAATGATTATAGTTGCAGAGAGAAGGAATTTTCTCTGGGCCTGAGTGATGGCCGTAGATTTTTTCAGTAGAAACGAATTTAGTTGTCGATAAGGCCTGAGTGATGGTCTCTTCAGAAGCGTTGATTTGACGGAGTTCTGAATTTTAATTTCTAATATAGAGAATTACTAGATATTATTTCTTTTAGGCGAGAGAAGACCTGAATGATGATGTTCACAAGTGGATATATATTTTAACTGATGGAAATTTGGAGTCAGGCTTTCTTGATAGAAGTAGGTCATCGGTTGAAGCTGGTTCGAAGTGACGGACAGCGGGTTTCCGATTAGAGGAAATTGTGAATCTGTGGTGCTGGGTGATGCACCCAGACATTGAAATATTTAAGCACCGAAATGAAGATATTTTTAATCAAAAGAAACTAGTGTTAATTAGTTAAGGCTGAAAGAACCTCGATTGCAGAACTTTTGATATTATAACTGTATTTTTTTGCCTTTTTTCTCTAAATAAAATAATATAAATTCTACCAGTTATATATATCTGATTTCAAAAATCTCAGAGTAAATCCTACAACCTTAGTTTGATAGATTAAGATTAGATTTCAGCTTAAACCTTCGGTTGTAGGAGAAGAAGAGGAGAAAGACAATTGATTCCTTTATTAACGGTAAGATAAGAGAAATGCTTTATGAGAGAAGCATTATATTTAATTATGTTGGGCCTGTTTACACGCAATGCATTTGAGGGAATGGAGAAGAACAGGATAACCACAACACATAGCTTCGGGTTGTGCGAGTGAGGCCGTGGCCCCGGGCGCTGATAGCACGAGGGTTCCGAACGAGAAAGAAAAAAAATGTAGGAAATGAATAAACAACGCGTCGCCCCGAAAAAAGTATTGGCGACTTATTCAATCAATATTGCTATGGGATTGCAAAGGAATATATATATATATATATATATATATATATATATATATATATATATATATATATATATATATATATATATATATATATATATTTATTTAAAAAAAGTTCTTCCTCGCTTCGCTCGCATCCCAAACGTTTCAATAAATCACAGGCTTTTACTTGTTACTTAAGGAAAGGTATTATACGTATATAATTTCTTAATGAAGATGTGATATAGAAGGCCGCAAGCTGCTGTTTGCGCGAGAATATTAAAAATGATGGTAAACAAGGGGAATAATAACATTTTCAAACTTGAAGCAGCTGTAGAATAGGGACTTAAATGGTCAGAACTTAACCTAACGAATTTCGTCATTTTCAAACACTGATCACTACCAATGATCTTTTTCTTTTATTGCATTGACATGAAATGCTTCCAATTTGAAGGAATTTATCGGGATGATTTCACCATGAACTACTTGAATTGCCAGGATATTTTTTTTTCTGCATACGTATCAAGTAGTGTGATATTTTTATCTGTCTGCATACATATAATTATATACACACAATATATATATAGGGTGGTAATGAACTAAACCGACAAACTATAAGAGGTGATTCCTCACATCAAAATAAGTCAAAAAGTCCATATGAGCCTATGGCGAAAAGTGCATAGTTTCAGAGCTAGGGCTGTCCAAAATCGTGAAAAAACCAAATTTCAAGAGGCTCTATTTCGAATTCGAAAGACTGTGGATGGTGGTTCTTATCAGCGTAAAGGAAGTCACGCATACGCAATCCAAAAATGCATATTTCATTATTGTTCAATGGGTGTAAAGAGTATTCCCTACGGAATAAAATTCCCAGACATACCATCAACCGAATTATATACCTCTATAATCGGAAACACACTTAATTGTTTGCATACTTCCACAAAACATACAAACACCAAATTTTGCATACTTGTTCGTCATGGGATGTGAGTAATGGGAAAATTCCGATATCACAAAAAAGGCGACATTTTCCATGTAAATGAAGTGTCGAAATTTTTCGTCGTTTCGAAATGCTGGTTTTTAGAGTAGTTCCGCACACCATAGGAACGTCATATTTTGTCAGGCAGTGAAGCTAGGAACATAGTTTATGATAGAAGAAAGAGCATTAAAATTCGTTTTCGTTTCGCGGCGCAAATCGAAAAAATGTGAAATTTGTAATGGCTGTATGTAGGACGTTGAAATTTCGAGGTGATGTTTATTCTGATGCGTAGTTTGCGAATCCGCCCTTAAACTTGAAAAAATAGTCATGTTCGGTGTAAGAAAGTGCTAGGAATGTTATAAGGGGGCGTCTAATTCTACACAACTTGTAGATATGGTGGAATCACGAAATTGCGTTCAAGTGTGTAGATTACAGCGAATGTGAGGGGAAAATTCCGACATGTTGGAAAAGTCGTCATCTTCGATTCAAAATGGCGGCTCAAAAATTTGTAACCATGAATATTGTAAGTTGTGCTCTTGGTAGGTAAGCCAGGTTTCGCTATGTTATTAAGGACGTAGTTCAGTTTAAGTGAAGAAACAAATCATTGGAGAAGTCGCCATCTTGAATGCAAAATTGCTATATTTTTGAATTGCCTTCATTTGGACTCTTATGTGATATATTGAGGAGAATAAATAAAACAGAATTCAACGTAGTAAGTTAGCTCCGTGGTAAAGTGTCTGCTTTCTGAGTAGCAGGTCTGGTTTCGATTCCCCGCCGAACCTTGTCTAGTCTTACGTTTTTTTTATCACGTTGCTTCGTTTCATCAAAATAGTTTCTTTTGGCATTGCGTGAACAAAATATTTTCGTTATTACAGACATAGACGAAAATAATATATTTATACACTAACTGTTGATATCGTCTCGGAACTAGGCAGTATGTTCGTGTGATGCTTCGAGGCGATACTCAACTATTTAGAAAGAAACATATGTAGCTTTAGAGATGGGGCAACACCAGTGTTTCTTTCAGAAACAATGTTCCTGAGGATCACAGTTAGTATTCCCAGGGGACTGCTCATAGTATTCTATTTATTATTCTATTATACACGTATTATTTGGTCTCTTGCGGGGGCACTGTAAGAGCCCCAAGGAGGCAGTGTACCCCCCAAAAACATTTTGGAAAAAAGCATTAAGCATCATTTCCACGATATAGTATACAGACGAGACAAAAATACATTTTGTCTCGCGAGGATAGTGTGTGTTTCGAACCGGAAATAATTGCCAACAATCTCCCTTTTTATACTGGTCGTTTAGATAGATGCGTATACCAAGTTTGAAGTCTATACCACAACTGAAAAAGTATAAGATTATAACTTTTAAGGAAATACACACACACACAGACACACACACACACATACATACACACACACACATATATATATATATATATATATATATATATATATATATATATATATATATATATATATATATATATATATATATATACGCACCTTTTGACAATTTTCTCGTTGGCAGCGTATATAGTTATAATATACGGGATACGTGGAAAAGTTTCTTTTTCGGTTCAGTAGTTTGTTTACAGGTCCGGTTGGAGTGAAATGCGTTTTATAATAGACTCAAAATTATAGGCAAACAATATGTGCTATAAAAATAAACTTTCAAAGATAGAAAAAGTGAGAAAAAGATTGTTAGGAATCGAACCCACGTCTCCTGTCCAGTAGGCTCACGTCAATCTCCTACACTACCGATTTCCTTAGATTTTCGACTTCGTTCTTACTGCTCACATAGTACTGGTACGTTGCGGCCGGCATCTGTGGGGAATTATATACCTCTATAATCGGAAACACACTTAATTGTTTGCATACTTGCACAAAACATACAAACACCAAATTTTGCATACTTGTTCGTCATGGGATGTGAGTAATGGGAAAATTCCGATATCACAAAAAAGGCGACATT
This sequence comes from Thermobia domestica, assembly GCF_964235325.1. Taxonomy (NCBI): domain Eukaryota; kingdom Metazoa; phylum Arthropoda; class Insecta; order Zygentoma; family Lepismatidae; genus Thermobia; species Thermobia domestica. Next base: position 9,480,875 of record NC_137458.1, read on the forward strand.
TTCCATGTAAATGAAGTGTCGAAATTTTTCGTCGTTTCGAAATGCTGGTTTTTAGAGTAGTTCCGCACACCATAGGAACGTCATATTTTGTGAGGCAGTGAAGCTAGGAACATAGTTTATGATAGAAGAAAGAGCATTAAAATTCGTTTTCGTTTCGCGGCGCAAATCGAAAAAATGTGAAATTTGTAATGGCTGTATGTAGGACGTTGAAATTTCGAGGTGATGTTTATTCTGATGCGTAGTTTGCGAATCCGCCCTTAAACTTGAAAAAATAGTCATGTTCGGTGTAAGAAAGTGCTAGGAATGTTATAAGGGGGCGTCTAATTCTACACAACTTGTAGATATGGTGGAATCACGAAATTGCGTTCAAGTGTGTAGATTACAGCGAATGTGAGGGGAAAATTCCGACATGTTGGAAAAGTCGTCATCTTCGATTCAAAATGGCGGCTCAAAAATTTGTAACCATGAAAATTGTAAGTTGTGCTCTTGGTAGGTAAGCCAGGTTTCGCTATGTTATTAAGGACGTAGTTCAGTTTAAGTGAAGAAACAAATCATTGGAGAAGTCGCCATCTTGAATGCAAAATTGCTATATTTTTGAATTGCCTTCGTTTGGACTCTTATGTGATATATTGAGGAGAATAAATAAGACAGAATTCAACGTAGTAAGTTAGCTCCGTGGTAAAGTGTCTGCTTTCTGAGTAGCAGGTCTGGTTTCGATTCCCCGCCGAACCTTGTCTAGTCTTACGTTTTTTTTTATCACGTTGCTTCGTTTCATCAAAATAGTTTCTTTTGGCATTGCGTGAACAAAATATTTTCGTTATTACAGACATAGACGAAAATAATATATTTATACACTAACTGTTGATATCGTCTCGGAACTAGGCAGTATGTTCGTGTGATGCTTCGAGGCGATACTCAACTATTTAGAAAGAAACATATGTAGCTTTAGAGATGGGGCAACACCAGTGTTTCTTTCAGAAACAATGTTCCTGAGGATCACAGTTAGTATTCCCAGGGGACTGCTCATAGTATTCTATTTATTATTCTATTATACACGTATTATTTGGTCTCTTGCGGGGGCACTGTAAGAGCCCCAAGGAGGCAGTGTACCCCCCAAAAACATTTTGGAAAAAAGCATTAAGCATCATTTCCACGATATAGTATACAGACGAGACAAAAATACATTTTGTCTCGCGAGGATAGTGTGTGTTTCGAACCGGAAATAATTGCCAACAATCTCCCTTTTTATACTGGTCGTTTAGATAGATGCGTATACCAAGTTTGAAGTCTATACCACAACTGAAAAAGTATAAGATTATAACTTTTAAGGAAATACACACACACACAGACACACACACACACATACATACACACACACACATATATATATATATATATATATATATATATATATATATATATATATATATATATATATATATATACGCACCTTTTGACAATTTTCTCGTTGGCAGCGTATATAGTTATAATATACGGGATACGTGGAAAAGTTTCTTTTTCGGTTCAGTAGTTTGTTTACAGGTCCGGTTGGAGTGAAATGCGTTTTATAATAGACTCAAAATTATAGGCAAACAATATGTGCTATAAAAATAAACTTTCAAAGATAGAAAAAGTGAGAAAAAGATTGTTAGGAATCGAACCCACGTCTCCTGTCCAGTAGGCTCACGTCAATCTCCTACACTACCGATTTCCTTAGATTTTCGACTTCGTTCTTACTGCTCACATAGTACTGGTACGTTGCGGCCGGCATCTGTGGGGAATTATATACCTCTATAATCGGAAACACACTTAATTGTTTGCATACTTCCACAAAACATACAAACACCAAATTTTGCATACTTGTTCGTCATGGGATGTGAGTAATGGGAAAATTCCGATATCACAAAAAAGGCGACATTTTCCATGTAAATGAAGTGTCGAAATTTTTCGTCGTTTCGAAATGCTGGTTTTTAGAGTAGTTCCGCACACCATAGGAACGTCATATTTTGTCAGGCAGTGAAGCTAGGAACATAGTTTATGATAGAAGAAAGAGCATTAAAATTCGTTTTCGTTTCGCGGCGCAAATCGAAAAAATGTGAAATTTGTAATGGCTGTATGTAGGACGTTGAAATTTCGAGGTGATGTTTATTCTGATGCGTAGTTTGCGAATCCGCCCTTAAACTTGAAAAAATAGTCATGTTAGGTGTAAGAAAGTGCTAGGAATGTTATAAGGGGGCGTCTAATTCTACACAACTTGTAGATATGGTGGAATCACGAAATTGCGTTCAAGTGTGTAGATTACAGCGAATGTGAGGGGAAAATTCCGACATGTTGGAAAAGTCGTCATCTTCGATTCAAAATGGCGGCTCAAAAATTTGTAACCATGAAAATTGTAAGTTGTGCTCTTGGTAGGTAAGCCAGGTTTCGCTATGTTATTAAGGACGTAGTTCAGTTTAAGTGAAGAAACAAATCATTGGAGAAGTCGCCATCTTGAATGCAAAATTGCTATATTTTTGAATTGCCTTCATTTGGACTCTTATGTGATATATTGATGAGAATAAATAAGACAGAATTCAACGTAGTAAGTTAGCTCCGTGGTAAAGTGTCTGCTTTCTGAGTAGCAGGTCTGGTTTCGATTCCCCGCCGAACTTTGTCTAGTCTTACGTTTTTTTTTATCACGTTGCTTCGTTTCATCAAAATAGTTTCTTTTGGCATTGCGTGAACAAAATATTTTCGTTATTACAGACATAGACGAAAATAATATATTTATACACTAACTGTTGATATCGTCTCGGAACTAGGCAGTATGTTCGTGTGATGCTTCGAGGCGATACTCAACTATTTAGAAAGAAACATATGTAGCTTTAGAGATGGGGCAACACCAGTGTTTCTTTCAGAAACAATGTTCCTGAGGATCACAGTTAGTATTCCCAGGGGACTGCTCATAGTATTCTATTTATTATTCTATTATACACGTATTATTTGGTCTCTTGCGGGGGCACTGTAAGAGCCCCAAGGAGGCAGTGTACCCCCCAAAAACATTTTGGAAAAAAGCATTAAGCATCATTTCCACGATATAGTATACAGACGAGACAAAAATACATTTTGTCTCGCGAGGATAGTGTGTGTTTCGAACCGGAAATAATTGCCAACAATCTCCCTTTTTATACTGGTCGTTTAGATAGATGCGTATACCAAGTTTGAAGTCTATACCACAACTGAAAAAGTATAAGATTATAACTTTTAAGGAAATACACACACACACAGACACACACACACACATACATATATATATATATATATATATATATATATATATATATATATATATATATATATATATACGCACCTTTTGACAATTTTCTCGTTGGCAGCGTATATAGTTATAATATACGGGATACGTGGAAAAGTTTCTTTTTCGGTTCAGTAGTTTGTTTACAGGTCCGGTTGGAGTGAAATGCGTTTTATAATAGACTCAACCTTATAGGCAAACAATATGTGCTATAAAAATAAACTTTCAAAGATAGAAAAAGTGAGAAAAAGATTGTTAGGAATCGAACCCAGGTCTCCTGTCCAGTAGGCTCACGTCAATCCCCTACACTACCGATTTCCTTAGATTTTCGACTTCGTTCTTACTGCTCACATAATACTGGTACGTTGCGGCCGGCATCTGTGGGGAATTATATACCTCTATAATCGGAAACACACTTAATTGTTTGCATACTTCCACAAAACATACAAACACCAAATTTTGCATACTTGTTCGTCATGGGATGTGAGTAATGGGAAAATTCCGATATCACAAAAAAGGCGACATTTTCCATGTAAATGAAGTGTCGAAATTTTTCGTCGTTTCGAAATGCTGGTTTTTAGAGTAGTTCCGCACACCATAGGAACGTCATATTTTGTCAGGCAGTGAAGCTAGGAACATAGTTTATGATAGAAGAAAGAGCATTAAAATTCGTTTTCGTTTCGCGGCGCAAATCGAAAAAATGTGAAATTTGTAATGGCTGTATGTAGGACGTTGAAATTTCGAGGTGATGTTTATTCTGATGCGTAGTTTGCGAATCCGCCCTTAAACTTGAAAAAATAGTCATGTTCGGTGTAAGAAAGTGCTAGGAATGTTATAAGGGGGCGTCTAATTCTACACAACTTGTAGATATGGTGGAATCACGAAATTGCGTTCAAGTGTGTAGATTACAGCGAATGTGAGGGGAAAATTCCGACATGTTGGAAAAGTCGTCATCTTCGATTCAAAATGGCGGCTCAAAAATTTGTAACCATGAAAATTGTAAGTTGTGCTCTTGGTAGGTAAGCCAGGTTTCGCTATGTTATTAAGGACGTAGTTCAGTTTAAGTGAAGAAACAAATCATTGGAGAAGTCGCCATCTTGAATGCAAAATTGCTATATTTTTGAATTGCCTTCATTTGGACTCTTATGTGATATATTGAGGAGAATAAATAAGACAGAATTCAACGTAGTAAGTTAGCTCCGTGGTAAAGTGTCTGCTTTCTGAGTAGCAGGTCTGGTTTCGATTCCCCGCCGAACCTTGTCTAGTCTTACGTTTTTTTATCACGTTGCTTCGTTTCATCAAAATAGTTTCTTTTGGCATTGCGTGAACAAAATATTTTCGTTATTACAGACATAGACGAAAATAATATATTTATACACTAACTGTTGATATCGTCTCGGAACTAGGCAGTATGTTCGTGTGATGCTTCGAGGCGATACTCAACTATTTAGAAAGAAACATATGTAGCTTTAGAGATGGGGCAACACCAGTGTTTCTTTCAGAAACAATGTTCCTGAGGATCACAGTTAGTATTCCCAGGGGACTGCTCATAGTATTCTATTTATTATTCTATTATACACGTATTATTTGGTCTCTTGCGGGGGCACTGTAAGAGCCCCAAGGAGGCAGTGTACCCCCCAAAAACATTTTGGAAAAAAGCATTAAGCATCATTTCCACGATATAGTATACAGACGAGACAAAAATACATTTTGTCTCGCGAGGATAGTGTGTATTTCGAACCGGAAATAATTGCCAACAATCTCCCTTTTTATACTGGTCGTTTAGATAGATGCGTATACCAAGTTTGAAGTTTATACCACAACTGAAAAAGTATAAGATTATAACTTTTAAGGAAATACACACACACACAGACACACACACACACATACATACATATATATATATATATATATATATATATATATATATATACGCACCTTTTGACAATTTTCTCGTTGGCAGCGTATATAGTTATAATATACGGGATACGTGGAAAAGTTTCTTTTTCGGTTCAGTAGTTTGTTTACAGGTCCGGTTGGAGTGAAATGCGTTTTATAATAGACTCAAAATTATAGGCAAACAATATGTGCTATAAAAATAAACTTTCAAAGATAGAAAAAGTGAGAAAAAGATTGTTAGGAATCGAACCCAGGTCTCCTGTCCAGTAAGCTCACGTCAATCCCCTACACTACCGATTTCCTTAGATTTTCGACTTCGTTCTTACTGCTCACATAATACTGGTACGTTGCGGCCGGCATCTGTGGGGAATTATATACCTCTATAATCGGAAACACACTTAATTGTTTGCATACTTCCACAAAACATACAAACACCAAATTTTGCATACTTGTTCGTCATGGGATGTGAGTAATGGGAAAATTCCGATATCACAAAAAAGGCGACATTTTCCATGTAAATGAAGTGTCGAAATTTTTCGTCGTTTCGAAATGCTGGTTTTTAGAGTAGTTCCGCACACCATAGGAACGTCATATTTTGTCAGGCAGTGAAGCTAGGAACATAGTTTATGATAGAAGAAAGAGCATTAAAATTCGTTTTCGTTTCGCGGCGCAAATCGAAAAAATGTGAAATTTGTAATGGCTGTATGTAGGACGTTGAAATTTCGAGGTGATGTTTATTCTGATGCGTAGTTTGCGAATCCGCCCTTAAACTTGAAAAAATAGTCATGTTAGGTGTAAGAAAGTGCTAGGAATGTTATAAGGGGGCGTCTAATTCTACACAACTTGTAGATATGGTGGAATCACGAAATTGCGTTCAAGTGTGTAGATTACAGCGAATGTGAGGGGAAAATTCCGACATGTTGGAAAAGTCGTCATCTTCGATTCAAAATGGCGGCTCAAAAATTTGTAACCATGAAAATTGTAAGTTGTGCTCTTGGTAGGTAAGCCAGGTTTCGCTATGTTATTAAGGACGTAGTTCAGTTTAAGTGAAGAAACAAATCATTGGAGAAGTCGCCATCTTGAATGCAAAATTGCTATATTTTTGAATTGCCTTCATTTGGACTCTTATGTGATATATTGAGGAGAATAAATAAGACAGAATTCAACGTAGTAAGTTAGCTCCGTGGTAAAGTGTCTGCTTTCTGAGTAGCAGGTCTGGTTTCGATTCCCCGCCGAACCTTGTCTAGTCTTACGTTTTTTTTATCACGTTGCTTCGTTTCATCAAAATAGTTTCTTTTGGCATTGCGTGAACAAAATATTTTCGTTATTACAGACATAGACGAAAATAATATATTTATACACTAACTGTTGATATCGTCTCGGAACTAGGCAGTATGTTCGTGTGATGCTTCGAGGCGATACTCAACTATTTAGAAAGAAACATATGTAGCTTTAGAGATGGGGCAACACCAGTGTTTCTTTCAGAAACAATGTTCCTGAGGATCACAGTTAGTATTCCCAGGGGACTGCTCATAGTATTCTATTTATTATTCTATTATACACGTATTATTTGGTCTCTTGCGGGGGCACTGTAAGAGCCCCAAGGAGGCAGTGTACCCCCCAAAAACATTTTGGAAAAAAGCATTAAGCATCATTTCCACGATATAGTATACAGACGAGACAAAAATACATTTTGTCTCGCGAGGATAGTGTGTGTTTCGAACCGGAAATAATTGCCAACAATCTCCCTTTTTATACTGGTCGTTTAGATAGATGCGTATACCAAGTTTGAAGTCTATACCACAACTGAAAAAGTATAAGATTATAACTTTTAAGGAAATACACACACACACAGACACACACACACACATACATACATATATATATATATATATATATATATATATATATATATATATATATATATATATATATATACGCACCTTTTGACAATTTTCTCGTTGGCAGCGTATATAGTTATAATATACGGGATACGTGGAAAAGTTTCTTTTTCGGTTCAGTAGTTTGTTTACAGGTCCGGTTGGAGTGAAATGCGTTTTATAATAGACTCAACCTTATAGGCAAACAATATGTGCTATAAAAATAAACTTTCAAAGATAGAAAAAGTGAGAAAAAGATTGTTAGGAATCGAACCCAGGTCTCCTGTCTAGTAGGCTCACGTCAATCCCCTACACTACCGATTTCCTTAGATTTTCGACTTCGTTCTTACTGCTCACATAGTACTGGTACGTTGCGGCCGGCATCTGTGGGGAATTATACCTCTAAAATCGGAATAGTAATCGGGTTATATATGCGTTTTTTAGTATCATTAAGGAAATGATGTCTTGTTATTTAATTGTAATAAGAAATGAGAAAGACACCATTCTAATACACTGTTATACTACTATTCAAAAAGTGTTTTTTTTTTAAATGCTATAAGCAAATTTTCAAAAGCCTCCAATAATATTCATATTCTAAGTTACTTAGTTAATAATCGTCTTCATTGAAAATATGAGAGTAAAGATACACGAAGACTCTATGTAATTGCCCAGTGTATATAAACATTTCAAGAAGTCTTGCTGCCCAGTAAGTACATTTTTTACAAAAGGACACCATTATAATAAGATGTACTACGTTACACTGCAAAAACTAGTGTTGAATCAAATGTTATGAACTAATGTTTAAAAAGCCTTAACAAAATTCATTTTTATAAATTACTTACAAATTGTAGTCTTTATTGAAAATACAAGACGAGAGATACAGGTTGACTGCAAGAATATGTCCAGTAAATATGAAATATTTGAAAAAGTCTTGCTGCAGGTAATATGTACAACTATGCCCAAGGTTTCCATTATAATCCACTGTACTACATTACAGTACAAAAGTAGTGTTCACTCAAATGCTATGAAAAAAAAAATAATTTCCAACAATATTCATATTTGTAAATTACCTAGTAAATTGTAGTCTTCATTGTAAATACAAGAATAAATATGCAGGAAGCCTGAAATATTTTCGCACTCTTATATCACAGATGTGAATTACTTTTAGTGCAGGTAACATGTACAATTAACAACAGGGACACTATTATAATACATTGTACGTACTAAATTACACTGCAAAACATAATATTTAGAAGGGTGGAAAAATTCACATTTGTAAACACGGGTTCAAACCCTGCTCCCGCCAAGTGAACTTTGTGGTGGACAAACACCGTGTGCGTGGGTTTTCTCGGGGTTCTCCCGTTTCATCCCACTTTCTTCATTCCACCATTTCATTCATCTATCATCTTCACCGTCTCCTTTAGCCTAACCGGCATAACCGTGGGACGTAAAACTCAAAAATTTCATTTTCATTTTCACATTTGTAAACAGTGAGTGTTTTCGGAAAATCAAAGGTTTAATTGGTAGGCTATTGCAAGAGAGTTTCCGCTGTTTATGTTTCAGAAAATAAATTCTGTTATTGTCTCTAACATGTATAGATGTGCCCAAAGTGTATATAATTAGCCATGTACATGATTGCCAGAATAGAAGTAGTAATAGAGTTCTTTCTTATAAATTGTGTGTTTGCTGTCCAAAGTTAAATCGAAGAAATAATACCGGTTCAATTGAAGTATGTGTTGGTAACAGGTGTGTGCTGTAAAGGGAAGTGAATTCCTCAAGGAATAGTTTTCTAGAACTTGACACGTTATGGCAAAGCCATGACCGGGGGTCGGGGGGCGGAGCCCCCAGCGAGCTTTAGCGAGTTTTGATATATGCTCTGACTTTATGATTGGTCTAAAGCAGGCAAACGATAAGCCTTGATAGCAGTGAAAACGGAATCCTATGGCGCGATGTCGGAGTGCTAAGGATCGTCAGCTGCACAGTCTCTCGTAGTTGGGAAAACGCATGGTGCGATGTTTTCTTTTACGCTTATAAGTGAAGAAAACGTGAAATATACTGTGACGAAATACATCGCATAACACGTTATTCCGAACACAAACAACATGAAGCTGCCGGTTCTTAACACTTCCGACTTCGCTCCGAAGCGCTGGATGTTGGTTGTTGTCAAGGCTTACTTACTGCCTACTTTGGACCATCCTTCAAATCAGGGTATATCTGAAAACTCGATTGAGAGTATATTCGAGAATTATTCCCTCTACAGAATACCCTGATTTGATTCACACCCATTGAAAATTGATGTAATATGCATTTTTAGATTGTGCATGCGTGACTTTCTTTACGTTGATAAGGACCACCATCAACAGTTTCTGGAATTCGAAATAGGGCCTGTTGAAATTTAGCTTTTTCGCGATTTTGAACGGCCCTAGGTCTGAAACTATGCACGTTTCGCCATAGATCCATATTAACTTTTTCTCTTATTTTGATGTGAGGAATCACCTCTTACACTTTGTCGGTATAATTCATTAACACCCTGTATATATATATATATATATTAACATGTGTGTATGTGCTAGTGTATTTTCAATATGTTAATTATAAGTAGCCTTAAATTCAGAGCTTTCACTAATTAAGTAATTATTATAATTTCAAACATACGTATGTAGTTGGATTTTAAAGAGAAACAAACATATTCTTCACCTCTATAGGTCAACATTGAGAAATTCGCAAAGAAGGCTCCTTCTGAATTTCCGCTACATTTCACAAAATATTTTTTACAGCAAAACAATAGAAATTAAAATGCTATTTGTGTGGTCATATACCTAAAATTTGAAAAGTTTACAATTATTATATTACTGGAAATTTATGGTGTTACCCATTTCGAACATTTTAAAAGCACATAGCCTAGTTTCTAATGCATTGAAATTCCATTTATTATCGATAGCATGAAATGTTGTAAATAGTTGTAAATTTCTATAACTGTTCTCCAATTGGATTTGTATGCAACCAAAGGTAGTTTTCTCAAGTTTAATAAAACTAATATAAGCCTCTTGGAAAAAATTCTTATTTGTAAAAGAATACTAATGATCGCTTTTAGATGTTGTAATGGTGTGTCCAAGAAGCTTGATAAAAATTTATCGTAGCATAACGAGTAAAGCTGCTTCCCTTATATGTATATATAAAAGAAAAGCTTGTGAGGTAAGTATAGGGGAGGGTAGCCCCGAATTCAACTTCATCCCGGTTGCCGAAATCTAGGTTCGTTTGACAGCGACCAAGGGGACCTCAAAAAATTTAAAAATTACTTAAAACATTTTCACTATAAAAGTTTAAAAAACATGACATGAGTCACTTCTGTCTAATTTATGGACCCTTTTGATGTTGAGAGAGGGCCCATCATAAAAGTTTTGGTGGGTCCCCTTTGTATTTCACACTCCAGGGCCCCGGATGGTTTTAACCGGCTCTGTATATTTTTTTAATACAGAAAACAACGGTGCTGTAAAATGTAAATTATTATTTAATTTCAAGTTATAGCATTATTTGAGATTTCAATTTTACTTATTCCTTCTATATTAGCAAAAGTATAAAGCAGAGTGGGAAATCACGAATCTTTCAAAAGGTTGAATTACGAAAACTGTGAAAGACCATTTTCGCAACGTCATGGACTGGCAACGCTGGTCTGGGATTATCTGACTGTATTTTCCGGTACTCGACATGTTATCGTCCTTCGTTCCCATACTCCCGTATACGAGGAGTGCGTGACAAGTGATTTTTTCTTCATATACCGCTACTTACGATACGAGGGCCCACTAAAAAAATTCACCGTCCAGGGCCCACCGGGAAATTTACCGGTTTCTCGCCTGGCCAGTACGGCCCTGAACTAAACGATAGAAACATCGTTGATTTAGGTTCTTTGGTAGGATATTCTCAATCTGTACCCTCTTTGCAATCAAATAAGCGAGATTAATCGATCAGAAGATAGAGAAAAGCTTTACATTAAGCAATGTCTGGAAACCTTTAGAGTCTATAAGAGAATGAATTTTAATAAAAGTGATCTCTCGCCCTCTGGTAATTCCTTCATCATTTCTTTTTTTTAAATCTAAACCTAAGGAGGCACGTCGTGCAATTTACTAAGTCTATTTCGTCGTTTGTAATATCTACAGCCCTCCCTTGGAAGTCGACGCATTCCCCCTACTCCCAGTTTCTGCCATTCCATCAACCTTCTTTTCTCTTCCCCCTCCTCCTTTTACGCTTTTATTTTGTCTTTAGTTGAAGAACAGGAAATTAGACACAAAAATCTGGCTCATTTACTCCCCGCGTGGATTCCTGGGGCTTCGTCTTCATTAATGCACTGCAGGGGGTATGCGCCCCTTCCTTCCCTTATGCTAAAGAACTTGACTACATTTTATCGCTGCTTAGCAACGCCAGAAACAAAACACACAAAAACACACACATTATTTTGTGTGCATTCTTTTGTTTCTTTATTTATACCGTACAGAAAGTCAAACAATCAAATAATAATTAAAAAAAAAAACTATTTTGTTTGTTAAATAGTACAATGTATAACAAACAAACACTCCAAAAAAAAAAAGAAACTTGGTTGATTTAGTTTTGCGTGTGTGTGTGTGTGTGTGAAAAATATTATTGTTGAACTTACTGTGTGACAAGCTGTTTAAATACATGGTTTTGCCTCAGAGACGAGTTTGCTTTTGTGGCAATTAATTTGAATTGTTGACTTTTTAAGTTGGATATTTCAAATAATTGTTTTATTTAACTTCGTTGAATGAATAAACACTTAATTTCATTTTTTTTAAAAAAAATGAAATTATATGCATAAACAGGCTTCGTTAACACGGGTTTCCAAACTAGGCCAAAAATGAAATAGGGTTATTTCCTCAACTGTTTATTTTCCCCAACTTTCCGAAATGGTTTCATTTCCTCAAGGAGAACAAGTTCTGAAATTCTTAACTAATACAAGAAAGAATAGACGTGATACTTCGCTGCTGGCTATTTGAATTGTCTGATTAGTAGGGTTGCAGGGTGTGAAATAAAATCGTACGTCATTGAATAAAATTGTAAAACTGCATGTTTTGATAATAATCCAGTTGAAAAAGAACGTACGGTAGGGCTGCACAGTATGAAATGTTTGGTTTTACAAGGAATTCACTGTAAATCTCAAGGCAGAATCATTACATTGATTTATACGAGGGCCATTCGGAAAGTGGTACCCGTTTGTGCAATAAAGACACAGTAATACATATTAACAAATATACACATTTTTATTGGAAAGAGCATACTTTACACTACTTCTCCACATAATCACCAAGCAAATTGAGGCATTTGTCATACCGTGTGACCAGTTTTTGTATTCCAGCGTCATAGTCCTCCGCCGCCAGCGTATTGAGATACGTAGTCACGCCTCGTTTAAGTTCTTCATCGCTGTCAAATCTTTTTCCCACCAGAAAGTCTTTAAGCTTCGTAAAGAGATGAAAATGTTCACAGAGTTCATCAATTGTGACGCGCCGATCGTTCCTCACGCATTCGTCTACTGACCTCAGCGGTTCGTCTGTAATGACAGATGATCTCCCTGAACGCTCCTCGCCGTGTCTACTCCCCCTTCCCAGGTTGAAGTTGCGAACAGACGACTCGTTGATCACATTGTCTCCATACACCTCCTTTAATTGGCGATGAATTTCACAAGGTCGAACGTTTCGTGCATTACGTAATTTAATCACGGCCCTCATTTCACAACTGGCGGGGTTCTCAATTCGTTTAATCATTATAAACGAGCACAGACACAACACAGGCACTGCTAGCGTCACGCAACCTCGCACAGTGCAGGCAGACAAGCCACTGACGCGGTCTGACCTTGCCCAGCGGCTCCCCGAGTCGTCAGCGCTTCATGCGGCGCAAACGGGTACCACTTTCTGGATGGCCCTCGTAAATCCTTAAGTCTCAAAGTGCTTAGTAAAATATTACGATGTGGAACAAGTCACACTGACAACGGGAAATAACATTGATCAATGTTAAGCTTTTATTGACACCGTTGAAACCGTTTCTCCAATATTTGTTGAATACCTTATATAATTACTCTCATCGTTTTCTTCAGCCTAAAAGGGATTATTGTGGGACGAAAAACTATAATTAGTAATAACAAAACTTTACTACTTTTAAAAATTTAATACTGATGTTGCAAATATTACGAAGTGTGCAACCACTCAAACCTTTTCTTCTCGGCGCGGTTTCCTATTTCGAGTCAAAATAAGGAATTCTAAAAATAAAAAAAAAAAAGTAGCCTTTAAAAATTCAGTTCTCTAGAGCAGCGTTTCCCAAACTTTTTGATACCGCGAACTTGCTCTAACCAAGGGTGCCGATTTCTCTGTAAATTTGCGGGGGGGGGGGGCATTCATATGCAGACGGCATATATGAGGATTTTAAGACAAATTGCATTCAAATTATGCCAAATATTAAATATTCACAAATAGAATGAAGGGGTCCACATGAACTTTGGGGGGGCGGGTCTCCCTGACCTCCCAGGATCGGCGCCCTTGGCTCCAACGACTGTTGATTCTCCGCAACCCTCCGTAAAATCAAAAAATATTTTTTTAAAAATATATTTTACATCATACATCATCTATTTTACATCTATCATACAAATGAAGTGATAAATAAAAATTTTACACCTAAAAATACAATTCTGTTTATGACAGTACAATGCTGTTCTAAATAGAGATATTCGAAAAAAATAGATTATACCAATTAGACCTTAATTATGAATTCAACGCTCACTTCATGTAATAGCTAAGGCTGTTTTTCTGACGTCAACTTCTGTATGTCTAAATAAAAGGGTGCCGATTTCTCTGTAAATTTTTTTTGGGGGGAGGGGGCATTCAAATGAAAAAGGCATATATGAGGATTTTAAGACGAATTGCATTCAAATTATGCCAAATATTGTATATTTACAAATACAATGAGGGGGCCCACATGAGCTTTGGGGGTGCCCGAGCCCCCATGGCCCCCAGGATCGGCGCCCTTGTCTAAATCAACTTTATAATTTTAGACATAGATATGATTCCACGTTAAGTCTGTTCCTGTATTCGATTTTCCTACGTATGACAAGAGAAAGTGTTGTTCCGCACAGATACGTAGTGGCAATAAATGACAATGGTAATACAGCATTAGTGCTCCCAACGGGTCGGGTTGGGTCGGGTTGAAGACCGACCCGACCCGACCCGTGACCCGAATTGACTGACCCGACCCGACCCGACTGACCCGAACCGTGATCCGACCTGATTGACCTGACTCGACAACTCGACCCGAGCTGACCCGGTTGACCCGACCCGAGCTGACCCGATTGACCCGACCCGACAACCCGACCCGTTTGAGAGCACTACAGCACAGAAAATTTCATGGAAGCAGCCTTAGCTGAAAACTAATCTCCAGTAACGCTAACGAAGGAAACAGCATTTTCAACGTTCAATCACAAAATAGCTCGATATGTTCTTCGGCAGTAGGAAGTTCATGTTCCGAGTCTAGAAAGGGAGTTTTCATCCAATGACTTTTTTTCCAGGACAAATCGTAAAATACGCCAATTATTTTCTATTTTGAATCATGTATTCAACGACATGGCTAGAAAGGGGTTATTTACTGAAATCAGTGAAATCACTCGGTGTGTATTTTTCGTTCTCCAAACGGTTGCGCCACAAATTTAACTTCATTGTTTTCTCTATCTTAGATTAGAGTTTTGCGTCCCTTTCAGCACTGAAAGGGCTATATGAATCGTGAACCTACATCTTAACGTGTGATCCAAACCGCATGGCTCCCAACAGGAATTAAACCCGGATCTCTTCCGCCAAAGACAGTACATTGCCCCTATATTGTGTTCTCTATCACAGCTTTGAAAATATCATTCAGGGAAACGAAGAAGAAAAATCAAACCGAAATGTTTAATGTACATTACAAATATTCCAGGTGTGAGAACACAATTAGATAAAGTTTAATGAAAATAAAGTGTTCCGCGTACCCCCTTTCAATCACTCGCGACTGTCCGAGGATCTGCGGACTACAGATTGAGAAACACTGTTGCAGAGCTTTCTCAAGTTTTCAAGTCGTTTGCTTCATTTACTGGGGCCGCGATGGCTCAGTGGTAGAGCGTTCACCTGTGGTGCATGGGCTCCCGGGTTCAAACCCTGCTCCCGCCAAGTGAACTTTGTGGTGGACAAACACCGTGTGCGTGGGTTTTCTCGGGGTTCTCCCGTTTCCTCTCACTTTCTTCATTCCACCATTTCATTCATTTCTCATAATCACCGTCTCCTTTAGCCTAACCGGCATAACCGTGGGACGTAAAACTCAAAGATTTCATTTCATTTACTGTATTTACATTATTCCAGAAATGTTGAGATAGTCATGTTACAAAAAAAAAACTTCATTTTGTAAACTCAATATGTAAATTCTTTGGAAAGATTACAGTAAACAAAGGTTTATTCTTAGTTTTTTCAGGCTTCATGCGACGGTATACACCTAGGTATCTCAACATATAATGTACAGTGAGGAAAGAAATTTCAGAAAAGGAATTTGGTGTCATTATAATCGCCTCGTTGTTTCTGTTCGGGCGGCATTTATTTATAATAGCCTAGGTATCGAGTCTCTGTTCAGGGGTCAATGATTTATATATCTGTTTTCCGTGGTCTGTCCTCCATGGTCCTGCCAATGAGTATGTTCCGGATACCTGGACTTACCTGGGTAAGGCGTTGAAGGACATCTCCTAAAAGGGATTACAAAATTATCTCTAAATTGCCTACCGGTCTCAATAATGAGTTGAGCATTAAGCACCGATAGGTTCGTATGTCTCGTCTCGAAAACCTCTCGGACGATCAGACAGTCACTCAGACCACAACGCACACAAACATTACTCATACACACAAGAAAAACACATTGGATTAAACGACACTACGCTTATTTATTAAAACACTATTTAAAGAAAAAATAACGGATTAAAAAAATAATCACAACACTCAACACTGCATATGTATAATTATTTCCTTTAATAAAATCACACTTTACTTTCTCATTATACTTTAACCCTTTGTCACTTTATATATTAGGATTGAAGATTAAGATAATGATTCCACTAGATATACTTTTCTCACACCACTAATGCACTTGGGGATTAGCACTAGGGAAACGTCACCGGGATAATCCCACGAAGTAATATAGTTGCTGCTTCAAACAATCCTCAAATGTTGACGTTTATCCTCAATGAAGATTGGTAGTCTCAAAAGTGGAGTGATAATGTTGAAGGGCGCGTTTATAACTTTGACGCACAAGGTATATGAACCTGGGACTTACTGATTGAGGCTAGCCACAATTAAGTCATTGACTGGTGGCTAATAACGTACAGGGTGTGATTGAAAAGTACTGGAACTTTTCCCGCCGCGCGGTTCCCTGGAGTTCGAAAAATGTGAGGGATGGGGGAAAATGTGCGCGGGACCTTCCTCTTTCAAGCGGAACTTGGCCCAGTGCGCTGCGAGCAGCGGTTGAGAAAGAATCGCTGTCCGCGCGAACGTCGTTTTGGTCGTCGGTCACGTTTTTTGAGCGCCGAAAATGGAGTCAAAGATTGACCAACGCTACGCCATCAAGTTTTGTGTCAAACTTAAAAAGACGTTCACCGAGACCCAGGACCTGCTCAAGGAAGCCTTTGGGGAAGATGTGATATCCCGTACTCGGATCTTTGAGTGGCACAAGGCCTTCAGAGAAGGCCGGGAGGACGCCGATGACGAACCACGCTCTGGGAGGCCGTCGACGTCGAAAACCGATGAAAACGTCGACCGAGTTCGCGAATACCTGAACCTGGACCTGAACTTAATTTCACATACTATGCAGTGCAAAAAATTGTGACTGAAGAATTAAACATGCGGAAGGTGTGCGCCAAACTTTTCCCCAAAGTGTTGACCGAGGAGCAAAAAGAACTGCGAGTGAAAATGAGTCGTGAAGTGCTGGATTGTGTGGAAGCCGAAGAAGATTAGACAGTGTGATCAATGGCGATGAAACATGGTGCTACGAGTACGACCCCTAAACAAAAGCTCAAAGTGCAGAGTGGCACACAGACGAGTCGCCTCGTCCCAAGAAGGCCCGAATGTCAAAATCCAAGGTCAAGACAATGCTGATCGCCTTCTTTGACTCCAGAGGGATCGTCCATAAGGAATTTGTGTCACCCGGGACAACTATCAACGCGGCATTCTACAAAGAAGTCCTCGATCGGCTCCGAAAACGCGTCGCTCGGTGCCGGCCCCTCCTTGTTGGCAAATGGACTCTGCACCATGACAACGCGCTGGCACACACCGCTTTCATCTTCACGTCCTACCTGGCCAAGCATGGCATTCCAGTGCTTCCCCACCCCCCTATAGTCCAGACTTGTCTCCCCCAGACTTTTTTTTGTTCCCTCGCATCAAAGGGAAGATGAAGGGAAAGCGTTTCGCGTCGGTTGATGCGATACAAAAGAGTGTAACCGCGAAGCTTACAGCCATTCCGGAAAACGACTACAAAAATTGTTTTGAACACTGGAGAGACCGCTACCGGCGTTGTATTGACGCAAAAGGAATGTATTTTGAAGAATTTTAACAGTTTTTTTTGAAGAATTTTAATTATATATAACATTATTTTGTGGTGAGAACATATCAGGGAACGACGAAGATTTTCAGTGTTTCTCCCTGACTTATTAATATGCAAAAACTATGTTTTATGGTCATTTGGAACTGAATTAAGTGTATTCTCCAATCATTTATGGAAATATTGCGATCTAGAGCACATCAGGCGCAGAAACGACTGAATGGCACCAGCCACATCGCTTTAGCAGCTCATTATTTAAATGTTCCCACACTCAAGTTATCGCAATGTCTTGTGCATCGTAGTCAGTGGACTAACATTAACGTTAACTCTTTTTTATGTTCTATTTGCATGAACATACAGATGATTTAACCTGAGTGCTTTTGAGAATGAACTGCCAACATTGATCAGTGGATCATTGCAGCTTGTATCTCGAACCTCTAAGTTCGAGATATGTGAAAAACGATGAAAGACTTCTTTGGCCTGTTGCGTGGGAAGAAAACAGTTCCCATCGAAGAAAGAACTTATTGGCGTCGCAGAATATAGTATAACTCGAAAAAAATATTTTCTTTAAACAATTAAGTGTCCCAAGAATATATTCCATCTCAACACTAATCTTTCTACTTAAACCGGAATTGATAGAATCATACTACAACTTCCATAATCCATATTAAATTATAAAATATTACGTAATCCTCTCTACGGTCTTTGAGTTTATTATAATAATATCTTCATATCTGGAGATCCCGAAAGTTAGAAACATGAAACTTGATGTTTGAACTGAAATTCGATATGCTTGCAGGTGTATGAGATGTGAGGACGTAGGCTGAGAAAACACGGTGGTTTGTGGGCGAAGTCCTCAGATAACCGAAGGCTAGGTATTAAATACATGTTTTATCGTATTCTGATTATACATAAAGTAGCAGAAGTTTCCGTTCTCCTCACGGGAAGATAAGGTGTAATAAGTATAAAACCGGAAATTTAAATCGTTACACTCGGCACTTTATGTATAAATAAAAGGAAATTTCAATATCTTAAATATGACCTTCTTTCTGCTCTTGAAACACGTGTTCCCTTATTTTTAATTAAGAATCTATGTAACAAACTCCACACCTCCAACTTAAGCGAATCTTCACATTCGACATTCTCAGAAGAAAGGAAGAGAACTTGGAATATTATAGAAATGTCTCCGTTAGAAGCGGTATTTTTGAAAGCGCTGAAATACTGTACGTATTCTCTTATTTTAAAGAAGAGTTTCCATGCTGAGTTTCATCTCTCTAATTTCATGAATGTGTGATATACTCAATTCTTTTTTTTAAAAAAAAAAACTTTAAAAACCTATTTATTTCCCTTGGAATACAAGCTCCAAAAAATTCTTTTTTATCTCTTGCCTCCGATATAAAAGGAATATGTGTCGAACAGTTTTTGGCAATAGTGATTTTTCTTTTTTCAAAAATCACCATCCTCCACCCTCGAAACAAATATTGCATTATCACTAGGCACAAGATTAGTTAATTTATTTCGTGCTGGAGAAGAAAACTGAACTTGGAGGTAGGTCAACATAAGATGTCGTGTCTTTATACTTTCATATTGTCAGCATATACTTTAAAAAGTAAACTGCTGTTCTCTATTTAAGGTAATCATTTTCAAAGTAGACAGCAAGGATAATTGTGCATAAATGAAATTTAAGAATCCTATTTTAAATTGTTTAAAACTGGTACACAAATAAACTTAAATCTTCCCCTTGACGAAAGTTACACATTTAGCGGCACTTATACTGTGGTGGTAGCCGTTTATGCTCACTTTTTTTTTATAGGTGCGAACTAAAAATGGGTAAATGTCAGTTAAAGACAGATCTTAGTCGTGGATATAAAATGTACTACATAATAATATTACGTATATATTATACTTCTTACTATTGACCTTTTCATACAAACACATCTCCCCATATTTTTCAAAAATCAGAATGTAGCAATTAATTGTGTTATAATAAACGTCTATTATACTTCTTGATATGCGCCTCTCTTTGTAACAGAGACAATCTCACATCATTTGTAAAACAAATCCAAACATGAGAACGCAGCATCGAATATTGTGTGCTCGCGATACCATAAGCACTTTCTTTCATTTCTTTGTTCGCTAGTGGAGTACAGCTCATTTGAATTATATTGTACTAACCTAAGAAATTAATGTGATTTTTGAAAAATTCGTACATACGGTGTAAAAATTGAGTTGAGTTGATTTTAACGCCTCTTTCGGCAGCGAGGCTATATAAGACGGGACTTACTGTTTAACGTTGAATCTGAACCACATGAGCTCCCGCCGAGAATCGAACCCAGGTCTACCACACCACAGGCACGTACACTAACTGCTTAGCCACGAAGGAGCACTATACGGTGTAAAAGGACAGTTTGTTTTAAATACAATATCGTCTGTAATTAATTATTCTCTTTTTCTTAAGTCTTTTAAGCAATGAAAGAAATCCAGTTTGTACCTTGAATTCCTCAGATAGTGTTTTGCCTTCGTAATATGGAAAATATGATACTGAGAACTGCTAGGATGTGATAACTGCTAGGATTGAGTCCTAAATTGCAAGCACATGCACATATTTCAGGAATATTCAGATCTTTTACATAAGTGATTCATGGAAACAATTCAATCTTATTAATAAAACATCATAGTAAAATTTTATCTAACTTGTGGCAATCCTGCGTATATTTTAGCATAACCCGCTCTGCCCATTAGCCAAGGTTTTCGCGCCTGTCATGGATTTCCAGTTCATGATCAATAGCCAGATAAGGTAGGCTTATTCGAGCAAATGTCTCACATTTTAATGATTGGGCAAAACATACTTGAGCATCTGACCCGATCCCATAAAAAATAAGTATGAAAACTCTTACAGAATGACACTATCCGTCAGCAGATGCAGATCTAGAAGGTGTAAACCGGGGAGCCAACTAGAACCTACACTATGGTAGGTATATCATAAGTTTACTATACACCAGTGGCGGCTAATGTTAGTGTTGCAGCGTTGCGCAACGACCAAAGTATTTCAAGAAAAAATATTATTAGCAATAGTAGTAAAGAACAGAAAAAAATACTTTCTAATACTCCCATATATACTTTAAATAACATTTTTTTTTTACTTCTGTAACTGTCCGTTTTAAAAAGCGAAAAATAATCCGTCACAGAGTCTTTAATTTATATTGTGTTGCAGCGAGCATATAACGACCAGATTCCTTCAGCGCGGGAATTGAAGCGAATGTTAAGTCTCCTTTCCCCTATCTCAGAAGTTAAAGGCTCTGGTCGTTGCAGTGCTTCTGCAACACAGCACGGTTTCCAGTGAACGAGAAGGTTTTCCGCTCTAAATAAGCTTTCTGAATTTTATTTCACTAGCAATTAACAAATGGAATTTATTTTTATGCATTCATATTTTTAAATTGCGGTACTTATACTGAAGGTGATGAATATGATGTGATGGTGAAGTGCGATGATTACAGGAAGTGATGGTGAAGGTTGATGAACATGATGTGGTGAAGTGCGATACACAGCAAACATAGCACAGGGTTATGTTAGTGAACAGATGCAGGTTACTTCTCGCTTGGCGGCTTCTCCAAAGCATTGATGGAAAACAGTGGGATCCCATATTAGTGACAAAGGGGTTACTGAACGATGAACAGATGAAGGGTGGGATATCGTCGGACTTCAATTCTGCGGCTAAGGGGAGGTAGAGTTTAATGATAGAATGCAAAAAGTAGTACTTAGAGGTGTATGTAGAATAGGGTCACAAGCTGGAAAATCTACATGAGCTGTCATCGTATCGGTGAGGAATGGATGATGACCCTGAAGACGTGTAGTAAGATACTTCAGACGGAGAGACTCAAGATGGAAAAGAATATGTGGAAAGAGGCATACATGGATAAAGTTCATATGTCGAACTGGATAGTTTGATTCTGTAGGCAATGTGGAGTGTATGTCATTCCAATAACTTCAGTTTATTGTAGAATGAGAGAACTGCGGCAATCCAGGGTAAATGAGCATACGTGATGACCGGACATAGAAATACTTTATAGGTATTAAGTACGGTTATTGGAATGAGACCTCAAGTAGTGCCTGCAAGATGTTTGAATAAATTAAGACGATTGTAAGCTTTAGTTGTGATGTGCTGCAAATGAGCCTTCCAAATGAGATGCGTACCTAAGGGAAGTCCTAGGTGTGTAACAGTTTTGCTTCGGGAAAAAAACAGCTGTTTCCTTTACTTTTAGACCTTGCACTTTCGTATATTGGGACTTGAATGAAGCTCTGACTTATGTTTTATATTAACGAATTAACTTATCTAGATCTGGTTTCTGTGCCTAAGCCTTTCTTAAAAAAAAAAAAAAAAAAAACCTACTTACACCATTGTAAATTTAACCTGTCTATTAGAGACCTGCATGGGCCGGGCCGGGCTTGGGCGGGCCGACTCTGTTATTTCTTTGGGCCGGGCCGGGCTTGGGCGGGCCGATACCGTTATTTCTTTGGGCCGGGCCGGGCTTGGGCTGGCCGACAATGATTTCTCTTGAGGTCGGGCCGGGCTGGGGCCGATCAATTGCAATTCTTTAATAATTATTGACTTTCGTTAAACGATAATTGGAATAAAGCCAAACGTTGAAGTGTGTCCGTGAAAAATGTTACAAAGAATGCAATAGCTATTTACACTTAATGCTTGCTTAGCGGTTCCACTTTCACTATGCAGGCATTATGCGGTAAATTGAGCTATGGCCTTGATCTTCACTGAACTCAAAATATAAAAAGAAGGGGTGGGAATGTTTTGCCTGTCGCTAAACAATATTGCCATCTTCACTTTATGCTAAAAATCAATAAGGTTAGATTCTTGTTACAGGGAATGGAGTTTTCGTTCTCTCGATGATAGGCAAAGTTCTAGGAGGCAATGGTACCATTCGGGAGGCAAGCGTCAGGTTGTGAACCAAAGTTTGGAAAATTTTTCTGAGGGTTAGGTCAAATTTAGTGCTAAATATTGAGAAAGATTGGGGCTCGAGCTAATTTAAAAAATAAAATTATCGGGCCGGGGTCGGGCCAAAAACTTTTAAAATTTATCGGGCCCGGGCCGGGCTTGGGCCAAGAATTTTGAAAAACTTATCGGGCCGGGCCGGGCTCGGGCCGAAAGTTTCCAAAACTTTTCGGGCCCGGGCTGGGCCGGGCCTAGGTGCGTTCGGGCTGGATTGGGCTCGGGCCGAAAAATTCGGCCCGTGCAAGTCTCTACTGTCTATATTGCAGTACGAACGACGCTATAGATATTTGAATAATTTCCTGAAACTTTATACTTTTACTGTTTATTGTATTGAAGGTTACTTTCCTCACCTATATGTTATATACGTCCATTTGTATGTGAAATCCTGACCGCCTATATTGTTTCATACGGAAAGTACGTATAGATGGAACACTTCTACGGAAAGTATTATAAAACATGCGTTTTCAGTTATATGTCTGCTGTACGTTAAGTCCAAAAACTACAGGAATTACGCATGTAACCTATCTTTTTAAGTACGCCACCTACAATTATTTTCTCAGTGAATAATGTGGAATATGTCGAACATTATCGGCAGCACCATACACTCTACACCATGCCTGAAGCGGTTGATCTGTTAGTCCACATCATTTGCAATGTCCAGGCGGTTAGTATATCGTCTACCACGCAGTGGTTTCTTCACTTTGGGGATGAAATGAAAATCATACAGTTACATATCCAGTGAATACGCTGGGTGCTTCAACTCATCCCATCCCCATCGGCGCATTAGATCCGGTACACAAGCTGCCTTATGTGGTTTTGCATTAGTGTTCAGCATGATTGAATTACGCAGCAAAATTGTTTTTTTTTTTTTTTAATTTAAAAGAAGTAGAGATAAGGATGAACAGGTAGAATTTATATTTTACAGTATGATTAGACTTTTTATGAATGACAAACGTGACATAAATGTTTACGTTAAAACCCATGTGTAATGAATAACTAATGTTTCTGTTGTAACAAAGATTATGCAGTATGTTTAAGTGAATCATGTTACATGTACATTCCTATTACATTTTGCATAAATTTAGGTTTTAGTGTACTTTCTGATAACATTTTTTTTATAAGTTTGCTAAACTCCATTTTAAATTTTGCTAAATAGTAAATAGTCAACGAAACAGTTGATATAACTGAAAAATTTTACATGTGAATTTATTTCTTTTATTTGTTGTGTATAAGTCTTTCATTTTAATTTATGGATATTGTTTGCACTTTAAGTAAGACTCACTATTTAAACATTTTAAATAGTCGATGTGAAAACAGGTATTATTTTTAGAATGAAAATAAAGTTTGATTTGTGTTCTGTGTCTGTTGAATTTTTGTGTAATTTTTATTGGAATACAAATATTCTTCAAACTTGAAGAAATTAGTCAATAGTCCTGCTATGTTCGCGTGAACTTAGCAGCAGGTTTACTTTTCGATTTTCTCGAATTTGAAACCGGCACAAACCGGTACCGAAAATTTATACAGTACAATCCGGTACAAACGCAACACAAACGATTCGTATAGAAAAATCTTCAAATTTGTAGAACTTTATCAGTGGTTCCTGCTAAGTTGACGTGAACTTAGAAGGACCACTTCATTTTCTGATTTTCTCTCATTTGAAGCCGGTACAAACGATTTTTTTTCACGGTGTAATCCGGTATAAACGCAGTACATACGATTGGTACAGAAACATTTTCAAATTTGTAGAAATTTGTCAAGGTCCTGCTATGTTCAAGTAAACTTAACAGGACCACTTTATTTTTTGATTTTCTCGAATTTGAAACCAGTACAACTGCTGTAAAAACGTATGGGATGCAAATATTTATAATTTTCAAATCTGGTCCTGCTAAGTTCACATACGTCATTTATTCTTGGCTTTGTAGATCAGAGTTTCTTATCCAAATATATTCTGCATTGCTCATAATGCTGGGCCAACGATGGAAAATCGCGTTCTTAGGGTTAGTGAGCCGACCATTTGGTTATATAGGACTTCAAATTGGTTCTGATAATTTATTGGCTGAGCTAATGTTTGGTGATACAGTTGGTTTTATTGTTATCGAACTACAAACGGGGAAAAAAAATCCGTTAATTGATTTAGCTTAAATGAGACAAGCTTCACAGCTAAACCAAGGCAATATGCCTCTGTGCTCACGTTGTCGAAGACTAAAAAGGGAAATTCGTATGCTATTTCGTTGGTGAGGATAATAGCATCCTTCATTCATTTCGTTCATTTCGTTGGTTCTCTGAAGACACCTTTCTCTACATTGCATTGCAGAGACGCTTTTCTCTTCCAGTTCACTGGGCTTAATGGGAATTTGCTGGAAATCTGATGATGTTTGATTGTAACTTCCCATTCCGCAGGATGTGCCTCTGTTATACCAGTTGGAAAAGGAAGAAAGAAAGAAAAAAAGCTTCGTAGTTTGTGCTATTTGTGAAAGGTAGAAGCGTGCCCATTTGGCCGCCTGCTCTTTTTGTCACACGGTTGCTGATGGCCTCGGCCTCCACTGCTGCAGACATTGAGCGAGTGACGAAGATTACGCTGGTCAAATGGAGCAAAAACTGACGCAGGAAATTAAATAGAGAACCCTTGTGCTGGAATAAGTAATGAAAGACAAAGAATAAAAGAAAAGAAGACGGAAGAGGAAAGTGAATAAAGGAATATCATAGGAGAGAGACGTGTCTCAAAAACAACAGTGTTGCCAGACAAATATTTTCTCAACCAACGTACGTAAACGAGATTTCTTTAGGGCAGTTCATGTTGGGAACCAGTGATGTGCCGTAAACTATAATTTTACGTCTACACGACAGTTTACTGTAATCTATACGTAATCTACATTACACCTTTTCCCGTGTAGACTATGTAGACAACCACTATCAAATGTAAGGAAGAATTTCGTTGCTCGTTTGTTCATATTTTCTCATTCAGTTGTTTTGCTCCGGTGCAGGGAAAGATTAGTGAAACGACTAACATATAAAAAGTAGAGGGAATTATCTAATCTGTATGTTTACTCTGCTCTGCACATACCACTTCCTTAGATTTTCCACTTCGAGCACTACTTTTATAATGAAATTTACAAAACTCATTGTCACCTGTGAGCTTTCAGTCTTGAAGCTGCTGTATTTGCCAATTTTTTCTTGCATATTTTACAAAATGCATAATATTTTTCATTTTCCTTCATCAAGACGAAACTAAGTATTCAAAAGTTACTATTCGCTGGTCTAGGCATTTTATTTTGTACGTAATTTCGCAAGGTAACAACAAAATAAAGCTCCTTTATTGTCCACGATGCCATATTAAATTACGTGTTGTTGACATATTCTACATAGTCTACGTTGTTTACATTGTCTACGCATAGTTGACACGTAAACGTAAACTATCGTTTTTTACGCGTAGACGCATATCTCTGTTGGGAACACTATGAGGCCGTTATATCGACTAAAAGCTACTGCAGAACAATTGATGTCTGGATTATCTTAATCCAGTTTTTGCCTCAACACCTCTCTATACCAATTACCCAATTTGAGACAAATAAATTCCTGGAATAAGGTACAAGAAAAAAATGATAGCTTGTCTATATAGTAGCAGATGTTTTCTCTGACACCCTTGTGAAGCGTCGCGCTTTGTTGAGAGACGCTGCCGTTATAGAAATCATTACTGGAACTGGGTATCCGAATTGTGATCTAAGTAGCCAAAGTGATACGGCGCTAAATCAAGAGAATAAGATGGCTGGTCAAGTTTCAGAATGAATTTATGAACTAGAAACTCAAAAAAGACGTAACTCTGCTCGATTCCTGTTTTGCTTATTTTCTTCGCAACTTCTGGAAGGTTGAGAATGAAGTAAATTCGAATGATAAAACCATGGAAGTCATTATGATCAGAACGGACATCATGTGAGAGTGTAACCTTTAATTAGATGGTACAAAAAGTTATGTTGGACCTGGTAATCCATATTTCGTCAGGATGCGGATAAAATGCTATGGACAAGAGCATGGAATACTTCTCCAACCATTTCTTGCTTAATTGGTAGCTCGTAAAGTTTTAAGGAGATATGCAGTGTTGTAATGTTAGAATTTTTGGTAAATATACGCTTGACTGCTTTCAAAAATATATCGTACACCCATTCTTATATACACTCGTTCTTTTGTAAGTTTAAGGTAGGTATGCGCTGGACTCTAATTGTCTAGTATTAGGTGGGTATATGCCGTATACAGCTAATTACGTACGGCTGGAGGTATATAATAGGTGGAAAAACCATGCAAACCTAAATAAATGACTTCGGGTAGAAAGGTTTATGCGATATGAGCCTTGGAAAATGACGTTGAGTAATTTGAAGTTTATTCCAAAACGTCAAGGCCTACATTAGTCTAAGCTGTAAAGCTATGCGTCAAAACATGAATAAATGTGCTTTATAAGTTTTGGTGAGAGTATCTGGATTTAAGACACGAAGGTAAGACAAGCAAATAATGCTTTCAATCGAGAAAGTGGATACTTTCAAACATCTAGGATCAATATTAACAGACATATATATATATATATATATATATCTTCGTGAATATATATATATTCACGAAGATATCAAATGTCGGCTAAAAGCAGGAAATTCGTTTTACTATTCAGTTCATAATCTTTTGTCTTTGCGAATCCTATCGAGAAATTTGAAGCTTAAAATATATAAAACGATAATGATGTCTAGTGTTCTGTATGGTAGCGAAACATGGTCGCTTACTCTGAGGAAATAACATAGACTGAAAGTATTTGAGAACAAGTTCCTGAGAATAATATTCGGGTGCAAGAGCATCGAGAATGGGAAATGACGGAACTTTCATAACGAGGCAATGCAGAATTTATATTATTTACCAAACATTGTTAGGGTCATGAAGTCTACAGTTGGAGACTGAGGTGGGCAAGGTCATGTAGCCACAATGGAAGAAAGTAGGAACGCTTTCAAAGTCTTAACTGAAAGACCAATCGGAAAACGACCATTAGGAAGACCTAGGCGCAGATGGGAGGATAATGTTCAGATGGATTTCGCAGAAATAGGAATACAATGTAGAAATTGGGTCCAGTTGGCTAAGGATAGAAGTCAGTGGAGAGCTTTTGTGAACGCGGCATTGAAACTCCGGCTTCATAGACTATATAGAATGAGTTAGTTCAACACAAAATTGAATGTTCACAAAATACGGGGCAGTTTACTAAACTTGAAGAGAAAATCAGTAAAATAAAAAATATTACAATCCGCAGTCATTACAAACAAAATACAAAAATAATTCCCCATGCAAATTATGAGTTAAAAACAAACATGGCATATTGAGGACTTTTAATTTGACGTCAAATTCCAGAGTATAGCACTGGAATTTCAACCAGGTGTTTTCTCTGCAACAGAAAAAATAAAAATTAAGCAGGAATTTGTACGTTCAACTTAATTACAAAAATTAAACCACAATCACGTTTTGGAGTCTTTTAATTCTTATTCCATTTTCCTTTTTCTAAAGATTACTTTCAAATTTTCCCTTTCTGAACCAAATCTTTTTGCATTTATTATTGTCGCTTCGCTCGTAGGCATTCAACACCCTCTATCGGTGACAAACACAAACACTGTTTCTCGAGAAATCTTTTTTCTCGTCGCGCCAGAGGAAGACGGCTAAAGCCCATCTATTATGAAGTAAAATGCGTTGATATCGCCCGCCGAGTTTTCTTCCTTCATCAAGGCGCGTAATACGTTGATAGTATTATCTCTTTAAAACCATGAAATGTTGCGTAAATGGATCGCTCGTAGCTTAGAGCAAGACTAGTATAATATTCAGCCATAACTCACTTTATAAAACGCATTATCTTTCCACCGTTGCAAGTGGCGCTACTGTTCCCGTTGGTGAGAATCTCAGAAAAAAAAAACACACACACACACCAGAGAAGAAGAAGATATTTTCATCTCAACACACACACAAACAAGTTTGATTGCTTAATTTCTGAGTAGTCTGGCTTAGTGCGGCAACCGTACATTTTAACTGCGGAAGGGCGTACTCAGAAGGGATACAAAGCCCTCAAATAAAATTCTTGAATGTAAACTTGATATACGGTATTTGCATTACTTTTTTTTTTTTTTTTAAAAAAAAGAAAAAGTTATGTTAATGGTGCTATGTATTGTAGAAGTCAGCGAATGATTTCATTTATGCTGGAGGTTTTCAACATTTTACCCAATAAGTAACCAGGATTAGGATTATTAATTAGATTTCTGGGCATCGGGTTCTTGGTTCGACCCCAGCGCACGCCAAATGAACTTTGTGGTGGACAAACATCGTGCGTGGGTTTCCTCGGGGTTCTCCCGTTTCCACCCACTTTCTTCATTCCACCATTACATTCATTATCTCCTTTAGTCTAGCTGGTATAAACATTAGACGTAAAACTTGAAAGACTCCATTTCATAGATTTCTGGGCTTTCGGCATCTATGGCCATGTTAGTCCGTTTACGTATGAGGGATGACGTCCCTCAGCGATCACACTATCCGAGGAAAGGGAAGGATGAAAGGATTGGGGAAGGAACCGGCCTGAGACCTATATGTTAGGTACCATCTAAGCATTTGTCTAGTGTGAAGTAGGAAACCCCCATAAAAACCTCACTCAGAGACCTATATGTTAGGTACCATCTAAGCATTTGTCTAGTGTGAAGTAGGAAACCCCCATGAAAACCTCACTCAGAGACCTATATGTTAGGTACCATCTAAGCATTTGTCTAGTGTGAAGTAGGAAACCCCCATAAAAACCTCACTCAGAGACCTATATGTTAGGTACCATCTAAGCATTTGTCTAGTGTGAAGTAGGAAACCCCCATGAAAACCTCACTCAGAGACCTATATGTTAGGTACCATCTAAGCATTTGTCTAGTGTGAAGTAGGAAACCCCCATGAAAACCTCACTCAGAGACCTATATGTTAGGTACCATCTAAGCATTTGTCTAGTGTGAAGTAGGAAACCCCCATGAAAACCTCACTCAGAGACCTATATGTTAGGTACCATCTAAGCATTTGTCTAGTGTGAAGTAGGAAACCCCCATGAAAACCTCACTCAGAGACCTATATGTTAGGTACCATCTAAGCATTTGTCTAGTGTGAAGTAGGAAACCCCCATGAAAACCTCACTCAGAGACCTATATGTTAGGTACCATCTAAGCATTTGTCTAGTGTGAAGTAGGAAACCCCCATGAAAACCTCGCTCAGAGATCTATATGTTAGGTACCATCTAAGCATTTGTCTAGTGTGAAGTAGGAAACCCCCATGAAAACCTCACTCAGAGACCTATATGTTAGGTACCATCTAAGCATTTGTCTAGTGTGAAGTAGGAAACCCCCATGAAAACCTCACTCAGAGACCTATATGTTAGGTACCATCTAAGCATTTGTCTAGTGTGAAGTAGGAAACCCCCATGAAAACCTCACTCAGAGACCTATATGTTAGGTACCATCTAAGCATTTGTCTAGTGTGAAGTAGGAAACCCCCATGAAAACCTCACTCAGAGACCTATATGTTAGGTACCATCTAAGCATTTGTCTAGTGTGAAGTAGGAAACCCCCATGAAAACCTCACTCAGAGACCTATATGTTAGGTACCATCTAAGCATTTGTCTAGTGTGAAGTAGGAAACCCCCATGAAAACCTCACTCAGAGACCTATATGTTAGGTACCATCTAAGCATTTGTCTAGTGTGAAGTAGGAAACCCCCATGAAAACTTCACTCAGAGACCTATATGTTAGGTACCATCTAAGCATTTGTCTAGTGTGAAGTAGGAAACCCCCATGAAAACTTCACTCAGAGACCTATATGTTAGGTACCATCTAAGCATTTGTCTAGTGTGAAGTAGGAAACCCCCATGAAAACCTCACTCAGAGACCTATATGTTAGGTACCATCTAAGCATTTGTCTAGTGTGAAGTAGGAAACCCCCATGAAAACCTCACTCAGAGACCTATATGTTAGGTATCATCTAAGCATTTGTCTAGTGTGAAGTAGGAAACCCCCATGAAAACCTCACTCAGAGACCTATATGTTTTGTACCATCTAAGCATTTGTCTAGTGTGAAGTAGGAAACCCCCATGAAAACCTCACTCAGAGACCTATATGTTAGGTACCATCTAAGCATTTGTCTAGTGTGAAGTAGGAAACCCCCATGAAAACCTCACTCAGAGACCTATATGTTAGGTACCATCTAAGCATTTGTCTAGTGTGAAGTAGGAAACCCCCATGAAAACCTCACTCAGAGACCTATATGTTAGGTACCATCTAAGCATTTGTCTAGTGTGAAGTAGGAAACCCCCATGAAAACCTCACTCAGAGACCTATATGTTAGGTACCATCTAAGCATTTGTCTAGTGTGAAGTAGGAAACCCCCATGAAAACCTCACTCAGAGACCTATATGTTAGGTACCATCTAAGCATTTGTCTAGTGTGAAGTAGGAAACCCCCATGAAAACCTCACTCAGAGACCTATATGTTAGGTACCATCTAAGCATTTGTCTAGTGTGAAGTAGGAAACCCCCATGAAAACCTCACTCAGAGACCTATATGTTAGGTACCATCTAAGCATTTGTCTAGTGTGAAGTAGGAAACCCCCATGAAAACCTCACTCAGAGACCTATATGTTAGGTACCATCTAAGCATTTGTCTAGTGTGAAGTAGGAAACCCCCATGAAAACTTCACTCAGAGACCTATATGTTAGGTACCATCTAAGTATTTGTCTAGTGTGAAGTAGGAAACCCCCATGAAAACCTCACTCAGAGACCTATATGTTAGGTACCATCTAAGCATTTGTCTAGTGTGAAGTAGGAAACCCCCATGAAAACCTCACTCAGAGACCTATATGTTAGGTACCATCTAAGCATTTGTCTAGTGTGAAGTAGGAAACCCCCATGAAAACCTCACTCAGAGACCTATATGTTAGGTACCATCTAAGCATTTGTCTAGTGTGAAGTAGGAAACCCCCATGAAAACCTCACTCAGAGACCTATATGTTAGGTACCATCTAAGCATTTGTCTAGTGTGAAGTAGGAAACCCCCATGAAAACCTCACTCAGAGACCTATATGTTAGGTACCATCTAAGCATTTGTCTAGTGTGAAGTAGGAAACCCCCATGAAAACCTCACTCAGAGACCTATATGTTAGGTACCATCTAAGCATTTGTCTAGTGTGAAGTAGGAAACCCCCATGAAAACCTCACTCAGAGACCTATATGTTAGGTACCATCTAAGCATTTGTCTAGTGTGAAGTAGGAAACCCCCATGAAAACCTCACTCAGAGACCTATATGTTAGGTACCATCTAAGCATTTGTCTAGTGTGAAGTAGGAAACCCCCATGAAAACCTCACTCAGAGACCTATATGTTAGGTACCATCTAAGCATTTGTCTAGTGTGAAGTAGGAAACCCCCATGAAAACCTCACTCAGAGACCTATATGTTAGGTACCATCTAAGCATTTGTCTAGTGTGAAGTAGGAAACCCCCATGAAAACTTCACTCAGAGACCTATATGTTAGGTACCATCTAAGTATTTGTCTAGTGTGAAGTAGGAAACCCCCATGAAAACCTCACTCAGAGACCTATATGTTAGGTACCATCTAAGCATTTGTCTAGTGTGAAGTAGGAAACCCCCATGAAAACCTCACTCAGAGACCTATATGTTAGGTACCATCTAAGCATTTGTCTAGTGTGAAGTAGGAAACCCCCATGAAAACCTCACTCAGAGACCTATATGTTAGGTACCATCTAAGCATTTGTCTAGTGTGAAGTAGGAAACCCCCATGAAAACCTCACTCAGAGACCTATATGTTAGGTACCATCTAAGCATTTGTCTAGTGTGAAGTAGGAAACCCCCATGAAAATCTCACTCAGAGACCTATATGTTAGGTACCATCTAAGCATTTGTCTAGTGTGAAGTAGGAAACCCCCATGAAAACCTCACTCAGAGACCTATATGTTAGGTACCATCTAAGCATTTGTCTAGTGTGAAGTAGGAAACCCCCATGAAAATCTCACTCAGAGACCTATATGTTAGGTACCATCTAAGCATTTGTCTAGTGTGAAGTAGGAAACCCCCATGAAAACCTCACTCAGAGACCTATATGTTAGGTACCATCTAAGCATTTGTCTAGTGTGAAGTAGGAAACCCCCATGAAAACCTCACTCAGAGACCTATATGTTAGGTACCATCTAAGCATTTGTCTAGTGTGAAGTAGGAAACCCCCATGAAAACCTCACTCAGGGACCTATATGTTAGGTACCATCTAAGCATTTGTCTAGTGTGAAGTAGGAAACCCCCATGAAAACCTCACTCAGAGACCTATATGTTAGGTACCATCTAAGCATTTGTCTAGTGTGAAGTAGGAAACCCCCATGAAAACCTCACTCAGAGACCTATATGTTAGGTACCATCTAAGCATTTGTCTAGTGTGAAGTAGGAAACCCCCATGAAAACCTCACTCAGAGACCTATATGTTAGGTACCATCTAAGCATTTGTCTAGTGTGAAATAGGAAACTCCATGAAAACCTCACTCAGGATGGCTGGAGGCTGGACTGATAATATTACACATTTTTTCGGCCAGGTGTCCCCACCCGGAATCTAATAATAATTAGTCCGAAAAATGCTCAGGCTTCAATAAATTTACAGCTGTTTTTTTACATAGTTATTTGTAAATTCTGAATCCAATGTAACTATTTTCAAACTTACCTATCCATGAAGCCAAGAGAAAAAAAAATTCAATGTAGGGATATTTATATTTAATTGTATCTCCAATTTGAAATCACTTTTCTACGCACCACGTGTAGGCTTGTGGTGAAAAGTAGTTTTATGAAATTCAGCATTCTCTAGGTATTATATAAGAAAAAGAGGAATTAGATATGTACCCAAGCGTGAGCTGGCATAAACTGTGTCTCAAAGATCCCAACTTTAAAGCCATTTTTCATGGTGACCTCATCGACAGATAAATTTAAAAATAACACCATTTGATTCAGGATTCTCGAATTACTATAAAAAGCGTAGTTAGAAAGTGTCAAAGCGTGGGCACTTTTACCCTAAGCATAATCACTGCCTAAAACATGTGTCAATATATGTGCGTGTGCGTTTAAAACTAAATTCATTGGATTCAGCATCCTTAAATTACACACAGAACTACAGATGCGTTAGTTGACACAAAAAATGCATAACTTTTGTGATTTCAGCAAAACGTTTAGATGCATAATTTTTAAGCATGCAACTAAATACATAATATAAACTGTGTTAATTGATGCACTTGTGTGCATGAAATTCATTATGCAGGTACACGTTTTGCTGAAATCACAAAATGTTATGCATTTTTTTGTCTCTTACCAAGGGCGCCCATCAGGGGGGTAAGGGAGGGCGCTCGTTCCCCTAAGAGAAAATTATACTTGGGAATATTGAAAATCCAATAGAATTTTTACATTAGTTACAGGAAAATTTGAAACTATATTTGAAACTTGTTCCCCTTGGAAACCACAACATGGGTGCCCTTGTCTCCTACTGAAGCATATGTATGCATTAATTGAAACAGTGGTTTGTATCGCTGGTTGCATAGTCCTTAATATATACAGGATTTCCAAGGGTGTGCAAACGATTAAATAAATTTAGAACACTACTAAAAATATGTGATCGAGGCTTTTTGGTGTGATGCAGGACAGAGTGCAAATATTCCATATTACATGAGTGCCTCTATGGCCATTTTGGAAGTTGCCATACTGGATTTGAGTTAATTCAGTGATATATGGACTTTACGATACGCTACTATTTTTGAATTAAAGTGTGATTAAAAAAAAAAGACATTAGTAAGATTGTTTTCTATATTCTTTGTCAACGAAATTTTGATCACATAGGTCTAGAACATATACAAAAACTTGTCATTGTAAATTCATGATCATAATTTCTTTCAGGATGCAAACAAGCAGAGAGGAAACTACCATACTATCGTTACGAAATTACATCCTCTTTCAAAACTAGTATCGGATCTTAAAGTTAGCATTATTTATTGACAATGTCTTTCATTCCCCTTCTCCCCTCAGAGGGGCGGGCCGCAGAAGGTTACGCCTTCTCTCTGTCCAGAGTAATCAAGATAGCATTTCACTGAATTAATTAAAATCCAGTATACCTTCCAAAATGGTCGCAGAAGCACTCATATAAAATGGAATATTTTCACTCTGTCTTGCATCACACCAATAAACCTCGATTTCGTAGTTGTGGTAGTTAGGGATGCATTCGAGTCGAGTCGAGTCGAGATTTAAGCCAGTCTCGACTCGTCTCGAGAAAATGTTGTCTCGACTCGTGTCTCGACTCGAAAATATGTTTCTGTCTCGACTCGTGTCTCGACTCGACAGTCTCTGTCTCGACTCGACTCGAATTCGAGTCGAGACGTCTCGAAATTCGAGTCGAGACAAAATGTATGAGTTAAAATATACGCACACATCAGCCAGACCATCATGACTACCTACCTAATTGTCAGTATGTCGACTTTTGGCATGGATAAAAACGGCGACACGTCTTGGCATACACGCAATGATCCTTGATAGGTCGCTGGAGAGAGCTGGCACCACATGTGCTCACTCAGTCACCTAATTCCCGTAAATTCCGGGAAGGGGGGCGATGTGTTCTGACGTCACGTTCAATCACATCCCACAAGGGACATCACTCAAATGTCCGGCTCCAATTTCAATGAAACTTTTTTTGCTGATAGAAAGCATGTATGCATCATTACTTGTGATGACAAATTTTTGCCATGGTGCATGTTTTCTATTTTTTAAATAACTTTTAAGAGTTGTGATGTGGTTATTAGAGATTACCACAGAAGTCCCTTACTACCCTTTGTAAACGGAGCGTTAATGAAGAAAAGTGAAGAAAAACCACATATACATATAAGTCCTGGGGGGAAGTCGTATGGTAGATATGACCTTGATGGCAGCCATCTTGAAATCCGCCATTTTTAATTAAGGTCAAGTTTTCAAAATGGGAATAGGGTAATATGATACATAATTTCAGGCTAGAATTTAATTAGAAAAATAATGGTGAGATTAGTTTTAAGATACACCCATTTGGGGGAAAGTTACCGGCATATTAATTGTTTTTACTTACTGTGTGCGTAAGACCCTTCTTACTTTCGTCTCAAGACCTGTAAATCGATCGCAACGGCAGAGCCCGGTTTCGCACTAGTGTTTAGAAATCTTTAAACTCACTTGAGGCAATATTTGTGGATTATTGTATTGTATTTTGCCTTTAATTAAATTTGAACCCACTTCATGATCTTGTGTAAAGTATCACTAAAAGAGAATTTCTGTTTTTATGGAGAACGTAAGCATAGCAATTATAAAAGGTGAGTAAGGTGCGTATGTATTTATAAGAAAGTTTATTTTACGAGTCTTTTGTGGTTCCGCCAACCTATTCTTTAGTTGTTTTTTTTTTCAAAATACTCATATCTCATAAATAAAAGAGCTATTATAAAATCTCTTACCACTATTCTTTAATACTTATAAAATTTTATTTATTGTAAAAGCACTGGCGAGATATTTCTTATCGCCCACTAAAATTATGGTGGAGCTCCTTCGTGGCTAACGGTTAGCATACTTGCCTTTGGCGTGGGAAACCTGGGCTTGATTCCCGGTGGGAGTTCATGAGGTTCGGATTCCACGTTAATCAGTAGGTCCACGTCTCACATAGCCTCGCTGCTGAACGGGACGTTAAAATCAGAATCAATTCAACTCAAAATTAGGGTTTTTGACTTTATTATGATGTCATTAGTTTAAACGCCCAACTGCCCAGTAATTATAAACATTGACTACATTATAAAATTGTAATTTGTGACGACTAAAATATCAGAAATTAAAGATTATTCTTTGGGTTTTGGAACATTTTGAAAAACGTGAAAAACTGGTACTCCACCGATACAACACACCTTTTGGATTTGTCATTGTGTAAAGTGATACAAACTAAAGAAGAATTACAACTTTATGAAATTGTATTAGGACTTATTATTTAGAAATAAACACCAAATAAGTGTAATAGTTCATATCCGTATCAAATACCAAGTTTATGATGAATCAACTACACAAAGTAGGATCCAAAAACGCTCATTGCAATTTGTTCCATCCTTCAGTCGAACCAGGAACTGAAACATAAAGAGTGACATTTTCTTTTTAAAGATACTTTGTCCAGCTAACTATTGTGAAGGTTTATGCCAGTAGAAGGAATTGCATTCCATTATACAAGCGCAATTTCACAACTTTATGTACACATTACTAAATATCGAACACCCTTGTCCATATGATTAGCGTACGCGTCTTTGGTGCGGGAGACCTAGGTTCGATTTCCGATGGGAACTCCTGTGGTTCTGAACCCACGTTAATTTGTAAGTTCACGTCTCATATAGCCTTGATGCTGAAAGGGACACTAAACTCTAATCTAATAGTAAATACAAATATTTAAAGAAAAATGATGACGCCCCAAGATGACGTGAATTTGGCTATCAAATCCATTTTGTGTTTTCAGTTATTTTCTAGTAGTATTTTTTCTAGGCATCCTTTCAAAAGACAGTGATGCAAATTTCGTAACTGCGAATTCCTGTTAGAAGCCATGAAATTATCCGATTAGATGCAAAATTTCCCGTCCACTAAAATAGATACCGTAAATTTACAATATCTAACAATAAATAATTTTGAAAGATATCGCTTTCGAGGGAAAAAATGAAGTGAAATCTTTGAGTTTTACGTCCCACGGTTATGCCGGTTAGGCTAAAGGAGAGGGGTGATGATGAGAAATTAGTGAAATCGTGGAATGAAGAAAGTAGGAGGAACGGAAGAACCCCGAGGAAACCCACAAGCACGGTGTTTGTCCACCACAAAGTTCACTTGGTGCGAGCTGGGATCGAACCAGGGTCCCCAAGCACCAGAGGTGAACGATCTACCACTGAGCCACCGCGGCCCCGCTTTAGAGGGGCCATGACGTATAGTTGAACTCATTCTCGTAGTATGAAAGGCATTATTTATAATTACGCATGATAGGATCACAAACAAAATTTAAAAATATTATGTGCACTTTCTTTTAACAAACATTATATTGTCTTTTATGGTGTGGAAGGGAATGTTATGTTCGAAAAAAAAGTACTTAACACGATTCTTGTTGCTACACACTGCATGTTTCTAGCCACAGAAAAGATGCAGCGATAGGTAGGCTATTTTTCAATTGCTTTACATTAGCTTGATGTTTCAAGTCTTTTGTGTGTTTCTGAAGTTCACTTTTACCACAAAAGAGCTCAATATTAACATGTCTTACATAGCTTTGGTTCGATTCTCAACACGGACTGCAACTACCCGTTAAATTGTGTATCCGAAAGGCACTCTTTGTTAAACCTCGCTTATCACCGCTCATCTTAATAATATATATAACTTCACCTCGAAGCAAATGTTGCATTTCTCTCTTTCATCTTAACACAAAACAAAACTAACCACAGCTGTGACACGAAGGAGCTATTTCAAAAAGAAACAAGCTGTGCTTTATAGAGATGTGTACCAAATGATAGAAGTATAAAGTATTGTTTTCTTTCCTGTTTATTGATATCAGTTGGTGTTCTTAATGAGTTTACTCATTAGTTTAGAAAGAGTATATATGGAATTTGGACATATGTTGTACGTATTCTCCTGAGAAATTGATGAGACCAGAAAAATTATAAGGACAGATGGAATAGGTTTAAGCGCATCTACGTGACTTTATCAAATATTTATTCTCCATAATGGTACCACGCGGAAAACTTGGTATAGGCCTACTTTTATCTTTGCCTCCCTCTGTTAGCTGTTTTGTATCATATATATCGGATGGTTTTGATATTTCTTCTGATCATTAAAACAACAATGGTACCTGTGTGCGTGCAGAAATGCAAAAGCACAAGGTAACTTCCTATTTGTTTTGGAAACAACAAACCCATTTCACGCGTGCGAGAGAAATTGAGCACAGCGAGATCGGGTGTTTACTCACGGTCAGTTCGCAGCAGGAGTCCATGGTAAAAATTTGGCTATCTCGAAAATACTCGCAAAACCTTACAAATACAAACGACTGCGCTTCAAAGAAAGTTAAGCACAGATGTTTCAATTTTCTTTTAGCATCGTTCTTCAGCAAAAGAGTCGGTTCATTGTATTCGAAAAAGAGAAGGGAGAAAGAGTGAATTTATATTTTATGTGGGGGGTAACGTTGTAAGTAGTATAAACAATACATACCGCTTCCGACTCTGTACGCATACACTAGCCGCGGAGTTCACACACACACACAGAATCAGAGTCCTCACACACCAAGGGTGAGAGCTGTGCCACTGAGTCACAGCGGCCACGGGGCTAGGTCGAGTCCACTTTACGTTCATAGTTTCTTAGTACATAAATGTTACGATTATGAAATAGATTTTCCTTAATGAGCTGCATAAAAACAAAAGCTTTCGAAATGCATTAAACAATTAGCTCGATTTGAGTGTGAACTTAAAGTTATATCAGAGTGAAATACGGATACGCACCAAAGCTCGAAAACTTAATACACTATTTTTCCTATATAGTCAGCATGTATCAAGCAATCATTCAGCTTTTATTTGAGAGGATGGAAATCGAAGGCCCCTGAACAACTATGTTACTAATGTGCGGAATGTATTTATCTTACAGTGAACTGCTTTGATGCCAAGTGGCCTAACTCCAAAATTGAAATTTTCCAGGAGTGAAAGTTGAAATTCAATATCTCATGAACAATCCATATTTCTTTTATGTTGGGAACCAAAACCATAACTACTGTATGTAGTTCATTGTTTTATAACTTAGCGTTTACAAAAATCCTTTTAAAAAATACCTATTCATAGAAGTGGATGGTACTTATCTGTACTAGTTCTTGGCATCCAAGCAGTCCATTTATTGTAATACTAGCTTAATATACCCATTCTTCGCGTGGGGGCTGTATTTGGAAGTCAACACCTGTGGAAGTATCACCATTCATTTCAGTGACCGCGAAAACTAAGGATTTGACACTAGTATCAATCAATATGGGCTATTTATACATGTCTCGGTATTCCTCACCCGCTGACACCCGGCCCGCATACAGTAGTAGCTGAATTTGCAAGTCATCGCTGATGGAAGTGTCACCATTGATCTCAGCGACCGTGAAAACTATGGATTTGACACTAATGTCGATCAATTTGGATTACTTTTACTACATGTCTCGCTAAACGCCCCCCTGAGACCTCCTGGTTCCAGTAGCGGCTCGTAGTCTGTACAAGCACCGGTTGCAATGTTGCAATATAAAGGTATGTAGGTACGCGCAAGTGTTCCCCTCCCCCAGCATTCTTGAGTCTTATCCAAAAATATTCAGGAAATATGAAGAGGAAAGTCTTTTAAGCTCTATTTGTATGTTATTGATTAAATTATTTCTCTAATATTGATTTAATGTACTATCAATGTACGTTTATACACTATTTATATACAAAACCTCTACACTCATGTTATTGAACACGAGATAAATCGAATATATAGTATGTGCTGTAAACCATGGATGATGGCGTTAATCCGAAAAGAAGAAAAAAAGCAAGAAAATTGCATGCACGCAGTTAAACAAAAGTATTTAATTATATAAACTATGCATTATTTTAGAATGGAAGGTCCATCTTCTCTTCCATCCTTTGGGCTTCACATTTTTCTATGACTTTATTGAAATCTGAAATGCTGCTCGCCAAGTTTCTCTGAATAGAAAGCATCGCTACCGCAAATATTTTTCGCTTTATTTTCTTTAGGGTCCAGAAACACCTCTCTCCTCCGACAATATGCATTTTGTTAGCATTTCTTTGTATAAATATACGGTACAAAAAGTCCATTTTCAGAAACCACGTATTTTTGTCTGTAAAGAAGCATGAAATCTAAGATGTTTTCCTTCGAAAATGGAAAAAAAAAATAATAATAAAGTAGTTTAACATTCCAGCAAATTAGGCTAAAGAAGACAGATGAGTATTGGAAGTGAATGATTTGATATTAATTTATGCTCTCCGCCGGAAATCGAACACAGAATCATGTGCACGAAAGACACAGAGCTAGGAATTAGACCAGTAGTAAGACATTTTCTTCTTCGAGACTCGATCGACCCCCCAGAATAGGATTTTTTTTAAAAATAAATCTTATCCCAAGAATTTTCACCTTTGTATTATAAATGTTAAATAAAATCTATTGACTTCGAACGACCGCCCCCCAAACTTTCAGCCTGGATCCGTCCCTGCTACCACCAGACTTATATTTGTTCTTTGCGAGTTTGTTTTGTGAATAACTTCTTTCTTCCAAGCGTCTGTATCTCGCTCACCCTATCAATTGAGTCAAGCGCTGCTAAGCGGAGGAATTCGTAACTATTACAGAAGCTGACCAGTTGCGGTAAGAAAGGCAACCGCATGAGACCAATAGGGGAAGATAGGAGCGATGCAAGAATAAATCTACTTCCCCATGTTAAGAGATAGGAGCTCGCTGCCATATGCTCAATGTTACTGCTTCCAGTGGCAACGTTCGCTGCCACCGGAAATGTAAATCTCTCTCTTTCTTTCCGTTTTTTAATTGACTTTTTTTCAGAAATGCATCAATACTGTTTTGCTCTCAAGAGCAGAGGTTTATTTTTTACTAATACACTACTTTAATACTTAAAATTAGTTTTAGTATTAAAAAATATCCGGTTGCACAACCATGCAACATATAGTACCAGCCGCCGCTGCCTGGTTCCAATTTTGACAAAAACGTTTCGCCTTAGACTGGGACCTGGACCAAGGTATCCGTGACCAAAATTTGGTAACTCTCGGTCAACTTGTCTGGTCCCCAGGTCGGTCCCCCCCGAGACCCCCCTGGTACGAAATTTAAAAAAAAACGCTTCTTGATCTGGGGCCTGGACTAAGGTACCCGTGACCAAATTTTGGGAACTCTCTGTCCACTCGTCTGGTCCCCAGGTCGCACAGACAGACAGACAAACACACAAACAAACTCTTTATTTTATTTATATTAGATAAGATATACTATGTAAAATAGTCTCGTATCATAATATGTGATGTACAACAAATGTTACATTATATATTATCCGTAGCTCGTGATATGCTGCAACATATTAAAGCCTCAGAATAGTTGGGCAAGCGAATAATCCAGAAGTTAAGTAACTCTATTGCGTTCATGGGAACGAAAACACAATAATTATAACTATGCTAAATTACTATAGACTACCAACTGCTCATTCAGAGAATTTATGAAGTTCACTCTATCGCAATAGTTTTATACAAACTAGATTTAGACTACGGATAATAGTTTTATACAAACTAGATAATCAATTATTATTATTATTATTATTATCATTATATTTACAGTACAACCAAATACAACGACATTAACTATTAGTTCTAATTAACTGAATTGAGCTGAAAATTAAATCTTGATCTTTAAAGATTAACTATTAATTTTATGCGTTCTGTACCTTTCTAAAGGAATAAAAGCTGGAATTGGTTTCAAGGCTGTTTCTGAGTGAATACTTTCTTCAAAATAATATTAAAAATTATAGAAAGATTTTCGAGACATTCGAGTCGAGTCGAGATTTTTAAGAGCCGTCTCGACTCGACTCGTGTCTCGACTCGAAAATTCGAGTCGAGAAATACGTTTGTCTCGACTAGTCTCGAATTTTACAAAGTGTGTCTCGACTCGAGCGCATCCCTAAGTGGTAGTGTTCTAAATTTATTCCATTGTTTTCATACCTTGACAACGCTGTATATCAGATGTGCAATATACAATTTAGGCCACTCAATTTATGAGACCCATCTAAATTACGTCCCAACAATTATGAGAAAATAGTTAGAAACATAAGGCCTTCAAATAGTATATCTTACAAGTCAAAAAAGGAAAAGAACTCAATTTGTTATATATAGCTTTTTGTTTTACAGGTTGCTCTACAAGAGCAGTTTTGTCATTTTCAATAAAGCTAAAACCCCAAATTATATTTGGTAAAATAAAAGAGCTTGGGTCAGAAACGTTAGAAAAATCTTACCTACACCAAATCTGGAAGGGAAAGAAAAAAAAAACTATACAAAGTAAAAAATGGAAGGTACCAACTCAGATTTTATTTTGTATTATAAATCAAACTGTGTATGTCTGTGTTCTCTGAATCTTTCTATCGCTTTTTATATGAATGCATCTTTGTATACTAATTTATGCCCGTTTGGCCTTTACCCGTTACGCCTTATGGCCTCAAAACATTTTGACATACAACCGATAAGTATGTTATCTTAAGGCGGAAAGGGAATTCCCGTTTGGCCTTTTCCTGTTTGACCTTATAACATACAAGGGAATTTTCATTTTGTTTCTGTAACAAAGAGGGATTTACCTTATTCTCAACTGCAACGTCTCTTCTGTTCCAGACAAATTAAACTCATATATCTTACAAAAACATACATTTTATTATCACACCCGAAATAGCATATCAAGTTTCTATGTGTATATAATATGAAATAGCATCAATATATGAAATTACATCAATTTCACTGTTCTTAAGTCTAGGCGGTGAATCCTGTCGTCAAACCGTCTCTACTTTAGCTTTCTAAGTGTTCCCTGATAACCCACTTAAAGAAGTACTCACAGCCTTTCATTTTCACGTTGCTTGTCTTTCATTAAT
The DNA here is from genome assembly GCF_964235325.1 of Thermobia domestica. NCBI lineage: Eukaryota > Metazoa > Arthropoda > Insecta > Zygentoma > Lepismatidae > Thermobia > Thermobia domestica. The sequence goes on from NC_137458.1 coordinate 9,524,282, forward strand.
TCAATGAAAAAAATATATGTCTAAGTGATCCTTTGATGCCTTTCTTCGTAATTTGACGTGCCACTCTCCTGCATTGTTAGTCGTTCGTTCTTGATCGTTTAAAAAGTGATTCCACAAGTCACTGCAAATAGGTAAAAATATATCATTAGCACATTAAAAATTCAAAGGATAGCAAGAAAATCTACGTTGGAAAGTCGATAGCAAAATTTTGGGTGAACCTAATTTATTTCTTTTGTAAATCAAAAGAATGTGTTCTTTTGATAATTTACAAATCAGTGAATGCAGAATCTTCAATACATGCACGTCGCAAGAAAATCTATATTGCACTTTACATGAGGTGTTAATGGAAAAAATGCTATACTGTAGAGTGCTTGGAATAGCTTAATTAATGATTTAATAATAATAATAATAATAATAAAAACTTGCACTAAACGCCATCTATTTATGTAGGAGAGAAAACATACTTACAGAGAAAATAACGTGTCACCATCATCCAGCCAAGTGTCTATAAGATAATCATGGAACTCCTCCTTACCTAGAATGTCTGGCGCATCTTCTTGCAAACGTACAAACACTACATCTAAATGGGAAGTTGGTACCAGAGGTAGTACTGCTGCATGTCGAATCCATCTTTTCACTTCAGTGTTTTCTTTGTACAATTGAGAAAGTCCTAAATGCTGAACCTTCCTCCAAACAGACTGAGAGAAGAACACCCTCTGATTTTAACTAGGAAATACTTTATTTATAGCATTGATTGCTACTTTCTCAAGATCAATAGAAACTTCTTTCAATTTGAAACGCAGTCCAAGTTTCTCAACTTCTTCCCTGATTACCTCCAGTAATCTTACATTATGTGTCGCTTTTTCTGGGAAATATGGAGAAGAGGAGAACAAATACTTGGCCGAAATATTTTCCGTGCAGAGTGTACATTTGGGAGAAAAGGCGAGGTACAGTCTTAAGTGTCCCATCCATTACAATCCTGTCGCACTGACACAGAATCTCCAAAGTTCCAAGAGTGTCGAAAACCTGTTGAAAAAAGAAAGATAAGGATAAATAACACAGACATTCTAAAGGAAATGCTTTAATATTAATATTCTTACTTCTATTACTATTGTCATATCAGATTTTCACGATTTCAAAAAAAAAAAAAAAAAGGAAAGAAAGAAAAAGAAAAAAGAAAAGAAAAAGAAAAGAAAATAAACAGCAAGAAGAAGAAAGTAGAAATGTTAAACTATTTTCTTGACTACTAAAATATAACTTGCAACAATTCTACTAGTGTCAACGCCTTCATCAACAAATAAAGTTTTTGCCGTCGTGCGTTTCGCTCCACGATTCTTCCACCTTCAATATCCCTTAGCAATCTCCTTCCTGGAGAGAAGAAAGTAAATTAATTTTAACCATTAACAGAAAAAAAGTCATACTTTCCCTCGAGAAAGTAAAGACGGACGGAATATTGCTTAACTACGACCGGTTAATTGTGTTACACTATAAATAAATAAACAAATAGACTGTGTATTTGTGTGCTAGCTAGAATGCCATTAAAAAAAGTTCCACACCTAAAGTTCTAAAATAACTTTTGGAGAAGTTGCAAGAATAAATATTAGAAACATGCCGAGAAGCTTCAGTCAAAATTACTTATACCTTATTACAACTATTATATATACTTACTTACATGTCTTAGTAATTGATGTTCGTTCTTCTTCATATTTGAGGTACAAATACAAGGCTAAATGAGCAATTTTTTAAACAGTGACGCAAATAACACAGTATTCTGAATACTTACTTTGATTATACGCTGTTCTATTCGTTCGAACGTAAATCATACTAGTTTTACAAATGTTTTGCAAAATGACACTAGATTTCCCTATCATCATTTGAAAATTCCCTTGGCTGGTGTAAGGCGAAATGAAAAGGGCGAACGGGAATTCCTGTTTCGCCTTACAATCAAATTAGCATACACTACCTTAGCATCATAGCCTGAAGTAATGAAACCAGGCACAAGGCGAAACGGGAAGACACCCAAAGTTTCATTTCAAAATCATCTGAAAGAATTGTTCACTTACATTTTTCTGTGTTTAATTATTAAAGATATATTTTACAAACGAACAAATATGTGGACGTTTAGAATTACGTAGAAAAATATGAAAACTGTTTTTGTGATGTGGCATAATTACAGTTCTAAAAAAAAGTTATATTTCTAGGATAAAAGTCTGTAGTTCTATAGTAATTCACTATGTTAAATTCAAATCTGAAATCAGAATTTCGCTATCAGAGTTACTTTCTCAGCAATATAGGATGTTACATAAATACATGACACATGTTTTGCAAAAAAAAAAAAAAAAAAAAAAAGTAACTAAGACGTTACTGGTTTAGCCTGTAGTATTTTTTGTAGTGGGTGAGTCTCTTGTCTCTACTGACACATCATCAGTAGTCTTCTGACATGCTGGGTCATTTTCTTTCATTTCCCATTCATGAAACTCTGAATTTTAATTAAAAAGAAGTAACAGTCAGTTTAAATCTCATAATCAAATGAATTCATTGGAAGAACATAACACTAATGGAAAATCCTGTTAACCTCTGAAAAGTTAACCTGATAGTGTTACCAGAACTTACGTTTGAAATTTCCTTTTCTTATTATACGCCGTATTCAAACGGTACCATTCACATTTCCCTATCATGTCCGTGAGACGGAAAGTTTGAGGGATAATAAGGCTTTTGGTGAAAAAATCCGTTTTTTTTTTTCCTATTTTGGGACCCTCTGGAACACCCTGTGCTAACACACAGATCTCAAAATCAACTGAAAAATACTAAGTGGTGTACGAAACGTGTGTACAAAATGTTAAACTTCTATCTTGAATAGTGAGGGCGGGAGAAAATATTTACCAATGAGTTAAGAACATCACCACAATGGCCCAGATGACTCCAAAAGATTCGGATGTAATATAAAAAAATTCTGAGACATCCTAGGATCATGTTTTGTACCTCATTCTCTTCAGAACAGAACAGTCTTTCAAACGGTACCATTCATATGTCTCCATCATGTATCTGAGGCAGGAAAATCGCAAAAAATGGGATTTTTTTAAAAATATTCCTTTTTCTTAGCACTTCCGTACCCCTCCCCCTGTGTTAACACACAAATCCCAAAATCAACTGAAAAATATTAAGGACATAGTGAATATGTTTACAAAATTTCAAGCTTCTGTTTGGAAAAAGTAAGGTAAAAAAGTATTAACCTATGTGCTAAGAATATCCCTACAATACGCCAAATTCCCACATAAAACGGGAAATTTTCTAAGACATCCCTATTTACTCTAGAATCATGGTTCGTACCTCATTCTCTTTAGAATGGAAATTACTTTCTATCGGCATCATGTATCTGAGGCGGGAAAATCGTGAAAAAGGAATTTATTAAAAATATCCTCCTTTTTTTTTTTTTTTTTTTTTTTTTTACCTTTTTACCCCTTTGAACAGCCCTTGTGGCAACGCAGAGATCTGAAACATATCTGCAAAATTCTGAGGAATACATTGAATGTATGTGTAAAATTTTAATCTTCTAGGTGCAAAAGCAAGCCCGCCAAAAAAATAATATGCCCACAATACAATAAATTCCCGTTTAAAACAAGATATCAAGTAAAAATTTCCTGAGACATCCTTATTTATACTAGGATCATGGTTCGTACCTCATTCTCTGCCTTTGAATAGAACAGCCTTTGAAACGGTACAATACACATCTCTCCGTCGAGCATCTGAGCCGGAAAATCTAGAAAAAGAGATTTTTTGTTAAAATTCTTCTTCTTCTTCTCCTCCTCCTCCTCCTTCTTCTTCTTCTCCTTCTTCTTCTTCTTCTTCTTCTTCTTATTATTATTATTATTATTATTATATTTTGCACCTCTGGACTGCCCCTGTGTTAATGTAGAGGTCTGAAAAGATCTGAAAAATATTAAGGGGTGCACTGAATGTGTGCGCAAATTTGCAATCTTAATAGGTGCAGAATAAGCCCCCCCCCCAAAAAAAATAATAAAAATAGGCCTAACAAAAAAATCTTTTGTTTTAAGTTATGACGCCATCACACCCTATGTCTCGACCCAGAAAGGCGTGAAACCATACGTAACGTGTTCTACAATGCTTCCACGCTAGGAAAAAAAAGTTTCATTAGTACTTTTTAATTGAATAATGAAGATACTATCCTAACGTATAAACATATACAATATATATAAGGGTTAATGCCGTACTACTGTTGTTAACCTTCAATTTATTTCCTGCTCAATATTAGGCTTACCCGTGTTTTACCAATATTTACTTCAATATCACGAAATCGGGGCTTTTGGCCAGATACTCTAACCAAAACATCACAATTACGTGACCATGTGTGACCTTAGGTACTCTACTATTGGTATGTGTAGGACAAGGGCGCAGTTTCCTGTGTAACTTGGAGGGTATTATGGAAGATATGCATTAGTATAACACAACCAGCGAACGAGTGCGGGCAGCCGATTTTGGAACTAAAATGCAAGCAGCAGTGTTTCTAACCGGACTACTTGTAATCAATCTATTACAGTTCTGTAATAATCTATCACAGCTCTGTAATCTATCTATCACAGTTCTTTCTGTCTTGTTCGTAATAAACCACTTCACGCATATGCTCAAGTCAGGGGCGGAGCGATCGGGGTCTTGAGTAAGAAAATTCTTTTGCATTGACATCGTATTCGGATGTACTTCAAAAGTTTGGTGAGAGAGAGAACTGATAATCTTTCACCGCCACACTCCTAACCGTCTCCCCAGGGGTCCTGCGTCCACCCCTGATTGTGATGGTACATAAAGATAATTTTGTCTAATCTCTGTAATTATTTAGCATGGTTTAGTAATTTCAAAAAAAGATATTTCTGCCACATTTTGAAAACTTTCAAATAAAGTTTTCAAAATGTGGCAGAAATATCGTTTTTTTTTAAAAAAAAAAAAATACTAAACCATGCTAAATAATGACAGGGATTAGACAAAGTTATTTTTATGTACCATCTCAATCAGGGGTGGACCCAGGACCCCTGGGGAGACGGTTAGAAGTGTTGCATTGACAGCGGAGGGGGAGCGATTAAAATGGGGTGATTGATAATTGAAGGTTCCTTATAACTCCAGTAAAATTCAGACAAAATCTCTGAATTAAGTAAAAAAGAAAACATACAAAATACATTTTCAGACTAACTCTTACAGCCATTACGTTATTCTAAGATTAATGTTAAGACTTACTTCTGAAATTGATTAGAGCGAATATGTATTTGAATAACAAAACCACTTTCATAAGTTTTTCAAAGTGTCAAGTTTGAAAAGAACGAGGTTTATCTTCCATTGTTATCTCATTGCTCAAAGATACCGGTGATGAAGTAATTGGCTGGAAATCAATCGGCCGTTTCTTACATCAATTTATAAAGAAAATGAGTGACAATGTTAGATATGTCAGTTCAGTATTTTAAAAAAAAGCCACCCAACCTCTTACAACTATGCCTAGCGCATTTTAATACTTACACTTGAAATAAAAATACAACTGAATAAAGACAATTGACTTTGCCTTTGAATTTCATATGTGAATAACAATATAGGATT